>NC_139809.1:7538838-8244877 GCF_963457635.1 Microchirus variegatus
ATGTGTGTGTATATATACGTATATATGTTTGTATATGTATGTATGTGTATATATACATATATATGTTTGTATGTGTATATATACATATATGTTTGTATATGTGTGTATGTATGTATATATACGTGTATATGTATGTATATATGTGTGTGTATGTATATGTATGTATATATACGTGTATATGTATATGTATGTATATGTGTATACATATATGTGTATGTATATATATATATATATATATATGTATAATTATATGTATATATACATACATAAATACATAAAGTGTACTGTTAGATATGGTAATTAAGAGTTAGGGTTAGTTTGAGTCTCAGTGTCACTTGTCAATTGTTTTCAATCTCTGAAAAGTTTTGGAAAAATCACACCTCAAACGTCTACATGTCTACGTGCATGCTCTTTTTTAAAGGTCAATGCCATTCTGGATCATTCCAGCACACTTTGACCCCGTGACATCAGCAAAAACTTTCATTTGTTTGTGGAATTCTGTTCGTTTATTTGCGTAACACAAATGTCCAACGATCAGTGTTTTATTTATATGTGCACGTTTGAACATTGCTTGAGTTTTAAAGCAAACGCAAACCTTCTCTCCTGTTCTCACTGGGTGACACACAGCGCATTTATAGCAGTGGATAATGGACATTCAGCCACATCCACCTGTTCGCTGCACGACACAGTCCGACAGAGGAGACGTGCTGAGAGAAGTGACGTGTTTCCGAAGAGGACGCCGCCGCCTCTGTAAGATGCTGGGACATGCAGCATTAACCAGGCAGAGAGGCATTAAGAGCAATAACAGTTAACGACGAGCACTATCATAATAATCATTTTTACTGACCTGTGGGTACAAGCACAGAAACGACTGCAGCAACGTTTCATTAATCATTGTCCACTGAGCCAGTTTAACCTGCTGGTGGTTTCTAGGCAACAAGTCCACTGTGAAGGCATCACATATTTTGGTGGTTGTGTGCTGAGAGCGCGTGTCTCTGTGTGTGTCTCTTTGAGTTTGAAATCAAAAAACATTTTATACTGATATAAAAGCACATTTATATCAGTATTTATGTTAATGAATTGTATATTTTGGTAGAAAACGGGATTTCTTTTTCATTTATTGTAGAGTGTTGCTTGTAATGTATGAATATGTAACATGTGTGTCTATTTTTTTTTGCTTTCACATGATTTGTGGATACCATGACATACAGAGACTGGATTAGATAAGAGTTCAGACGGCCTCTCATCTGTCCTATCCGCCTCTGGCTTTGATTGCCACCTTATTTGCACGTTCACGGAGCAAGTCTATCATCTGTGTGCAGCCCTCCTATGACATTATGCCGCAGTCCTATGGCACATCAAAGCACATATTTAATTAATGATGGGACCTTTCCTCTTCTTCGCAGACTGGGATAAATTGGCTGCATATGCTAATGGCTGCATGAGGCTGCAGAGCACAGTCAGAAAACACTATCACACAACAAGAAGACAGGTGTTTTGTAATAATGCCGCAATACTTATTTTTATGAAGATTATAATGATTTTTTCTTTCTTTTTCAGATGGTTACCTCTAGTGTTTGGCCTGAGGGCGGTGACGTGCGTCATTTTTGCCTAACGGTGCCTGCAGGCGACACATTTCAAATGTCGGAAGTGAAGAGCAGGCATCCAACTATTTCTGCAGCTCTTTGAAACCGACAGTTCCATCATCACAGGTCAAGGATGGACCGGGACGGCCTTTCATTGAACCAAGCCGAAGCCGACTAGAGGTACTGTGTCCTAACATGGCGTGATTAAAGTCTGTAAATAGCATACAGGTAATTTAAAGGTATACTAAGAACATTTAAAGGTCACATAGAGTGGTCCTGTTGCACATATATGTTAGTTATGGAGGTCTACTTACATATATTAACTTGTTTTTATGGTCAAAAACCTCCTAGTTGCTGTGAACTAGCCGATAGAAATCCTCTTTTATGACCGTGTTTTTCTGCTGCGAGATTTCAGAGTGAACTTTCACCCCCAGAAGACAGAGTCTTGTGATTGGCCAGTACTATCCAGCACATCCGTTCTCAGAAGCGCAGCGCCCCCCTCTGGAACGGCGGATGCACTGCTCCTCATTATCAAAACATTGTTTTAACAGTGTTTAAAAATAGCTTCGTCACGACTCCCCGCCGCAGTCCCTTTTATGACTTTAAACCGGAGTCAGACCCAGAGTCAGAAAACACTGTTGCTCGTGAAACACCTCCACAACGGACGAACTTCTTCTTCTGCGGTTCAATGTACGTAACCGGATGTGCCCAGACTGCCGCCCGGAGCAGGACGATCGGTTGTTCAGGAGAACCGCTGCTTACGTAACTATTATGGGATTTTCAGTGATCTCGTTGAGCCCCGAGATTACAATAAAACACAACGTTCTCAGCAATGGCTGAACTGTTTGTTTCGAACCGTCAGGGCTTCATAAACAAGGTAATGACGCAGATACACACTAAAAAAAACAGCGATAATAGGAACTTCCGGTCTAGTTCCGCTTTAAATTGCTGTTGTCTTATGCAATCAGCAGGTGTGCGGGGGCCTCCTCGCAGCTCGAGGTTCCACATCATTGTCGTTGTTTTTCCTTTATTTCCTTTATTTCATTGCCACGTCGAGGCTTCGGCGTTCGGTTATTATCCAATGATTTCACTCTGCTCCTGTGATCTTGGCTTTCACGAATCCCAGCGTTGGGTGCATGACATTTACTTTTCTTATTGATTCTCCTTGTGTTCTTGCTGCTTTCGCCCTTTCACCACCTCACTGCCAACACCATCAGGACTCCATCTGGTTCCCTCGTAGAATCACAGATTGGCTGCTATTTCTCTTATGCTCCACGTTCTGTATTGATATTTCACTAGATGCTGTGTTTTCCCCCGATTGATCTTCTTTTGTTGTTTTTGTGTTTGAACAAGTGCACCATGTCGAGGCAAGATTGTTTGAATCCATATGTACTCATCTCTACAATACACGTGGAGGACTATTGCAGTCATCCTTTTTCTGTAACAGCAGTTTTTTTTTTTTTTTTTACAGCTGCTGTTCAGAACCACAAGAAGCACTTTTAGTCTTCAGATGTGTCCAGTTATATTGTCAGATCCTGTCTCACCTTTAAGATTTACTTTATAGTAGACGTTTTGGAACATCTCAGACTCCATCTCCAAAAGTTTATTTTTTACTTTAGAATGAAATATTTTTCCTATGAAACACAAGCTGAACAAAAATCAGATCTTTGTGATCTTAATCAGGGTTTCCGGGTGTCTCCTTTCAAGGAACTTAGCTCACGTACCAGGAGTTGACCCTTTGCTATTAGGAAATAATACATTTATAGACACTGAGCTAACCCCAGAATTATGGTGACCGTTGAAGCTTGTGGAGACCAAAGACGTACAGCTGTGCACTGTTTATATTTGGCAAAAACAGTTCTGATGACCATGTATTTAACCAAGAAAAAAAAACAAAAAGAGTCCTGTTAAACAATCCTCTGCTGGATAGACTGAAATACTTTAGAAAACAAGGGCTTCCTCCACAGTAGCAAACATTATAGTTTTCCCATAGGACATGCAACTTTTTTTTCCTTTCTCGATTTTGTGGGTATATTGAAATTCTTCACGTTCTCAGGACATGGCAAGTGTTGAAAAATAGCATTTGACCGAGTTCCAGGTTTTATAGACGAGCATGTTTACACCCGTTTTGTTTGTATGAATTAGCTGGCCTCCGGGCCAGTGATTAAGCCACACAATACTGTATAGAAAAGTGTGTTTTTCAAGGACGATGGAAAGGAGAACAATAGAACAGGAAGACGGAAGCTGTAGTAGAGGGAGGCCGTGCCAAGATGCTGAGACAGCCGTGTCTCATCTGACCATTGTGATCGTAAAAGACTGGCAGACTTCTCCGCTAAGACCTATGAATATAGTCTACCATGACCCAGAACTGCATCACTGTTTGTTGAACATCAATATTTAACACTTTTACAAGATTTATTTGGACTGTTTTGTTTACACTCGTCTACCAACAACTGTTTTTTTTTTCCATGTGTAACGTAAGGTGCCTGAGGGAGAGAATGTGGACACAGCTGCTCAGAAAGTAAAGGAAAAAATGACCTGTTTGCCGAGAGCGAAAAAGGTGGTGGAAGTTGTTTACAAAGTAGGGGAAGTAAGGCTGTTCTTGGCATTAGTCCAACACGATGCATCATCTAAATACATGTATTTTTCCAGCCTTCAGAATTACATGGCGAGTGCCCCATTAAGCAATTTTTTTCTTTGAAAAGTGGAACGGTTTGTGAGAGAATGGGTGCGTATTAAATGTTTGCTCAGATCACGGTGACCTTCACGTGCACGTGCAGCTCGCGTCGCCAGTCGTTTTTTTGTTTGACTTCCCTCCCGCGTCTTTGTTTTTGCCTGAAGTGTTGATACATCAGACACTTCAGGACTCAAAGGTTGTTGCTCCTGCTCTTCTCAGGCCCCTTTTCATTCATTCATCTCCACAGTGGCTCACTATAAACGATTTGAGAGACTCTTATCTTTAAATTGATTTTATGATTGTTCTTTTTCCCCCCACCGCTCCTCGATCCCTACATTGAAGCGCAAAAGAAAAACAATGATGAATCTGATAAGTTGATACTTTTTAAACACAGGAATATATTGAATTGGAGGAACGTGTTTATTGCCACGGCGCTCTCTTCTTCTTTCTTCTCCGTCAGTGCTACGTGTTTTAGGATAATACGATCTGTCTGTTTCTTGGCTGCCGACACTGGAGCCGCAGTCTTTCAAACTCTCTTGAGAATCTCAATCACTGCTGTCTGTCTTCAGTATTTTCCCAGTCTAGACTCGGACCACTTTAACTCCAACCCCATGCAGAGGCCTTTTAATGATTGGCATGTCTAACGAGATGCAGAGGGAGCGCTGGAGAGGGAATTCAAGATATGTCCATCAGACCATCCAGAGATGCTTCTACCAGTCCTCATTATCTGCATAATCCTCACTTATTTGGTCCACATTTCCAGATGATTGTTTTATTCTCCTTTCCGTGCCGTTAAAGACCTCCACAGAAGACAGACACAGAGCAGGCCACGGCTGACAGTGACATGTTGAAGTGCTTGTAAAACCTATATCCTCTCCCATACATCTCTGTGACGTAACTATCGCAACTTTATGTTGTAAACTGAGCCGCTGGTGAATGACAGGGGCGAGTAGAGAGATTGTCACGATGACAAATGACTGCTATCATGCTCTGGAGAGCAGTTTATAGTCCGATATTTGCAATCCTTGAGGTGGGACACATTTTCAGAGAGTATTTCAAAAGAATATTCTTTATATTTTTGAGAAAAACACACTCATCTCAACTCAAACACATCTTGAGTACCTCAGACAAACCTCACCTAATAACCGCAGCACCACTTTCCAGAAGTTTGAGCTCTTTTCTTTGGCTCCATTGTCTCTCAAATAATCTGTCCACGTGAAAACTATTGACTGTGCACTTTGCCGACTGTCCAGGGTCCAGAGACTTTGTTTTTTTGTGATTACATAATCACCGCTAACTAAATAGTGTTAGAGTATATCTTTTCACTTTTCACTTTGAGAACACTACCTGCCTTCATAGTAAATGTGTGTTTGTTGAGGTTGATATAAACACTGGAAAAAGCTTGTGCCACGTTTGTGATAAGAAGACAAAATCTGCTTCCAGAGCTCAATAATTCATACCTTATATTTCATTTGTTTAATCCATCACTGGAACTGAGCTGAAGTTATTTTATTTGTCAGTGCTGCCAGCTTTACAAACATAATTAGGTTTCCCTAGAAGTACTCTCGGGTCTTTTCACGTCACATTAAGCAAAAGGGATGTTTATATTATGGGTTGCTCTTAAATGTCCATATATTATGAATTCTGTGGGGGTGGACAGCCTCTCTGGTTTCACATGTTCTGTTGAAAGGTTGCTCTGTTGCAAAGTCCCAGATTTTGGCAGGATTTAGTGCTTAGATTGGCGAGATATATAAATCAAAACTTTTTTGGAGGAAAATCAAACTCCCTGTACTACACATGAAGCGGCGATTATATCATCCGTGTTGTAGCTGTGAAAACAGGAAACGGAGCCATGCGTATAGTATCCAGTACATCACTGTGTATATTTAAACATGTGTATAGTTTGACAAAATACAGGATGTTTTTGATTCTTCAGTGCGAACAAGCCATTACAGACGAATATAATTCACATTGAGCAGATTTACATATATTAGCAGACCTTGTATTTACAAATATTTATGTACAAATATAGAAATATCTGGACGCAGTAAAATATACATGGTCTTCTGGGGTCCTTGCCGCGTTCATCTGAGAAACATTAAGTTGTTGTGCGTCACAGTGGCATGCAGGAAATTGTTTTTGTCTGAAGTGCAAATTAAGCCAAAACACGGAACACAGATCACCCCCCCCCCCTCCACCAAATGGTGCAGGATGTTTAAAAAAAAAAAAAGTTGGGAAGTGTGCTGACGTCGAGTGCGTGGAATGTTTTCTTCTGCACATTTTGTGAAAGCAGTGGGAGTGTCCTTTGGGTCAGTAGGCAGAACTGTGACCAATCACACAGCAGCGTTGTGGTGGGTGATGGTGTCTGTTTAATAGGTGGATGTCCTGCTATTTCCCATCTGCTGAGCAGAAATGAGAGCCAGGGCTGTGTACTTTAACATGACAACAAAAAACAAAAACAACACAAAACTTCTGCAAATTTGTAGGATGCAGATGTAAGACTCAGTGGATAAATGAAGCCAAACCCACACAACCCATCAATAAAAATGTTGAAGGAGGACTTTTCACATGTTCACACACACAAAGGATGAGGCACCCCAGTTACACCAGTGGTTCAGAAGAGTTGATTACACCACAAATCATTTGACCCCATTGATCCCCACTGTCCCAAGAAAAGTGCTTTCTCTTAATAGCTTGAAATAATATGATGACACATTCAAGTCAGCAACCTTTGACTTTTTGACAATAATTGTGGAGATATTATGAAACAAAAAAATAAAAATACACATAAAATAATATTTATTTTGTAATTATCTGTATCTCTCTCAAGTCTTGATTGGTTTGGAGTGTGAAGCGAAATTTATCACTGCCACAACAACCGGTCATGGACAAAGCTGAGAGGAGCTGATTCTGTTTGTGTACCGCGGTGTTCTTGCCAGACACATGTTCATTCCCCATTACCCCCTGTAAACAGAGTTGCCTGCTGTGTGTGTGTTTACTCCGTCTGAATGGAGGACTTGAGAGAGTTGTCCAGCTCTCTCCAGTTGCCAGTGCTGCCCGTGGGGCTGCGGTTGGTCATCTTAGTCAGCAGCGTCGTCCTGCGGATGCTGCTGTCCGAGTCCTCCTTCTTGAAGTCCGTGTTTGTTTTGTGACAGCCAGAGAAGCAGTGCAAAAAATCCTGGAGGAGGTGACCACTGAAGATCATGTATATCCACGGGTTACAGCAGCTGTTGAGGCTGGCGAGGAGTGCAGACAGAGTCACTGCTGTGTTCTCAGAATCTATGAAGCAGAGAAAGGAGACAGGAAAAGGACAATTAATCACACAAACATCTGGCACAGGCAAAGCTGCAGGAAGACCCGTTCAAGCTAATTTATGTGGTGCCAAAAATGTAAAACACGTTGTTTTTTCCCCTCTTAAAGATGTGAAAATGTTTCAAATTCACACATTGATGAGGTTAGTGTTTTACATACAATTCTTCTTTTTGGTAGTGTGATTTTCTGGGTATTTGTAATCTGCCTGTTGGACATAAAATATAATAAATCAAATATGTAGTAGTGTTAATAATATTAAGACAACAATTAAATATTTGTAGATAAAAATAAATTTAACATGACGTTTTTAAAAAAGCCAGCTTGTTTTTTTCCTTCTTTCATCTCTTAGTTTCTGTTTTTAAAGCTCACAATAATGCACCTTTAAACAAAAATATGTGTTTAACCTTTTCACGTTACATTTGTGTCATCAATTAATTCATTACACAGGAATATATTTGTTTTTGTGTGACAAGTAAAGCCGTGCGTAAAGGCTGTGCGCAAATGGATGTGCGGTTACGCACAACGGTTACACCTCACAGAGTTTAAACTCGTCAATTAACCCACAGATTTGGTATTTAATTTAATTGTTTTCTCACTCACCAGCATATTGGAAGTCCTTGTCCCACACTGACCACATCTGCACGGTGAAAAACGGCGCCCAGCAGATGATGTACGCCAGGACGATCACAAAAGTCATTTTAACTGTCCTCAGCTTTGCTCTCGATATGTTCGTGACGCTGCTGACTGAATTCTTCCCAATCAGTCCGCTCTTGCTCGCGGAACCTGTCGTCGTTTTCCTTTTCTTGTATTTGATGTTTTTCCAAATATTGTGGCAGATGAAGCCATAGCACAGCCCGAGAATGACCACTGGCACGAGGAAGATGCCGCCAGTGATCCAGGTGATGTACACCTTGGTGCCCCAGGGCTCGATGAAGTTCGCCCAGCAGTCATAGGTGCCCGAGCCGTTCTTCACCTCGCTCAGGGAGAAGATGAAGTACTGCGGTGTACTGAGGACCAGGCTGCACATCCACGTTGAGATGATCATGATGTAGGAGCGCTGGGTGGGCTGCTGGAGAGTTTTCAGGGGGTGGCAGATTGCAATATAACGGTCCAGGGTCATCATCACCATCATGTAGGTGGAGGCAAACATCCCCATCACCTGGAGGTGCTTCACTATCCTGCAAAGAAAGTCTGGACCGTAGAAGCGGTAGGTGATGTCCCAGCAGAGCTGCGGCAGCACCTGGAAGAAGGCGACCACCAGGTCCGCCAGGCTCAGGTGCTTGATGAAGAGGTGCATTCGCGACATCTTCTTCTTGGTGTTGTACATCGCCAACAGGACGCTCACATTTCCAATCACTGCGACCACGAAGGTGATGCTTAAGACCATGATCTCCATTTGGGCCACGTCCTCGTTTCGCGCAAATGGATCGGATCCATTTGGATGGACTGTGCCGTTCCCAAGTGTCCCCATCGTTAGGTCGTTAGCGGGAGTGAAAACCAGAGACCGGTTCCCTCCGCTTAGAAGCAACGCATAAGCAGGAGTGGGCATGGCACTGCCCCTCTGTGCGCCCTAGCGGAATCCGTGCCAGAGGGGCCGAGAAGTGCCTCTCCGATCCGTTTAAGGAGCTACCTGACGCACACACAGAGGATCCCGCTGTGCTCTGACTTGTGGCGGCTGCATGGGCTTTATAAACTCAAGTCCAATTGCAGACCAACGTGTGCGTAAAGCAGATACACTGCAAAAAATGACACGCCTCAGAAAGTCACCTCGTGTGGGGGCAGAACCTAAACCAGAGTTTGAAACCAAGTCAAATGGATGTGTTCTGCAGGGATTAAATAAAAGAGGTATTTCAATATATGTGGAAATATTTGATTTAATTTGTTCGAGTGCGCACTGGTCTGTTTGAAGACACATTTTCCAGAAAACTGCTCATATTATAACCATGGAATTAGTTTTTTTTTCTCCTTCTTTTTTTTTTTTTGCAGTGCACAGCCAACCCCTGCCCCATGGCAGCTCTCTCACTGTATTAAAGAGACACGCAAACTAGAATTGTTTGCAAAAGAGTAAGTGAGTCGGCCAAGTTGACTTGGGAACAGTGTTTGTATTCAAATGCTGAGTGGATTTAGCACGATCTCAATTTAACGCGCAACACATTTCTGTGAAGTCTGCTGCATTCACTTCATTGGGAATTCATTGATCAACACACAGGAATGTTGTTTGTCTTCACTCCCCCGGAGCAAAAAAAGAAACTTGTGCAATGATAACTTTAAAAATATGTTTATTTGAAATGGCTTGCTGGATGAACCTGTCATCTTGATTTATTCAGTGTCAGTGTTTCCTATTTAAGCCCAAATTGTGAGAGACTAGTTGTAATTACAAACACTCCTCAAAGGATGCGTTGCATAACGGCTCTTGTATTTGCATGTCAATGCCAGTTGCTTGGGCCTTAAATACAATGACCTTTGTCTGTAAACAAATTCACTTTAAGCATAATTGGATGTATTGTACTCTATAACGAGAAACATTATTTTAACATGTCTTTTCTTTATCGGATTATTGTCTCATTTGCTAACCATTACATCAAACTCACAGATCTCAGCATCCTCTTCACTGGAGTTGTGCAGCCTGTGGTCAGTGGTGCTGACAGTGTGTTCATCAGAAACACTCAATATCTACACACCCCACTGTCAACGCACCCCTGTACACACCGACATGTGATTTTTCTTTTGTAAATTCACAGGAATATTTCCTCTTCACTGCACAGAGAGACGTGTGAAAAAAATAAAAACACCTGACACTCTAGGGCTGTTTTCATATTCATATGTATGCATTCAAGTGCTTTCATCTGTAGTGTGATTTTTGAGCCATACGTGACCTCACTCTGAAATGACTTGCTTTGCTTGTGGCTTTATCGCGTTTACGCTGCTCAACTGGACGATCGTTCACAGTACAATGCTGTGCAAGATTGCAATAGTAGGGTAATGACTTTGTCATATAAAGGTGATATTATGGTTTTACCACAATATGTACTTCTATTTATTCATTTGTGATTTCAGTTTGGAGCTTGGAAATAAGAATAGAAATATTTTGGCTGCAATGAGATAATATTACAGTAAAAAATAAGTGTCATTTCTAAAGTAATATCAAGGTAATATCTACTATCATTGTAATGCCTCCTCACAGACGTATTTGTAAATTCAATTTAAAAATTGCGATACTGTAAAGTTGAAATTCATTCTTCATCCTCCCTTATGTAAGACACACATTTTTCCATTATCATTACCAAGACAAAACTTCATGATTGATATAAAAACAAGATGCATCACCATAAAAATACGTACACAATTGAATTAATACAAGTGTGATGTGGAAATCTGCACATACACAGGGCATGATTTGGACCGTTAAGATAAGTTTTAAATAAAAAAAATAAAGGTTGTTCAAATAAGGAATTACAGTAGCACGTGGACAAGGGAGGGTTGCCAGTTCTTAGCAAGGCACCTAATCCTCCTGTTCCTTCCCGCAGGTGCAGAAAAGTGTTGCCCCACTTCTCCTGTGCCCAACGTGTGTGTGTTCACTACTGGTGAGTCAAAAAATAACAATGAATATAATGTTCAGACACACATTTATGCTTCTATGCCAGTATGTTATGTGAGAATTTGTCACGACCTGTGGATTTTTGAAGTTTTTCCTTCCTGTGTACCTTGTGTGTGGTTTTGCTTCCTGTCCTGTCTTCCCCTGATTGTCAGCTCCGCCCCTATAATGAGTTCCACCTGTGTGTTGTTTGTCACACCTGTGTTTGATCGTCTCTGGTGTATTTAGTCTCTACGCTCCACAGTGTCTGCTTTGGCTCATTTTGTTTGGTTTTTTGTGTGTTTGGTTTGCTCTGGTTTAGTCTTTGGTTACAAGTCAGTCCTGTCTGGGGTTGTTGGTGTTCCTGGTGAACTCTCCGTGTTTCTGCTCCGTTTTCCTTCTATTATTAAAGACTCTTTTTTTTTGTTAATTTTTGAAAGCCGCATTTTGGTTCCTTTTCACACGTCCCTGACAGAACTGAATTATATTTCTATTAAAGCGGAACTAGACCGGAAGTTCCTATTATCGCTGTTTTTTTTGGTGTGTATCTGCAGCATTACCTTGTTTATGAAGCCCTGACGGTTCGAAACAAAAAGTTCAGCCATTGCTGAGAACGTTGTGTTTTATTGTAATCTCGGGGCTCAACGAGATCACTGAAAATCCCGTAATAGTTACGTAAGCAGCGGTTCTCCTGAACAACCGATCGTCCTGCTCCGGGCGGTAGTCCGGGCACATCCGGTTACGTACATTGAACCGCAGAAGAAGAAGTACGTCCGTTGTGGAGGTGTTTCACGAGCGACAGTGTCTCCTGACTCTGGGTCTGACTCCGGTTTAAAGTCATAAAAGGGACTGCGGCGGGGAGTCGTGACGAAGCTATTTTTAAACACTGTTAAAACAATGTTTTGATAATGAGGAGCAGTGCATCCGCCATTCCAGAGGGGGGCGCTGCGCTTCTGAGAACGGATGTGCCGGATAGTACTGGCCAATCACAAGACTCTTTCTTCTGGGGCTGAAAGTTCACTCTGAAATCTCGCAGCAGAAAAACACTGTCAGAAAAGAGGATTTCTATCGGCTAGTTTACAGCAACTAGGAGGTTTTTGACCATAAAAACAAGTTAATATATGTAAGTAGACCTCCATAACTAACATATATGTGCAACAGGACCACTCTATGTGACCTTTAATGCTCAAACCAGTGAAACATCTTATGAAAAACAAACAAACCCCAGCAGTGTCACAGTGTGGGGAGTCCCTTGTTGGAGCGTCCTTCATGTCTCCACTCACTTGTCCTGCAGCATTTTTAAGTGAGTGGCCCTTAACAGTGCTACAGTTTCCACTGTGAGTGCACATGACTTGCCAGCTGGCTGTGTAGGTAATTGTGCTCATCTCCTCTATATGCTGATAGGGAGAAGAATTATCTTTATTGCGTTCACAGCGCTTCGGCGTCTACGTCTACCCTTTCATTTCCGACGTCGCTTTATATTTAGCGATGCAAACGAGGGCCCCTTTCCTGCTGTCCAGTTAATCCGCCTTAAGGATGCAATGCAGTTTTCTAACTTATCTGCGTGTCAGTCTCTGTAATTCTTCCCACCGGGACCCCATTAAGGGGAGTGACCGATGCTGTGGTCGCTCATGTTGATCAGCTGAACGACCCCCTGTATGTGAACCCGCCCTGTGTCTGATTTGAGCACTCTCTGCCATGCACTGTGCTACTGTCTTTGTCCTGTCCTTGGGGCTTCGCAGACAGTGGTATGGGTTTTCCCTTCACACTGGAGTGAACCACGTTTATCCTCATTTCCTGTTTGTGATGTTTCGCTGGAAACGCCCCGTGTGCCTTTATTGCACCTCCAGGCCTGGTTGTTAGCTCCGCTACATGAGAACCCCTATTCATCCTCAACTGTGGCTCATTTGTCTGGTCCTGGGAATCATGGGAATATACAGTAACATTGGGTTCGCCAGAAGCAGCAATATGAATCATTTCAATGCTATAACCCCTCTCACACTTGATGTTTTGTAAGCACTGTTCATTTTGTTCCATGTAGAGATACATAGGGGTCATGACAAGTGTAAAAAAAAAAAAAGTATAATTTAAATGTGTTATCAGGACACATGGAAAACATCTTAATTATACAGTTTAATTAAAACACCAATGGGTTTTTTTAATCTTTAAACTCTATCCACAACGGAATTGCTCCAATTTAACTTACTATGTGCAGACACATGGGTAGACTTCATTTTTATGTTCATTATCTCACCTCTTTTTCCTCTAGCTGATGGAATACATCAGTAAGGAGCGATGTTTTCGGAAATATATGCAAGAGGACTTTTGTACACGCTGGAGTTTTCATCAGAGGACTTAATGTGTCGTTTATTTTGAGACGAACACTCCTGTAGCTGTCGTGGCTGTTTTAAATCCTCAACACCTCATGGGCTGCGATACCCGTCAGTTCCCCTTTCACCCTATATGACGCATATAGTGTTCTTGAAATATAATGATGTCCAATACTTGATAAAAACATGTTTGAAAAAAAAAAGGGGAAACTGTAAAGTTCACGTCCTGGTGCAGCAGGAGTTATCTCTGTTTTTCTTTGCCCTATCAATAAAGCACAGATCTGTTGGACTTCAACAAAGATCGTGTCAAACATTTAATTATGTTTATAATCACATTTTATGGCTAAAGTTATGAGAGTGAACAGAACCTTGGGCAGAAGCCGGCGCGTCCAGTCATTATGTAAGTTTATATGTAGGTTTAACATGTTCTCCTTTCACATCAGGAGAACAATAAATCACGGCCTCAGTAAACACAGTGTCCAGGCTAATATTTGAGAAGAATCCATACCAAGCACACATCAGTTATGCAACCCACATGCATAGAAAGAACATAATGAACGTCGGCGCGGCCACTTCCCTTCGCCCGCACGATCAAAACGAAGGACAGCAGATGCGTACAAATGAAGCAGATCATGAATTATGAAACAGTCATTTTTTAAGAGCCATAAAATAAAAAATGGTTCCTCTGAGACGCAGCTTGTTTTACTCAATCACGTTGCGGCGATTGAAGTTTAAGGATACAGCTGAGTTAAATAATATTTCTCTTAATAAATTAATATTGTTTCAATAGAGTTTTTTTTTCGCATCAAGTCAAGAACAAAGGGGGCGTTAATTAGAATTGTGTGCTAACCTAAAGAAGCATCACCGTTGCCCACTTAGAAGCTTGACACAAAAAAGAAACTCTAGCCCTAAATGTATTATATAGAAACACCCCTGAGGACGCTCCTGCCTCCACACTTCTGTGGGTTGCCTAACAATAAAATGTAACCGCGGCTTGTAATCGGGCTGCTTCCACGGATGATTTACGACCTACAGTATATTCTCGTTAAAGTTTAAGGACTCGTTGGAATGATTTCCTTCCAGCTGTGCAGCAGTAGTTCATTCCCCCCCCCCCCCCCCCCTTTATTTCTCTTTTTCGCTCTTTGTGTCTGTTTTTCTTCACATAAAAGCTGTAAAGAAAGCCCCCCCCCCCCCACCTAAGCCTCAGCCAGAACCTTGAGGTCACCAGACTGTCTCCCTCAGCATTAGTGGCTGACCTCACTGATACGTATCTCCCACAATCCCATGTAAACCCCCTCACATGAGTTTAGGCAGTTGTGGCAGCTTTACGCGACTGTTCCCTTGTTTAACACACGCGCAAGTGAAATGTTTCTGTGTTTAGTTTTTTGACGCTAGAATTGTTTAAGAGTCGGCACAGACGAATGTCACGGAAGGCTTCCAGGTTCACAAGCTCATGATGTAAATACACGCACAAATATCACAAACGCCACAATTAAACCCTCAAACGTGGACTTGTTTTGACGGAACTCAACACCGTGAACCACACGATGAGCGTAGTATTTACAACAAAGCATTGTTTGCGTGTGAGGGTTAGAGTGGAGAAATGTAAATTCCGCTGTGTTAAAATTGTAATACCTTGACCTGATATGATTCGCTTTGAACGTTGTGTTGACTTCCTGTCGCAGACATTTCACAGAGCGGCGGCATGATTTCATTTCACCATAATTCCACTCATGGGCGTTGAAAAGCGAGATCTTTTTATTACGTACTCATTACAAGATGTGGCTATACTCTCGTTTTGTTTTTCCTGCCATCTCTCATCGGACCCGTATTGATCTATTCTACGTGAAACAGCGCGGGAGAAACCAGTGCAGTGTAATGGCCACTTTTCAACGCATCGCATTATAGTAAATGGTAAAATTGTTATTTTGATGTGAAATAACCTCTTCATCCAAAGACTTTTTTTCTTTTCGCTCCACAACAATCCACATCGTTACGGATAATTTCATCAAACAGAAATAGCCAGGCTGTATCTAATGATTCCTGCACTCTCGATGAATCATTTAAATGTGTCCTCCTCAGCTGGAGGCAGACTCTTCACTCACATTAAGACTGGGTTATTAACCTCTCATCTTCATGCTTCTCCTGTCACATGTCTTTGCATTTGGAACAATTAATTCCTTCATTAGACGACTTAAAGCATCTATATTAATACGTATTCTATTTACCGTCTTCAGCAACAAACTCTTTTTTGGAGGCTTTAAGAGTTTTAAAGGTACACTCTTAGAAATAAGGGTTCCAAAAGTGTCCTTCAACAAGGGCTGAGGTTCTACCTGGAACCATTTGCTTCTGAAAAACCCTTTCCAGAAGAAAGCCCTTTCCTGAATAAAGGGTTTTAAAAGGGTTCTTGGTGGAACCCTCCAAAAGGGTTCTAGGAGAAACATTTATAAAATGGTTCTACCTGAAGCCAAAAAGGCTTCTCCTATGAGAACATGCCAAAGAACCTTATATGGTTCTACTTAGCACTTTTATTTCTGAGAGTGTACTCTTAGAAATAAGGGTTCCAAAACTGTTCTTCTACAAGGGCTTCTACAAGAAGGGTTTTTCAAGGGTTCTTGGTAACACTAATGGTTCCAGTAAGAACCATTTTGATCCAGAGAACCCTTTAAAACCCCTTTCCTGAATAAAGGGTTTTAAAAGGGTTCTTGGTGGAAAACCTCCAAAAGGGTTCCGCAGGAGAAACCTTTATAAAATGGTTCTACCTGAAGCCAAAAAGGGTTCTCCTATGAGGACAAGCCGAAGAACCTTATATGGTTCTACTTAGCACTTTTATTTCTAAGAGTGTAGAGTTGGAGATCCTAGAAAAACTGTTTGAGCAAACTACATTTTGAATTCAGAAGTAAAAGCCTCTTTTTGTTCAGACTTCCCTTCAAAACGCCTCCAGAGAACAGGAACGTGGAGCGCTTGTTCATGAAGAGCGTTGGTTTCACACGGATTCACGAGCGAGGCGCAGCGTCTGTAACTTTCTGCAGTTTTCGGATACTTGTTCAAATGACAACTTTGTGCCGAAAAACAACAACAAATATTCTCAAAAGATCACAAAGACATACAGTCTAACATCTACTGGTCCAGTAGAAATAGAGGCACCATGTCATCACTTTGCAGCCCTTTCTGGGTGTTCAGTTGTCACCACTGTTCAAACACAGCAACGATGTTTGTTTTTGTTTTCTTAGCATGTGCTATTAGTGAACAAAGACGGGTACGTGATTGGACGGTGTTTTTTTTTTTCCAGGCCTGTCTGTTCCACAGATGACTGACATTTTACATTTTTGTGACAATGCATGCTCCAGAAAATGACCACCCAAGAGTTTTCCATTGAAAAAAATATTATTAATAACAGAATCAAATGCAATCATAGATAAAAACATGATGGTATAAGGGGCCAAAGAAAGGAAAAATGCTCCACAAGATATGATAGATATTGTCTGAGTATCAGACAAACATCTGATAAATGCCTTGGTGGATGAGCGAAAGACACAGATGCACAGTGGTTTTTACACATTGATTATAAAAAAAAGATAGAAATCCTATGCGTTGGGGACTTTGGAAGAATGGGAATTAATTTAAATTGTATTGGAGAGGTGGTTATCCTATATGTTGATACCGTATTATCCTTTAATCTGTCACTGGGAATGTTGTTGGTTTCTTACCCTGTGGGATTTGTCCATCCAGGTTACTTAATGACTGATTTAACACATTGTTCTTCAATAAATCTTAATAATATTAAGATATTATATACCATGCACAACATATTATGTTGTGCATGGTAGGTTTTGCTGAAGGTGGGAGTTAAGGTTGGAGTCCAAGTGTGCATCTGTTTTTGTCATCTGTTTGGGACATTTTCTGGATTAATCCCTGCTCCTGTCAAGACTCGACACCTTTGTCCTGTCAAATTACAGAACAACCATTGTGTGTGTGTGTGTGTGTGTGTGTGTGTGTGTGTGTGTGTGTGTGTGTGTGTGTGTGTGTGTGTGTGTGTGTGTGTGTGTGTGTGTGTGCAGTGCAGTGGAATTCACTTCTTTGTGAGCACTTCTTTGCGTCGTCTCACTTTGCTATAGCGCAACGTTGCCGTTTCCTCCACCTGTCTTGATTATAACAAATCACTTCCTGTGCGCGGTGTGGGAAGGTTGCCAGGCAACATGAGATCTAAACACCGCTATTGTGAGAAACACTCATGTGAGAGAGAGAGGTCAAACATTGTGTGAGCTCATCTGACAAGTGTTTGAATGTAATATAGCTTTACAATGTATGGCCAAATTAGTTTATTATTAATTTTTTTTTTTTTTTTACTATGACGGAGTATAAGGGACAATATTCCGTCTTATTCTTTCCAGAATAACGTCATAATATTATGAGAATAATGTCATGGTTATTATTCAAGCAAAATCTCAGCTGCAGCCTGAGTCAAGATGAGGAACGTGGAGCATTTTGTGAAGTTATAGTTTGGTTTGAGCTTCACAAATAAGGGAATACTTCATCTTTTTGGCACATCAGCACCACATCATTATCACCATTAGGACTTTTGAAAAGATTGTGCAAGAAACCGAGTCTGTTTGGAAGAAAGAATCGCACGAACTTGGAGGAACTCATCTCTTTTGTGGAGGAGGAAAAGGCTGGTAGTGGTCGATCTGCAAGCACTATATGTACTCATAACTTTAATTAAATAATAATTAAATAACATTACAAATGTTTTCTCGTGATATTATTGATATATTACGGCTTTATTCTCATAATATTAAATCTCTTTTCTTTCTTGGGTTTGGCCCCAATACTCAGTTCAGTGAAGAACAACCTCTTCGGCTTAAAGTTTAAAATTATGAATAATTAAGTAATTTCACATTGACTTGAATCTAATGGACATTTGTTTATGTTTAAAATGTATGCACCTGAGTTTTAAAATGAGGAATAATGTTGTTTGGTTAGATTATCTATGATGGGAAGTCAGTATACACTGTCCGATAAAGAAAAGCTTTTCAAATGATGTGCATGTCTGTCTTATTCTAAAATGTAATGAAATAAGAAACTAAGCACCAGTGCCAGTTAAAATCACATAAATGAACATCACACATCTATTCCTTTCAAAAAAAGTTAATCCTCTGTCAGTTTTGCCTGTTAAACCATCTGGGAAACATACCTACGTAACGTGATTTACTGACATATCCGTTATCTGGGATGACCAAACTTTAAGTGTGACTGATGCGTTGCTTGATAGAGTGTGCGCTTCACCCCTTGTCACAGATAAGACAGTATAAGAAAGCAATGTTCTCTACTGTGAAGCAACACAGCACTCTGGAACTCCGAGAACATCTGTTTCGAGGTACGGTCATCTTGTTCTCTGTGTAAATGAAGCCGCCGCTTTATATTTCTCTGAAAAAAATGCTTTGAAGCCACTGCTGTTGTCAGTGTTACTCACAAAGCAGACGCTATTTTATGGCTGAAAGTGTTTTTTTGTTCTTGTTGTTGTCATTGTACAAAGAGATCCTGACATTATTCAAAAGCAGAAGAAACCATCTTTGAAATTTAAATGGGAGGGACATTTTTCTTTTTGCCACACCTACACGTCGTGTCCTTATACAGTCATGGGTATGACATGAGATTGTAAAGAAAGGACGTGTACATCACTGATGAGAAAGTTCCCTTCAATGTAAACAGCAAAATGATGCCGTTATTTATATGAAGACAGATTAGCTCAGTGGAAAATCGGGCGTGTGTGACGAGCTTTTTGATGCTGATGTGTATGCATTTGGTGGTTCCCTCATATCTCTGTGTGTCTGTGCGTGTGTGTGTGTGTGTGTGTGTGTGTCAGAGCTCATGGGAAACTGGGAGGCATTGACACGACTCAGGAGAGCAGGCAACAATCATCTCGCTGCCGTTGAATCCACATATGACCCAATTATATCGCAGAATCGAGGCTCTGCTGTGATCCCATCCATTATTATTTTTGATGAAAGGTTACATGACCGTGGTCAGGATTTATTAAAAAAAAAAAAAAAAAAAAAATTGCTCTCATGTCTATAGAGTCAGAGAAATAATTGTGGGGCTTAGTGCTATGTCAATTTTTTCATTAATAATATTATATATAATTCTGGCACTTTTTGAAAATAAAAAAGTGCCCCAAACAAACACATTATGTTTTAAATGCAAAAATAGATTTGAGGATGAGCATCAATTCATCATCCCAGATATAGTTTACATTCTCACCATCACTATCTTTAGAGCACAGACGGTCCACACATCAGATATGGTATGTGCACTCACACACACACTCATTATAAATATTTGCGCTTGTTCTGCTTAGATCTAGGCTTAGAGTCGCTGTCCGTCTGGGACTCGTTCCCCAAGTTTTCCCTGTGGACATCTGATAAAATAATTGTTAAAGGACTCATATTATATCCTATTTCTCCAAGTTAAACTAGTTCCCTGGTGTCCTGATGAACATCTGTGACATGCTTTGGTCAAAATACCATAAAAATGAAGGACCACAGCAGTTCAATCACCCTGCCAAAACAGCCCTGTTCAGAACACTCTTTTTGGTCGAATGTCTTTGGAAAAAAAAGAAAAAAAAAGTAAAACAAAACTTAAGGGACAGGAAATGACATCAGTCACAGAGGC
The DNA here is from genome assembly GCF_963457635.1 of Microchirus variegatus. Classification (NCBI taxonomy): domain Eukaryota; kingdom Metazoa; phylum Chordata; class Actinopteri; order Pleuronectiformes; family Soleidae; genus Microchirus; species Microchirus variegatus. The sequence goes on from NC_139809.1 coordinate 7,558,990, forward strand.
TACTGGGAGCTAACAGCAGTTAGCATTTGGAAAAGTGATCATTTGCAGGCTCCAGCAGGCACATTGCCGTCATATATAACATGTATCCACTGGACAGATAAATCCTCTGAGGCTGGAAGCTTGTGTAGGACTCTGTGCTGCACTGTGGAGCCAAGAATAGAACTTTTCGCAGACTTCAGGTTTGGAGTGAGGAGTGAGTCATCTTTTTTCACACTGATAGGACCTCCAGAGTCCCATTTAAATGATTAAAAAGTTGATTTTGCATAACATGGGACCTTTAAGTAGCTAACATTTATAATCTGACAAACGTTAGATACTTACAGTTGTAGGTTCCAGACGGACATCGACTCCAAGCCTGTGACCACTCGTGGTCCATTGAGCTGTCGCTCTGGAACTCAATAGCCAATCAGCAGGCAGCTTCCTAAGGCCCCGCCCATGGTCAGAATCTCAAACAAAAAAACCACATCGCAAAGAACAAATCAGGGAGCGCCAATAGCATGTCGTCTGAAAATATTGACAAAAATGTTATGCAGAATATAAATCGAATAAGACCTTCAGTTACCTTGTCATTGTGTTTGTGTTACTTTCAGTTTATCTAAGTAAACTAAAGTAATCGTAACACTAATTCACAATGGCTCAAGGGAGTAGTAGTTAATATTATATAAGCCTCCAGGCAATGTAAAGTACATGTTAATCTATCAATAATAAAAGTGTGACTCTCACAGTTATAAGGCCTCAGCTACAGTTTTATACCATAGACCAAAACAAGAATTAGACTTCCACTCATTAGTGGAGGGCAGTGTTGGCATCATAAGGTGCTGGGGACATATAGTCCCCTGTAGATGTCCTGCAGAGAGCTGTACTGTACGGGTGAACAGGACTAGACATCATTTCTGGTTTTGGTGGAGCCTTTCTGCGAACAGGATAAAAAGTGATCCAGCTTGGCCTTTTAAACAATCCTCTTTCTATGTCCTTCTTGCTCCTATATTGTGTGTGTGACTGAATCACTGTGTCGTCTCCTACAGACTGTGCGAGCAGGCTGAGGTAAGAGTGCGGTTCTGTGTACCAAGAGATCGTCTGTTTGTTCGTATCCACAAGGTTTAGCTCATATGGAATAAATCCAGGCTTGGTTATGGAGAAGGATGCTGTCAAACGCTTTAATCCTAAATGGAGTTCTTTCAGAAATTGTTTTTATCCAGACTTTTTTTTTAAAGCAGGTTTAGTCTCTGTAACGTTTTAATGTTCTAACTCTCATCACAATGAGTTATTTAGGCTAAACATCCTTTGCCAATGCCTACAAAAACACAAGTTCTATAGCAAACAACTAAAGCCAACATGAATGGTCCTTGTTTAATGTATATGAAGAAAAAGAGACATCTTTATGCCAAAGTCAGCAAACTGACTGCTGGCTATAGTCCATTATATCCTGGAAAGAAAGGTGCTATCAACCTTATCTCATCAAGAACGTGGCTACTGTGTTTTGAGTTAGAAAGGCCAACGATTGCGCTCATAATTACATAATTAAACACAATGGTATCATCCTGTTACAAGAGTTCCTTTTTTGATCTCATCTCACTCCACTCTGTCTGTCTTCATGCCAAAATCTTTATTTACGTTGACCCCTTGACACAAACTCGAGGTTTATGTTTCCCTGCACTCTTTAAAAAAACAGTCCACTGAGGAAGTCGGACTCATTTGGGCTGTATCTGTTCGACAGAGGGAGCTGTATTATTCAGACCAGTGAGGACTTTCTGTTAAAGCTTAGTTTTAGGTTCACTGGATCAGAGTTGGGGATTTGTGGTTTCAAATTTCAAAAAACCCGAGAGAAATATACTTATATTATTGAGCAAAAAAAAAAAAAAAAGATTATACCGGATACACAATGCGAAGCAGTACGTGATGATATGTGTGAAACTATGACCACGTTGGAGACATTGACAGGACCCAGGCTGCTCACAGTGAATGTAAAAGCAGCCGCCGTGCCCCTGGCGACTCCACTTCATCCGTCAATGGTGACCCACAGATCCGGTTCACAGAGGAAACTGCTCTGTATTCACACTCCACGTCATCCACAGAGGGAAGTAAATACACCCTCACACACACACACACACACACACACACACACACACACACACACACACACACACACACACACACACACACACACACACACACACACACACACACACACACACTAGAACAAGGGCCATCATTTTTTTTTTTGAGCAATAGGCTCATGGACAATAATGAGACCGAATCACATAGCTTTGAGCTAAATGCTGCAGTGACATGCTGATGAATGGAAAAAGACCAGAGTAGCTGTTTACTACTCAGTTATATGACACTGACTTTCATTCTAACTTAAAAGTCCAATATTATATCCTATTTCTCCAAATTAAACTAGTTCCCTGGTGTCCTAATGAATGCATGCTTTGGTCAAAATACCATAAGGATGAAGCACCACAGCAGTTCAATTACCCTGCCAAAACAGCCCTGTTCAGAACGCTCTGTTTAGTAGTATCTCTTTAAACAAACAACGAAACTTAAGGGACAGGAAATGACATCAGCCACAGAGGCTACTGGGCGCTAACAGCAGTTACCATTTGGAAAAGTGATCATTTGCAGGCTCTAGCAGGCACATTGCCATATATAACATGTATCCACTGGAGATAAATCCTCTGAGGCTGGAAGTTTGTGTAGGACTCTGTGCTGCACTGTGGAGCCAAGAATAGAACTTTTCGAGGACTTTGCAGACTTTCGGTTTTCGGATACTGTTGCCCTCGCCAGCACTCTCGCGTGATTTACGGACAAAGCGGAGCTCCACGAGACAACAATTCCAGGAATCTAGTGCATTGTGATGTCCCAATGAATGCGGAAGTCAACATTGCGTGTTTTATCCTCTGTACTTAGACTTTAAATGATTAAAAAGTTGATTTTGCATAATATGGGAGCTTTAACCATTTATTACATATTGTATGTGGTACAATTGTTGGACCAACCATTTTTATATATTGTAAAGCATATGGAGTGAGGACATTTTGGCAAAGAGAGGACATTTTGGCTGGTCCTCACATACTTAAAGGGCTTTTGAGGGCTTAAGACCTGGTTTTAGGGTTAGAATCCGGTTTAGGTTAGAGTTAGGGTTAGGGCAAAGGCTAGTTTTAGGGTTAGGGTCAGGCACTTAAAGGGACACTGTGTAGTATTGATGGGTTTAAATAACCCAAAATCCACTTTTGTATACATATTATGTGCTCCTGCATTGTCTAGTCGCTGTATAATAGTTTTTGTTTCATTTTCGCAGTGTTTCAAAAAGTCATGTAAAATAATATGGTCGCGGGCCGCTACTGCATTGCCACGACGCCATGTTTCTACGGGAGCCTGTAAGGACAAACGTGAGAGAACAAATCAAGCGTCTCTTTACTTGTAGCAGAAGTCCCGCCTCCTCTCTCTCCGCTTCGTCTGCTACGGCCGCGGTAGCTCGCCCTCTCCCTCGCCTCACGAACCTCATCTGCTGACACGGAGAAAGACGTCGAGGACGACATTTGACCGGCTGAGGACACCGTATCGCTCAGGGAAGGGAGGGGGTGAGCAGAGGAGCAGTTCTTTGTTGTAAATTTCAGCCTCTCCTCTAGATGTCACTATAAACTACTTACTTCACCTGGTTATACTTCCGCACACAACAAAGTGCGGAAGTATAACCAGTCCTGTAGTATCCCACTTCTCCTACGGTTGGCGGTATAAGTCTGGACGCACGGAATAGGATACATTCCCACCAAAGAAGAAGAAAACGATGCTATAGATCCCTCTCACATGTCTGGTTTGAGCGGCTCACAGCTGAAAGTTGAGTTGGAGTTGAGGTGTCAGCCAGGTCGAGGCTAGATGACTATCCTTGGCGACAACTTCTTCTGTTGTCAAAATGTTTTGTCTGCTTCTTGAGCGAGGCTTAATACTCTGTTTGTGGAAGTATACCAGGGCCTTAAGGCACTTTGTGTGTGTGTGTGTGTAAAATATGTACAACAACGACCTTTAGTGCCAAAGTTTGCGGTACACGGAAACATGGAGCCGCACTAATACTCAGCATTTACTGTGTTTACGCATACTGTACATAACTTTCTGTTTAATAGTGTGTCTGTTTCATGCAGCAGCGTCACACCAGTAGAGATTTATCGCTGTCGCATGACAACAATCAAGGGCCGTAAAAACATTATATACATTAAATATCCACTGACGATGTGAATGCGTGAGAGCGTTATCAAAACTGTTTTGCCTCCATATCTGGAAGGAAAGTATACACCATATGACTGTGCAGCTGTATTATAACACATCTTCACCGCAGACCCTCGTTTTCCAGATAACGAGGCGTTTTAGAGTTGGCAACATTTGGTATTCCTGAGCCATAGCTGCAGCTTGTTGTGGTCGAGGAACACTTTTACGTGTTTGAGTGCCACGAGCTGTGTTACGGGGTTGTGGGTGGTGCAGCAGACTAAAAGACAAAACCAAAAAATATACGGTTTGTGGCTTGCAAATGAAAATTTAAAATTGTATATAAACTGACTGCATCATTGTTGTCAGTGATGCCAATATTTAAAGGTCCCATATTATGCAAAATCAACATTTTAATCATTTAAATCCTTATATTTGGGACTCTGGAGGTCCTATCCGTCGGCAAAGTGTGACAAAAGATGACTCACTCATGTTTTTGTGGTCCTCCTCAGTGTAAGTACAGGAGATGAAACACGCGATGTTGACTTCTGAGCTCACTGGAACGTCACAATGCGCTAAATTCCTGGAATTGTTGTCTCGTGTAGCTCCACTTTGTCCGTAAAACACCCGAGAGTGCTGGCGAGTGCCAGTATGTAAGAGTATCCGAAAACCAGAAGTCCGCGAAAACTTCTGTTCTTGGCTCCACAGTGCAGCACAGAGTCCTACACAAAAATTTCAGCTTCAGAGGATTTATCTGTCCAGTGGATAGATAAAGCTCCAAAAAAACGCAAGAGTGCTGGCGAGGGCAACGGTATCCGAAAACCGGAAGTACTTCCGTAAAAAGTTATATTCTTGGCGCCTCTGAACAGGGCTGTTTTTGGCAGGGTGATTAAACTGCTGTGGTGCTTCATCCTTATAGTATTTTGACCAAAGCATCTCACAGACACGTTCTTTAGGACACCAGGCAACTAGGCTAACTTGGATAGGGTATAATATGAGTCCTTTAAATTTAACATCTTCCTCGATCTGGAATGACTAGGGTGACCAGGTCCCACTAAAGTAGGCTAAATGAAGGACAAGGAGAAGTTATATGGGACATTCGTTACCAGCTCTTGGTGTGATTGACACTCTCTGTCACAGCCCTTTGCTTCTTTTTTTAAGATCCACCATCTCATTCAAATGGTCTCTGCTAGCTCACAATTACAACAAAGAAAAATGAAGGATTGTGCTAGAATCAAAGTGCAAAACTTTACAATCCAGTGGGTGACATCACACAGCAACATTTGCTAATTAGAACAGCACTGTACATTAGAATAATGTCAATGGCATTTTCAGAACCGTAAGGTTTGTAACAGTTAATGTTGAAGGAGTAATGACATACTTTGTTTTGTACTAAATGAATATTGAATACAACTTAATGAGCGGCACATTATTAAAAAGGTTCATTAGTGAACACCTCTAAAGTGACAAGTTAATCAATTGCTGAGCTGAAACTAACACTCCACACATCTTGTAGTGTAATTTTTCCACACCTTCACAAATATTCCAGTGGAGGCTGATAAGGAAGAGGCAATATTTTTCTTGTTCCCCCCGCTGACACAATGTGGACATGTTTCCAAAGTTTTATATAAGGAGGTGTGATTGAAGCAGCAAAGTGCAGGACACAGGTTATGAAACTTGTTGGGTTGCCAGGTAACCACACAGGAGTCCGCAGAGCTGCTGAAGGTATCTCATTACCTGAGCTTTACCGTTATTACGGTTTTTCTAAATACACAGAGCTCGGCCGGCAATCGGGAGGAAGAACACATCGTGATAATGGTATGGTTGTCTCTTTGTCATGAAACCATTTAGATGCGCAACAACTTGGCTTACTGTTGGATCAACAGAAGTTTCATTTATTGCCGGGGGAGTTTGACAATTCTTTTCTGTCTCGTCTACCGCAGAATTATTCCATTTGGCCCTTTGACATTGTGTGTCTGTAGATTGCAATGGAAAACCATTCTGTGGGACCGTGTAGACGTGATCTTGTGGGACAAATCATGTAGCAAAAAAAGAACAACGTCTAATGAAGATTTGATTATGTTTTTGGAGCGCTTCATGGATGATTATTATAAGAAACATATTTTTCTATGTCCCTACATGTAGCAGTTGTTTCTGTTGTATTTAAAACCTACATGTGTGCCACTGCGTTTAAATGGAAATATAATTATTATCACTGCTGCGACTTTTAATTTCCTTTTTCCCTTTAACTCTCTATTTAAATGTTTACTGTGTTTTATTGTGCATTGTGTAGATTTTATGCTGCTGCTGTATTTCTCTTTCTTCTTATTGTAAAAGCCTTGCCTTCTGTGGCTTAAATTCTCTGCTTTCACAAAGCTAATGATACACTTAGTTGTCTGAATCTGTGTTGCCCTTACACGCCGAGTGCCAACGAGTCGTTCAAGAGTTGAAAAATTGTGGGCCTTTTTCCTTCCAGCGTTTCTGAGATGAAATCTGAAGGGTTCACTGAGATCTTTTCAGAGACAGGATCAGTCGGTGTCGTAAATTCAGACCTGTTGGTTGCTAATGCTTCTTTTTTTCCTTTGGTGGAACACCAATAAATCCACATGGATTTGAGACGATAATCCAGAAACGTGATGTTATCATCTTATCCTGTGCTGTATGGTATAATGTGACATATAAATAAAGGAGCACGCCGTTCCAGTCCGGGCCACACAGTAGATGTGATGTGTGCGTCTCTTTCCTTTGCAGCAAGAAGAACCGGGTTCGTGACTCGTAAGGCCTTTCTGCAGATTTGGGGATTAGGCAAATTGGACACTGACTGTGAGTGGATGGTTGTTTGTCTACATGTGTCCCTGCGATGGACTGGTGATCTGTTCCGGGTGTAGCCCATTTTTGTCCTATGTCAGTTTGAATTGGCACCAGTAACCTTCATGTGGAGGATAAAGCGGTAGAAGATGAATGGATGGATTCCAATCTCTAACAAGTTTGTCATTTTTCTTCTTCTTCATTACTCTAATTTGTGTGTTTGGCAGGGACCGGGTTGATATCTTATAAGTGCTGAAAGGTTCCCCGTTGATTCCAATTAGACATTGAGACATTTGAATAAACATGCTCCCCAGTGTTGAGGGAAGGGTCTGAGCTTGACTCTGAGCTGCCGTCCTTCACCTTTTAACACGGTTTTCTTTCAGAGTCTGATAAGAGACTTGTTTTTCAGAGGGGGTTTTTCGTTTCGATTTGACCCACTTTGCTTGTATCTTTGTCAGACCTCCGCTCTGTATACAGTTTTTCATATACGGCTCTACAGCCTTAGGTTGCACATTATATACAAGCGTAATGAAGATTTATGTGAAGCAGATAAGGCCTGTTCCAGAGAAATGCAATACAACTTGACCTCAGAATCCAAAGACATGGATTCACAGTAAATATTTATACACAGTATTTTTTTAATAAACATTTTTCTTCATGTCTTACTAATTAGTCTTTTCGTTGGGTGTATGTTTTAAAATTGATGTTTTGTGCGCGTTAATAATTGGATCCCGACTGAGTCCTGTATTGTGTGTACAGTCAAATGATTTGACTGATTTGAATACACTCCACCCTGGTGACTTGACACGCAGGGAAACATCGTGGTCATGGAATCAACAATGAGAATGCTCTTTCCATCTTAAAAATTCGGCATAATTTATACAAGTACTTCATTTTCACAACCACAATTCAATGATGCAAAGTGAGCATGCAAGATTCAAATTTATGCAGTTTTATATTCCATCACTGCTGAAACTAATTTCCCCCCTCGTCTTCACAGGCAGCTGAAGTGGCTCGCGTTGTTGTCTCGGTGGACACGACTGTGTGCCCACTTATTTTGTTTGCCTTGACATTCCTGATTCAAATGATGTGGCATGGAATAATCAACAGCGGTTTTTAAATGATTCCCCAGATTTTAGAATCACTCTCGGCTCTGACTTGCACGTAGATATTTCACCTGTGGCCTTATTGAAACCAACTCTTCCCATAATTCAAGTCACTATCATTTATTTTTGTCAGATCCCACCTGTTGGCCAGCTTGTACAATTTTTCCAGCAACGGGTTTAAAGGAAATGCAGCCAGGTTCTGTTCTGTAGATTTAGGGCCAAGGCTTCTGTTCTTCCATCAAGGCTTTGGCTATATATTTGAATACTAATACAATTTCCCCACTGAGTAATCGCAAATCTATTCTAAAATCCATGACCACATTTAATCTGTCTGCTAACATTTTGCAGTCACTATGTCAACCTATTTGAGTGATGTCACATAAAACTGCAATGCTTGATTTTTAAATATAAGCAAACGTAAGCCTATCCACTCCACATGACTGCCTCAGGATAGTGGTGTTTAGATCTCGCGTCACCTGTTGACCTTGGTGCTTTGCATACAGGAAGTGATTTGTAAATGTCAAGACAGACTGAAGCAACAGTAACAGCATGTTAGTAATGTGAGGCTGAAAACTCAAAAGTGAATCTTTGCTGTATAAACACAAACTGTATAAACACTGTATACACACAAACACTCCCTCAGTCAGGTCTGATAGTATTGCGTGACAGAACCCATTTTCAGATGAAGAATGTGGCCTCGTTTTGGGCTCAGTTATTTCTCCATAAATTCTGCAAACAAACAACTACAACAAGGAAACATGATACTGATGTAAAACTGAAATGCGATGATATAGTTACATAACATCGTACAACACCCCGACTGCTCTATTGACTCTGAGAGAAGCTGAGCTTCCGTGGAAGTGATGTTTTTGCCACATTTTGTCCAATCACAGTCGAGTGAAAAAAAAACAATTCTGTCGAAAGTCACGTAAGACGATCCGTCATCGGTGATAAACAGCTGATTCTAAACGAACTAGCGACACGTTGTTATCGTGTTCTAGCAAAGGTTCACTATTGAAATGTAAACACAACACAGTACATGTTTGACTTTGACATTTTAGAGGAAGCTGAGCTTCCCTTTCTGTCTCAGAGCAATCGCCACTGGTTCACTAAGTCCACACACAGTAACGTCATAATACGATCAATAACAACTTTCTCAGACTTGATTTTCCCTAAGAACCCACACATTTCAGCAAGTTTGCTTTTCATAAAACATAGTGGGCTGATTACTGTCTCTAAAGCACATGATCAGTGAACATGACACCTGTCTGTCATATTGACATGCAAGTCTCTTTGGATTGGCTTTAGCATATTATTCTCCACTCGCTACATGACGTGCTGTCAGCAAAATCCCGCATGGAGAGAATCTTCACTGAAGCGAATAATCAATGCAGGGATACGTTGCATATTTGACATGAAGCAGCAGTCGAAAATCAATTTCCTGACATTTCTATCTAATTACTTCACACATGAGTCACTCACATATAACACATCATTTCAGCTTATATTGATTTTAATATGGCAAATATTTACCCCTGTGTGTCTTTACCTGATTTACTTGGTCCTTAAATAGGCCACTGTTTTTAAAAGCTGTATGTCAATGCAACACATCAATTAATGCGTCATTCAGAATTTAAAATGTATAATAGATAAATAGGACGTGTCTGGTGTATAATATTTAGCTAAGAGGTAGACAAATCAAAAGAAACAGCAAGAAACACTTAATAGTTTAATTAATAATTTAGTATTGCAGTTATATTTATTTAAAATAGTGTCACTTCTTGCAGCGATTATATATAAAGAAAGCTATAAAATATATAGCTATACTGCTTTGCTTAGCCCAAATAGAGGAAACTAGAGCTCGCTGATTAGTATGTTGTTTATTTTGCACAAAAGGAAGAGTTCCTGAAGTTTGCCACTCACTTGAGAGGCTCCTTGTAAAATAATCACTTGTTTTTGATTGAGTGCTGTTCACACAATCACAGTCTCTTCATCGATACTTTTATTTATTTTACCTGCCCCATGGAAAGCACACCATCCTAAAAAGTGAATTAAGTGAAAACAATGAACTATGCATGCCTTTTAATTGTCCCTGCACCATACCTGTGAATCTGAATTTGTTCTGAAGATGGGTTTGTCTTCTGACAACTTAAGCTACTGTAAGGAAAGGAAAGGTAGGAAAGGATATTTATTGTCATTATACAACCGAAATTGCACACCGAAATTAGGTCAGATGGAGAGTTGATCAGAGCCGCTGTGACTGAGCGCTGCCACAATGGACCAACCTGTGTCTAACATCTATACATGATTTGATGGTAGGAGGAAACTGCAGAGCCTGGTGAGAACATGCAAACTCCACACAGAAAAGTCCCAAACCAGGAGGCAAAAGTTCTAACCACGAAATCCACCCTGCTTCTGTAGTGTGGTACTAAAGCTACTGCATGAATTTGTGTGAATATTTCATGCAAAAAGGAAAAAATCGGTCAATCAAGTCATTTTTTTGCTGTCAATAATCTTAACTAGTTCAGCAATGCAGCCATTGTACAACCCCCTTACCCCCCCCTTTTATGTCTCTATACTAGCCCTCATGCCCAGGGAATGTTTTAATTAACTCTATTTAAAATTCATAACATGTCACGGTGTTAACAGTATTAGGAAGGTTTTTTCGGGGCTAATTTATGCAGTCCAGCACCCTAAAAGCTCATTGTGCAAAGGAACAGAGGCGTTTACACAACTATGATGTGATTGCAGTCACTCATCCGTAAATGCGGCTCAGGAAATAAGCTCATGTCTCGGGCACATCTTACACGTACATGAACACAAATAAAGTGGAGGTGACTGAGCCAAATGAGGAGGGAAAACAATGTTGAGAATTTACATATGTTCTTGTTATGGCTCCTGCTTATGTGCAATTAGGCTGCCACACTCTACTTTCACACTTCAAATTTCCATGGCAGTGAGACCTTTTTTTTTTCTTTTTTTTTACCTGAAACATGTACACTTAACCCGTCCTAATTCAGTTAATGGTACTGCAGCAGTTAGAGCACATTTCCACCGCCCACTGCGAATTTAATGCGTACAGTGTGACCCAGGTGTCACCCCAGTGATGTGCAATCTTCTTCTGATTGATAATTCCCAGCAGTGCCTTTTTACTGTTTGTTGGGTTTTGTTGCTACATGACCCTCGGGCAACAGTGTCATGTCTCTGTTTCATATCCTGAATCCCGTAACCGAATGTCATAAAGAACAGCAAATATTGATCTTTCTTGTGTGGTACATGTGAGGCAACCACATCTTAAACAGGTCTTTGCTGAAGATAAGATGGTCATCGGTGGAAAAGGTTGACGAAATTCTGTCCAAAAAAGATAAGAGATTATTTTATCTGCAGCTGTTTTATACACAGGAATGGCCTCACAGTATAATTAAATATAAAACAAGTCAGATTAATAGGGTGTCATCTGCCACTGCTATGCTATAGATTTAATGAAGACTAAGTACTCCACACTTAATCCCTCTTTATTGCTTAGCTGGCCAATTTTATGAATAAGTAACATCTGACATTAAAGACCAGTCATGCACTAATACAAAACCGATTTTCAGCAAGATTCAGGAAGTCGGAGCGAATCTTAAAAGTCGTAAAAAAGCCAAGGCCAGAAACTGGTGCTGAATGTATGAGAACATTGAGCCCTTTAGCAGTATTTCATTAGAAATGGTCCTTCTACCATGATGGACATAACCACATCAGCTCATATAAGCACTTTGCAAAATAATTGTCCGTGTAATACAGTGAGGGAGTCATATATAAAATTTGCACTGAAATCCTACTGAGTTCTCTGGGCCTGATTGGGCGGAAATGTGTTCTGCGGTCAGATAAGTACAAAAGTGCTTAGTTTCTACATTTTCAACCTGTAGTTAAGTTAAAAATCTTTTATTTGCCCTATTGTCAGTTTCGTTGTGAAACAAAAGTCTGGACATACAAAGAAAATGACACGTTAGACCAGATTGTGCTTTCTGAGTGCAAAAAAAGAATCACTCTTGAATTAATACGTTGACTGATTATGACTTGTATTAGTGCTTCCTGCCAGGATAAATGTTGCCAGTGTCAGAAGAGCACCCTGGGTGATCTCATCATCGCTGTTACCGTCCTCCCTGATTTCCTCCCCTCAAGGATTCCACTCATTCTTCTCTCTCGCCTGTTGAATAAATAGTGGAAAGTGAAAAATGAGTCTGTGAACACACCATGTGGACTCTTACGAAGAGGACAGCATATGACATGAGAGGGGATGTGGGATCTGAGCTCAGGTTTTCCAGCATATGAGTTCATGGCATATTTAAATCTGAATGTCCTGTGATGGACTGGCGACTTGTCCAAGGTGTACACGGCCTTTTGCCCTGTGTCAGCTGCGATTATCAGCAGCATGTCCACTCTCATGTGGAGGATAAAGTGGCAGAAGATGAGTGTGTGACTGTCTTGTTGGAGGAAACCAGAATAGTGAAAACCAATACAGGCTCAAGGGGAAATCCTGCAGCTAACCATTGCACCACACTGTAAAAGCGGAATGAAGCTGAATATCGGTTCCTCTTTTGGGATCAGTGGTAAATCATTTAGCACCATTTCTAAGTCAGTGAAACCAATGACAAAGCAAATCACAGATTTTATTGGGTCAGGATATTAATGCCTGAGAAGATGTCATGTGACCGTTTTGTCAATAAAGGTTTACAAAGTGAAATGAAGAGCAAATTAGGTAAATAATTATTTGGCCATTTGAATACACTGCAAAATTATGAAAAAGATTCCAAGGACAACATAATTTCCATCAATGCTGGAAGACATACAGACAGAGACACAGTGCTGTTTATAAGTGATAAGGAAACTATACTATATATATGTACAATCACAACTGTTCACAACACATGGAAGTCAAACAAAAATGATGAGGCGTAAGAAGCAGCGATAATCTCAAGAAGTTGAAACTGCAAAACACTGCTCTACCTCTGTTTTACTTTTGTCAGTGTGCTTTGTTATGGACATGTATGAATGTTGAATGATAGTGAATTGCACAGCATATTTTACTATCTATTTCCATTCTCCTCTGCTCAGCTGCTGTGAGACATACTGACAGAAACACACCCCACCCTCCAGGTGACCAGTGGAGCTGGGCTGGGGAAAAGGGAAGTGTCTCTTGGCGAGGCTGCAGGCGTAACCTGATGAGAAGAACATCAGAGCTCTTTGAAACATATCATCAGCATTGCCGACCTCTGAAACGTCTGAAAATGTTTGTGCGACCTCTTGTTTGCATCCCTCCAGAGAAACATACACCAGATAGAGTTTGGAATTGGACTGACAGCCTATTAACACCTTCTCCTCAGAAAGGACCGTGTTTGCCTGACCTACAGCTTTCTGCATCTCCCTCAAGATGTACTTCACATCAACATTCTTCCAGAGACTGAGATTAATAATTAGCCCGAATGGAACACTGTACAAAAAAATGAGACTGAGCACCCAAAATGCAAAAGGACCTCTTTCAGGTGTTTCAAAAAAGTTCTTATTTACAATTGCAGTTACAATTACACACACACTAAACCACCCTAAAAATGCTACTACACCAGCAATGTAAATCAGTGCTCTAAGCCAGACTGGTCGCAACCACACTTTGTTTTGAGAGACACTGTTGATCATCTGCACAGCTGTCCTGTATTTCTCCTGGTCCTCAATGACCAGTCGCAGTTGTTCTGGCACCTCCATGTCACTGAACTGTCCAGAATCCCATTTGTTGAGCACCACATCATTGACAGCAGTCAAAGGCTGCAGGGCCTTCCCATTGTAGATAGAGGGAGGCTGGAAAGGCACCACAGTAGAACCTTGGAGCTGCTTGTTGGGGGTGCAGAGGACATTGAGCAGCTTGTTCATTAAGTCAGGATCATTTGCCTCCAGATAGGTGAGGTGGCAGAGGTGGAGAGGAATTGATACTCCTGGCTGCAGCAGCACTGGGACAATGGGTTTCCTCTCTAGGCAGTCTCTGAACAGAGACATGTTGGCCTCCAGGAGACACCAGCGGCTCCTCACAAACTCTGGACTGAGAACCAGCAGCACCTTCTGGCTCTCTTGGATGCACTCAGACATGTTCTCCAACACGGTGCGCCCAGGGGTGAAGTCACGCTCATGGTAGCAGACCTGCAAGCCACAGGACTCCAGGTGGTTGATGATGGAGTGAGTCCATTGGTAGTCAGTGCTGCTGTAGCTAATGAAGACATGGAAACACTCCCCATCCCTCAGTGTAGGAGGAACATGTGAAGATGGAGATGGTGGAGCAACAAACTGGCTGCAAGCAGTCTCAACTGAGTTCACTGGCTCCATTATCTGTCAAAACTAAAAGAAAATGAAAAAATCTATAGTTTAAAGATTGCATGTCATCATGGTTTTCACTTTCATTACTTTTGGCCCAAGAATAATCAGAAACACAACAAGCTGTGCTCAGTTTTAATGCTTCAAGATTGGATGTGACTCCAAGTTACACTGACATGTTACCTTGAATCACATGTTTTATTGTACTAGAGAATGCGTTGAAACAAGGTTGTCTTTTCATGGATGCACCATTGTTTTTCACGAGGATTTGAATGCTGAAAGAAACAGGAAGCAAAAACCACATGAAACTGAGAAACACCCAAATGACCTACTGCATAGCTTCCAGTAGTCATAGACATAGACATATAAAATACAGAATAAAGTACAACAAATACGAGTACAAAAGTAAAGTACCAAGTCATAGAGACACATGATGTAAGCATTAAACATGTTTAAACAAAAATCTTGTATCTGTGAAGCACTTGTATGTGAAACAAAAACAGCTTCAGGATGTTTCAGCCTTCATATCTACCATGAATGTGTTCAATAATAAGGAAGGTTATGACAACAAAGAACCCTGATAATATTTTACTTTTTATGAATAAGATCACTTTAAATGAACAACAATGTGCCCTCATACTTACTGACAAAGAAGACCGCTCACACTGTGTGGTTAGTAAAGACAGGAAGTTTAAAACTCCCTGTTCCACTTTCAAGACTCTTAAAGAGACAGAGTCTTTTTTTGGTCAGTGCAACGTTTCTGTCGTTGTGTAAGAGGCCACCTCTTACACAACGACAGAAACGTTGCCTTTAAATGCCTTCAGAGTCATCTTCATCCTGCAATGTTCACTCAAAACAGACAGAATTAAAACCAGAATCAATGTTGATTCATTTTGCTGTCCCTTACTGGTCATTTGTAATCCTTATAAAAAATATTTCAGAACCTTTATAAAGGTTGCATCATATGCCATTACCTCTTTAAAGTAATAATAATTTTTAAAAAATGATTCTGGCTAATTTTGTAATTTTGCTTTTTTTTTTTCAGAGGTTCTGGAGGAAAGCCCCCCCCCCCCCCCCCCCCAACACCACCAAAAAAAGAAAAAAACAAGACCCTCAATGACCCATAGTGTCCAATCCCTGTGGTGAGTCCAGGTTTTCCATTATCAAGAGAAGTGACCCAATAAAGATCAATAAGTGAGGTCTTTCTCCGTCAGTGACCCCAGGGGCGATTTTAATATCTGCGAGATACAGGAAAACTGGAGATAATTTTATTCATTAAAACCACGTTCCTTTCCAAGCAGACCTTAAAGAACAATTTAAACTCTGTCACCTCTCGTCTGACTGTTGGTCACATAATGAGGTTCTTAAAACCATTACATGGAGAAACAAACACAACAATACAAAGAAAAGCTCTGGCTGTCTCGCTGCCTGTAGAAAACTATGTTTCTGTTCAGTGTTCTGTGACCACCTCTAATCTTCCGGTGAAAGAACTGAACAAGTGCCTCGGGGGTAAAGAGGAAAGTAGCTCCAACGATGTAATGTAGCTCTAATCTCGACCATCATCTGCTGCTCTCTTAATGCAGCCAGACTTCAAGAGTCCTAAGCAGGGAAGATGTGGTACACTTTATCACCTTTCATTCAACATAAACCCAGACTCAAAGTCACTTAAGCCACTTTGGACGGTTAGCACACGTGGATTTATCTAAGCTGTATTACACCTTTTCACACTGATATTCTCACACCTTTGGCCATCTTAAGGCCACATTATACTTCTCCGACTGCGTATGCGTTATCCGTCTGCGTCACCACGTAGGCGCCTCGAGCATTTATACTTCTGCGTCGTGGTGACGGACACTCGCTGCAATTTCCCGCCCGATCAGTAGGGGTCGCTGCGCAAGGTTGTTGTGCTTCTGGCTACAGTGAGCAATGGCGTCCGAGAAAGAAAGAGAGAGAAAGACTTTTGTTGTTGAAAAAGTGGCCGTTTCTCACTTTTCTGTGTTACGGAACGCAGTTTTAAGATAATTTGAGGCGAGAAATTGGCCATTTAGAGTCTAAACATGTGCTGCGTGTGTTAAGATATGACATATTTATAGTTCGGCAGCGGCGTTATCGGCGGGGATCAGCTCCGCCTCTGTCAGGACGCCCGGAGCGCACTGAGAGCCGGCACAGAGCAGCTTAGCTCGGCCTGTCCTGAGGACCAATCGCAGCTCTTGCCGTCTCCGTTGTCCCTTGACGGAGTGACGGACACTTAAAAAATATTCCGTGCACCCGGAGACGACGCAGAGGCTCTTCGACAGGTTCTGCGTCGACGCAGAGGACTCTGCGTAGCTACGCAGAGCACTTTACGCAGGAGTATAAATTGGGCTTTAGTTTCATTCGTTTATTAGAAAAACAAAGAAATCATGATGCACTGACATTTTTTATTATCTTTCCCTTTCATCTTTCTTCTTCTTTGATGAGATTTATGTACTTATATGACCCCATCCTACTATTGACCTACTAGCACCTATTAAAATACTTTTGAAATGAAAAATATTTAGTCTTAAGTTTGCAGTGAGGGAAAAGATAGTGAAGGGTCATCTTGTTTTAAATATTAGCTATAAATTACCAAGAACAAAACCTTGGCAGTAATTTAAATAAGTCATTTTCAAACTTGCCAATTGTTTGAGAATGACTTCACCTGCTTTGAATTTTCCGCTCCTTGACTCATCAGTTGGACCAATCCAACGTAAACCACACCTGTTTGAGGTTTAACAGTGGAGGTTTGCACATAATCTGAACCAAACTCAGTTTAGCAAACTATTAAGTTATTAACCAAAGCAAAGGTCATGTTGTTGTTTTTTTCTATGGACAGAGAAATGATCATGTATAACATTTCTACATAAAAAGTACTGAGATTCAAAAACGTCTACAGCGTGTTGACTTCAACTTTATTTTCTTCTTGCATAAGTATTTAAATCTCAGGTCCATCAGGGGTCCAACAGCTGACTTTCAACAAAACTTTTTTTTTTTTTATCATTATTATCGTGGCTACGACTAAGGTTTTTAGCTATTCGTCTATTGTGACAGTATTTGGACAAGAAGATGGGTAATCAGGATGGAAGAGACAGTGGAACAGAATGGATCTGTTTGTGCGTCTGTGTCTGCAGGTTAGTTTTAGCCACAGAGTCTGAGCCAGGGAGGATGAATAATGGAGTTTGACTCAGCTTTTTCTGTCATCACGTCCACTTGCTGAACATAAATCCACAGTCTCGGTTGCTGTGGGTTTTTTTTTTTCCCCCCTTTGTCTGTGTTTATGCGTGAACTGAGGCTCAATTTATTGTCCTCTCAAACTGTGGCAGACGTGTGATCTGCTTTGCCGGTTGTCGTGATTAATAGCGTTGTTATATTGTGTGTATCTGTTTGTATAGACATGGATCATGGATATTTGCTCTGTATGCTATATACGTTTGTGCATGCGCGCATGACTGAGCATTGACACCCATCTGTTTACTCATGAAGTAGTGATCTGTTCACTGGTTTTTAATGCTTGTGTGTTCTCTAAGCTCTGTAGCTGGCAGCCGAACCTTTGCGTGCACCACACTGAAATATCTCCACAATGGAATTGACATTTTCTACCATCACACAAGCTAAAGCCAAAAGAAAAAGACTGTGGTGGTGGTGGTGTGACTTTAAAGCCCCTTTTCCACGAGCACGACAAGCTTAGTTTGCATTTCCATTAGCGATAGTGCCTGGTACTTTTTTTTTAGCATCTGGTCCGGTGAGGGAAGGCATGAGCTTGACAATGCCGAACTGTAGATCAGTTAAAGGTGAAGTAAGTAGTTTATAGTGCCATCTAGAGGAGAGGCTGACATTTACAACAAAGAACTGCTCCTCTGCTCACCCCCTCCCTTCCCTGAGCGCTACGGTATCCTCAGCCGGTCAAATGTCGTCCTCGTCGTCTTTCTCCGTGTCAGCAGATGAGGTTCGTGAGGCGAGGGAGAGGACGAGCTACCGCGGCCGTAGCGGACGAAGCGGAGAGAGAGGAGGCGGGACTTCCGCTACAAGTAAAGTGACGCTTGATTTGTTCTCTCGCGTTTGTCCTTACAGGCTCCTGTAGAAACATGGCGTCATGGCAATGCAGTAGCGGCCCGCGACCATGTTATTTTACTTGACTTTTTGAAACACTACGAAAATTAAACAAAGAATATTATACAGCAACTAGACAACGCAGGAGCACATAATATGTATAAAAAAGTAGATTTTGGGTCATATAAACCCATAAATACTACACAGTGTCCCTTTAAAAAAGACTTAACAGTCCTAAAAATGTGTTTTAATCTCCAACAATTCCCAAGGAAATGTCTAAAATCTCAATATTTAACAGAGGAGTCTGGTGTATTTAGTGACAACACTACGGAAAGCCTGCAATCGCGAACATTAACTGACTCTATTGATTCAGTTACACTGAAAACAACTGCTTTACAAGTCACAAGTGACGTTTGTGTGTTTGTGTTTCGTGCAGCCGTGCAGTGATGACTTGGAGAAGGAACTTTATTGTAATGGAAAACCAATCAAACTGTGTAAAGGTGAGGTGAGTGGAGGTGAGCTGGGACCTTGTAGTGGAAACACGGCATAAGAAATGACACAATTCATAGTGGCTATTGGTGCAAAAGTTGTTTGTTGTCGCATTTTGCTGCTGAGCAGAGTCATTTCCCTTTTAAACCAGTCACTGTTTTGTGTTGTTGTATCATATCCAATGATCAGAGACGTTTTCCATGCGGAGACTCCAGGGGCCGGCGTTACCTCCACTGCTCTGTTTTCAAACATCGGTCCACATTTCCTTCATACTCTGCTTTTAAGAAACATTTGTGAGCTAAACCTTACCCTGACTAAATCTGATTAGTTCATCCTTGAGTCCAAATGAATGTTTGTGCCAAGTTTGAAAAGGAATCCCTCAAGACACTCATGAGATCCTTCGTACTCAAAAATTGGATGTTGCTCACAGACACGAGTACAGTACATTACACAGGACTTGAAGTGATAGCTTTTAATGTGTGGCCAAACAGATTACAATGGGGAATAATTTAAAATGTGTGTATATATAATGATAAGACTGCATTATCATATCAAATCCCCTGACAAACACGGTACATATAGATATATAGATATATATATATCACAGCTAATATTTACCTTTCATCTCAATGCACAGGTCCTTGGTCCAGTTTTTTCTCCATGATATTTGCTCATATGAAGTATTATAGAATGAGCAGCGTTTGAGGAGCACTGCAAGTTCATTGTTAATTTGATATAAATAGAGTATGTTTTTCATGATAGAATATTTATCTTTTGACAGCATGCGTGGAACTCTGCACATAATTATACACACATACAAACTTGTTTTTCGATCTCCGTGAGCAAACCTCATAGACAAAAAACTTACCTGAATCTTAACCATCACAACTAAGTGCCTATAACCCAAACTCTAAAACCAGGTCTTAAAAAATTCCCCCAAGGTCAAAATGTTGCCTCGAAGATAGGTTTGTACATGTTGGGGTCCCCACAGGGATAGAAAAGAAATGTGCTTGTAAGTTTTAGCAGAAAGTTTATAAAATCAGAGAAACCTCACTTATTCAGGAACTGTGGTTGACTGTAACAGTACACTTTCTGCACTGGTGAGGCTTAGAAAACAAACCAGGTGGAAGGAGCTGAAGAAAAGTGTTGTTTTTATCAGATCAAAATCATCCAGAATCACAGTAGTACATTTTCTGACAACAGTATTATCCCTTGAAGCTTATTATTCTGTCTTAATTATCCCTTCTCGTGCAATCATACAGTTTTCCCTCAAATTTGGAATAATGCTACACTGATGTTTATATAACGCTGGAAAGGAAATACTTTTTATTCTGTAATGTGCTGGTTTATTGTACACTCTTAGAACTAAGGGTTACAAAAGGGTCCTTCTACAAGAGCTGAGGTTCTATCTGGAACCATTTGCTTCGGAAAAACCTTTTCCCAAAGAAAGGGTTTTTCAAGGGTTCTTGGTGACACTAATGGTTCCAGTAAGAACCATTTTGATCCAGAGAACCCTTTAAAACCCCTTTCCTGAATAAAGGGTTTTAAAAGGGTTCTTGGTGGAACCTTCCAAAAGGGTTCAGGTGGAACCTTTATAAATGGTTCTACCTGGAGCCAAAAAGGGTTCTCCTATGAGGACAAGCCGAAGAACCTTATATGGTTCTAAGCACTTTTATTTCTAAGAGTGTACAGGGCATTGCCTCACACTGAGACACAACACCAAACGATAATGTTACCTGTAGAGGATGAGGATTAATGTAAGCATATACAGAGAATGTTTAATTTCCCATTGAGTTGGACACTGCGTTTGGAAGCAGCACTTACACAAACGTTAAAGGTGCCATATGCAAGAATGTGGCCAAAAACGGTTACTACATTCAAATTCAAAATACCGAGGTCTTTTAGGTTTCGTTTTCTGACGTAACTGGCAACCCGTGGTTGCTCGGCAGCTGAGACTGACTGCAATGATTGGTAGACGGCAGTAGGTGGCGCCACATGCCAAAACATGATTTCAAAACATAAACACGATTTGCAGTCTGCAAAAGATTTTTTTTAATGCAAATATTTTGTCTGTACTGTTGTTGTTGGTGAGTTCAGTTTGTTATATGAACATTATTCCTGAGTCTCTGTGACATATTAGGAGGATTTAATGGACAGTTGCTTTAGATTTATTACATAATGCACCTTTAACTAAGGTCCACTTACGTAGATCAGTAAGGTAATAATGGAAACCAATAAACATTTCTGTGTCATGTTTGTTCAGTGTTCCCATTTTCTTCATTGGCATATATCCTGCGCAAATACAACATGACAGTCATTGTTGACATTGCGAATACACAGAGAACACAGGATTATTTGCCTCATTATAAAACAGGTCAGCTTACTGCAGTACAGATAGGTCTCCTGAAACTTCACGATGTCTTCTTTTAGGGTGAAAAATAGTAGAGGCATATGGGAGAAAGTTGACATGGTTATGGTTCTGATGTTCACGCTCATGTTGCCACTATAAGGCTAAGCTGTTCTGTGGGTATGGGAGGGAGGAGCTGAGGTGGGCTGCGTGTTCACATGTGTGAGAGATAGAGGAAAAGTGAGGGGGACGCAAGGAGCAGCCTTGGATCCATGGTGGATTATTGTTAACTCAGTGTGAGTTGTGGCCGTGACAGCAACGATGCTTCCGGCTGAATTTCCTGCAGTTCAGGGCACATTACAATATTACAACTACAAGCATCTAAAATATAAGAATTTGGAGAAATTTGCGTCATAAATGTAAAAATCTGTGTTTTTCACCAACCATTCCCACTTAAATCTATATAAATCATGCAATATCTGAGTGATAAATTCAGGGTTTTCATTTAAGCTTACAATGTAGACTGTTCTGTCAGTTTTCTCATATGGAACGCATTACCGCGTTAACGTGGAATATGTACAGCGTTCTTTTTCAGGCTTTTCACCTCATCACTCTCGACGAGAGTTTCCCTCTAAGTTCACTTCCAGCATGGAGTCGCGTGGCGATGACAAACCTCCTGTAAGGGAAGGTACATTCAGGGGCTCCGTGTGGAAGTTGTGCGGTGAATGTTTGGCATGTGAGTTCAATATGAAGAGCTGAACTCGGACATGCATATTTATCATCCAGTGGTATTCATATAACAGTTTGCTTGTGTGGGACACTGTGTTATGCAGGGAGATACCTATTGGAATGGAGTTAACTGGAGACCTGCTGTGCCTCTATGAGTGTGTGTGCGCGCGTGTTGCCTCTCAAGGGTCATTTCTTGTAATAACGCTGACCTTATCAGGACCAGCAGTCCTCACTGGATCTAAAGCCCAGTGCTAATGAAGGAGAACCTTATTTGTGAGTTACTGATTAAGGTCAGTGATAAGGCGTTGGTTAAGCTGTCCAAAGGAAAGGAAGTCAATGCAGTGTCCCATAAAAAATAGCTGCACAAACCTGTGTGTGTGTGTGTGTGTGTGTGTGTGTGTGGTAACAATGATCACTCTACAAAAGCTTCGGCAAGCATTGTTATGGCTGCAGATTGGACCAGACGTGCATCATCGACCTGCCTGGGATCAAGGTAGCTGATTATCTGCTTACCATATACAAATAAACATCAATGAGTTGCATACATGTCAGTGAACATTATGTGCAGCTGCCGCAATTTATAGCTACGCAATTCCCTCAACACATTCCTTGGAGTATTTTACTAGAGGTTAGCAGAGGTTGAAATATATCTTCGCTTAAATGGGAGTAGTAAAGTCTTTCGGCTGACCTGCATCGACTATTGTCACGTCTCATATAACATGAGCATGTTGGCTTTCATTTTTTTTTTCTTCTTTTTCAACACTATCAACATTTATCATCAGGTCATACAAAAAAAAAAAAAACAGAGACGCATGTGCAGACCTTTGTCAAAATGTAATAAAAGTACAGTATTGTTGGGTAAAAGGCTCATTTAATGATTTGATCATTTTGTGATTTTCGGACTGGAAAGCAGAAAACTCATTCATTTTTACCACTACACCTTCTACACCCTACTAACCCTTGCCCAGGAGGTAGTTACAAGGGCTGGAGTTAAATCCACCCCTACAGAATGAGACATCCCTTAAAGAATGTGGGACAACATCACGTAAGCACACGTGCAGACATCTTTTTGCCAGAAACTCCACATGCCATTTTACCAAAAATAATATTATTGCGGCTGCGGTTCGACTGCTGTCATGGAATTGCTATTGCAACTTCAAATACATTCTGTTGTGGTTGTTCGATTAGGCGACGCAAATTGCCAACCCAATGTTACTTTTATGACACTGGCATTAGTTTCCTTGGATTTGGTTAATCTGGTAAAACTCTCACAGCCCTCAGTTTGGAGTGTGCCCCTGTAAAAGCTCAGTTTGAAGGACGAATTAGCCCTCACATTTCACCCTAACTTAACAAATAGTGAGACACCATATCACTAGAGACTGGATCAGGACCCACAGATGAACCACAGGAGTAATTTTTGGGTCACAAAAGTTTTTTTTATTTTTAAAGATACATAAAAGGCTGGTTTATTTATTCAGACCAATATTAGGTCTTACAGAAATCGCAGTAGAAATTGTCTGGAACTTTATCTTACACCAAATTTGCTCTTGTCATATTGTATATCATGAATTGGGTCACAATAGTTTGTCATCTTTAAAAAACGATGTCCTGACCTATGCCTGCAAAAGTAGGTGTAAAATGGCGGGATAAGGGGTGAAATGGGATTTTGGCTTCGGTTCCACTGCTTTGCATGACTTCCTGACGTGATCAGAAAAGTAAAAAATAACATTTAAAGAGCCCTAAATATAAAGAAATGGTCTTGATAGTTGTTTGTTTATTTCCAGTGCATGATTAAATGCATCCTGTCATGGTCTAAACATTTTGTTGTAGTCTACACTAAAACACTGGGATATTTAAAATGTTTCTTAAGTGCTAACATATGTGCACCAGAAATAAGTCTTTAAAAAGACTTGGAGCAATCTATTATTATGATTGACCCCCACGTTGCAACAAAATCAACAGGTGTCTGGCATTGTGGGACGCACGAAAGTCATCATTTTCACAATGCCGATGAGAACGGCTGAAATATTGTACAGCAGAGACAAGTCCTGATATTTCTGGTCACATGAAGTATGTGATTTATTTCCCGGAGACAAGAGCATGTCAGCGGGTTTAACAATGATTGCATCATTGATGGTGATTGAGGACAAAGAATAAACAAGTTGATTTTTGTTTACCCCAATGGTACAAGGATAATTAATTGCAGGCTCCGACTATTCAAGATTAGACTATTTTGGGGGGGAATTGTCTTTGTCGTGATCAGCCTAATATTCCTCATTAGACAGCAGGCAAAGTTGGGTACACTTTCTAATCGATAAACAACAGGCTTCATCAAAACCAGATTTTCTCCTTCAAAAAGGCCAGAATCTCATCAATCTTGAGCTCTGTTTTTCCTATTGTTAACAAAAGACCAAAGGAAACTGACAATCTTTTTTTTTCCAGCGGTCTAAATGTGTTGGCAAACTTCATATCTGAGCTCACGTAAGGTTGCATCCCTTTGTCAGTCCAATCACATTTGGCTGTTTAACACAAATATTTGAGTGTTTGTTCATTTTTTCCATAAAGACTCTCAAGCAAAGTAAAAAGGAAAAAAAATCCTTGCCAGATGCTAAGAAATAAATGTAGTAACTCTTGTGTCTTCTGGTGCTCCATTCTCTCTATGTGTTCTATTATTTGAGTTTGGTATAGTTTGTTACATAATTTTTATTTTTTTTTAACAATAGCACTATACTGGACTATTAACATCACTGTGCACTTAATACGAAAAGAGATACATGATATGTGGCACCTTTATGTTATTGTCACATGAAAGGTCTAGCTAAGTGGAAACACATGACTTTAGATGTTGAAATTGACACTGACCTGTCAGGCCTTTCTCTTCACGCATAATCCCTCTTAATCCCTGCCTCTTCAGGTCAAGCATCATTCCAAATGAGCTGCCTTGAAGGGGAACAGCAGCTGTATAGAAGCTTTCAAAGTCCTCTCATCAGGAAGAGTTCATGCCCATCACCTTCATGAGTCTACTGCACATTGTCATTTTACCCTAATTTATATGATAAATTGAATGGGCAAAAAGCAGTAGGCTACAGTAACAAGAGATTTAATCTGGTTAAAGAGCCGATCCGCTGATTACATCCTGCGCTCTCTGTTGATATATTGCACAACACAATTTGAAACAGGAATCCTGCAGATAGGCCAAGTGAAGACAGTGACAGGAGGTTGGCAGAGGGTTGGCAGAGGGTTGGCAGAAGTGAATTCAGCTGGAGGCAGCGATGAACACATGACGTGAGTTAACATACCCGCTGTTTTAAACACAGTCGCCTGTATCCACTCGCACGGTCTCTCAAAGGACAAAGTGTGTATAATACTGGCTACTTTCAAAATCTAATATCACACAGGTGTTCAACCCTTTATCTCTTTTGCTCTTATTGTTAGTGGTGAACCGATACCAAAGTAGGGAGGCATTTCCATGGACAGCTGCAATAAATGTCCTAGCCAAGTTTCGGGAATTGTTATTCACAATATTCAGCTATTTTGCAAGAAACCTGACTGATCATAAATGTGTCTGTTGGTCAAATTTAGATGTCGAGCTGTTCGGAAAGATGATGGGATTATGTCCATTAAGCAAAAGCCTCATCATCCAAAAAATTATTAATTTATAATATTTCATAAAATGTACAATATAATGTTAAACTAAGTCCTGTGGTAAAACCTGTGTTTTCAGCACTCTTGCCTTTGCAGCAAGAAGACCCGGGTTTATGACCAGGTCGGTACAAGGGCCTTTCCGCATGGATTCATTCCCTGCACATTCATGTTGATGACCTTAGTTTTAGGACAATGTCCCCTTAACACAAAAACATAAGTGGTTTCTTTATTTTTACTGACCTCAGTCAAAATGTGAAGCTGAAGACCAGAGTGGAGACAGAAAAATGTTCCCAATGGCTCGAGTAAAGGTCAAGTAAATCAAGAATCTCTTGAGGCCTGTGACTTCAGATAGCAAAGGATTTGCAACTATTAATGTTTACTGTACTGTTTATACAGTTGGCACGAGGCATGGAAAGGCAAACTAGGAGTTATTAGGGCGTAAAAGCACCCATTTAAATGAACAAATGAAAAGTTGAACAGTGCTGTAGATCCGTACGTCACGCATTCACAAACATGTATCAGTGTTGTATCTATAATGTAGAAAATACATGTTTTGCTTATCTTAGCTGAACTTATATGGGAATTACATGTATAGATTCCCAAGAGAATGAATGACTAAAGCCCAATTTATACTCCTGCGTAAAGTGCTCTGCGTAGCTACCCAGAGTCCTCTGCGTCGACGCAGAACCTGACGAAGAGCCTCTGCGTCGTCTCCGGGTGCACGGAATATTTTTTAAGTGTCCGTCACTCCGTCAAGGGACAACAGAGACGGCAAGAGCTGCGATTGGTCCTCAGGACAGGCCGAGCGAAGCTGCTCTGTGCCGGCTCACAGTGAATACCGAGCGTCCACAGAAGGCGGAGCTAAACACCGCCGACTTCGTCGCTGCCGAACTATAAATACGTCATATCTTAACACACACAGCACATGTTTAGACTCTAAATGGCCAATTTCTCGCCTCAGATTATCTTAAAACTGCGTTCCGGGACACAGAAAAGTGACAAACGGCCGCTGTTTCAATAACAACAGTCTTTCTCCCTCGGAAGCCATTGCTCACTGTAGCCAAAAGCACAACAACCTTGCGCAGCGACCCCAACTGATCGGGCGGGAAATTGCAACGCCTATCCGTCACCACGACGCAGAAGTATAAAGGCTCGAGTGGTCTACGTGGTGACGCAGACGGATAACGCATTACGCAGTCGGAGAAGTATAATGTGGCCTTAAGTCATGAAATGTTCTTAAAACCAACTTGTTACACTTATACACTAATCCCTTCTTGAATCCAGACTAAGGTCACAGCTATTGTCCTACAGGCCATTGTGGTCAACGTCATGTGAAGGAGACATTATGATTTGATTGAACGCAGACAGTATGGCGAGGGGAAACGATAACATGGCTTCAAGAATATGAACAAATAGGGGAAAGTCTGAAAGATGTGATTGACTCCAGAAACACCGTAGAAGGGAGGAAGGGTGTATGCTGTTGTAGGGACTGTTGGATTGCAAGAGTAAAACAAAAGGATTGCAAGACTGGAGCGCTGATCAAACCCAAAAGAGAACAAAGAGGTGACATTGTGAGTACCAGAGGATTTGTTTCTGTGAAGTGTAGCAGCATCGAGTAGAGCTTTCACGCTTAAACTGAGGCACAAAAGAAGGAGGATGTAGGGACAAATACACCACTCTCATATGATGTTCAGTAATGGCATCGATCCAGTAGTGGTCAAAATAGATTTGATATCTATCATTATGTGACCAGAATGAAAGTGATGTACATGACTGCAATGATCATGTGAGTTACTGTATTTGGACTTTTTTTTAAAAAGGATAATAGAAGAAAAAAAGATGTGTGTAACGTTGTCAACAGACTGTATCAGACTGATATATGGGGTAAGTACTGTACGCAGTGACGTAGGTCGGCATGGAGCCATACCACTGTGTAATGTGCAAATTCAGAATTATTTTGTATACTGTGAATGCGGTTGTGCTGGAATCACATTTAATCATCTCCATTGACTCGTGACGCCCATGGACTGGTGAAGGCTGTCATTCAGCGGAGCAGAAAACTGCAGATACGTTACAATCGATAACACTAAAACACACACCACAGCAGGCAGCTTCAACACTAATAAGGTGACTGGTGCTGTGCGGGGTTTTCTGAGACAACACTGGCCATAAATGAGAAGCACTAACATGTCGGGCATTTACATTTCTCCAGTTGTTCGAGCAGCTGAGCCGATGAGTCTCACGTCAGTGAGTCAGAGACTGAAAAACCAAGTCAGCGTGATCTATTGGCTGATCCTGTTGCTTACATGCTCAGAGGTAAAAGGGGTTATTGACCACTGTATTGATTTCATTTGTCTGTGGTCACTGAGGCTTCGACTTTGGTTCTTCCTGCTAAAGTTTTTCCTTGCCTACAGTATGCCCTTCAATAAAAGAGTGAGTCAGTGTGGAAGAAGCTACATGTATGTGACCTCTGCTCTGCATCTGTCACAGCTACATAGACAGTTACACATGATGTGTTTGTTGTTTCTTTAACAGTGTCAGTGCTGGCTCCGAATGAGAACTTTCTTTCCGTTGAATAATTCATTGTATTTCCTCCAGTTTAAAAATTGAGGCAGTCTGAGTCTCCCCCTCAGCCCCGAGCAGCAGGTTACTGCTGGAAGCTACTCCTTCGCGAATTCTACACTGACGTGCCTTTATAAATGTTTTTTATTTTTATTTTTTTGCCATTCCTGAGTAACCTGTGCTTTTATTTATTTACTCACCATCCTCGGTGGAACTGCGAGCGGCAACAGAAGGAACCATTCTCCACTTTTGTCTTTGTTTACTTTACAAAATATTTCACACAGCTAGGTCATTTTTTGGCATGAGCACCTGTCATTATTGTTAATTACAAACACACAAAAATACTGTTTGAACTAACAACAGTAGAAACAGCATTTCTAGGCCTGCGATCGTTCAGTAAATGTGTTGTTTTTCTACCCAGAAACTGGTGCCTTTTATTCACATTCACACTCCAATTCATCCTTAAATGCACTGTGGCTGCACTCATCCTGGATTCCACGTCGTCTGTTGTGTTCGTTTATATAAATAAATCAAAGCGAAGCTCTGGATATGAACCTATACCAGCTGGTTGTGTAGCGTGTTCGTGTCCATGTAACAGTGTGAACCGTGTGTGTCTCTCTGTATACGTCTAAGCCGGGTCTGCAAAGGTCAAGCAGCAGGTACAGATAACAGATGGAACACTGGCCAACACGTTTGAGATGAATTGGAATGCCGATGGAGAGCCAGGCCTTATCACACAGCATTAGCGCCCCATCGCACTAATGCTCTCATGACTGAATAGGAACAAAAGCCTGGTGCCAAGGTGCTAAAATAGGAGAGCCTCCCTAGAAGAGAGGAGGCCATTATAGTAAATTGAGTAGACAGTGTTATGAGTTGACCAGTGTTTTGTGCCATGAAAAACGCACATCTATTTCGATTCTTCCTTTCTTCCTTTCTTTCTTTCTTTCTTTCTGGAAAAGTGCTGATGCCCATCAGTCTCATGCTGGGCCCGAGCTGTTGACACACAGTTTGTCAAGCTGTCAGTGTTATTAGTGGTAAAACAGGGCCCCCAACCCAAGTCCATGGGACAGCCTCATGTGCAGAATACCTCAGGAAATGTTCCTCTTAAAAAGCAGCACTTACACATATATAAACCCACTTGTTTTATGTTCTTCAGACACCACACGTGCTCAAACAGTACGAAGAGTTAAGGTCCACGTTTCCTCCGATCGAGCCCATTAAATCCTTACTTTTAAGAAACATTCACGAGGGGGATTTGTGCGAGACGTCAGCGTCTTATTCCTCTACTAAATTACCATGTTTGATGTTGACACTAAATATGCAGCAATAGCGACGGTAGCTCAGCTGAGCGAGTCATCTTTCAATGGGATGTTGTGGGAAGCTAGTCTACATGCCGATAGACACGCGACGGCTGTGTGAATGGATGTGAAAGATGAGTGATATAGAGAAACGTGCTGCACGTATAGATGCTCTGTATGAAAGTGTGAGTGAATGAGTGAAAAACTGTAGTGTAAAGCAGCTTTGAGTGGTCATCAAAGACTAGAAAAACACTAAATAAATACAGAACTTTTAGAATAGCTTAAGACTTGTATCCATGACATTAAAGCTTTACAGAATATTATCTCTGCCTACTTTTTCCCCTGAACAATAAATTAATAATTTTTTTTTTTTCAATACTAAATTAACCCGATTATAGTCGACTTCAGGAGCCTGACTGATTGTTCAATTCATCCTGTCATATCTGATCATCCACTTGCAATTGACGTGAACCACATCTCCCCGTTTCCCATTTCACTGGATTAAACCAGAACAGCTGCCTTACATTCAGTTTAATCTCTAAATATTTATTTGACTGGAGACACTGTATATTCTAGAGAGCACACTGTGTGGTTTTAACACATTAAAATGTCATGGAAGTTATGTACCAATGTAAAATTTCATCTCAAGTGAACGGGAAAGTGGAAACGATCCAACTCACCTATGGATTTTCCAGGTCAAAGTGCAAAATGCCTCTGAAGAAGCCTCTGATAATAAAACAACATGGCTCTGGTTCTGATAAAAGGGTTTGCATTGTGGCTTTAGATCTTACAGTAATAAGCTCTGTAAAAGCAACTGAGCCTTTTGTGCACTGCCTCCTTTTGTTGTTTAATAATGCAGAAAGCCAGAATATGTGCATCCATCTAACAGGAGGGTCACAGGGGGTGCTGTGCCGATCTCAGCTCACATAGGGCGATATAGCAGCCCATCGGCAGGGACACATATAGAAACAACCATTCACTCTCACATTCACACCTACGGTCAATTTAGAGTGTCAAATATACCTATATACTGTATATGGGAGGAGGAAACTCACGCACAAACAGGGAGATCATGCAAACTCCATGCAGAAAGGCCCTTGTTCCAACCGGGGCTCGGACGTGCTGCAAAGGCAAGAGTGCTAACCCCACTACACCAACTGTGATGCTGTTCAAAGCATGTGAAATATTATTCAAGCCCATTTTAATTGGCACAATTTAAAAAAAATCTGCATATATTTGTGCACTTGACCTGGCTTATTATTTTTTATTATTATCTGGAAACAGGGGAGTCATTTTGATGTTCTCACTGAAATAAAAAACAAAGGGGAAAAAAACAGGTTTAGTTTTCCATGCCAGTATTAAACTCAGATGATATAGTCATTTCACTGTGCTAACCACAAATGCAGCCTTCATACGTCATGGCAAGAAGATTTAAATAAGTAAAATTAAAGAAAAGTAAAAGTAAAATGCATGGAAAAGACGCGCAGCAGGCGAAGCAGAACGTGAGTGATCACATGTCCACGCGTATAATGTGCCTCAGACTTTCCTTTCCTAATTGCTAAATAATTGCTCTTATGGCGTCAGGAACATAGCACTCAGTCATGTACCATGTAGAAGGCATGACAATAATTAACTGTTTCAAGTCATTAATATATCAAAAGTCCCTGCAATATCACTCAATACAATACGCACATACATCACATACGCACAGGCACTTTTGCAGCTACCAGAAAATATGAAAATGAGAAGATCGGCACACAGTGTTTGATTTTTCGAAGCAGATATAACTTTTTTGGCTTAAACTTGTCATTATGATGGGTCAGAAGAAAAATGACAAACTTATTCTGGTTCCCTTATGTAACTTGCTTTATATGTCATCCTCTGGGCCACCATGGACGCTGTTTCTGCAGACAAATCCCAACTCGACTGACAGCACAAAAGAACTGCGTTACCCATTATGAAACAAGAGAGGAGAGTAGCACTCTCTCTTGGTATTTATTGCCAGAGATGGAAATGGCAGGTTTCTGGAAAAGCCAGTGTGACAGAAACAACCCTACCTCACAAGAGGAAAAAAAAAAATTCTGTTGATGGAGGAACAAAAGCAGGCAAAGAAGATCAGTGATAGGACAAGAGATAAAACAATGTATAGCAGAGATGGGCATTCACTGTGTGACGTGTGAGGCTTCAACACAGTCACTATATTTGTTCTGTTTAAAGTGCGTGAAATGTGATGGGAAATTTTTTTTTTCCTCTGACTTTGTCATCTCACAGGAAACTACTTCACCAAATTTGAAGCGTTAAAGAAATTGGATTTGAAATCATGTCAAATTCAGCACATTCTCAGGCCACGACAGGAGCTTTGTCCTTTCTGCCTGGTGCTCTGGTGCACACACACACACACATTCTTGTACTTGCTGCATACTGAGGACTGGGTTGCTGACAAAGTGAGGACCAGCATTTCCACTTTATAAATCAACACAATTACAAATATCTACTTCATTAATGACATCTACAAAGAACTATTGGTTGCAGAACCATTTTTTCTTTTTCATTTTTGGTCCAAAATTTTACAAAAACGTCATACTATACTATGTCCAAAATTTGAAAAAAAAATGGATGCAAAATTTTGGGTCCAAAATTTGAAAAAAAAATTTGACAAAAAGAATTTGACCCAAAATTTGACAAAAACGTCATACTATACTATGTCATCCAGAATTTGAAGAAAAAAAATTGACCCAAAATTGTTGGTCCAAAATTTGACAAAAACGTCATACTATAATATGTCGTCCAAAATATGAAAACAAATTTAGAAAAAAAAAAATTGGTCCAAATTTAGAAAAAAAAAATTTGGTCCAAATTTTGAAAAAAAAAAATTTGGTCCAAAATTTGAAAAAAAAATTTGGTCCAAAATTTGAAAAAAAAATTCGGTCCAAAATTTGAAAAAAAAAATTGACCCAAAATTTGATAAAAACCTCATACTATAATATGTCGTCCAAAATTTGATTTTTTTTTTCTTGACAAATTGAGTATAGCATGTTATAGCAACCTAAGGAAGTGATTTCAATGAAAACAAAGTGAGGACCGGCCAAAATGTCCTCACTCCGTAAAAATGACCTCACTTTGTTGGTTAAAAACCCTCACTGGTCCTCAGTATGCCGCAAGTACAAGAACACACACACACACACACACACACACACACACACACACACACACGCACACACAGTTTGTTCATCAGTGTTTGTGCAGAATATACATTTAAACGTGTGTGTGTTTATAGGTCACATATTCAGGCTTTAAAAAATGGGTTGTTTTTTGTCTTCTTATGTGTTGTTGAGTCAAAGTTATGAGTAAGTATTAGTAATATTATATCACATAAGTAGAAGTCACAAAAATAGACTGTGAAGTATTTCCAAATTTCACGAAATTCCAACCAAATTTTAAACATTTTGAGTACTTTTTGATCAGGTGTGTTTATATCGTTGATGGCAATGACATTTTTTTCCATCAGATTGTCTAGGTTGTGCTGAAAAAAAGCATAAATAAAAATCTATTTTGCACATTCTTATACCCTATGTTTAAATATAGTAATGGGAAAAAGCAGCCAAAATGCTCTGTGTTCTAAGGGTTAAAATCATTCCTTCAATAAACATAGCACTTGCTACAGTCCCACCATCTCCCTCCTTTTCTCTCCGAGTGTATGATGTGGCACTTGCAGCCTCTGTCTGTTCTTCTTCTTCTGTCCTTCATGTCTTTACCGACGCTTGTATGTGTTTTTATATCCAGGGACGAATACATCTCAGCAAGCGAGCAGACCAACTTCACTCGTGAGCGAATTTGGGTACAATGCTGTGCATCATCGAGCCCTATATTTAGACACGCCTAAAAAGTTTTCAATAGAAGACTGGAGAGAAACTCTTTTCAGTCTTTACTCCATAATTCACAAGTTCTTGGCAACTATGTCTTGTGCTGCATTCTAAAGAGTTTCAGGTTAGTGATGGGATCGGCAGTTCATTTGAGTGTACTGAATCACTTGAATCAGTTCATTAAAATGATTTGTTCACCGAATCGTTCGCCGAATCGTTCAGTGCTAAGCAGGAGCCAGGTGCCCCGCTACGTGACTCACCTCCTCCCTGAGTGCAGTACGTGAGAGACGTGATTCATGTCCTCAGCGACAGTACACCAGCTCTCTGTGTGTCAGTTCGTTTGCGAGATTCACGTCCACACAGCCACAGTTCACCAGCTCTCAGTTCGTTCGCGAATCATGACTGAGTCAGTGTACTGACAGTGCGAACGAATCACGGCAGCACGACAGACACAGTTCTTCTTACTAGTCACTCTGTAAGTGCTGGCGTCGTTTGCCGAAGATTCACGAAGTGAGTGACGGCGTCGGCGAACGACTTTCACGAGTGATTCACAGAACGCGGCGGTTCCACTCACGGCCGCCACGATCGCTGCTGAGCTCAACTGAACTAAGAAAGGAACGAATCGGTTCATGAAGTGATCCCAGTCAGTTCGTTCACTCAAATGATTCGTACTTTCGAACGAATCACTCGTGACCGACACAACACTATTTCAGGTTTACCTGAAACCACAAGAGAAGCAAAAACTGCCTGTTGCCACTTTAAGAAACTTAACTTTAGTCATGTCTGATTGATCTGAATCCTAACTGAGTTTGATTTAGGGTTAAAGGGGAAGTAAGTAGTTTATAGTGACATCTAGAGGAGAGGCTGAAATTTACAACAAAGACCTGCTGCTCTGCTCACCCCCTCCCTTCCCTGAGCGCTACGGTATCCTCAGCTGGTCAAATGTCGTCCTCGTCGTCTTTCTCCGTGTCAGCAGATGAGGTTCGTGAGGCGAGGGAGAGGGCGAGCTACCGCGGCCGTAGCAGACGAAGGGGAGAGAGAGGAGGCGGGACTTCCGCTACAAGTAAAGAGACGCTTGTTTTGTTCTCTCGCGTTTGTCCTTACAGGCTCAGGCAGAAACATGGCGTCTCGCTGCTAACAGTGGCTATGCAACCGCGGCCCGCGACCATGTTATTTTAAATGACTGTTTGAAACACTACAAAAATGAAACAACAACTATTATACAGCGACTAGACAATGCAGGAGCACATAATATGTATAAAAAAGTGGATTTTGGGTCATATAAACCCATAAATACTACATATTGTCCCTTTAATTGACTCATTGCCAAATACATACACAAGTCTGTGGACATCAACAGCAGCACAAAGAAGTCGTACACTCGCAGTACTCGTGAAATCAGATTACAACTGAAAATCAGGAAACTTCTCATTGCTATTGTCACATCAGCCACACTCTCGTTCAGAGCTGCTCCTGCTGTGTTTTTTTTGTCTGTGTCTGTCAGATAATGATGGAAAAAAAACACCTCAGTGAGATCATGACTGTGAAGTTAAGCTTTAGTGCAGAAGCAAGTGAGGTCTATCAGAGCTGAGTCAGTGCGTAATCGATGTTGATGCGTGACGGTTGTGAAAATGTGAAAACAAAAAGATATTGTTTATAATCAGGAAAAGGTGTCCAGTTAGAATTTATAATCTGTGTTTTACTTGCAAGGGTCCAAGTAAACTGACTCAAAGTTTTCCAAATGTTTAAATCACTCGTCAGTTCACTTGGTTTCCATCTGCTAACAGTGTTGTTTCCTCCTCCATATGTTCGGGTGATGTTAGTCCCTTACTGGCAGACGCATGCAAACTGACCTCCAATTAGAACATTTGAGGCCGAACATCTCCTTTACTACGCCAGGATTTCTGCAACGAATGATTCTCCGAACACTGCACAACAGGTGGAAACAGTTGGACATTTTTAAAAATTGTAACAGACAGTGATTTAGGGGGCCAAGGATTTCCAGTGTTTGCACGTTTGTTCCGAGGGATCGTTCAACGGTCGGAACGTGTGCATGCAATTACGTTCCTCAGCAAAACATATCATGGATGTCATGCGTGCCTTTGTGTTTTCTGGCCCATTTGGAAATGTGCATTTTGGTTTTAAAGTAAAGCACTTTTTTTTCTTTGACATGAGCTGTACTTTCCAATATGGAACCTTATTATGTGGCAACTTATTTCCAACGCAATTCGATTTTTCTTCTCTTTTCTTTAAAGCCTTTTAAAGGTACAATATGTAGTATTTATGGGTTTATATAACCCAAAATCCACTTTTTTATACATATTATGTGCTCCTGCATTGTCTAGTTGCTGTATAATAGTCTTTGTTTCATTTTCGTAGTGTTTCAAAAAGTCATTTAAAATAACATGACCGCGGACCGCGGTTGCATAGCCACTGTTAGCAGCGAGACGCCATGTTTCTACTGGAGCCTGTAAGGACAAACGCGAGAGAACAAAACAAGCGTCTCTTTACTTGTAGCGGAAGTCCCGCCTCCTCTCTCTCCGCTTCGTCTGCTACGGCCGCGGTAGCTCCGCCCTCTCCCTCGCCTCACGAACCTCATCTGCTGATACGGAGAAAGACGACGAGGACGACATTTGACCGGCTGAGGATACCGTAGCGCTCAGGGAAGGGAGGGGGTGAGCAGAGCAGCAGGTCTTTGTTGTAAAT
Source organism: Microchirus variegatus (assembly GCF_963457635.1). Classification (NCBI taxonomy): domain Eukaryota; kingdom Metazoa; phylum Chordata; class Actinopteri; order Pleuronectiformes; family Soleidae; genus Microchirus; species Microchirus variegatus. The sequence continues at coordinate 7,595,159 of NC_139809.1, forward strand.
TTCAGCCTCTCCTCTAGATGGCACTATAAACTACTTATTTCCCCTTTAAGAAACAATGACATCTTATCTTGTTATTTTTTAGTTCCTCTAAAATGTATAGAGTGTGTATTATAACTGTATATTGTATCTTGAAAATACACTTAATTCCTTTTCAACATTCTTTAAGCAACAAAGGTTTATTATCTGACTTGAGAAAACAATGAGAAACATGAGTAAATTGATCTGACGGTAAATGAAGTGTTCAAAAGCCGTCGTCCTCATTCATCATGTTCACTGAGGGTCCCTGTAACTCCCGGGAGACCCTGCTGCTCTGCTGTACTTGACATATTTTCTCAAGGCCTGCGTAGACTCATTAAACATTGATGATTCTATCAAGTAATTGCACGCCAATACACTACTTCCCACAACTTGAATTCTCAGCTGATGTGACTCGAGCTATTGTTGTGTTCGTTTCTGTCTGCGAGCCCAAGGTTCCCAGCAGACGATGAGAAACACGTAAATCCTTTCCAGATGTTCCCACTAATGACTCTTGTTTATCAACGAAAGAGTCCAAAAGACAGGGATGATTTCCTCTCCCTGGTGTCCCTGCATGGTGGTAAAATGTACGGCCACGCACGTGACCTCGCTCACTGAACCCATGAGTGCCTCTTAAATTGAACACCGCACCACGCCATCAATGCACGCTGCCTTAACAACCACATACCGGTGTTTACATTTCAAGGATTTATCGATTGATTTGACTGAGCCTTTTCACAGCATGAGAGGAATATTTTTTTTAAGACTCAACTGAAAAAGCCTATTTATGTTCTGGAAAAATAAACCCCAGGATTTTTCGGTTTCAGACATGTGCTCCAGCTGGATTTGCTCGTGTTACTATGTTCCACCTTTTTCCTGCCTCATTCGTGCAGGTCACCATGCGTCTGTCAAGCATCAGTGCATGTTTTCCCATTCTGAAAAATACCAATGCTTCTCACTGCATCCAAGTCACAGAGGGGATGGGGGGGGGGGAGGAAGTTAATCAAGGAAAAACAAAAAAAAAGAGGTCAGTTTAATTTTCTAAAAATGATATGCTTCCTCCCAAAAGGCTAAGGCTAAATATGAGGCAAAAAAGTTCTCCTGAACATGCAGAGGCAGAAGGAATGAGATCCAGCTTGGCTCAGTCGAGGTCACCCCAGTGGCAGCTGTAGGGAGTCGGCGAGAGAGAGTGTGTTTGTGTGAAGTGGTGATGTTGTGTGACGGAACGATCGGTCACCTGTTGTGATCATTGCGTAATATAATTTACATTCAGGTCAAAAAGGTATGAGGCGAGACACTTTGAGGAGTTTCAGAGTTTATGGACACTTTATGTTTTACTCATGTTGCATTGATGGAGATGGCTGTTGTACAGCAAGGTTACAAAAACAGTCAGCTGCGCATGGTTTTCCTTTTCTCACATTAGCTGTACTCTGAACAGCTGTACTCAAGAGTAAACTGGCCTTCTCTTTTTATGCGACGACTTGGTATGTTTTTATCTACAAGGCTATTTTAGGTAAACTCCCTTGTTATTTGTCATTGTATATGTCCCAAAAAATGCGTCCCCCATGCACCATATATCTCAGGATATATGGTGCTTATGACTGTTCCTCAAGCTCGTGCAGAGATGGGTAAAACAGCTTTGAAGTTTTTTGCACCGTTTTCATGGAATAAGCTGCAGAAGCAGCTCAAGCTTCAGGATCTAATAAGTCTTAACGAATTTAAGGCTGTTGTCATGAGTTTGAAGTCGGACTCCATCGGAAATTGTGAATGCTTTTAGTCAATAATCTTATTTTTATGTTTTACTACTGCACTTAATACTGAACTTGTATTTTGTATTGTGTTTTATGTGTAGCTGTGTTCTGCATTGACCTTCATAAAATGAAGGTCAATGTATTCTATAGATTTTGACTACATCACATGCTTTTATTCCCATCATGTCATAGATGATGGATGACAACTGAACCTCAGCAGCAAAAATTGTACAAATGGTTCTTGAAGTGCTTGGAACAAAAGGTTATTTCATAACAATTGGGCAAATACCATATGCTAAATATCATATGGAATGGACAAATCTCCAGAATAATTAACCTTGTGCTTATAAGTTGTGTGTCCTGATTAATTTAGTTTACGCACATATCTCATGATCTCACGATACAACACGGCTCATATAACACAGCTGCTACCTTTCTGTGAGCTGTGATAATTTAATAGAGACAGACTGAGTGTGAACGCAATGCACGAGGCTTCACAGGGGAGTTCAAATAAAGTCCACAATGAATCGAAGGAATATATTCACACATTAGCTCAGCGAGTGACCTCACAAATATTCAAACCAATTAAGATTTTGAAGCACAGGAAAAGAGCAGTATTTTTGCTGATGAGTTGTCCCCGAGGAGATTCAGCATATTTAAATACACTGCCTGCATTCCACAGGCAACACCTCATGCCACCCAACATAGCAGCTACTGGTTCCCATCATCACTCCTGAGGCGGCTTCCCCGCAGCTCAGATAACCCTGGAACACATGTTGTAAACATCATTTTTGCATGACACCATTTCAGTCGACGCCAGCGCGACCAGTTGTTCAACCTTCAGCCTTTCTCTGCATGAGTGGCCCATTTATCTCTCAGTAGTTAGGACACATGCGGCGTCCTCGGATTAAAAAAAAAAAACGTGTGAATGTATCTGTTAGAAATTCTGCTAAAAGGCGATCACAAAGCTGATGAAAGATGAAAGGATTGTGACTGAAATGTATGGATAGGAACTGAAGAAGAGAAGTGTTATGGGAAATGGAAGAAATTGACAATAATTACATGTTGCTGACAGGATGTAAGAACAGACCAGTGACCTTTGTATAGAATGGTATTGACTCAGTGAGGATGTGCCAATCCAGACCTTCCAAGGTGTTTTTCTTTCTTTTTTTCACGCTCTTTTTTTTCCCTTTTTCATGTTGTTTTCTTTGCATTTGAAAAATCAATAAAAAGAAAGCGATAAAAAAACATGTGTGGATGAGGAAAGTTCAAAAGCAACGCAGGCAGTGATGGGCAACATGACAGCATCCTTCATTGCTCAACACCGGCTGAATGCAGTTGGCTGAATGTCAAAAATCACGCCTCCTCCATGTTAATGGACAGGACAGAGGTGAAAATAAAAGGCCTGAGTGCACGTCTGATTATATTTTTATATGAATGTTTATGTTATTTGAGTGTACTTTTTCTGTTTTCTTTTGGAAAAAAAAATATAAATAGTGAGAAGTTAAATGTCAAAAGACTGGCTAAGGGTTGTATCTTTTGTGTCACGTTACATCTTCTGGAGAAGCTTTAACCTTTAACTTTTCTTATTTTTTATTTAAGCAACAGGAATGTGCACGACTGCTCATCTTTGTCACCACACGGGAGGAAGTGAATTCATAAAAATAAAATTAAAAATTGTCCCTCGTGAACAAAATTGTTTGTTGACATGATGTCCTGCTTGTAAAAGCAAGCCTCCTGTCGTGCTCAAGTTCAAATATCATTTGCAGAATTTCCCCAGCCCGGAGTTTTTCCACTGACCAATTTATGAAATATTCAACAAAATGCATTTAATCTTCACATGTCCTGAACAGTAATTTTGGGTTCATCACAAATTTAAAGGTTACCTTTCAATAATTTCCTCTAAAATCCACCCACACAATCTCTTTTCTGCATTAATTACAATCCTATTTTTATGGGAATAACAGCTTTGCTCAGAAATGACACAGGTCACGCTGGGACTTGCCTGCAGTTTAAAGGCCTTTTGTTTCAAGCACTCAAAAAAGCACAAAAAAGAAAGAAAGTCCTTCATGTCAAGATAATTCACCAGACACCTGCATTAGAAACCAGAGCATGTTCGACAGAATGTGTAGTGTACACTTGGAAAACCATATTTAATATTTATTAACTGTTATATGAGGAAGAATATATAGGGAGTATTTGAAGGCAGGTGAATAGAAATATGGGTATTTGTTAGTTTCGAGTAAATGTGCAAATGTGCTCTTTTTTTTTTCTTTTTTTTTTAAAGTAACTACGCATTTACTTGAACTTACTTGAATTTCTTATGTTTTATGTATTGTTTTTTAACCTGGGTTTTTTTCTATAAACCTGTAAATCTTCCATGCTGATACATTTGTCAGAAATATAAATCATGGTGAAAAGTTTTGTCAAATAATACATCAGTTTACAGTAAGACAACCCTTATCTCACAACCTAAATATGTGCTCCACAGCTACCCAGTGTGCATGATGTGACACACACTGTCATGTTATTAAACATTGATCATTTTTTGTTATTAACAGACTTAAAAAGCATAGTTTGGTTTATTATGAAGACGTGTCATCATCAAAGAGGGTTGGGATTATCTTATTCCAACATACAGTATGTTGGTTAAAGACAAGAATCAGATAACTATGTGACACTGAAACATTTCTAATAAAAGTATACAGTTAACTTGCAGAGTTGTGGGGCGCGAAATGAATCAATGACATATACTCACTGCTGTGACGTGAAATCCATGTGCTCACTGATCATGCGATCAGTGTAAACACCGTGGCGGTGTCAATAAATTAAGATATGGGCCCAGGGAAGTGAAAAATGAGTCAGTTCACAGTGGGTCAGAGGATGTCAGCTGTGGAGGCAGTCACATATGAATGAATGCAGTCAAATGCATCTCCAAATCACCTCTGAATGTTGTTTTGGTGAATGGGGTCACAGAGCCCAAAGCGGCTGAAGGGCCACTTGAATGTAAGTGCTGGAGTGAGTCCAGATTGTTGGACACTCCACTCAAAAGTTTTCCCTCATTCCTCATCTAAAGTCAACAGACTTATAGACTTTCCATCAAGTCTATAACACCGGGACGAGTTTCACCTCGTGGCCAAATAATGCTGAAAAAAATTCAATGAAGCACATATTGATATAACCTTTCTCTTGTAGCATTCTGCTCTACGGTCATTTTATAGCCAGCTTGCCCTGCCGATGAATCTTTGCCCTGAATTTCACCATATATTGTATACATGAGTATTCATAGTATATCCTTCTATACGTTCTCAGAGTCATGGGGGAGAGCAACAAGAAACAATTAGTGGAAGGGGATATTTCTACATCCATTTCCTCAATGTGTGCCCTCATTCTGAGCTAAAAATGGAGCGGCTGAAAGGCGGCACTTTAAAGCCGCTTTTCCAATTAATGGCTTTCCAACATGAATGACATCAGCTCCTGAAAGAATAGCTGATAAAAGACATCTTTAACTGCGTTTCCACCACACGAGTTTCCCCCCTCGTCAAAATGGAGACCATTACAAATATAGCATCCTTGATGCATTACATATGCCACACCACAGGGATGTGTTACCCCCCAACAAGAGTCTGCTTGGGGTTGATTGTGTAGAGACCTTTGTGTTGAGGCATGTCACATTTAAAATGTATCTAGCACCTGTTTGGGGTGAGAGACAGGGCAGACCCAGTGACACCAGGATCCAAACCAGTGACCTTGTTCCTGTGAGGCAACAATGGTATAGCTCCTGTACCGCCATTTCTCCTCCACATCAGTCCATAAACTCTCTATCCATAAATATATTGTGTTACAAGGGACCATCTATTTACAGCAGGACTACTTGAAAGCTCCATTGACTTCCTTCTTTAAACCCTTTGATTCTGACCCACAGGAAATCCACGGCGCTTTCTTTTTTCTTCTGCAGTTTACAACTCCCCCATGGAAATGCTGGCATTTCGTCAAGTCGGTGATGATTGAATTGCAAGACACATAACGATCATGTGACTTATGAAAACATGCTACAGGTTTACCGGGAAACGAGAGACCAAGTTTCTATAAAGGAAGAAAAATGTGTCGGAGTATGAAGCGGTCATTGATTTTGTAAATGGTTAGTATTGAAACTATGGTTTTGTTCTTAAAGTTTTTATATGCATGTATGGACAATCCTCCATAAGTGACCAAGACACTGGTGTTATTTCCCCCCCGCCCACAGGCTCAAAGCCACCATTAAGACTAACAACTTTAGCAGCTCTTATAGAGGGACCATGTTGATGAGGTGAAGATAAGCTCCTGAGAAACGGTTTGGCAGGAAATGGATCCACCAGGTCGCTACTGTTTAGACAAGAATGCAACCCTACATTGTGAACAGGATGAAACAATATTGCATTCATGTTTTTCTGTCTTAAAACACAAAAACTACATTTCATTTATTGGTGGTTGAAGTACAGAACAGCAACGGTCATAAAAAAAACATATATTTATGCCAACCAAAGGATGAAATGTACACATGTTGTATTCATCTCAACACAATGTCCATTTCATAAGGTCCAAATTCAAAGTTGTAATGCATAACTTTTGATGTGTTTTGTTGTTATTCAGCTTTTGTCAACACATTTATTCAACCTTATTAGTATTATGTGATAAGATTATGTGCATGGATTACACATTAAGCATGTAGTTCAAGCCATCATAAGTAAAGTGCATAAGTATACAGCCTCAACTCACAGAGTGTGACTGTTGTTAATCTGTAGATTATAAAAGATTATCGTCAATAATGAAAAATGTAATCAGAGATAAGAGACAATTATAGGTTTATAGGGGTTTTCATAACTTAGTGTTATTCATAACATAGTGTAATATTTGCTCTTTTTTTATTTGGGATAACGTTGCAATTTTCTTCTACATCCTAAACACACACAAAAAACTCCACAGAGTAGATAATACTTAGCCTGTATCCCTTTTGCAACAAAAAAATGGGTTTTGACAAATCTTTTGCAGTTGCATTAAGGATTGAAACTGGGATAGTTGCTTGTTATAATAGAGTCGTTCAATGAGTCATGATTTTCCATCTACACTCAACTGTAAAATGTCTACATTACCATATAATACAACGAAGCTTTCGGGGGATTAGTGGCTACAACTTTGACGTCACATAACACGTGCATCATATAATTAACAAAACAGCTAAAAGGTCAAAATATCCCAGCTTCGAGAAACTGGTGACGTCAGAGACACAGGTGGTTATTAAGTGTTGACCCCAGATATCCCCTCTAATAACTGGCTGGTACATCACACAGCAGTGCATGAGCCAAGCATCCCTCCTGTTTTCAACACCTGAGGTTTCTCCCAATTTTTTCCTGTAAAAAGAGGTTTATTTTGATGTCTAATAAAATTGCATTTCTTACAGTAACATTATTGTATTTATTTATTTGTGTAATCGAAAGCACTCTGAATCTTTGTGGAAGTGTAACTCACAATATCAAATCAATGCTCTCTCTGTACAACAAAATGATAATATGCTTTCATAACATTAGACTTCTGACAAAGAAGTCCCATCTTTTGGATAGATAGATAGATAGATAGATAGATAGATAGATAGATAGATAGATAGATAGATAGATAGATAGATAGATAGATGACAACAATAAAAATGTTAATATTAGAATAAATGTATATACTCCAATAACAGAAATAGTGGAATGTAAAATAATCAAATCAAAACAATGAATATGTACAAAGAGTACACGTACGTGTGCAGTTTGTTTGCTGCCATGCCACATGTTTATATTCTACGATAAATGTCACCATCAAGTGGTGAAGCTTTAACATCACTGAAGTGCACTGTGAATTCCCTCCGTGACACGTCAACCAACCTTTGCACACACCGAGGCCGCCTATTGGTCAGTCAAAGCAGACGCGTGCGCAGACTAATCTCTGATTGGTTGCTTGAAAAAAACAATCAGCCAGCATGTTTTTTCACGGGAGCAGGCTACATGTTAGCCTTAGCTCTGGCTCCTAAAAATCAACAGGTTAGTGGTTGTTGAGCGGACCACTGTAGATAGTGCTAGTTCAAAGGCGTGTATAAACTAGGGTTAGCATCATGCCGGTGCAGCCTTCGTAACATTATTCCCGTGTAAACGTCACAGCCACCTCCACTTTTCTGACGTTTGCTAATTAGCAATAAGTAAGCAAGGCTAAGTTTGGTTTCACCGAGGTTAGCGTTAGCTAACTACTCCTGCTAACGTTTGTGAGAGGAGCAGAACAAGTATCTTTGTTTAAATTGAGCTTTACAAACTCCCCCCTGTTTGAGCGCTGCAGCGACAATCTCTAACAAATCCGGTTTAAATGTGGCGGTATGGTATTTGTGAATTGACGACGTGGGAGGCGCAGCACGGAGCCAACTGAAGGTACGTAATGTTGCTAGGCAACAAATAATCTTTAAATATTTTCTATTTTTTTCCGCTGACCAGAATGTTTATTTGTTGTTCTTTGTTGTGTGTAATCACGAATTTGACACTAAACTATGTATTTGTTTTAATATAATTCTTAACATTAGCAATTTGGATAAGCAGTGATAGTTACGTTAACCTATCATTTGTACAACCAGTTACCATAGTAACACACCACAAGATGTGGCCCTGCGTTCATGTAAAGAACACTGGGTGTTGTTAGCTAATGTGGACGTGTTCGGTTCTACATATAACACCTTAAATCGATTAGTTATTGAAACTCTAGCGTGCTTTATCATATCAGAGGACAGACGCCCTGCGTAAGGTATGGTCCGTGTAGCCTGCTATTAGCATGACAGCTGTGTTTACTGTCACCTAACGCTGTTGTGAAGTAATAAGATACTCGACATTTTGCCTACTGCTTTTCTGCATCTGTATCCGTATGCTGTGTCTTGCATGTGATGAATCAGGCTTTACATCACTTACTGATAAACAGTATTGCTGGTACTTCATTACACCCTATATCTAGCAAACCACGGTGTTCTCTGCACGTCGGCTTTAAAGGTTCTTAATCCGCTTTGCACGTATTATTTTTAGGGATGGGAGAGCCACCTGCGGTGATCCTCCAGCAACCTATGAGTGGCAGGTAGTGACGGTGCAAAAACAATGCCGTGCTGCTGCGTACAATGAAGAAGATATTCAGCTTCACCAAGAAGAAAAAACACTCGTCTGGTACCCCTGACAGTGGGAGCGTGCTTTCCCTTGGATATGACCTGAAAGAAAAGGACCTCGGGAAGGTCCACAAGGCTGCCTCAGTGGGCGATGTGGCAAAGTTGAGGCAGCTTGCTAAAAAGAATGACATCAATCAGCTTGACAAGGAGAACAGGTAAGTGGCATGAAAAGAATACAGCCAGTTGATGTGAATATATTGTAACAATACCGTCACAACAATTTCTTTTACACTAGTTAATATCTACTTGGGGACCCTGGGTAGGTCGCCAGTCCATCACAGGGACAAAAAAACATCATAGAGACAAAAAAACATTCACAACCAGTCATTTACAAAAATAAAAAATAAAAAAATGCATTAGAAAATAGAGTAGTTGGTATTTTTTTAGTGTTAATGCGGCATAATGTAAAGTATAAAATGCAATTTACTACTGGGTAAATGTTGCACTGCATCTTGACTTATAAAAATGATACCACAAATCAAATTGCAATCACATTATACAGCAGTGAAGTCACAATTGGATACCACAGATAAATGCAGCTATACAAATGGACATTTAGCTAATGCTCAAGGTTTTTGAAATCACATTAAATCTATAAACATACAGTATATTTGGTTACAAAAGTCTCAAATTTTATGGACTTTGTGCATATTGTTAAGTATTGTATGGATGACATGTTTGGGATATATTGTAATTCGGCAGCAGTGTAATCTTTTGGTATAATTTGTAAAATGACTTTGAACTGGCTAAAGCAAACTAGCAGGTGTTTTAAATGTGCAAGTGAAGTGCACAAAACCACCATGTGTCTTTTTCTCTGCTTATGTTTCATGGTAGGCTCAAGTTACCATTTACAATTAGAACTAATAATTGAACACTGTGTAGTGTAAGTGTCAGTCAGTGCACGAGGCAATTCACACAATAGCTTTAAATAAGGTAATAAAAACAGGAGCAACATAATTATTATATATAATTATAATCATCATCACTCTATTTTAAGTCACACAATCTCACACGAATCATCAGATTTGCAAGTAAAATGGAAAATATGTTCTAACTTTATTCCATGTATCTATCACATTGATATAATACAGTGTAATAATAACTGTGATTTGAAAATCATTGACATACAGTCTATGCTGTATTATGATAGTATCAGTAATGTTAGTAAAGTTATTCTTTGGATCTAAGATCCTATAAAATGCAAATGCTTTATTAAGAACATGGACGCTTTCTATTAAGAAACTCTTCTTTTACAGAACTGCTCTTCATATTGCCTGTGCCAGTGGACATGTGGATGTGGTGCAGTTCCTTGTTGAAAGCAAAGCCAAGCTTAACCTATGTGACAATCAGAATCGCTCTGCCTTAATGAAGGTAACCCTCGATAAATATTAATTCATTTATGTAAACTTAATTTAAATCATATGATAAGTCTATAACAATTATTTTGACAATTTCAGGCAGTGCAGGGTCAGCATGAGCGATGTTTGAGCATACTGCTGGAGAATCATGCTGACCCTAACCTGGTGGACATCAATAGCAATACAGCTCTACACTTGGCAGCAAACATCCCATCCCTCTCTATTGCTATCCTGCTGCTACAACATGAGGCTAACATCAACGCCACGAACAAGGTGAGTCCTTTCCACAACATATTTTATCTTAACAAAGTTAGTACCATGATGTCTGATATATTTGAAGTTCCAGCTTGGAGACTGTGGTACTTTGTGAGAACTTCTTGGTGTCTTGAGGGTTTTCTTCACAAATATTATTGTGGTTAATATCAAGCATGGCATAGCACACCATAATAATAATATTTTAGTAAACACACCTATGCTTTTCCCTCCATTGAAAGTTAAATAATGCTTACTGTGAGAAAGATAGGCATGACACCTCTCCTTTGCATGAGGTTACTGACTGTAAGCCTTTTTAAAGGAGGGATTTACACCCCTGACTGTGGCTGTCCGTGAGGACCATATTGAGATGGCTGAATTTCTCCTCAAGGAGACTGCTGATGTGAACTGTATGGACCAAGGCCAAAGGTAACTCAGATATATTTATGTTTAATAAAAAAAATGTTCCTGAATTTTTTGTTACCATTGTTTGTGTGTGTTTATATACACAATAAAAAAACAGTTAAATGAGCGTTTACATTTATGGACAAAGTTGTGTTCCACACAGGAACACAGGTTAAGTCTCTAGGAATAAATTACATGACTTTCTGTGGTCAAATTTATTCGCAACTAAATAATACAATTATAATGAAACCAGAATTTGAAGAAGAGTGTGCTTCTATCTTGCTAGTGTTCACCAATTTCAAGATAGTCCTAAGTTCACAGTTGGGTTTGTTGCTATTATTTTCCCTGCAGATCTCCATTAATGATTGCTGCTGGCAATGGACAAATCAGTATGTTGCGGCTACTTTTGCGGTTTAATCCAGATATAACGCTAAAGGATTCCAAAGGATGGTCAGCTGATGACTACGCAGTAATGAACGGACATCATCCGTAAGTTGTTCTTTTTTTTTTTAGATTTGTTTCTCATGTGGAGATTAAAAAGTGGTAGATAATGAATTAATACATTCTTAGGGTGTCATATCACCAAAGCATTTGTGCTGTGTAAGGTTAATATTGAACTGAGCCAAACAACTAAAGCCTATGGCTTAGAAAGAACACATCTTCTCACATCTTATTTGCACACCCGAAATCACAGCAGCACATCAATGCTCCTTGACTGTTTTGTAGGTGTTCCCTCCTGATCATCGAGCACGGCACTCGGAGAACCTGTGGACCCTCCCTGTCACATCAAGGCCCAAGTAAAAAGAAGAAAAAAATGCTGCCGGGCAGTCCTTTCCATGATGCTGAAGCAGGCTTCTCTTTGGGAGGACCAGCCACTGACAAAGATGGTAGGGATATGCATTTCCGTCTCATAACAACAAATGTTGGTGGCATGAGAATATAATGAATGCGTCTATTTAATATTGACTTTGATTATTTCATTTACTCCGCATGCATAACCACTTGACTGGATCTAGAGCATGGAGCAAATGAAGCAGGAGGTATTACTTTGTTTAGATGAGTTTTGTCACTCAAAGGCTGTCAGTTTCTTGCCAGTGAAGATCATAAACGGTTATTAAGAAGCATGGATATGTTTGTCTTGTCTTGCTAGGTTGCCTAGATTGTAGAGCTTTGTGCCCTAGGACTTTTCTGCTTTTTATGATATAGATGCTCTCAAGATGTTGCACTTTGATCATTTTCATTCTAAAATATGACATTGTGTTGTTATGAAATTGATCTTGATTCATTTTCCTCTGCTTTGTTGCAGACTTTGAAGACAATTCTCAATCAGAGTCATTAAGTCGGTGAGCACAGTGATCTTCTTGCGAACTGCAACATACTAAAACATTTGACTTCCCATCTTAAATTGCTTTAATTTCCTCCTCAGGGTTTCAAAAAGTGGCACTGATGAATGGCCTTCATCTGAAGATGATGATGAATTGATTTTAAACAAAAAGGTCAGCGGCACTTTTTTTTACATGTTTAATTCTGAAATGTTGTGACTTTTACCTTAATTTGATATGCTCTCTTTCAGAAACCACAGAAAGTAAACCTAAGTAAAATGATTGCATCTCAAAAAGGAGCAGGTACTGAAAATTCTTCAGCATTAAGTGTTACTATCCATTGTTTTAGTATGTGTTTTTGGTAGTAATCTTTTATCCCTGCCTACCCTATAGCTCCAGCACTGGATGACAGATCCTTGAGTTGTACAGAATCTGAACCAGAGTGTGAGAGTAGAGTCCAGAGAATCCCGTCCCTTGAACACACTTTGACATCTAGGAATGCTCTTCAGAAACCAGTTGATCCTGCTCCCATTTCCTTCCTTGCTAGACCACCACAGATGACTTCCACCCCTCTTCTTAGCTCCAGAGAGGTAAAATATTTGTGTTGACACTTTTTTGTTCTCCTTTTTTCTTAACATCCAAAACACGCAGCCATGGTAGCTGAGCAGGGGAAAAGCAAAGACTCTGAGCAGCCGTCAAGCAGTAAAGCAAGATCAGACTCTCACGAGGGAAGAAGCCCAGAGGCAGAGGATTCTGAAGATGGAGAAGAAGAGGAGGAGGAGGAGGAAGATGATGAGGATGAAGAAGATGATGATGGGGATGAAGAAGATGATGATGATGATGATGATGATGAAGACGAAGAAGATGATGATGATGATGATGATGATGAAGACGAAGAAGATGATGATGAAGAAGAAAGTGAAGAAGAGGAAGAATGTGAGGAGGAGGATGACAACTACGTAGCTTCTGCAGAGGCCAACGCTTCTGAATATGAAGACCCTCAAAAACATTTGGTCACTGCTGCTCCCAAGATTACAGACGACACTGATACTCAAATCATACCTGGCACTGATATCCATTACAATGCAGGAACTACTCTTGGTAATAAATATGCCTCAGAGGTGGTGGCCAAAACAGACACTCCATATGATGACCTTGTCCATCCAGCTGGAACCGCAAGCTATGCACTGCCAACATTAAATATTGAGGATGACTGCGTTGTGTCAGCCATCAGGGTCGAATCTAGGTTTTCTGATGAAGAGGAGAGCCTTGCAAAAGACCGCAGTATAAATTTGCACCTAGGTCCAACAGGTGGACAAGTAGCTAAGATTGAGGAAAGGTTGGATAAAGAAATTGAGAAGGATCTTGATGATGGTGACGACTCCTGGAGCATGAAACAAAACAATGATACAGTATGGAAGGACAGTGATGTTGACGATGAAGATAATCAAACAAAAGCATTTGGTTGCAATAAATCACTTGCCAATCCAAAAAATGTATTACCAGGTTTTAGTGCAGAAAATACCAACCGTGCATATGATGCTGAAGATAGTACAGTCCCCAAAGAGGAGAAACGCAGGTCATCCTGGGGTTCTTCATTAGAGGACAGTGACACTGAGCCATCCAAAGATCATGAGGTAAAGGAGGAGACATTTGATCAGAAAAGTGATGTTCAAGCATCAGACGCCCAACAAGAAGCAGCATCTCTGCAGGAGAAAAGCACCTTACCTCAACCAAATGAAGACCATGCAGATTGGGACTCTAGTTCTGAATTTGATGAAAATGATAAAGGTGCCTTCATTCAAGGTGAAGTGGTTTCACCAGTTTCCAAAATAAATGTAATGTTAACGCAGATGGGAGAAGTTGACAAAAATCATGAGAAAGAGGCCAGTGATCCGTCCCCTGCACTGTCACTAGAACTTGGTGTTGAAAACGCACCTATTAATCAAAATCTTGAAAATGAGGAAAGTGATGGTAGTAACTGGGATGATGAATATGAAAGTGATGAGTCTGAAAAACTGAAGAAAATGGATAGAGAGGATGTTGAAGTTGCAGACACTGCTGACATTGCCAGTTTGAGGTCACCAAAATCAAGACACACAAGTGCAATGAACAAGACTTCAGACATCGACCCTAGAGCCAATGATATTCATGATGATGATTCTCTTATCAAAGGAAATGGGGACTATACTGAGGGTAAGATGGAAGAAAAGCTGGTGGATTATGAAAGAGGCAATCATAGCAATGATGATGAGAAGAGAAGTGAAGTTTCAGACGGCAGCAAAGAAAATGTACGGTGTGATTTCAACAGTGCCACAGTCAACGAGTGTGAAGAAGGAAATTATTCTGACGTCTTGATTGATGGAAACAACAAATCAGCAGATGAACACACAGCTAGATTAACAGCAAATGTTCCTTACGTAAATAAAAATGTCACTGCTCTTCATGGGAGTGTCTCATCACAGAGATGTAATGAAAAACAAAATCGGCAAAGTCCACCCACCAAAGAAGATGTCAATATTGGTCTATGCCGTAATACAGATGGTAACAAGTTATCTAAAGTAGTGTTACCCCAGACTGACATCGACAGTGTGGATTTAGACTCACCCGATGAACCAGGGAGAAACCCACTGTCAAAGAAATACATTGAAGACCCTGTCCCTCAGGTAAAACTGGAACACAACAAGTACATTTTAGTTGTACAGCAGCTGTTTTGTGTGAAATGTGGTTGTCTAAGCGGTCTATTAACTATTATGCTGGGCCTAAGCTTACATCACATTGTATTGATTTGTATAATTTTGTTCACAGTATAACTAGAGATTTATGTTCATCAGAAATGCTTGTGTGCAACAAGGCAATCAAGACAATTTTTTTATGCAGAAAGAAGATTCCACTGAGGATGAGGATGATGACGTCGATGACGACGAAGGTGACAATGAGCTAGCGAGAGATGAGGAGGAGGCGGAGGAAGGAGAAGTCTCGGATGAAAATGAACAGCCTGCAGAGAGTGGAGAGTCACTTGATGCCTCTTCAAGTGTCCCTGAGACAGAAGTCTCCAAAGATAAGAAAAGAGGTTAATGGCAAATCATTTATCATTGCATAATTTACACTGTTCACTCTTTTTTTCTTAATTTACAGCTCTAATTCTGCCCACTCTTAGCTGCTGTGGCTACTTTGAGTAACATAGTAACAACAAACATTGTAGCATTTCAATCACATAATATGCTGTTCAATGCATCAATGCATGTTCGCACCAAACTACTGTGTTAGTGTGGATGTCTGTCAAGAACTACTGTGGTCAATGGTAAAAAAAAAAAAAACAGCAAAGTTGTTGTATTGCAACTCAGTTGTTTCACCTCAATTATTTATTTTAAGCAGATTTCCTGTCTGAGCTGGGTTTGGAGAAGGGAGAGGAAGAGCAATATTCTTGGGACTCTGAGGTACAATGAGAACACACTTTGGAAAAGCATGAAGGATTAAGTCTTTGTAGTACACATTGTCACATATTGATTTTCTCTTTAAAGTCCCATTGTGAAAATCCTGGTATGCCACAAGAAAAACACTCCACACACACTCAGGATCAAGAGGAGATGTCCGCTGCTGCACAAGTGACGAAAGGAAGTAGGTGTATTTCATTTATTGATACTGTTGCTGTTGTTGTTTTTAATGGAATCAAATCATTCCAGGCCCCATTTCATGCTACAAAAAATGACCTTATGTATTCAAAATACATTATATAATGTTTAAATGTGTAAATGCATACATTAGTTTTATCAGTGAGAAATGTTTCACGCTTTCTGTCTTCAGCATGCATATTATTTAGTATTTGTAATGGATTATAAAAACAGCATTTCGAACAATATGTTGCGTTTCTCTTGTAGACTTGTTTTATATTCCCTCTTTTTTAAGAGGAGAAGGAGGCAATAAGACGGCAGTTCTAGTGCCTCGGAGGAGTGTAGACAGGCCAAGAGGCAGCCAGGGACAGGGTAAATGTATGCCTTGGCTCACACAGGTTTGAGGAACAGCATGTCAACCATACCAGAGGCCTGGCCATCACTTCATCATCAAAAGAAAATGCATGCAGCATACACTACTGCATCCCTCCTGCTACCCCATTTTCCCCAAATTTGGAACTTAAAGGGTCAAAGGTTCTGTTTTGGTTTGAGGTTCTTGCATTTATTTTTTCCATCTCCCTTAATATTCTTAAGCAGCTTGTCAGCATTCTTGGCTGATGCTGAACTTTTGTCCCAATAAGACCAGAATGGGGTCTAAAGTTTGTCTGGAGCCAAACCATGTTTTCTTTATGTTGATTAACCATCAGCGCATTTGCATGGGAATGCAGACTCACCCAGTATCACTGGATCGTTGTTTTCTTTCTTGCAGCAGCAGTTAATTGTGTTGTCTCAGCGATAACAAACGTGCCTTTTGTATTGCAGTTGGAAATGGTGATAATAAAATGGAACCTGATGCTAAAGATGACACTCCACAGAAAGAGGTAGGTTCAGTAAATACATGACATACAAGATAAAATAAAGTGTCTCCTATTGGAATAACGTTTTAAAAAATCTTCCTGTCTACCAGACTGAGAAGGCAACATGGGAAACACTTCGTATTTTGAACAAACTTACAGAGGACACTGATCAAAAGAGAGGTAAATAAGACAATTAGAAATGGTGAAGTTATCTGAAAAAGAGCACTTTGTCTTACGACTTTGTTTCTCATTTACAGACCTAATGGAGGAGCTTGGTCTGGGAAATGTTGATGATCTTGAAGGTACATTTACAATATATGCATATATTTATAGGGAGAGAAAAGATCATGGGGACTATAAACAGTCAGCATTGTTTAAACTGGCCTTCTATTCTCAGCAACATCATCGTCATACTAATTTACCTAAATATTCTTCTATCAATGTTACAGATGCATCAGATTGGGACTCAGCCAGTACAACCAGTAAAAGAACACTGCCTGGCCGCAAAATGGCCTCCCCTGCACTCGATGAGTTTCCGGAAAGCCCCACTCCATCTGTTAAAATACAGGATGAAGATGCTTCACCTGCAACACCCTTGACACCGCAGAGGAGCATCAACTCTGACACGAGACTGCCGAGCACATCCCCACAACTCTTACCTCAACCGCAACCTCGAGCGAGAAAGATGGTGCCTCAGAAACCAGAGGGTGAAGAAGGTATATTTTCAGTGTGTTTCTGTTTTTCATTTTCATTGAAACCAAGCATTTTAGCACATAATTTACCATTTTTCTTGGACTACGCAGAATCAGATTGGGAACCAGATCATTTACCATCTGCCTCCAGTACAACCAAACTTGACAATCAGCTGCAAAACACAGCTGAGCTTCAGGTCGAGACTATACAAGGTAAGGCTCACAGTTTCTTCAGCCTCTGTGCACACATGCTGTCTGCTAATCATACTCTGTCTCCTTAGGTTTTGCTGAGCTCTCATCAATGGCAAAAAGCAGTAAAAGTAACAGCAAACCAGACGAGGCTCTTCATAAGGTGAGAAATGTCTAGAATATACCGTGTTTACAACAATCTTAACATCTTTATTCCACACTGAATCTGGTCCCAGGAAAAACAGCATCACTCGTGTTTTCCCAGTCACAGAAAAAATCTTCCTTGTGATTGTTTTTAATGTTTAAATCATATGTTTTATCATTTGGTCGGCTTTTGTATTCCTTAATGGAAAAGTAATTTACTAAAATAACTTGATTTACAATGAAGTGTCTATATGTTTTCATGTTTTTTGTGTCAATATTGTGTGTTTAATTTAAAATCAAAACTTGGCTTTTGCATTTTTGTCTTGTCTGTGTTTTGTTTTTCTTGCCCACTCATGCCATCAAAGAAGAAAGATGATACAGGAGATACATGTGATATAGATCTAAATGATCCACAGCCATCTGGCTGTGTGGGCACTGACAGAGGAGAGCAATGTAGAGATCAACACAGTTCTGAAGACCAGGGTACAAATAATGACGACGTCCCGTGGGAGAAACGTTACGAGAAGCTCTGGGTCGAGGTGGAGAAACAGGAAGTAAAATCTACATTCAAGAATGTTGCTGGGGAACTGAAAGAGAAGTTTGGAGAATTGCTCAAGTCAAGATGTTCAGCAGAAGATGTTGCAGAAGATAAACAGGCTTCAGCTGAATCTACATCTTCCGAAGAAACATCGAGTGATGAGGAGGGTGACATCATTGTGCGTCCCACGGCGAGAGCAAGGTGTACTGTCCTCCTCACCATACCTGAGCAGAGGGAGTCTGGGCTGGAAGACTCTCTGACGGAGTCAGCTGACAACTCTCTGTGTGATGACAGGATGCAGGTCACTCAGCCGCCCGCCAATCCCAATCATGATATCGCACATCAAAAACAAGGTCTTACTGATGATCTGGAGGAGTGCAGGTCTCCTTCACCGAAACTCTCCACTCCCAAAGATCATGTCAGCACAACTTTTACTGACAATCCCATCATGC
Organism: Microchirus variegatus; assembly: GCF_963457635.1. Taxonomy (NCBI): domain Eukaryota; kingdom Metazoa; phylum Chordata; class Actinopteri; order Pleuronectiformes; family Soleidae; genus Microchirus; species Microchirus variegatus. The sequence continues at coordinate 7,613,961 of NC_139809.1, forward strand.
CCACCTCTGATGTTGACTCTCGCTCATTAAGAGACGAGACCAAACTTGGGTTGTTCCACCAGCAACAAACTGACTTAAAGGACCAAATTGCTGCTCAATATGAAGCTGAGATGTCCAATGCGAGTTCAGAGGAGGATCCTGGGGAGGCCACCAATTCTGGCCCCCATGTTCCAAGCAGATATACGACATCTATCCCAGGGGTTTCTGATGAGGAGCTTGAAGAGGACATGGAACGGTTTAAACTTGAGGTAGGGATGCTGAAGGGTGTCTTCCTGGATTTGGAGAAAGAAAAAGCCCAGCTACAGAAAGAGGTAGAAGATGGCCGCCTCTCCTATAGTCCCCTCTAGATTGTCTCTGTTTCACTTTTTCTTTTTCCTTTGTCTACTTAATTTTGTTTCCTTTACCATTTCAAAGGGGCCAGACTGGCTGTACATTATCCTCAAACTTACATGATTTCTGTTTGTATGATTATTCATCATCGTCTTGTCATTGTCATTCGTGGTTTATGTTTTTTTGGTTTGCGTTCGGTTTGATTTCAAGTAGAACTGAACTTGCGTTCTCTCTACAGCTTTGCCTCTCGAGAATTTAGCAAATGTTTGCCATTTTTAACTGTGTTTCTTATCAGTGACTTACTTTTCGTTATGCATGGATTTTGCATGCATCTTTACCTTGCACAGACTCTCTGTCTAGGGGATGCCTTCTTTGCCTTTGAAAGAAGTGCAGTTGTGATGACATGTCAATTGATGGATTTTTGTTTCAACGCATGTTGTGCGTAACTAAATTGTTATGTCCCTGGAATGCATTGTTTTGTTTTACCAGTCTTTTGAGTGTTTAGGTGTCTCTGTAAAAAAGTTAAGACCGTACATTTGAAAAAGAATCTTTGCTACAAAATGCGGCATTATAATTCACAGAGATGGCAACATTTAATATTACATAATAGTGTTGAGGTCAAGCCATTCAAATCATTATTCATTATTCAGTTTAGTTTTTGAGAATGTCACGGCATGGTAGTGTATGAAATTGCGCGTCCTGGTAATTAATGGAAATACTATGTTAAATAGAGTAACCACACTAAGGTGTTAGGTCTCAGAAGGCAGGGAAGACACTGAATTATATATGACAAAGTGTACAAGTACACACACAAATTGCATCGTTAAAAAAAAAAGGCTGGCTCCAACTTGTTTCAGTGAGGATGAACATTACAAGTTCAGCTGTCAAATGTTTGCCTCTGTTTTTCCAGGTTGGCAAAGAGGTGACAAAGACTTCCGTGGAGGTACAAAAGTCCAGTGCTTCCGGGCATTCCGGTGGAAGGACATTGGAAAAAGCCAGTACTGAGAAACTTGAGAGCAGGATAGGAATTCACCAGGAACAGCAGCCTGCACACACCAAAGGGTATGTGTTCTCCTCCTGTTGTACATGTATTGGCCCTGAGCAAATGTTGCTCGTATAATTTCAGAACAAGACATCTACACCTCTCTCCTCGATGTCAAAATCTGATTTTATCTACTTTGCATTACTCATGTTGTTCAGTCACATTACTTGTTACATGTCATACATCTGATTTCTGAACTCTAGCATGCTATTTAAAATCATACTGAAGGGACAATATTGAGGAGCAATAATATAAGACCTTGGCATATTTATAGTAGGTGTGTAATATAATGTACTGTGAAGTCATGTAGTGTATGTGTCAATGCTTGTTGATTTTTTTTTTCATCTAAACACATCCTTAATAAGTATTTAATGATCTTTCTTCATCTTTACCCCAAAGTGCCCAAGGAGTAGCTGTCACAACTCACTCACTATCAGATTTATTGCTCTTTATAGCACCAATGGGGCACCGGTGTTCTCGCACCTTCCACTCCAGCAGAGCCACAGTAACAACAAACTGGAGGGACAAACTGTAGAGACCGTAAAGCCGGAGCTGGTCAGAGGGGCCCGGCGCCGCAGAGCCCCTCAGACTAACACCCATGTTAACGGAGACCCTCTCTCTGTGTTTGACGATAGCACTTTAAGTGATTTGTCGGACGATGAAGGAAGGTATATATGCAGTATGCCACTTATGTCTATCGGTTGAACCCCTTTTTCACTAACCTGTAAGGTGTGTACAGACTCAATGCAAAGTGAAATATAATTGTGTTAGTCAGTTGAAATAAACTATTTGCTGAAAAGATAATTTTTTGCTTATCTAATACTAACTATACTTGTTTTGATTGACAAGTAAAAAAAAAAATAGTAAAATATAGTAAGTAAAAAGTAGTCAAAATAAAGAGACCTCTGTAAGTCCTCGGTGGTCAATTCACTAAACTATATTAAGGTTTGAAAATGTTTTCTTTGCATTCATTCTGAACAGACATTTACACCATTGGTGGTGGGAGATTATTAGTTAACAATCTGTATTAATTCATTCTTTTTGTCTCCCTATATTTGCATGACTATTAATTGATCTCTCCCAAACTAGAACTGTATACTGCATTATACCATCACACTTCAGCAGCTATTTTGTCGAAATGGAGAAACATTAGTTTTGCTGATAACCCTGTTTTTCTTCCATTTGTTTGTTTGCTCAGGTTTCCAAACAGTGGACAACAGAAAAATGAGGTAAAACTCCAACTGAGCTTTTAAGTAGCCTCTAACTTTGTTTCACAATGCATAATGGGAAGCAGAAAAAATATAAAACCACTCTATTTTCATATTCAGGGCCAGGAGGAAGCGGAGTTGGCAGAAGACTTTGATGAACTGACTCAGTCTTCAGACACAGCCACAGATGACATAGACTCGCCCACGTCAGGCTATCGACACGCATCTGTCCTCATTCAGAAGCTGGACTCGGCTACTTTAGGTACAGACTCGCCTGATTTAAATGCTAATTCACAAAATGATATGTGTTTGCATGCTTTCGGACCTTGTTGAGAATTCATTCATTGATTTTGCAGTACTCGTACTCTGAAAGAAAGATCTGCTTTCTGCTCATGAAATGGTGAGACTTGGAATGGTCCTTTTAAACACTATTATTTCATCTCACACAGACTCAAGGAGCATGGTGAAGCTCCAGAACATTTTTCATGAATATGAGCGCTCCATCCAAAAAGCAAGGAGTCGCCATGGCTACCTGACTGACAAGGTGAGCCAGCTGGAAGTGGAGAGGGCAGAGCTGAAAACCTCTCTTGAGGAAGTTAAAGATGTAAAGTCTGCCTTGGAGCGCAACCAGCTGGAATTGCGAACTGAAGTCACAAACCTCAAGTGAGAATCGGTTCCTTGAAAGCTAATCAATACCCATATCTTGACAGTGTCTTTCATCCATACACATGTCATATTGCTATTCCTGACACTTTGTGTAGATTTCAGCTCAAACAAGAGCAGGAAAACCGTCGCAATGCCACCATGATGTACAACACCATCAAAGATAAGCTGAGGAAGATAGAGGAGCAGCACCAGATAGAGGTTCAGGAGAAACAGAAGGTGGAGCTCACTCTCAGGAACATGGAGCTGGAGATGAGGACGCTGGTCAACAACATAAAGCAGGTACATTGGTTGTTTTTTGTTTGGTGTTCCTATACAGATTGTCATTGTTACATTGGTGCATTCATGTCAACCACCCAGCTCGAAGAGGATCACAGTGAAACTCAGAGACTGCTGGCTCAGGAACGCAGTGCGAGGACGCTGCAGGAGAATCTGCTCAACAGTCATCTCCGTAAGCAGCAGGAGATGGAGGAGGAGCATCAGAGAAATAAAAGCAAAAGCTATGAGGTGATCCTGGTAGTTATTGTGGTATATTTTAGTAATAGAAGATTCATATTTGTAAATGTGAAATTCTGATATAACTGTGATGCTAAACTGCCGACTCACGTCAGCCTTTACTTTTTTGTGTGTGCTGTTCATAATAGGCATTGTCTCAGCTCACTGAGGCCAGTGACAGAGAGAGGGAGTTGCTACAACAGACTGCTGCCTTACAGGAACAGCTGACCATCCTCAGGACAGACCTAGAGCGTTCGCAGGCCAACAGCAGTCTCAAAGAGAGTCACTTTGTGGAGGAGAACGAAGTCCTCAAGGAGCAGCTAGAAGATGCCCGGCGAGATTTCAAACTTAACAGTGAAACATTCACCCAAACTATCTTCAATTGCAACAACCAGATGACCACGCTAAAGTCTGAGTATGCTATGGTGACAACCCGCCTGGAAAATGAGCGACAGACTCGCGAAACACTGGAGGTGGAGGTGGAATCTACTCGTACCCGCCTGGCTGGAGCAGTAATGGAGGCTGAGCGCTGTCTGGCAGCTCACGCAGACGCAGAGAAGGCTTTGCTCCGGGAGAAAGAAGACCATCAACGTCTGAAAGACAGATCCACAGGTTAGTAGTGGGTAAAATAGCTGGACATTTAGTGCAAGAGCTCTGTGTGTTTGTGTTGTGCTGTGGTCTGCAGTTAATTCCATTTTTATTGTCCTGTGAAACTTTTGTCCCCAGTGTTATTAAACAAATTATTTTTCCACAGGTGAAGCAACAAGTCAGCGAGAGACAGTCGGCAGTCTGTCCCAGAAGCTGGCCAAAGCAGAAGCTAGTGCAAACAGTATGGAGAATGAAGTTCATCGTGTCACCCTGCAGTTGACAGAGAAGGGCCTTCTGCTGGATGTGCTGCAGCGTGAGAAGGACCAGGCAGCTGCACATGCCAAAGAGCTGGAAACCGCTGTACATGCCGAGAGGGAGCAGGTCACCCGCGCCAAAGCTCGTCAAGAGGCCTCGCAGGAGCGACTAGCCCAAACCCAAAGTGAGGTTATGCTATTACGGCAACAGCTCGAGGAGTCGCAGAACAAAGGTGTTGCAAAGGAGCGAGCTGTGACCGATGCCCAAGAGCGATTCAGCGACATCCTGTCCAAGCTGCGCTCTGACTCTGAAGAGAGGGTGCAGCTCGTGGATGAGAGAAACAAGGAGCTTGCCAGTAAGGCTGCTGACCTCCGAGATCAGATCTACAAGTTGGAGGAAGAGAAGAATGAAAGAGAGGTAAGATTGGTTAAGAGGACTGAAGGTTAAGGAAATCCCTTCAGATGTACTTTAAATCTTTCTTCTACATGTCAGTCAATGATCACGCATTACATCTAATCTGTGATGTTTTTGGATTGTTTCTGAGCACAGACTAACCTAAGGCAGCTTCAGCAGGAACTAGCTGATTCTCTCAAAAAGCTTTCAATGAGTGAAGCCTCTCTGGAGGTCAACACACGCTATCGCAATGACCTGGAAGAGGAGAAGTCTCGGCTCCTCAAAGACATGGACAGGCTTAAAGGAAAGGTAAGTGTAGGGAGGAGTGACACCTTGTGGCAGAATGTCCTCACCACAACTCCAATACTCACTGTGCAATGCATAATGCAGTAGATATGAATTATTTCCATTATGTTTTAGCACTGTTAGCAGTTGATGAGGTGCACTTTGTGTCTGTCTGTAGCTCGAGGAAAGTGAAGACAACTATGTGCAGGCTGAAAGACGAATTAACGGTCTAAAGAGCAGTCTGGATGATCGGGAAAAAGAACTCACCACTGCTGCTCAGAAACTCCAGGAGGCGCTGTCGGCCTCGGCTGCAACAGACACCACTGTCAAACAGCTGGAGGATGCCATGCAGAGGTATTTACACGCAAGTATTTATACTCTCACACACACTAAAAGATCAATGACTTTATCTATCAAAATGTTAATAATACTAAAATGAAAGATTGTAAAATACAACAATAATAATTTTTATTAAAATACACATAATGTGTTGTATATAAATGCTTGGTGCAGAGTGTCTATGTCATGTCCTGTTAGGCTGGAGATAGAGAATGCCAGACTGGAAGCAGCTGCAAAACAACAGTCCAACAAAATTGACTCACTTCAGAAAGGAGCTCAGGAAGCTGCGATGGTGAGTGATTTTTTTTATTTATTTTTTTCCATTTTCCATTTACACCAGATCCTATTTGTGCAATGTCTTCTTCTTTGTGAATTGAAAGTATCTTACAATGTCTAATTGTTGTTGCACTGAAATAGCAGACTGAAAATTATGAAGTCCTAAGGTATCCAATCTTTTCCAGCTATCCGACTGCTCACCTGGAGGCGGGGTTGGTATTGTGAATTTAGGCTTAGGTTCTCTGTGTGGATTAACTCTAAATTTATTTATTTATTTGTTTTATGAAACTTCATAAAGATCATGCTGTGTTTATGTTTTAGTTGAAAAGCAGTTGGGCTTTGGGGCTTATTTCACAAGCTGTTACACCAGAAATCCAAACTTATAGTAGCAGTAATAGCTTTGTGTAGGTTTGGGTGTTTCTCAGTGAAATCAAAATGTGTGGTTTCCCTTTAGCCTTATTTTGGTATGTGGGCTCTTTCACTCCTTTTTAATCTCTTGCTGCATGATGCATGTATCTTTCTTTACTCCTAAAGTGTCTCTTACCTTTCTATAAAAACAAACAAATATAAAATGGGAACAGGCCAAACAGAAAGACCCTTTTTAATTTATGAACTTTTGAAAGAAAATTCTTATTTCTTCAGGTCAGAGGTCATTTGGAGGACTTGGTTACAAACCTCCAAAGCAGTAAGATGAGTTTAGAAGACCAACTAAGTAGAGAGGTCAGTGACACATTCTCTTTATTCTGTTTGTTTGTTTGTTTTCATTCTCTGAAGTTTTATTACACTGGAATGTTAACAATGATATTTAAAGGGATATTTGCAGACCAAATATGACATGTCATTTTTCATTCATTAAGAAAAGTTATTTATTATAATCACAACAATATTAATAAAAATACATATGGCCTTTCTGTTTTTAGGTCCAGAAGCACAATGTGTTGTCTCACACAGCTCAGGACTCTCAGGCTTTGTGGGAGGAGGAGCTTAAGAGTCGCTCCAAGTTAGGTCTGCGCTTTGCAGAGCTTGAAAAGGAAAAAGGAGAATTGAACACTCAGGTGATCATACAAATCTTCTCTACATAATATAATATGTGTGCAGGTAAATGTATGTCATTTAATATGATAAATTATATCCCGGTCATTATCGCATGATGTCTAGGTGGAAATCGAAAAGAAGAAAGCAAAGAAAATAGCGGAGCAGAAAAAATCCGTAGACGCTCGGCTGGATCAGGAGATGAAGAGAAACACTGACCTTCAAAAAGAGATGTACAGGTGAATCTGATCCTCCTCCTCACTCTCTCCTCAACTACTGTATGGCAGTCACTTCCTAATTTTAAGAAACAAATAGTCAGTAGAGTGCAGCCTTTCCTGACTGATATGGATGATCCAACAATGTGTTGTAAGCAAATATTCATCATTGTTCTTATAATACAAACTACCATACATGTATATAGTTTGTCTTTGTATGGTTGTTGTATATGATCACTTGATTGTGACTGATTTGTTCTAAACCGGAACTTTTTTTTGTGCATTTATGTTTAAGGCTGCGTACTCTATTGAAGAATGCCAAGAAGAAACTGCGCGATCAGGACGCTGGTGGAGCTGAGTTTGGCTCTCCGATGAGCAGTCTACGGATGGACATGGGCAGACACAGTCGGGCTGAGGGCGGCTTCGGACGAATGAGAGAAAAGGTTTGCTTGCCTGACGCAGTATTATGATTTCAATATAAACCCTGATGATAATAATATCACTACTACAACAGAGGTATAAACTGTGTCTTTTGTACGCACACATAGTCTGTAAGACACTCAAACACATTTTCTGTCTAAGGTGGATGACATGCAGGTGCAGCTGGAGAAGGAAGTGTCTCGCTGCAGCCAGCTAGAGAAGACGAACCGGGAGCTCAAGGATCAGCTGGCCTCGGTGAAGAGCTTCAGCCACAGTAGTGACCAGCTGGAGAAGAGTAAGAGGCAGCTGGAGGAGGAGGTCGTAGACCTGAGACGCAGGATTGAGGGTGCTCAGATGGAGCAGAGCCAGGCTGAGCAGTATCGTCGTGAAATAGAGGAGAAAGCCCGGCAAGAGATACAACAGAAGCTGGAGCAGGTCAACCTCTTCCTGCAGGTACAAATTGTAGATGGGCAGATTTGTTGTGTGTATATGATCCCAGTTGAACTGGGTAGCAAACCTTTTCACGGCATCTGATTCAAGCAAATATTAAAAAATGTAATTACAACCAGACTTTTTAAATTTAAATATGTTGGTCTGAAATTGTACTAAATCAAATTTCTCAAAATCAGACTCACCCACCCAGATCATGTGATTGGGAGTCAAATTATTGCTACGTGTACCTTCAGTCAGACTCGAGCTGACCTGAGTGCTCCACAGATCCCTTCCCGTGACTTAAATTCAGAAACAATACAAGAATTACGCAACAGGGATAAAAGTTTCCTAAATTCAGGCTCATACATATTTGGCAAGGAGACAAACAATTGGGTTTGTAACCATAGGTTTGCCGGCTCAAATCCTAGGATGGGTCAAGGGCTGGGATGCGCCCCAGGCGCAGATACTGTATGTGCTGCCCTCTGCTCCTGTGCTTCTGTGTGTGTTCATTACTGGTGTGTCATAAAGATGGGTTAAATGCAGAGGTCAAATTCACTTTCACTCATTCGTGTGTGCAAAAATAACTCATTCTAATTGTAACTGTGCAAGGAAATGTACTGCATGTTGCAAATGAATCAACTATAATGTGAAACCTCACTCAGTCTGATGGAGTCTGAATACCGTTTGTCTCCCAGTCGCAAGCAGCTTCCCAAGAGGCACTGGATCAGTTAAAATCAGCCAATGAGGCTAACCTGCGCTCTCAGCTGGAGCAGAAGATCCGCGAGCTGGACACAGAACTGGGCCGGTCCCGAACCACACAGCTAGACAGCCTTAACCAAAGAGACTCCACACGCACCGAGCTGGAGCGATATCGCCAGCTTTATACAGAGGAGCTGCGCCTGCGCAAGTCGCTGGCTGCCAAACTGGACAGGTGAGACCAAGTTGATCTTACTTCAGTTTAAAGGTCTGTTGGTATATTTAAGGACATAAACACTGGCATTAGTCACTGATTTAATACTACTAAAGCTTGTTTTGATTCAGATCGATATAACATCGATATAACATTGCTATGTTTTCCATCTGCAGGGCCAACACTCGTCTTGCAGAAGCCAATTCCAAGTTGCTCAACGAGCGCAGCAGGTCTTTTTTCACCAGCAGCATTGGAAACGGAAGCCTCGGAAGTACCTCGCTGGACGTGGGTGCTTTGGCTTCGTCGGGAAATTTGGGCGTCTCGCTCAACAGAAGCCTGGGCTTGGGTCTCTCCCTACTCAACCCTGTAACTGAGGGGCAGAACAGGGGAGTGGAGGACTATCTGGCAAAGGTCTGTACAGTCGTGACCCGGCACGCACGAATAAGATTCAGCCATTTTCATTTCCATTATTCTGTTAAACCGGCGATGATTTGTTCAAAGCATTTGTTGCTTTTTATAGAGCAGTTAATGTTGTTAAAACTGCTTAGACTTGTTAGACAGGCTTTTGACAACTTCAAACGTCTCTTAATCCCCACTCTCCCTGTAAAGAAAACATTTGAAACCAGAGTTATTTTCTAATTTTAAGTTTTCCTCGCTTCCGTCTCCACTGAGGCGTCTCCTTCACTCTCCCTCTCTCTCCGTTCTTTCTGGTAAAGGACTTTACTTCTAACCTCTCTTCTATTTCTCACTCTTTTAGCTTCTAGCAGAAAAGTCTGTCTCTCGTCTCTCCTTTCTTCAGCCAGAATCATAATCAGGTGTGTAAACGTGTTTAGCTCGGTGTGTGACTGGCTGCATCTCCCTTCACTTTGCTGGTCGGCTCACATTTATATCTCCGTTCACACTGGAAGAAGCTGGCAATTCGTTTTTTAACTGAGCTATCATTTGATTATTTTTTTTTTGGATCACTATATTATAGTGAACTGCTTTAACCAAAAAAAATTAAGTAGAACTGTTTCCTCCATAATGACTTATTTAAATTTGGTTTTAAACCATATAAAAATGATATAACATGTATTATTGTAGCTTTAATATTTAATTACAAATATTGGTTTACGTATACCACACACTCCTCACATTCATTTTCTCAAAAGAAATGTCTGATACAATCCAAAAATCCTACATATTATGAATCCTGCGAAAATCAACATGTCATGTTTGGCCTGTTTATTTCTTCTTTTTGGGAGAACAGCATTTGTTACATAGTTGGATGACTGGCACAAATGTGTTGTTCACAGCTTCATAGTTCATAAATGGTCTAAAATGACTGTGTCGGACTAATATCGGTATCTGTAGATACTTGAGTATCGGGCACAAAAAAAGTGCTATCTTCCCATCCCTAGCATAGATACAAAAACTGCAGAAAATGTATGTCATTATTATTTTGCAATGGACTTTTAATAAGAAACACTGACTTATTGTACTATCCAGATGTACTATGTCTCTTTTTGCACATTATGCATTCATGAGCATGTATGCTTCTGCGTGTGAGTAGCTCAGTACTGGTTTTACATGTTAGTTATCAAGAATGTGTTTCTCTAGTGTAAGTTTCATCCATATATTCACCAAAAATATAGTCATTCATCATAGGCATTACTGAATAATTTATGGAGGCACATGGCTTCAGTTGACCATACTTGGAGTGAGATTTAAAAAGCGACATCAAAAAGCCTGCACTGACGCCGAGCTGGAGCGCCTGGCATGTCCTGCTGTGTTTCACATAATCGCCCGGATTTTCCTGCAGTGATTTATTCATTTATTTATTTTATTGATTTATTCTTACAGTTAAAGTACCGTGTGTCATTAAATGTGTTGTCTTAGTGTTGTGTTTGGTGGTGATGCTCCATCCATAACTGCATCTTTCTTCTTCTTTTTTTTTTTTTTTTTTTTAAATAATATGCTGGCTCATTTCAGTCCACAACTTTATTTTGTTTGTTTTCCAGATGCAGAGTGAGCTGGATAGAAACATATCTAAAGAATTAGACAATGGTGAGGTCACTGATGAAAACATTTCTTGGCAGTTTTGATGAAATGGATGGTGTCACGGTTATGTGATGCGTAGCTGCTCCGTCATGGCGTTGTCTCTCTGTCTCTCTGGTCCTCAGCCACAGCAGAGCTGGACCTCGCTTCTGCTCGTCTGTCTCCGGTGGGCTCGGTCTCCAGGGTGGAGCTGGACCCCGTCAGCAGGGCGACGCAGCAGTACTTGGAGGTACTGAAGAAGAACAATATGATCTGACTGACCACCACACATCACTGCTGCTCACTATAATACTCCATCATACTACAAAATACACGTTTTCTATTTCAGCCATTAAAGCTTCATATTTTTAGGCCAAAACCACAGAATTAATACAATAATTTTGTACACATTTACTTAAGACTCTATGGCAGAATAATAATGCACATTGCACTTAACCACTCAGGAACAAAGGGCACGAGTCATATAATAATAATAATATGTTGCGTTATCGATGGGTACGATTAGAGAGAACCTTGAAAGTATTTGTTCCTTCTCGCTAAATCTGTTAAATCTGAAACGGTTTTGTTTCTATTGTTAGAATATATACTGTATATACAGAATCATAAGATGGAGTTTTGTTTGTGAATATTGGTATTGCTAAATTTGAATTTAATAAGTATTTGGCGTACGTATCTTTTATAAAAAAAACATTTGCCAAGATATTACATTAGGTCTGTGCCATCAAATGGTGTAATATCTGTCTTGGTAGTTCTTTATCGGACTTATTGGTATAATGATTATTTTATTTTATTTATTCTTTTGTTGTTGTTTTTTAAACGACTGTAATATACTTGAATGAGACGAGCTGGATTACTCTCTGGCAAATGAAACAGGGTGGCTTAACTGTGCTTGGCTTACTTTTTAGGGCCACCAAATAAAAAGTACACTTGTTTTCATATCGTAAATATTGTAATAAAGTAGGTGAAAACTTTTATGACGCTTGTACACTACAGAAGACTCTAAAGCTGTAAATAAACGTGTAGAAAACAATGCACTTATGTGTTAACTGTTGATGTTCTGATTCTGAATTGAAACACAGCTTCTCATTAGTGGTCAGTAAATTAATATTTTATTATATTGATAACATTGCAAAGCCATCATTTTGACACTCAGTCCCAGTTTTCTTCAGAATTTACCATCATGTATCGTATCAGCCGTTTGTTCAGTACTAATAGCTACTTTTATTTTCATTTCAGAATCTTCCAATTCATTTAACTCAGTCTTTTGCAGCTAATCACAGTAGTGTTTTATTTTTTTTCCACTGTCTTTTGGAAACTGTGCAGCTCTGTGTCCCAACAGAACAGGGAAGAACTCGTAGACCATGTATAAAAAAAAAAAAGCAGACCTACTGTCCTCTTGAAACCAACCAGGAAATAAGAATATATTGAACAGCTTCTAGGTGGCAACTCCATTTGAATTGAAGTTTTTGGGAAAATTAGTTTCTACTTCTCACTTGATTAACGTCGGTAAGTCGATGAGTTTATATCACCTTCAGCTCTTCTGCAAAATTATAGAATTACTCTTTTCACGACAAAAACAACACTTAATAAGCAAACATTTAATAATTCAAAAGATTGCATTTTATTGTTTGAAAATACACTTGTTCTTTGTGCTCCGTGATTTGTTCTTTGCTCTAAGGCAGGTTTTAGGAAGCTGCCTGCTGATTGCTCAATGGACCGAATGAAGTCGTCACAGGTTTGAAGTCGCTATCTGTCTGGAACTCATTCCCCAAGTTTTTCCCCCTTCGACAAAATAATTGTAAATATCTCAAGTTTTGTCAGATTAGAAACATTAGATACTTTTATAAGATAATTATTTTGTCGGATGTCGACGGGAAAAACTTGGGGAACGAGTTCCAGAAAAAAAAACGGGAGTTCCAGATAGTTTTGGTGACGTCACAAACGGTCGACGGTTCCCACTTCGCCACAACCACTTAAATGTTATATCATAAATGATTAGTGTGTCGTAAAAATTAAGGTCATGAATATTGCAAACGAGCCAACAATTACGCTTTGTGATGTCTAACTAATTCAGCTGTTTAGTTACTGTAGGTCTGTAGACCTAAATAAATAAATGCACTTATTGTGTGCAGAACTTACTGAGATGTGTCTTATATTCAAGATAAAAATGCAGCTTGCCATCAATATTTCATGCACAACCATTTTTAGCCCACCCCTCATTAGTTATGTTTTGATGTACCTGACTTTATCCCTCCTCCTCCTCCTCCTCCTCCTCCTCCTCCTCCTCCTCCTCCTCCTCCTCCTCCTCACACTCCAAACACATTAAACTTGATTGTATGCTCTGGTTTAGAAACCATTCCCCTCACTTATTAAAATGAGACGGTGTGTTAATGATTTGCCCCCCTCTCATGTGTCTCCTCTCCTCCCTTTGATCCGTCCTCACTGCGTCAGCCTCAAATGTTAGATATTCAAATCTGGTTACATTTATTTTTGTTTCCTTTACAGCAGACGGGCACATCTGACAGACTGACTATTATGTGTTATTATTTCCCCTCCTTTTATCCACTGATGCCTCTTCATACACTTACACATACACCTTGTTTTGACTGAGGAGGTTACAACCATTGTCATAACACTTTGGGAGGAAGGCGAGAATGCAACGAGACGCATTCAGAATTTGTTGAAAGGGTTGTTTTTCGGGGGGGGTTCACAACAAACCTGCTCCTCACCGGGTCGTCCTTTATCTGTGATGCCCAGTCAGTGTTGTTTTACAAATCTGCCTGTCCACTTCAGGAAAAAATAGGTGTTTGGTTGTGTTTTTAAACGTTAAAACAATGGCACAAATGTGACATTTTTCGCAAACTTTGACTCCAACTCCAATGACGGCGTGACATGAAAGAGAAATATCTTTAAAGCAGTTTTTCACAAAATGTGGCCCCTTCATTTCTCTGCTCAACATAAACATAAAAAGTTACCTGGAAATATGTCAGGTTTGGACAAGAGAGTAATTTAAGCCTTGAAAGTCATTGTGTAATATTGTAAATCTTTGGTGGATAAAGACCAAAATATACATTTATTTATTTTGTTGGCCTTAAAATGGTCAAATGTAAACCAGCTCATATTATACCAGTTAAAAACTTTTTAACTGGTATAGGTTTTTAAGTGTAGAATCAAAATGTATGTAAAACTACTTCTGATGCTGGAGTGAAGACTAATGTTTCATTTCCCCATATCATTTACATTTCTACATGTACTGTTTATCATCACTTCACTAAAAACAGGCTGCGATTACAATAAATATCCTAATCATTGATCGTTAATCGTACAGTTACGATTGATTGATTAATTTTCCTGATTTATCCATAGCGAATGCACAGTATATTTTAAAAGACAACGTGTTTGGCAAGATTATACGACTATAAACACATCAAAGAGAAAGTTTTATGGAGTTATTTGGTATTGATGACATCATCAATTTACTGGTAGTTAATCAAACAAAATATTCAAAAAATATATATATTTTATAGAATTACTTTCAGTTTGTTTAATTTTGTTAACATTTTTTCCATATACAGTACTGTGCAAACATGACAACATGTCAATAGCTGTAAATAATTGAAGTGACTGAAAGTTTCTCTTATACATGAACAAACTAAGTTCAACTCTTACATGTAATCCTCAAGCATGTCTTAAATAAATCTGGCATTTTTCAACATGAAATAATAGAGCGAGCAAACACAGCTTTAACCGGTAACATTAATCAGTTTCGCTCCAGCTTTAATAGAGAGTCGTGCTGTTGTAGGTCACACCAAAAACTTGACACACTCTAACCTGTAGAAACTGTTTGATATAAAACTCTTTCAGTCGTCATTTTATATCAGAATAATGTGTGTGTGGCTGAAACAGATGTAGGAATCGCTCTGACGGTATCGGCTGGTCGTGATTCGTGGAGGTAGACGTCAGTTTGTGGGTAAAGGGTAGAACAAATTGAGGGGGACAAGTGGAACAAACCTGAGTGTTTATTATTTGTTTGGCGTCTGCTCGCCACGCTCCAAATTAGACACCGCCGATGTTTCCTGTCACGAGCAGAATCCAAATGTGTTGTGTGGGCAAAAGGAGAGATTTCAATTCGATTTACTCGCTCTAACGTGATTTAAATGAGCCTCTTGGCTCTTTGCGGACGGATTGACAGCGTTGTCTTTATCGCTCCCCGCTTTGTTTTATTTTTGGCTGTTTACTCTGCGCCGCTCTCTGCTGTCGCCCCTCACTGCTTGAGGACTTCAAAAGAGGCCGCTTCAATCTTCCAAGATCTGGAAAGAAGAAGCATCCTTTGATCTTCTAAGTGCTTTTCATGACAAATATGAAAAAGCGATTCAAGAGTGAGCTGACAGCCCCTTTCTGTCGGGCGGCCTGTTCCTCCGCTGTAAAGAGCTGTGCAGGGAAAGAGTCAGACGACATGAGAGCCCAAACAGAAGTGAGCAAAGAGGCAGCACTCTGGTGCTGGGTCTTTGGGTAAAAGTCATTTAATGAACCTTAATGTACAAACAAAAACATGTTTCCGTGGAACAAGGCCTTGAATCTTGAAAGTTCTGCAGCTTGTACATGCTTATGGGTCTTTCTATGTTGTGTTTTGTTGTTAGAAATGACAATCAGCATGCCCACTGTACCTGAATGGTCATGTGTAGGACTGGGTGTTGATTAAAACCAGCCTGTGATATGGATTTCTTTTTAAATGGCAATTAATTAAATGTTCTCTCATATTGATTCTGTGTAGTAAACAGCTTTTCGACAAACCCAACCACCGCTCTAAACACAACACCGATGCACACACACACACACACACACGTTCAGCCCAGTCTTCCTCTTCTCCTTCAGGGAATGAGCCCGAGTCTCCGGTCGTGACTTCATTCACACCTCAGAACAGCCAATCACGAGCGCTGTGATTATGGTCTGCTGACACTGATGAGATTAACTCCCTCGGTACTGATGTTTGTTCACGAAAGAGAACACAGTACTTTAAGTGGGGAAAAAAAATAAGTGCCCTTATACAACTGATGCCAGGTAAATTAGGCGGTGGGCGGTCGGTTCCAGCAGATCATTAAGTGATATATTGAAATACTAGAACATCTTTAAAAAGATCATTGTTTTATTGAACTTTCAACTTTCCAGACAAATTCATTTGTTCACTTTCATGTGGCCTAAGGGTGGTCGCATGTGGCCTAAGGGTGGTCGCATGTGGCCTAAGGGTGATCGCAAAGAGAGAAATAGAACAGGACAAGTTACTATGAGCTCATGAGAAGTGCCGCTCCGCCGTAAAAAAAAGTCCCGGTACGCCAGAGGCTAAAATTGAGAAGTGCTGGTACTCGGTGCATAGACCGGCCCACTTAAAGGGGAAGTAAGTAGTTTATAGTGACATCTAGAGGAGAGGCTTAAATTTACAACAAAGACCTGCTGCTCTGCTCACCCCCTCCCTTCCCTGACCACTACGGTATCCTCAGCTGGTCAAATGTCGTCCTCGTCGTATTTCTCCGTGTCAGCAGATGAGGTTCGTGAGGTGAGGGAGAGGGCGAGCTACCACGGCCGTAGCAGACGAAGCGGAGAGAGGAGGCGGGACTTCCGCTACAAGTAAAGAGACGCTTGATTTGTTCTCTCGCGTTTGTCCTTACAGGCTCCCGTAGAAACATGGCGTCTCGCTGCTAACAGTGGCTATGCGACCTCGGCCCGCGACCATGTTATTTTAAATGACTTTTTGAAACACTACGAAGATGAAACAAAGAATATTATACAGCGACTAGACAATGCAGGAGCACATAATATGTATAAAAAAGTGGATTTTGGGTTATATAAACCCATAAATACTACATATTGTCTCTTTAAAGCACTGAGAACACATTTCTGATGTTATATATGTGATACAGAGGAAGTTCAATACCCGATACTCACAAGTATTACTGTTCAATGCCATCCTTCGTCACGTCATTAGCATTTTTGTGTGTTGTAGATGCAGACTACTTCTGAAACAAAACCGTTTGAAGACCTGAAACTCGGAAAGTCACTTTGCCGACAGTCTGCCTCCATGTCTGTTTATATTCTGAAGTCGCGTTAAATCACGTGACTATCTCTGTTAGATCACAAATCCCTGGAATCTCCTTCATGAAATAGTTTGATCCGTATCTGTGGTCTACAGGACTAATGGAGCAACGGCTGTAGAAAAATTGTGGCCTTCTAAAAACAAGGCCCTTGCCTAAAGTACATTTAAAAGGCTACAAAAAAAACAAACAAGTTTTACTTTAAAGTGATTCTACATTTATACAAACATGACAAATCCCTGTTAACAAACCCTCCTAAATGTTACACGCTAAAAAAAACACAACTGGGACTATGAACTAAGCTAACCCCATCATTATGCTAACCCAGGCTAATGGGCCCCTTAGCTCAAGTTCCAGTTTCTTGTTATTTATCTCTCAGGAAGTGATTAAAAGTGTGACATAAATATTCCCTTCACTGATACCGAATCTCCCCTTAATCCTGTGGGTAAGTACGTAGGAAATTAGCCGCAAAACATAGAACGTGAAGGTCACAACACAGGATCCGCACAGGATGACACGTGGGCAGAAGCAACATCCGTATGGAACTTATGAATCACATGTTGTTTTTGACTTGATAATGTGGCACGGTGGCGTAGTGGTTAGTACTTTTGCCTCACAACAAGAAGGTGCTGGGACCTTCTGTTGGCTTGTTGTCTTCATGCGTAAACATTCGCTCAGATTGGTGCCTTGTGGCGCTCGGTCTGATCAACCCTCCAACTGATTTTGCAGTTTCTGTTGCATATTGACACTAAAGATCCTTTTTTTCCCCTGAGTCAGTCCTCAGGCCTCTGACCGTCTGCCGTCTCCTACGTGCGATGGCAGATCTCGCAGCAGTCGACGCAAAGCTCCAGACACTCCGTCGGCTCGCAGCAGGACTCGAACAGCACCGAGTGGCAGTGCGCGGGGCAGTTGAGCTCCTCCACGGGCGCCTCCTGGACCGCGGAGCAGCAGCGGTTGCAGGCGTGGCAGCAGCAGCAGGAGGAGGAGCAGCAGTAGGTGTTCAGGCAGGAGGAGCAGGCCTCCAACAGGCTCAGGAGCACCACGGAGCACTGACACGACAAACAGGCCAGCAACAGCTGAAAACAAGAGTCTGGAGGAAAAAAAAAAAAACGAAACAGAAATAAGCTGCTGCGCTCTTAAAGCCTGTCACAAAATGGGGATTAACGACTCTATTAACCCCGAAATTAATCTCCCTCGTGTTTGCATGTTGTGCCGACTGCAACTTAAAAGGGAGACTATTGTGCTGCAGTGATCAAGTGTGATTGTGTTTACTTAATCACAGAGGCTTTCTGAGTCCTCCAGGGAAAACAAAAAAAAGGCCACAGGGGGCCTGCTGGTGATGAACAACATCCAGGAAGAAGCTGTCACATGATAATTGGTCTACTTCTTAAATTAGGTGCAGATGAAGTTGCATGCATTAACCTCGCTGCTGTGTTTTCCCTGCGTCTCTCATCGTGCTCCACCGTTAGTTATTACTCAGCTACCGTTTTCATCCTCGCAAAACATAGTCGGCGAGCTCATGCAAATTGAGCCGTTTTATCTTGTTTATTCACCGACGTAAATGAAAAGGGAAACGGTGGAATTCCCCGGGGAGTGGGGTTCAGCTTTATTTCTGCATAGCCGCTCAAATTATCCAACCCCCCACACATAAATCATGCTAATACCTGTGTGTAGATGAAAGGGGGAAGCATTAATGTGTGGCCACTGTATTGATTTACTGCACAACTTCACAGCGACGACAACACGAACACAATGATAAACAAAGAGCGGCCCGCCACGCGCTTTGATAGAACTGGAAGAAAGTGCAGCAGTTTGAAAGCAAAACTTTTTCTCTCATAGAAAAATAGAAACAGAATATTCATTTGAATATAAGAGTTTTTACACCTGCTGTAAAAAAAAAAAAGAATGCAAACTTAATTTACTCTCTCAATTTAAAATCGATAGTTTTAAAGCTGTAGTCCGCAACTTCACACAATGTTGAACGCTCTTTTTCTTTGTATAACAATTGTCCAAGGTACTATTGTAATCTACAGCAGCGGCATAGTGTTAGTCAATGACAACGGCTACATGCAGTTGCACTATGGGTGAAACCTACGGTGGCCTGGAAGCGCAAACCATTCTTACGAAACGTGACGACGCGTTAACAAATCCCGAAACAAACTAACATTTTCAAAATCAAAAATTCTGAAATGTGAAACACTTCCCGAAACAAATGAACAAAAGCCACAGTCCTTACAGGAAAGGGAATGTACCAAATACTGCAAGTCACCCGGAAGTGATCGAGGGAGCGGTCGATTCTTTTAGATGTTAAACATGTTATGTTTAGTTTAGTTTATCAAATTAATTAATACAGTGAACGTTATGGCAAAAGCGTGATATAAAAACGAGTAAAAAGCTGAAATCAGAAGTCAGAGGCTCTTATTTTGAAAGCCAGGTTCATAGGAAGTGGTACATATAAGATAATGTGATTGACTATTGTGCATGAAGAAAGAAAAAAGTCCAGTTTGTGTCTCTTTTGTTTATAGCGGAACAGTATCTGTGACATTTGTTTCGGGAATTCTTAACATGTTTCACATTTTGGGAATCTGTTTTCGGAAAAAATTTGCACATTTGCACAAATTACAAATTTGTGTCAAGCTTTTTTGCACTTCCAGGCCACCGTAGGAAACACCAAGAATCCCCCACGGCAAGTGGGGTAGTGTAGTGTAATGTTTACATAAGTAATACTGGAGCGTAGCAAATGTGTTCCAGTGGAACAGGAAGGGCCTTGTTGCTGCCCTTTGTGTTTGATTGTAAAAAAAACAAAAAAAACAATCCAGTTTTCAGCAGCTGTATTAATTATCTGTCTCTCAGACACAGGCTGTGCACGCCATAGTTCTAAAATACTGAGACAGGCTTGGAATAACTTGGTACAGAAACAACCACAGTAAGTGAAAAACCATAATTCTTTTTGCAGACAGGTCAATATTTTGTCTGTACTGTCGTTGTTGGTGAGTTCAGTTTGTTATATGAACATTATTCCTTAGTCTCTGTGACATATAAGCAGGATTTTATGGCCAGTTGCTTTAGATTTATTACATAATGCACCTTTAATCACATGACTTGTGCTTACCACTTATTGTGGCTGCAGGTGTGTGTGCGCTCCTGCTCTTCCTGCTTTTCCTGCTGCTGCTGCTGCTGCTGTACACCGATGAAGCGGAGTCCTGCAGTTTGCTCTGGCCCCGGGGAACCGGCAGGATTCTGTGGTCTGGGACTGTGAGGCCACATCGTGGACAGGTAGGTGACGTGATGAGCGCCGCTGCTGCATCCTGCGAGGCAGGTACAGGCTGAGCTGAAGACACAAGGAGATTGAGATTGTGATTAGTGCAGGAACAGGAACAGTGTGGAGGCTCTTTAGTGAAAACATTAAACACGCACAACATAAGTGTGGGACACTTTTTACTTGGAATGTATTTCAAGTCAAACAACTGAGTCTGTCTGAAGTAAGTTTGGATTATCAGATAGATAGATATTATCAGATTAGATCATTCAAAAGTCCCATAAACATGTATTGTTTTTTTCTTTGTTGTCAGATTAATTGCTGTTGGATTAATTTGTATCAAAAAAAGTACAATATAAAGACAATCCAGTCCGATGTTACTTTGAACATCGGTAGTATACGACACATCACATTCAAAATAATGTGAAAATTAACATAAATTGAGTTATAAATGCACATAGGTCAGGGTTTTTCTAATCTGTCGCCTAACAGATGGTAAATTAGCCTGGAGTCAGTCTCCCACTTCAGTTTGCATCCCTTTTTACTAACTCATCTTCACTTCACTGACAAAACAGACTTGTTTTTTTTCAGTTTGATCCCTCGTTGGGAGTCACACACACACACACACACACACAACAAATACGTTGTGGTCACTGTATTGTATTCCACTCACTGGTGATGAGGTCAGTGGGGACGGTGTTTCCTCTGCACACAGGGTCACGCGCTGGAAGGATATCCTCTAAAGAAGACGCACAACCTGGAGACAAACGTGTTAAAATATGAAGACGTTTCACTTACAACGTGAAGAAAAAGTCTATAAATTCAGTATTTTGGATGTTTGTTTTCATATCTCAGAGAGATCCTTCAAAGGTGTGTCATAGTGCATCAGTTTCCCATTATGCTCTAGGTGCTGTTTCAGGGACTTTGTCACAATTTTTAATGGTTTCTCAAAAAAGACCCTGCAACCTTTATTAATATTCCATAACCTTTGCTCATTGGGTAAAGCTTAAAACAAATGGTCAGAGTAGCAGTGAAGTAGACTGACCTTTAGTCTGGTTGTCCTCGTCGTCCACAGGTGAATGGTGTCCAGGCTGCATGTCTGACACTCATGACTGCTCAGGATCTCTGCTCCACGTCGTTCACCCAGTCACCGTCTCCATCCTCCTGATTCTGTCCACACCAGAAGGTCAGGAAACCTCCAGCCCAACACGCTGGCCTGAGTCACCGCTCAGGAGACTGTGAGCTGTTAGTGTTAGCGTGGGCGTGTGTGTGTGTGTTTTGTTGTCGTTGTTCAGGGACAACACTCCCTTTCTCAGCAGATGTGTCCAAACGTGCTGATCACAGAGCTGCAGAGACAGAGCCATGGTCGCACTGTGTGACTGTTCAGTCGCCCTCCGTGTTCTGCTTTTAGTCTCCTCACACAACAGAGACACATACCTCACAAGTGTGTCGGCTCAAGAAATGCAAACTCTCTCGCCCTCTTATGCTCACACACACACACACACACACACAAACACACACACACACAGGTTTCCATGACTTCAGAGGACATTGCATTGACTTACATTTAACCATACATAACCATAATTACTACTGGACCAATCCTTAACCCTGACCCTATCCAAGGTTATTATAGTTAACGAAAACTAACAAAATAACAAAAACTGAAATGGAAATAAAAACATTTTGTTAACTGAAATAGAAATAAAAATAAAAATTAGAGGTTAAAAAAAAGACTGAAACTGAATTGTGTGTTTGCAGTTCGTTAGCCTAATAGCATCGTTGCCTAAGTCATATTTGGAAAAACAAGAAAAAACGTTTTTTTTTAGCAAGCACATTGGTAAAGTTAGGCAGATATCACAATTACCAAAAAAATGCAATAGGAAATGTTATTAGGCTTACGATATGCGATGCATAATCAATTTTGAAAGATTTTTTTATTATTATTTGAGATGGCCTTTTCATTCATTCATAATTAAATGCGTTTACAATGTGGAACATAAGGCTGTCCAAGTTAAACATAACATTGTTATGTAGTTAATTGGGTTGAGTTGGTTCATTTAAGTGAATTAAAACTCCGAGTATTGGGTCTATATGTGGTGAGTGAGTGAGTGAGTGTGTGTGTGCGTGTACCAGAATATTTTGCACTATGAGCCAACTGTAGTGGTACCTGTGTCTTGTTGGTACTGTAACTTATTTTTCTGCAAAAATAGCCTATTGTGGCCATTGCACCTTAATGTCTTTGATATTGTTACCTCTAATTTTGTAAGAGCCAATTGTGACTGTTCTACCCAAATGTTGGTGGTGCTGTAACTGTAACCTTTTTGCACTATACACAAATTGTACATGAATGTTGGTGGTTTTGTTTCTTACACAAAACTTGCACAAAACTAGCAGCCATTTCAATAAATAAGTGCTAAATAATGTATAACATTTTGTATCTGTTTGTATCCGTTTACTGCACATGCAACACAAAATAGTAGTACAGGGGTTGACCGGGCCACTGGCTGGACAACCTTCCCAGAAGCTGGCCCTCCGGAAATTTTAGTTTAATAGCCTTGCACTATAGGAATACATGCTTCCTACGGGCACTGCACTAGTATTTTGTTAAGAAATAAAAGAAAGAGATTTTTACTGTTTATCTTGATTCACAAAAAAATCTATCATTTCCCCACAGATGAGGACGGTGAAGAGCACGAGCTGATCACTGACAGCATCATTGTTGCGTGTTGATGAGAAGGTGAACGAAGACCTACCTTCCAGAGGGGGCTGTTGACTTAAGTGCTGTCAGGAGAGCGGCATTGAAAAAACATGTTGACTTGCCTGCCTCACAGTGAGTTTGTGGCACATCAAAGCAACACAGGAGTGAGGCTGTTGAAGTCGTCGAGCACGGCGCTAACTTCGCCGTCGGTAAACACAGTTTGCACAGGCAATCAGAGGGAAAGTGTCATCTAATGGGCTGACAGTGAATCAAAGGAAGCCCTGAGAGGCAACAGCAAACCTAAAAAAAAAACGATTGTGTTATCAGCGAAGACAATTACTGACATTAGTCAAAACACAGGAGCTGAAGAATCTGAGGCCCTTTGTTCTTTTATTGTGTTATGAAGTGGATTTTAGTGGCTTCACTTCACAGGGCTCATCAGTGCGTGAGACAAAACAATTCAGGGGAGACTGCTGTTTGTCCATGGGATTTATTATTAATCTAATATTGTGATACACTTGATGTCAGAAATTGAACAGACCGTGAATAATTTGACGGAAACTTGGTTTTCGTACCAATGAAACGTTCCATAAATACACATTGAGATTATCATATATCTAATAAATAGATTTTAGAACTGAAATGAAGTTGAGATACCAAAGATTGTCTGATTATTGTCCTTTCACACTTTGAATTTAACTTCATTTGCCATTTTTTTCAGGAATTGAGAGACATGATGTAAAAGCCCACAAGGTCAGTTAAAACATCACATTTATTTATGTTACATGTTTCATATAATAAAGTAAACATTATACTAGCTCAGACATGTTTATTCACTGTGATGGGATGCACTGGACATAGAACCACAGAACACAATACAGTTTTTTAGAAACTGTTTTTTAACCTTCAAATGTTTATAAAAGAGGAATTAGGGAACAGTCTTTCAAAAACACTATGTACACAAAAACATAAAAACCTTGCTTTAAGTAAAAAAAGAAAAAAGAAGGAACGTTATCTTTATACTACGGAAGCGTATTGCATTCACAGAAAACTCCTGTTTTTCTCAGTAATTAATTTTCGGTTTTATTTTTTGAATAATTTTTTTTCTGTTTTTCTGTCTAATTTTTCTTCTGTTTTTCTGAGTAATTTTTTTTTCTGTTTTTCATGCAAATTTTTATTCCCCTGTTTTTCAGAGTAATTTTTTTCAGAATTATCGAGAACTCTTGCTATGGTACACGCCGCCGAAGGCGATTCTGCTGCCTCAGCTGCACACCGTGTGCATCCAATATTTTCAGCAGTCTCCTGATCGTCTCTTGAGTCACCACGTAGCCAGCCTGAATGCATTTCAAATTCATCATCTTGTATCCATGGAGCATGCAATATCTGTCCAACTGATCCTGGAGAAAGATTGCTATGTCTAGCAGATCTGAACGGGCTTTTCCTTCTGAACAACCGCAAAGTCCTCAGGTGCCTGCGTTAAGTCAACAAACTAATGATAATACCATCTAAAGACAGGACTATCTCCCAGTGTCTTAAACCCAGATCAAAGTAAAACGTGATTAAACTAAACAAGCCGTCCATGTTGTTAGAAAAAAATTACTCAGAAAAACAGAAAAAAAATTACTCCGAAAAACAGGGGAAAAAAAAAAAATTCAATAAATGAATACAAAAATTATTCAAAAAATCTAACCGAAAATTAATTACTGAGAAAAACAGGAGTTTTTTTTTTTTTTTCAAGTGAATGCAATACGCTTCCGTATTATACCACATGGATCATTATATTACTATTTACAGAGACAACACAATGACTCAAACTCTACTTGTTTGTAACCAGAACGATGACAAACATCCGTGTTTTGACACCATGATGCTATTTTCTTGGTGGCGAGTACAGAAAAATGTAGATCAAATATCATTAGACCTCCAACACATAAATACATTAACTTTAATATTTTTACAGTTGGAAATGTTTTGTTTTTTTGAAAATAAAAAAAGGCCTCAGACTGATCGAAAAAGTAGTGTGTGAACGGCAAACTACAGGCAAGTGTTACTGTGAACTGGAGACACGTAGTCACTGACGAACGCGTGTGAATATACTACATGTGAATAAGCAAAGGCTTCTTTTGCTGCTTCGTAAATGATCTTGAAGGTCATTCAAGGTCAAACGTGTGCTCGCCGTAATGTTCGGTCGCGTCCTGAAGCACGGGGGCAACTTTCATCGACGGCCACTGAGGTTCACGGCCGATGAGGTTCATCACTTCATCTTTAAAGAACAGCGACCTGCAAAAGAAACCGATACTGTATATATATATAATATAGTCTATGTGTCTCCTTTCGTTTAAACAGAACTGATATCGAGCACAAGCCTTTCACATGTTTGGACTGAGCGCGACAATAAAAGAATAAAATAAACACAACTCACTGCTGAACTCTGCAGCTGTTGTCTTTAGTTGCTTTGCTTTCCCGACTTTGACTCTTGCCGTTTCTGCTCACGCTCTCCTTGAGTCCTGGCAGCGAAGCCTCAGTCAGCGTCGTCTACAGATGAAAATGTCAAAAACTATTACCATGGTTCAACAAACTTTTTAACCAGGAGGCGACACTCGACCTCACACACTCGCTCACCTGTAAAGTGGCGACGTTAGAGGAGACTTTTTTGATCAGTGAAGGACTCCTAAGGAAAACAAGATGGTGACAGTGGTTTTAAAATAAGAAATAATCCCTGACTCAGTCCAAAAGTTTGAGGCACGGTGTGTGTTATGATGGAGAATGATTTGTTTAAATCAACGATCAGGACCAGACCTCCCTCATATAAGAGCCTGAAAACTCTTAGAATGGAATATTTTATCATTCATTTACTGAACACAATAATTTTAAAAAAGAAGTTGCAGCACTGCAGCTTTAAAATGCATTGTTGATTTGTTACTATATTATTAAAAAACACCATATCAAAGCAGATAAGAGTCTAAAGAAGAAGATTTTTCTGTCTTTCCACATCTAGATTAGATCAGATTAGATTCTCTTTTCATTGGCCTATCACAATTTGTTTAAATTGTTGATGTTATTTCCGTTTAATTTTATGTTTTGTTTTATTTATTTTATTTGATCTGTGTTTGTTGTGGTTTTTATCCACGTGCTTATATATTGTCATTTATTTAAGTTATTTAAGATGTATTTTATCTTTATTCTAAGCATTTTTATTTATTTATTGTGTTTTGTATTTATTATTCTCTACAGCACTTTGGTCCACTGTGGCTGTTTTAAAGTGTTTTACAAATAAAGTTGGATTGGATTAGATTAGATTTGCAGCAGCAAAATGACAGACACATATATATATGTATATATATATGTATATATGTATTTACATATATATATTTGTATATACATATATACATATATATAATAAAATAGAACACAATAGAATACATTAGAATAAGTTTTTTGTGTTTTTTACACAAGAATCCAGGATATTTTTACACCTGGATGCATCACTTATTGTTTTGGAGGTGTTGAAATTGTCTGCTGTACCCTGTGATCTTCTGTGATCTCCTCTTCTGATATTCCGACTCATCCACTGTCCACACAGCACCTTTCACGTTCTCCACTCGCACAAAGCACTTGTGCAGGCTCAGGTTGTGGCGAACTGCGTTCTGATCGGGAGGAGAAAATCAAAAGGAAGTCAGTTGTCTGACTGAATACATGCGGCATAAATCAGGTGTCAACACACACACTTATTACTAATTATCCCTGGGTGCGATGCAACGATACCTTCCACGTGGCAGCGTTGCGTCTGAAGTACGCAAACGTCCGTGTGAACCAGTTGTAAATCTCGTTGAGCGTTAGCTGCATGTCTGGTGCTTCTGTAATAGCCTGTGGATGGAGAGGAAGTAGTTATTGTCAAATGTGACAATATCAAATACTGTCTTTGTCTCTGTCTCTTTCTATTTTGGACTTAAAGCCGATGACCCTGAGGTCTTCTCTCACTGCTGATGTTGACACACGTTTTACTGTGTCTCATGTCTCTGACTCTCTTTTAGAGTTTTTGTTTCAGTTTCTGTTGTTGTCCAAATAGACTTATTTCACTTCATTTAAGTCCACTTAGACTGTCAAATGCCAGAGAAGTGAGAAGGGAGCGTGTCTGGCCTACACTCTTAGAAATAAGGCTTCCAAAAGTGTTTTTCTACTAGGGCTGAGGTTCTACCTGAAACCATTTGTTTTTCAAGGGTTCTTGGTAACACTAATGGTTCCATTAAGAAACATTTTCATCCAGAGAACCCTTTAAAACCCCTTTCCTGAATAAAGAGTTTTAAAATTGTTCTTGGTGACACTATGGGTTACTTGGAACCAAAAAGGGTTCTCCTATGAGGACAAGCCGAAGAGCCTTATATGGTTCTACTTAGCACTTTTATTTCTATGAGTGTATTTGCTTAAAAAATCACCTAAAATGAAAGCATATCACTTGTAAACAGGTGATTCAATTGTATAAGAAAGAAACATGCACAGGGCCAGGGAAATCACAAAGTGGTCAAATATCTGGATGTCTAGTTACAAATGAATGATGTGCAAATGTGAATATTGCTCGGTTTTACACACAGCAATTAAGGTCAAAATTACGCAACGTTGCCTAACTCAGCTCCACACAATGTTCAAAATGAGATCTCAACATGACAGTCTGCATGTGACTGTGCAAAATTCCCTCACTGGATACAGGAAGTGATTTGTTTTATGTCACGACAGTTGGAGACAACAGCAACGTTGTCCCAGTGTAGCAAGACAGCTGCAAACAGATTGGAATTATGACAAAAAAATCAGTCAGGAAAGGTTTCAGAAGTGAAGCCTGCTGCACTGCTGCTGTGGACACTGACGTGCTCCCTCACCCAGGTTTGATAGTTTTGCTTGAAAGAACGTTTACCTGTCTGATCAGTGTTGCGTAGGTGAAAGGTGGCCTGATGTCGTTGTTCTTGTAGAGCTCATATTCATTTTCTGAAAGAAGATAAAGCATGTAAGTGGACATTGGAGAAGTGAATTCCTTATTTTCCCATATAAAGATGCGGTGTATTTACCTGAGGGCAGTGAATGGACTAAAGGGTGTTGACAATGTCTTATGGCCCGGGCACATTCTGTAAGAGTGGCTGAATTCTCCTCACACTCCTGGGATGGAGCCAGAGGTTGTGCCAAGTGCGATGGGCTCAGCGAGGGCAGGTCGCCGGTGACTGAACTGAGCTGCAGAGCAAAACACAAGCGCGAGGAACGACGCGCGTTAACAAAGACTGACAGAGGAAACAAAACAGACAGCGAAGCTGTTCAGTGTAACAGAGCGATTGGATTCACCTCCTCAGAGGTGATCCCACTAATATCGCACGAGGAGGGAAGCAAATTATCCTTAATTATAGGGTGAAATTGTTTGGTGGGTGTTGTGATTATGGTGCAATTTTTTTTGCGAGATTAACACATGATTAGCTTCCACATCATCGGAGCATAACTGCCTTGATATGGAAACACAGTGGCAGCTGTCTGACGTCGGGAGGCAGCTGTAGGACACGTCTGCTGCGCCGTGCAGGTGACAATATGACAGTCCAAGTGTAAAACTGTTTACGTTCTGCACAATTCTGAGCAACTCCATCTTCATGTCGTGTTTGTTGAAATCGTATTACTCTACTGACTTTATTTTTTTACAGCTATACAACTGTAAATGTAAATGACAGGCTGTATCATCATCAGTGCTGATGGAGGTAGGTAGGTAGAACGACGAGGTTTTGTTTTCTCTGCAAAGACGAGGTCAATCTGCACACGATCCTAGCTGGAGAAAAACCCAGAGCATAGTGAGCCCTCCACATTTATACCTGAACAACTCCCCTTTCGTATTCCTCCAATAGACAAAGGAGTCTGCCTTTCCGGGCCGTGTTTTTACACCTCTTTGTCTACTGCAGGTATCGGGGATGCAGACTCCCTGCTGATGTTGTAGGAAGGCGCAAGTTCAGTCTTGACATCCTAATTACACAATATACAATACAGAGAAGGACCTGGTATTCTGTGTATTCTACCTGTGGACCATGAGGGTCAGTGTCTGCGTCTGATTGTGGCGACTGTCGACTCGCAGGGGCAGAGACCGTCTGAGCTTCTAAAGACGGCAGATGCAGGTGAGACGTCATCGCTCGCAGACGCTGGCGTTCTTTGCAGAGCTGTTGGAGGAGATGAAGGTAAAAGAGAGTGAGTCTATGGATGATGTGCTTTGATTACTGACATGAAACATCAGGAGGAAGAAGGAGCAGTCGTTCCCACATTAGATGAATATTTATTATCACGGGCAGGTGACATACTATATTACTTTCACTGTAAATATGAGGAGAGGTTAAGATGAAGGTGAACCATCTCATGCCTATACCTGAAGCTCAAGCTGCTGAACCACCTGCATCTGGACTCTGCACTGGGCCGTGCTTCTGTCATCCAGAGTGTGTTCGCTGCCAATGTGTCTGAAACACACACACACACACACACACAGGTGCATTAAAGTGTTAAACACTCCAGTGAAAATCTGCTCACAGAGAATCATACACTTGTCCCTTTTCTTTGTAATTACTGTGAATCCAACCCATTACAGCTCCATTCTGCAAAGCTACAAACTATTTATTCCCAGCTTGTGCCTCACAGTTTTTGGTATTGTGCCTTATCCATGTATTATTTAGTCACAGTGATAAGCAACAACAGCAACAACAAAGACAAATCCAAATACATCACAAGGTTGTTTGACTTTGAGATGTATTTCCACTTCATATGTAAACTTTACCAAAACAAATTGAGTCAAAAACCTACTTGAAAAACTGGTACAAGTTCTCACAGACTGATTCACATCCGGGCCAGTGACACACACCGTGGTTGTAGAGGACGTGTAAAGCAGCGTAATCAGCACTAGACGAAAGAGGTGAAGAGAGACATTTTTGTCATAATTACAAATCACAGCAGCCAAACATCAGCAACAAAGCACATTAAAGATGTTTGTGTTTCCTTTTTGTGTAATGTCAGAGGGAAATGGAAGGGAGCATTGAAAAAATAAATGGAATAATAATAATAACACTTTGGATTTAAGACACGTACTCGTGTAAACTTATGTCAGTCTTTGCTTCTTCACCAGCTCTGGTGGCAAAACACCAACCAAACAAACAAAAGAAAACATATTGTCCCAAAGGGAATCAAATCTTTGATGTTATTACAAAAAATCCTTTGTGTTTTTGTTTTGTTTTATTTCTCGTGTTAATGTGTCTTACCTTTCTGCCCTGAGAGAAGAAGACGACTGCAGGTCACTGGTTTGTCTCGCTGCGACTTGTGTTGACGTGAAGCTGTTTCCACAAAACTTGTGATTGCTCTCAACAGAAACTTTATCTTCACTTTCTCCATTCGTGAGCTCTTTCCAGATCTGCTGAATCTCTGCTGGGTTGAAGCCAACTAACGCACAAGGAGACACACAAGACATTAAAAGTTTGTAAATCCTAGTTTTTTGTTTTACAAGTTGATCAAAATGCTGCTGTTTACAGAAAGATTAACAAGATCTTTTACTTTTACATTTTCATATTTTGCCTTTGTTGCAGTTTTATTGCATGTGCATGTCCATACATATCTGATATAGTTATACAATAATGTTGTTATTCTGTGCTCGAATAAGCAGCAACTTTGATAGGAAACTATAGGTCTAAATGGTCAAATTAATGATGGCTGAGTTCCATTTAGCTCTCTCAGTGTCAGTGTGCGTGCAACCGGCACTGCCGCGCCGTCCTGGCTTACTTTAGCAGTTAACTTTTTTTAATTTTCCTGCCAAAACACGTCAAATGTGTGCAAATAGCTGATTTGAAACAAAAACAGTATTACATCACATTACTTTGTTATTAACAGACGGTGTCTCTAACATGTAGGAAACATGTGAAACATCGGTGGTAAACGTGAAGATGAGTGACCTGGACAGACGGCAGGAGAGGACAGGGCTGGTCTCTGCACCTGGAGGAGCTGCTGCTGCTGCTGCTGCTGCTGCTGCTGCTGCTGCTGCTGCTGGAGCTGCAGAAGCTGAAGGAACTGCTGGAACATGAGCTGCTGTGCAGAGAACTGGAGAAGAGCATGGGATAGTTATTGTGTGGAGAAGAATGGTGAGTATTAGTCTGTACTGACTGACTGACTGACTGAGCACATGCACATGTTATTCCTTATAAATTACAAGATTACCACCATTGTTTAACAGTTTATAAAAAGGTTTTAGTCTGCCTGTCATTCCATCTTCTGTCTAGAATATAATGTGTTTTCATTACATCACATAACGGTAAACTAGGTAGACCATTGCTTACCTCCTTGACTTTCTTGCTGGGCTGCTGTTGCAGCAGCTGAACCTGTTGTTGCGTCTTGTAGAACAATTTCAGATGTTGCTAGAGAAAATGGAGTTGGAACATTATTTATTTCAGAGACGAAGGGGTAATTTTCTCCCAACTACAGTCAAAAAAAATGTTAAAATATATCCCTCCAAAGCCACAAAAAATGAATATAAAAACTGGAAGAAGCCATTTGTTATTGACCTTACATCTTCATAGTGCATTGATTCCTTTTTAAAAATTGCAGTTTGTTACAAGTGTTCCTTTGGTCACTGTTATTTCTATCCAATAAGTATTTGTAGCACTAAGTCTAATGATCAGTATTGTGTTAATTTACCTGCTGTAGCATCAGTGACTGTTGCTTCTGCTGGATCAGAGCCTGCAGTTGGTTCGGGGACAGAAGCTGTTGTAACTGCTGAGGTGCCATCATGGCCAGAAACACCTTTCAGAGGAAGACGGGGGGTTGAATGAAATGTTAGGGGACGACAAAAGTCAAGCACAGCAGACGCAGCAGAGGTGAGTGTGAAGCGTTAAACAGTAATAACCTTCTGATAGAAATCTTTCCAATCCAATTACAAAACAGTGCTGTCAACCTTTTGTGAACATCATAATGTCGGATTGTGTCATTGACCCTAAATGAGATGGGAGATCGAGGCTGACCGGTTAATTAGCAACACAATTACATGCTTGTTGTGACTCTTAATAGAAGTGTATGGATATTAATAAAGGCAAACACTCACAGAATAATAACTGATCTGCTCTTGCTCTTACTGACTGTGAGACTGTGTGAGCTTTAACTGACACAGCAGCAAATAACCATCATTGCATTTAGGAACAAACGAAATTAAGACATTTACACATAATATTGTATAGAGATTACATTTAAAAACAAAATTATATGACTGTAGGTGAACATTTTTCTTATTTTATCAGTGTTACCATTTTAATTTTGTTTTTTTTAAATGATGAATATCTCAGATTGTATTATTATTTACTATAATTACTTAACAATAACAAGCTAGAACATACATAAAGTGTTTTACTTTATCTCTTGGATGAAAGAGGAAAACAACTCAAGTTTGTCGTTTATGCAAATCCGTTTTTATCACGTTTCAATCAAATACTTGAAAATCCTGTATAAAATGATACATAAAGCAGGACGAGGACTTTCTGTTTGTGCAGGGTCTATAATTCTGAATTTCTGAATGACGTATTCAGTTAATCAACAGACAGATATAGAGATATTCAGTGTTTTTAAGCCGCATTTTCTGCCATTTAGGTGCACTGTTTCCTCTGTTTTGTGTGTATTTTACTACACTTTGTTTGTTGTTATTTATTTGCTGTGAAGCACTTTGAGAGAAAGCACTACACAAATAAATAAATAATAATAATAATTATTATTATTATTATTACCCACCAAATTTAATAGCTCTTTTTAAGTGTGTGAAACACCAAGGCAACAGTGACATAACAATCAAAACAGAAGAATATAGACACAAATCGTGAAACTTTTCCCTCTTTTCAGAGTAAAATTGCTCTGTATAAATAAAGGAAAGAGGGACTCAATCTTGCCAAACTTAGTAAAATCTAATAAACCGACTCATCTTGAGCTACAACTTAACACCCATTAACTGTCTCCCTCAACAACTTCGTTGAGACACAACAAGCAACACAAAAAGCTGATGTGATGGAAATGTTTTTTTTTCATAATTATGTATTGAAAAATAATTTTGAAAAAAAAAAAAGTTGCATAGTTTGCAAGTGTGAGTTCTCTTAGGAGAGTAGTTTAAATTAGGCACCGACACCATTGTCATGCTGGATAAGCCTCTGTGATGTGTGGATGCTCTACACTTTTACAACAGATCACACAGGAGGAGACACAAGAGACTTCCCAGTCTTCACTTCATCTGTTCATTCTTTTATATCATAAGTCATTATTTGTGCTCTGCAGTCTAGAATCACACAGTCACAGTCAAGCCAACGGTTGCAAGAGAGATGCCGTATATATACTATATGAAAATGTAAAAAATTGTAACATTCTTAAAATGCATGTGACGCTTTGGCCGGTGCATGCAGACATTTATTATTTGTTATTTCATTGAAGACAAAGGCCCTTTACAAGTCCACATTTTCAGAGTGAATTAAGAGAAGAGTTTCAGGATCAAACTAACGAGAGATGAGAAGCAGGTATTCATGATGTGGTTCTCTCATTGATCTCCTAAATTAAGACTCCCTGAGATGAAATCGTGACAGACAACCATAAAATAATGTCATGCTTCTTTGCCTTTCTCTTGTCTATCTGTAGACAATCATTCCTCCCCTGAGTCAAACTCACAAACTAATAATTAAGTACAACCAAGACTTCTGTGTGTCATCATAGAGTCTGACGTCTGATGTGGAGCTGACATACGACTATTCTATTCCCCATTTGTGACGAGGAGGAGGAGGAATAGTCGGAGAAAGAAGAAGAAGAAGAAGAAGAGGAGTAGGGCAGAATAGTATATGGAGGCACCTGTTTATTATGGAGACTCTGCCAGTTTTCACCACTCACTCCACTGCAGGAGGTCCCATTAGCTGCTGCTCTCTCTCCTGTGCCGTCGTCTGTGTGAGTGAGCAGGCTGCTGGCTGAGGTTTGACGGGCTGCCGAGGGACTGAGAGGAGACTCGGGCATCTCAGTGCAGGTCCTACAACAAACATTAAGATGCAACACTGAATAAGCTGTAAGATGCTGTCGATTACAGTTCTGCATCCCTGCTACATCACACATCTTCGTGTGCACGACGAACAAGTTTGTGAATTTCAAAAATACTGTTGCGTATGTTTGATGGACAGAAGAAAAACACTTGAAAAACAGGAGCTATGGAATACAATATTCTATCTAAAATTAAGCAAAAACTAGACAAGATGAACATCTGATCACATGGAAATAATAAGACAGTTTTGTGTTTTCATGGAGTATAATCAAAGCTACCTACCATTCAGGTGAATAGGCAAATTCAAAGCAGCCGGGTAGAGTTGATGTCTCCTTGTCATGCAGTTTGGAGTGAGGATGGGAGATCTCAGCTACACTTGTGTACCTGAGAGGGAGGAGTCACCACATCAGTCAGTAAAGTAGACAGCAGGAGAAGCAGTTGATGAAAAAAAAAAAAATGATGCTTACAAATCTTTCGGTAATAGCCGTGGGTAACTTGACTTGAAGCTTGAAGGATTAATATGACCTTGAGGACTGAGAACCTTCACAGGTTGCGAATCGACCTGAGCTGTAGATCCTTTTGAAAAATGTGTGCGGTAAACAAAGCCACGCTCATCGATATTGCATCAAGCAAAAGACATGTATATTGTAACGTGTTAAATAAACAAAACATGATCCTGTGATTTTCAGTTATACCTTTCTGACTTTCCTTTGTTGCTATTCATATTCATACACAATCGAACAATGAAACGATAAAAAAACCAAAAAAAAAACCAAACAGATGTCTTTAAACATAACTTTTTGTCTTTAAAGGTGAAAACAAAGGCTCCTTAGAGAAAAGACAAGTATAGTTGTCTTTAGACTTTATTTAGATATAACAATTTTAAACAACAAAAAGCGTTCGGGCGGTGAGAGATTGTCAGAGTGTCATCAAAGAGCTATTTACAGTTGCATGTTTACTTGAACGGTGCATCAGTGCATCTGTGAAGAACAAACAAAAGTGGTTTCATTTGCCTGTAAGAGCAGTTTGTACCAGAGTGCAAACGTTCATTTGTTATCCCTTAACCTATTCATGCTTGTTTAGTGTTGTCAGCTTTTTCACCTCACGTATAGCAGCTTCTTTTTATTTTAATTACAAAATGTGTTTTACAGACGACACATGCAGCAAAGGTCAGGCAAAACAAAAACCTTAAATCCGTCATTTCATATTTTACATTTCTTTTTTATAGTAGAATTTATTTCATGATGTGGCACAAGTATGAGGAAATAACATGAACGTACACAAACATAATGTAGAATATAACATAAGGTTAGGAGCTGTGTATTTATTTATGCATCCACACAAATGACAGGTGAAGACAAACATCACATTCAAGGACTTGATTCATATGTAGATTCTGTTTCCAAGGTAACTTTCTGCCACCTACTGGACTAGTATTTATCTGTTCTGAAGCACTGTGTGTGTGTATGAGAAGAAGAAATACATTCTGCATGTTCAGAGAAAGGAGTCAACTTCCTGTGTCGTCTCCTCTTTGTTTGCAATGTGGACAAAGCAGAGGTTGAACTAAAGGTTGACTTTGTAAAGCACAGGTTTGTTAACTCTTTGAAGGCAGAGGTCACACAACAGTAGCAAGGAGACTCTCGCACATTGTCTGAACTGGCAAGAATGCTTTTTTTTCATTATTGCTGCAACGTTTTGCTACTCGAATTTCATTTTCAAAAAAGAGTCTCCTCGATGATTGATATGATAATTTGTCCTCTTGCCTTAAGTGGCGGATGTGCGCGGTTCTTTCTCGTTTTTTTAATTCAAGTGTTGCACTGCGAGGTCGTGTCACGAGCCTGCTGTCATGTGACTCTTTTCACATCGGGGTTATTTGTGTCTTCGTGGCGCAGCCTGGAATTCAGAGGTTGAATGCTGTGCATCGCCCCCAGCCGCAACGCTACGCATTTGAGTCAGGAGGACGGTGGCGTGTGTCATCCAGCTGGGGTTCTGTAAACAGCCAATGTGAACGCAGAAAGGGCAGAACGCATGGCTGAGTCCACTCCAAAGGAATCATCTGATACCTCCGTGGTTCCTGCAGAGGGCATGATGGCTCCACCCGACCCAAAGATCTACTCTCACAGAGCGTTCTCAGGAAGCTGCTGCTCTTCATCCACACCACATACTGTGTCATGACTTTGTTATATCGCTCCCTCTCCCTCCTTCCTCTGGCCTTCCTGTACTGCTTGTAGTTCCCTTGCTCAAAGTCTCTAAGGTAATCTCGGCGGACGCCCCAGTGATGGCCTCGACCGTCCTCACAGTGACTCACCTTCACAAAGCAGTCATTTACAGACAGGTTGTGCCGGACGCTGTTCTTCCAGCCCGGACCACGGCTCTGCAGGTGAGGAAACTGCTCCTCCATTGCTGCGTAGATGGACGCCAGGCTGAGTTTCTGGGAGGGGGAGGACAATATGACTTTGGCGATGAGGGCAATATAGGAGAGCGAGGGCTTTGAGAGGAGATGTGCATCCTCAGGAGAGGGATTGTCCGAGCAACTCATCGTGTTTGCTGGAAGATGGATTGGGTTAGTGAGGACAACATCTACCATTTCTGCAGGCATTTCTTGTTCAGCGATTTCCCTGCTGCACTCCGATATCTTCGAGTCACACCCTTCTTTTTGTTCTTGCCCATATGAATTATCCATCAGATGTTGTCTTGTTCTTACTTGCTCTGTCGTCATGGTTTATTTTCAAGTATCTTTTCTGTGTCAGATCCCGTGTTCCTTTGACACATCGCTGGCCAAAGTTATGATCGTACCTGACGGCCTTTCCATGCTTTTATACTGTTCATGTCCAAGTCACGGGGGGGGGGGGCGCGGTCACCATTCTTCAGTTAAGACACAACACTATTACTCATTTTTGAAATATCTATTTTATTTGGTCAGTGAGATTAAGAATTGACCGCTTTGCTCATGGCTTGGGCTTGACATGCCACTCTGTCACAGCTGTGAGATAAACACAGGAAGTTAATGCAAACACATTGTTGCACAACTGTGAACTGTGTAATTCTTGAACCCACAGTCAAGTCTTGATATGGAATGCGCCGATAAAAGAGTATATTTATGTGGGATGTTGTGGTTCTTCACAATGTCAGGCTTTCACAGCACCAGGGTGTTAATGGTCGGTCAAGGGAAATTATTTTTGAGGTGAAAAATATGTAAGGGCCACTTGTCTTGTGACCATTTGTCTTGTTTCAGACCTCATGTGGTCCATTTTAGGCTAAAAAACAAAAAAACAAAAACAGCTGCCTTGGGAAATCCCATTCTTGTAGCGCAAATGTCATTATAACTCCTCAGAGAGCAATTGCTGCAGTTAAACAAAACAGATGAGGCTTTGGGGAAAGTTTTGCAGTAATGGAATTCGATCATATTCAATCTAGAGTACTAGTATATTGTAGGTGATCTCACTCAAAGAGGCAAGAGATGATTGAGCTTGGATCAGTATACATAGTTTGAGTCCCCTCTCACCTATTTATAGTGTTGGCCCTTGCAACAAAGTCATCTGTAACTCGACGCCATCTGTTAAGTCAGAGCATGTTGAATGTCAGTTGCCAGAAGCAGAATCACTGCAGCTCATTTCCCGCTGACTCTCTCGACAAGAGCCCCATGGAGTGTGTGGGACAACCAAGACTTTCCGGGGCCTGTAACCTCTTGGAAGTACCGGGCCTCAGCTGCTCGGATTTTGACGGGGATGAGGGTGAAGTGGTTATCGGCATCAGGCCCAGATTTTCACCCCTTCCGCGACGAAAGAGCTCTACCTCCGACGATGACTCGGAACGTGATCCTCCCTATTGCAGCTCGAGGAGAGTGTCCTTTGCCGACGCCAAAGGCCTCAGTTTGGTACAAGTGAAGGAGTTTGACACATGGGCTGTTCCCAAACTGCCAGGTTATGATTCATCAGAGGATGAAGGTAATGAGGCCAAGGAATACTACCTATCTCCTCTCACCTTCTCTCTTCCCTTACCTACTGAGGAGTTGCTTGTCAGAGTGCGAGACCAGAAAGTGGAATTGGAGTCAATAGAGTTACTTCCGGGGACCACAATACTGAAAGGTGTGATCCGTGTCCTCAACATCTCCTTCAGTAAGACGGTTTATGTCCGAACCACTTTGGATGCCTGGTCCAGCAACTTTGACCTGCTGGCAGAGTACGACCCGGGTTCCAGTGATGGCGTGATGGACTGTTTCTCATTTATGCTCACATTGGTGCCCCCATTTGGGGATCAGGGTGTCAGAGTTGACTTTTGTCTGCGGTATGAAACTCCTGCGGGGACATTCTGGGCTAACAATAACTACAGGAATTACGTGCTGTTCTGTCACCAGAAAATGAAAGACAGGCCGCGGAAGGACAATGGGAGCAAAAAAGGCTGCCTCAAGGCTGTCAGGTGAAGATCTGTGTAGCATGTTCTACTAACAATAATTTTAAAAAGCAAGAAAATAACCTGGTGTAGAGGTCTGAACAAAACTGAAACTGCTTTTACAATTATTGTTTAAATGTTTTTGTTTAATTAAAAGCTTTAATATGTTCTGATAGAGCAAAGGATACAGTAGGTAGCTCTATATTACATTTATATAGGTGCATGAAGCCATAGTGTATGAGACAGAGCTATAAATAAAGTCTGACTCATCACAAATGTATATACTTCACAGTCTGAACTTCTCCTCTGAGGAGACCATTTCAGGCTCGGATGCATCATCACAGGAGAGGATCTCAGCAGGTGAAAATGAATGTTACTGCTTGTGAAATAAATGTGAATTAATAAATGTCAAATTTAAAGAATCACACCAGCAAAAGTGCAGCTGCCAAAAATGTATAATTTCTTTTCCAGATGAATTGAGACTTGGAGAGGAAGTGAACTCTATGAAAGCCAAGCAAATCTCAGATGGTCAGTCCAAAACAACTGCAGAAGGTGAACAGAAATTAGAGGTGAGTTAAAAAAAAGGCCTGGGATTGAAAACCTACATAGTTTATCCTCACACCCTAAATCCTGCTGAACACTGCACTTATTTTCTAACTTAAGTTTTGATATACTATTGGCCATAAAAGGGAACTGAAAGAGACAAGGGTATTATTGACGGAAAGAATGGCAACATGAGCCCAGGTGCATTTTTTGGAAAGGTCACATGCAGTTTCAGTAGCACCAGTGTAACACTTAGTACTGTGCACCTGCAGGAAACTATGCTTTGCACTTTCTCCCTCGGCTCATATTTTATGATGCGTGTTCATTTGATATTATTTTTATTCACTAATTAAAATTGCTGTGGTGTCCCTGTGTGACTTGGAACCTTTAATGTCACCCCACCATTTTTACTATAATGTAATACTTGATAACACAGTAGCATAACTATTATGTGATCAGGCTGACATTTATTTATTGCTTCTGTTGATGGACAGACTGAAAATAGACCACACATCAGCCGACGAAGTGCCAGAAAGGCCGCACGGTTAGCCCGGGTGAGGGACCACTTTGCTCAAAGAAGTAAAGAAGGGAGTGACACTGAAAGAGATGAAACGCCTCCGGAAGCAAAGCAGACAGCACAAGAAGAAAAGCCACAGGAGGAGCACTCAAATGTGCCACCGTTTTCTGACGAGAGCAGCAAATCAGAAGTTTCTTCATGTGCTTTAAACTCCATTGAAGCATGCTGCAAATCCCTTGTCGATGTTCCACATGATTCTTTGCAGGCGAATCACAACACAGCTTCCAATGAACCAGAGAAATGTGAGAGCAACGAAATGGATGACTCGGCCACAGGAGGTGCGAGTGTCACAGAAATCCCAGACTACCCACTGCGTATAAATGACCTGCCTACTCATGCAGAGCGGCAAAATGTAACCAAGTCCGTCCCAGGAGCCGAGGAGGAAAGTCAAAACACATGTCATGGACCTGTGAGCAACACTGCACCTGATCCAGTTGACCCTGTTATTTCAGCAGAGATCGGCGACAACGGCTTCACATTCGGAACTGTGGTGGCTCCACTGTATCATCAGATGTTTGACAGAGAGGGAAGTGAAAGACAAAGCACAGCTGACTGGGGAAGTCACGTAAGGGTCACGCTGAGTACTGGAGATTGGAGAAAAGAGAGTTGCTGTACTGGTTCAACTGGTGTTGGACATGATGGCACAGTTCAGGGAAATGTGATGAACGCTCAAGAATCAAACCGAAGTCCCTCCAATGTGGAGGAACAGACAGGTGACAGTGCGGCGGCAAATGACGTCCTGGATCCTCCGGCTCAGATTATACAGTCAGATCACAAATGCGCAAATACAGCTGAAGACCCAATCATTTTATCTGGAGATACAGAAGCACATCAACACTTTGGAACCATTTTAAGCACTCATACAGTGAGTGCACCAATACCCACTCGGAGGTTACATCGCCGGGGAAAAACACAAGAAGACACCAAACCTTGTGACCTCCAGAACCAAACTACAGCAGAAAGAAAAATTGAAAGTAATATAAATGAATCTCCACAAGTCAGGCCCACTATAAGACCATCATTCATTCAGCAAGAGCCTGTTAGCAGTGAGACACACCAAGAAACCAGGAGCGGTGGAGAAAATGACTGTCAGTGTGTAAATGAATCAAACTCAGAGGCTAAGGACAAAAAATATACAGAATCAACAACTGATGCATCTCCAGAGGTGGATAACCTTTTAGAAGCTTCATATGATTTGAATTCTGATCAAACCCATCATTCACATTTCTCAACATCTGGGTCATGTCAGGAAACTAAGAACGAAACTAGTAATGTGGAAGAACAAAAGAAGATGACTAACCATGAAGATGAGTCTCAAAACTCTGCTCCAACTGAAGTTAGTGACGAGGCAGCTGAGGGAACATGTGATGATGACATGTTTGTGAAGTTGAAAGATGAAGACTCTTTAATAGATGAACCGAGATCAGCTGTTTTAAAACAGGAGGATATTACATTAGCAGACACTACAGATGTAAAAAAGTGGGAAATGATGGTCGATGAGGAGGAGAGGACTATCTCACTCAATCAGGAGGAAGTCGAGGCAATGAGATCAGACACTGCAGCAGATCAAGGAGGGCAGACGACATTAGAAAAGAGAAAAACAACACAAGAAGAAAAAGAGAAAACACACAGAGAAGTGTGTGAGGAGCTCACGGCTGATGATGCTCTGGTGTTAAAGGACAAGGGAAGAGCTGACGAGGTAGAAATATCGGCGGCTGTGGCTGGAAGAGATGAAAATGATTTCCTGACAGATTTAGAACACGTTCAAGCCACACAGACGACAGCTACAGGTGAGGAACAACAAGCCGGGGAGGATGGTCAAACCGGTGTCCAAGAGGAAAAGAAGATGGAGATAGAAGAAGAGATTAAAACAAGAGAAGAAAAGACAGAAGATGAGGAGGAGATCGTTGTTGATGAAGCAGGAGACTCAGAGGATGTAAGTGTTGCATCGGATGGCATAACAACAAACGACAGGGGAGATGAGGTTTCACAAAACAATGGTGATGATGCGTTATCTCCTCTGATGAACAGTGTTCAGAAGAAGAAGAAGAGAGTAACTGGTGAAGACAGGGAGAAGGCAAATGCACACATTCCACCTGAAATCGATCTTTACAAAAAGGAGGATTTTCAAAGCGGCGAGGATGTTGCACATGACCGATCACAGGGAGACTTGTGCTCTGCAACCGATGAACCCGAAAGTGACCAAACAAACCACGACAGCGCATCATCGGAGTCTGACTCGGACGATGAGGTGGAGTTGTACATGCACTGTCTGAGGGCTGTTCACACAGGGGGGGCACAGGCCACGAGAGACAACGACACAGGGTTTAGTGCGGGCAAAAGGGGCTCTTTAAGCAGGAGGAAGTCACTGCCCACGCCCATGCCTTCCATCTGCGAGTCTCTGGATGAAGAACCGCACATCGGCGGCTTTCAGGACAACCACGAAGACCTGAACCCGGCCGAGTTCCAACCTGCACCTGCGCCTGCAGCACCATCAGCGTCAAGAGGGCAGGAAAGCAACACTAGCGAGGTTTCATGGTGGAAAGAGACTTTCTCCTGCAGCAATGTTTCAAAAACTGTATTATACACTTCACTGTTAGTGTCGTTTCTAGTTGTGGCATACCACTATGATTTTCTTGCCTGTTTTGTGCTCTACTTGATATCAATAGTCTGGCTCTACTGTCAACGACAGCAGCAACCGTCGAAGAACAACAGCAGAACAGATTGAAATAAGTTGATCAAAAATTAACTTAAATATATCAGTTGTAGTTGTGAAACTATTTAACATAGACCTCTAAGGTTTTCTAGTATAGAAATTCTTCACTTAAAAAACTAACTTTATATTCACAGGATTAGAAATGGTCTAAAGAGAACAATAGCATAATAATGGGCATTAATTAGAGTCACCTTAGCTCCATCTTAATCTAATTTCACTACACCAGTGTGTGAAGTATATGTGAGGATGATGAGTGGGCAAATTATCTTATTAGGAATAAATCTGCCTCCTGTGAAGAATCACTAACTATTTACACCACTATCTTTTAAAGTTGGTGATTATGGTGTTACTTCAATGTTTTCTCAGGTGGTACTTGGTATCAAAATGTTTGAGAAGCACTAATTTAAAGTATATTATAGTAGAATATTGGTCTGTATTCCCTATGAGAGGATGTTAACTCTCTGATGTCAAGAGCTTGACTGTAGATAAAGCTTGGCATTGACTTATCAGAGTGTTTTTGATGTGTGATGTGTGAGTAAAACTCGTGCTGTGTGCATAATGCCACCTCAAAATCCCATTGTGTGTGAGGTTACACTTCATTTTCCTAAGACTGGAATGAATAAATTGAACTGTATACAAATGTGTATGTGTTGAGTGACTTGTTATTAGCTTTAATAATGACTCCCATGACAGTGACTTTTGCCAGATGCAGTATGTTTCCTGGTTGCCCGTCCATTCGTCTGT
Organism: Microchirus variegatus; assembly: GCF_963457635.1. Classification (NCBI taxonomy): domain Eukaryota; kingdom Metazoa; phylum Chordata; class Actinopteri; order Pleuronectiformes; family Soleidae; genus Microchirus; species Microchirus variegatus. The sequence continues at coordinate 7,656,943 of NC_139809.1, forward strand.
CTGTCTCATTCTTGTTAAAGGTGCCATATGTAAGAATGTGGCCAAAAACAGTTACTACATTCAAATTCAAAATACCGAAGTCTTTTAGGTTTCGTTTTCTGACGTAACTGGCAACCCGTGGTTGCCCGGCAGCTGCGACTCTACTGACTGCAATGATTGGTAGACGGCGGTAGGTGGCGCCACATGCCAAAATATGATTTCAAAACATAAACATGATTTGCAGTCTGTAAAATATTTTTTTTGAATGCAAATATTTTGTCTGTACTGTTGTTGTTGGTGAGTTCAGTTTGTTATATGAACATTATTCCTGAGTCTCTGTGACATATTAGGAGGAATTTATGGCCAGTTGCTTTAGATTTATTACATAATGCACCTTTAATACAGCTGTTTCAGGAATGGCCTGATGGAATCCTTTCAGTTTTGACAGTTCATGGATGAACTGATTACATTTTGTCAATTATTAAATTATCTCAGGAAAAAGAGTAAAACTAGGTGTTGTTGGCTGAATGTCAATGTCATTTTAGCATATTGAAGAAATGATCTCAGTAGTGACTGAAGGGAAACTTTGCAAATGTGTGTAAAAATGTCTGCCTGGATTCAAGGATAAATGTATTCGATTTTTGTGGTCAAATGTCAAAAGTCACTGTGATCGCACAAACATGTTTTCAGCCATCTTGATGAGATGACAATATATTTATATTTCCACTAAAGATCAGCGTGTTATTAATAATACAACCCCCCCCCCCCCCAAAAAAAAAAAAATTTTATTGGTCACAACCCAGAATCTCTTTAAAAACACAGAAACCAGATTCCGATCAGACTATTCCGACTCGTATTTGTGTTTGATATCTCAGTCTACATTCTGATCAAATCGCTTATCACCACTTATCATTTTTAAAATATTTTTTGCCATCCAGCTGAGGACCGCAAATAACCATGTGTTTGCATACCATTTACAGTAGATGTGCGGGACTGTTGAGGTGCAGCCTGAAAGTCGGCATTCAGGAACAAACGTCTCTTGGGACAGAGTAGAGAGCAATGTTTTCTCTGCGTTATTCCTCATCTTGTTCCATCCTTCTCTCCTTGTCTTTCTCTGGGAAAGAATGTTAGGCTTCTTTCCAAGATGGACTTGTTCCAAACAGAGGATAAAAACATGAGCCAAGCCAAGTCTCACATGCTGTTTTACGTGTTAATCCGCCACCAAGTAAATCTAGTGAAGCAGAATTCTCCACTGAGCGTGCAATGTCTGTCTTGGAATAAGTGAGTCGAGTTTAATCTGATCACTTGTATCTACAGCAGATAGAGCCCTGCTCCCTGTTTGAACTCTGGCTTTCAGCTGAACACAGCTGCAGTGATGTACTCACTGGCAGATTCCAGGGCAGCCGCCTATGAAGATTACCTCTCTCTTTTGCCAGACCACAACTAAAAAAAAACACAGTAACATTTCAGACACACCGAGTATGTATATCTAAAGATGGAGTGATCCTGAACATGTCATTCATCATTTATTGTTCCAGTAGCCGTCAGCGACAGAGATTCTTGTTTTATATGAAGCTGAAATCTGTGACTTCAGTCCTGCACTTTACCTCACTATTGTCTCTGTCTTTATAAACTGTGATGCTTTAAATAGGAGTATCAGATGAGGCACAATGACTCAACCTTCTACTTGCCTCACTGTAAGATTTTAATATTTTCATTAAGCGAGAAATCACCCTGTTATTTGTTAGTTATATAACAACTGGTATTTCTTCGCTGTGCAAGTGGAGTTTGTTTGGCTACATATCATTTAACCAACATATTCTGATGACAATACTGGTGTTCAGTAGACCTCCTGCACAGAACATAACATCTCGTGTAAAGTTGAACTCACTCAAATCTGTTCTGCAGTACATACATTCCATTTCGGGGTCTAATCTGCTTATCCCATTTGTTAGCCAAAGGTATTTTTGACATTGCAGCAACTGTGCCAAATCACTGTAGGTTGGGAAGTTGCATGGGCACCTTTTTGGATTAACAAGGAGTCAAATAAACATAGATGAGCTTGCTTGTGTGTGTGTGCAAATACACATGGCCACTTTATAAGCAGTGTTGTATTGAAATAAAGTTAATGTACTGAAGAACAAAATTCTCATATCTGTACTTTTGTACGTTGTTATCTATATTTCTAGCAAATGCACTGCATTTCCTCAAACGTGCATTATGTAATAAATCTAAAGCAAATGGCCATAAAATCCTCCTAATATGTCACAGAGACTCAGGAATAATGTTCATACAACATTCTGAACTCACCAACAACATTTTGGCATGTGTCGCCACCTACCGCCGTCGACCAATCATTACAGTAGAGTCTCAGCTGCCGAGCAACCACGGGTTGCCAGTTACGTCAGAAAACGAAACCTAAAAGACCTCGGTATTTTGAATTTTAATGTAGTAACCGGTTTTGGCCACATTCTTACATATGGCACCTTTAAGTGTCTTGTTCAAGGACACATATAGACTAGCAGAGCCAGGAATTGAACCCACAACCTTCCAGGTGAAAGACAACTCACCCTACCACTGAGCCTTTTGATACTTAAGTACAGTAAATGTCATATACTTAAAGTTTTTCAGTAATATTATTTTATTTTAAAAAGTGAATTTAACTTCTACCAAAGTCATTTTCTGTGAAGATACTTGTACTTTTACTCAAGTATCCCAGTTAGATACTTTATACTTTAAGACTGTTTATAAGCCCATATTTTCAGAAGTCTGTCTGTATATCGTTGTTGTAATTAGCAGCAGTTTCTGAAATACTCCAACTCATGTGGCACCAGCAACCATGGCACATTAAAAGTTACTTCAATGCCCTTTCATCGTAATTTTGATGTATTGAATTGCGTTAAAAATCTGCGTCAACACGCGGTTAAACAGGTGGCGGGTGAGCGTTCAAGTTGTTAGATCAGTCGTGGGGTTTACAGGATTCCTTTAAACGCAACACAAAGCACACTTCGACTTGAGTACGTGTTCTGGGCTGTGATTGGACAACGGGCTGTCAGTTGTGTCACGTGCCTGGTAGTCTCCACCAATCAGCTATCGCTTTGTTGGCCAGTGCACCGGTTCGCCGGTCGAGTTGGAGCTTGGAAAGGGGGGCAACAACTGGCGGAGGCATCGGCGTCCCGGTGCGGTTCGGTGCTATGGACCCCAGCGACAATGTCGAGACCGGGGAGACAGAAAACTATTCGGAGCTGTTTTACGTGCCTATCCCCGGGGAAGCACCATTCAAGAGGGAGCAGGAGAAGTTGTCAGGGGTCGTGAAGAACGTCCACAGAAAACTGCGCAGGAAATATAGAGAGGGTAAGCTGCTTCAGCGGGCCCTTCCTTCCTTCCTTACCTACCTGTCTGCCAGCCCGTGGCCCTGCTGGCTAGCACTCACGAACACTATAACACTATAACGGTACAGTGGTGACGTTAAACGGCTCTTTGTGCTCACACCTGACCTCTGGTCTTGTGTTGAGGGTTGAGGTTGGCTGTTGTCGACAGCAGAGAGGAGGACACTACATTCATTCAGCGAGCGAGGCCTTTAAATCCACCACAAATGCTGCTGCTAACTGTGATCCGGTGTCTCTACAGTAAACATCTTATCACTCTTCCAAACCAGTATACTGACAAGTGGCACATAGATCAATATAATTTGTGTACAAAGGAAGTATCACCAAGTATCTAGGTTGTTGTTTCAAAAAGGAGCAGTCCTAAACCAAAGATACAATTATGTAAAATAAAATTGTGTATTTCAGCCAGTTGGGTCCTATTGTGAAACGTTTGTTCCTATTATGATAAACATACAGTGCACTGAAAAGGTTCTAAAAATGTAAAGTAATTTAATCTGACAATGTAACATTAAACATGTATGTCAGTCATCTTGCTAAGCTTATTTTAAGAAATGGAGCAGATGAAGCTGTTTTTCTTTTACCCATATGATTGGCTGATTAACTATAGAGCAATTTAATTACATCTGTCTCTCCAATCTACATGTTGTCTCTTTACTTTAGATACAAATACAAAAACTAAACTTTGTCTGAACAAAGTGCACTTTAATAATAATAAATTATTTTCATCCATCAATCCATCCATCTTCTACTACTTTATCCTCCACATGAGGGTTGCTGGTGCCAATCCCAGCTGACATAGGGCACAAGGCTCGGTACACCCTGGACAGGTCGTCAGTCCATCACAGGGACACGTATAGTTTGCATACAGAGAAAAAAGAGGTAGCCTGAAATGATCTAAACTTTCTCTTTAATCTTCATCATTCTTTCAACAATCTAAACTAAAAAGCCCAGAACACATTTGCATATACAATGATCAACACTGTAATCCATCTTTCCAGTTGCAAAACCTTTTAATTTAAGCAAAATTCTTGTATATTTCATGTGATTTTTAGTCAGTCTTGATAAGAGCAAGTAAAATAGGAAGTTAGGAAAAACCCTGAATTACTGTCTATTATTGCATTAATTGCTCAAACTTGATAGAATTGATAGATAGAATTCTGAAGCAATACACACATTTGCTGGAAACTATGTTGGAGCAAACACAAAATCTTTCGCTTTGACATTCATTTTAACGGTTCTTATATGATTCATGCAGAACAACAGCATGGCAGTTATTATTACACTATGAGGTTGATTTGAATTTACTGCTTTAAAATGGCAACATGTTTCCTGGTTGAATGATTGACTGTACATTTCAGTGCCTCTTAATGCAAATCATACTTTTATTTATTTGACTCCTTGGATATTTTATGGCAAATGTAGTGTTAGCAGAACATTTTAAAGGAGTATTATGGAGTTGTTGTTGAATGTGGTCACATCCTCTTGCATCAGTTGTATAGTAACTAAGGCATAAGAGGTGAAGTTAACTGTTATGTTTTGCAGCTCTGAGTTACTTTTTCACCTTAAAAGCAATACATGACCATGACCATAATGCTTTAAATATATCTTGGATCAAATCGTGTTTTCAAGTATTAGATATTGAGCATGAGAGAGAGACTAGTGGGTTGTTTTGGAGGCTGGATCAGTTCAGAGAAGTTGCCCTGCTAACAGACCTCATGATTGGTTAATAAGTAAAGCATGATCTGGTAGGCTTGGCATTGAATCATTGTGGTCATGCTTCCAGAGTGCTGTGCTGTTCACCGCCACTCCCCTTGTTGTCCTTTTTCATTTCTGCAAATCTGATCAAGAGTGTACCCTTGTCGTCATGGAATTGTCCGTTTGTTTGTCTGTACTACAAGCTTAAACTTCTGGGTAGCTGTGAAGATGTGCTGAAATAATTTTTGTGGACACCATTGTTGCTGTGAAATGACCATTTGAGGCAGATTTTTAGAGAAACGGATCCACTTCTGTGCTGGCAGGGATGATTGAACACATTGGACATGCAGCAGTAACTGGAACTGATTTTATGTTTTGTCACAGAGTTGGATGACTGCATTTAAGACAGAAAAGTAGATACAGTAGCTTGATTTACTGTTGAAAGTATTTGTTCCTCTTAAGTTGTGAACTGGAATTCATAATTTTTATCGTAACTTTTTTTGTTCCCTCAGTGGGCGACTTTGACAAGATTTGGCGTGAGCACTGTGAGGATGAGCAGACACTGAGTGAGTACGCACTGGCCATGAAGAATCTTGCTGACAACCACTGGACCAAGAACTGTGAAGGAGAGGGGCGGATCGAATGGTGTCGCAGGTACGAATGTTTCTTTCCTCAGTGCTTGCTTTGTAATGTCTTTCAGCTGCAGTTTCTTGATTCATCTAAACCTATCGTGATGTGAAATTTCATGATTCGATTTCACTTCACTTCTGCAGCATTTGTCAAGAATATTTTTTGGATGGCGGGAAGAAAAGAATGTTAGAAAAGGATGAGAAAAGTGCTAAGATTGCCATGCCTGCAGCATCTGTAAATACCCAACCTTACAGAACCATCCCAAGGTAAGTTCAGCATTTATCTACTTCAGGGATATATACATTTTTTGTTTGTTTTGTTTTTATATATATATACTATATACAACGCACTGCGGGGAAATCTTATACCATACATCCATTTTACCAGTGAGTACATTGCACCCTTGTCTGTTTGTGCCCAGAATATTTATCAGTTATTAAGTTATTTGCCATGCTGTCAAGAAATAGAATGTAAATTTGAATCTGAAGATTCTCAAAATCTAGTTAAGTAAATGAAATAGAGAACATTCATGAAATTGTTTAGCAGAACAGGGAGAAGATAATATTAGGATTTGGTTAGGGTTGTTTTAAACCTTGGCGATCTGTGTCGATCTCCATTTAAGTGTTGTGGTTTAAGAAGAAGAAATCTAGAATTGGTTTCCATCAGTCAATATCTTGATTTACTGCAGAACACAAACACACCTCATGACTGCTGTGACACACACACATCATCTTTTTTCCTTCATAGAAAAAAACTTGTAATGTAACATGAAGTAAACAGAAATTCACTTATTCAACTACCAATTCATTATTTTTGTCTTTCAAAACCCACTGGATGTAAAACTTTAAATATACCAATCATGTGCAGGGATGTTTTGCTGCAGTTGACAGTTGCTCGCATTTGTTTTACAGTTCAATTTCTCATCTGGGGAAAATGCGTCTTCTGGATGTGGGAAGCTGCTTCAACCCTTTCTTGAAGTTTGATGAATTCCTCACAGTTGGTATTGACATTGTGCCTGCAGTTGAGGTATGACTGTTTGTTTATTCAGTCACAGCATATTTAATGTACTTGACACAAACAGAAATGTTTTAGGTTTTCCTGCCCTGGTGTCTTGGTGCTGGTCCTCCAAAGCTAAAGCAGAAATGACTCACGCAGGAGTATCAGTGTTGTGGTTTGTCAGTATGTGTTAACAAATTTAGCAGAAAGCAGAAGTGATGCACATTCTGCAGCTGCAAGCTGTGAAACCAAAATAAGTGGAGTGGCATAGGTAGCAGAAAAGCAAAGATGTGAACTTTTGCCAACGCAGGTTTCTTGCATTTGCTCTCCTACAGAGTGTGTACAAGTGTGACTTCCTCAACCTTCAGCTCCAGCAGCCTCTCCAGCTGGCAGGAGATGCAGTTGAGGCTTTCCTCCGCCAGCTCTACAACCCCATCGATGCTCTGCCCGCACAGCTTTTCCATGTGGTGGTTTTCTCACTGCTCCTCTCCTACTTCCCCTCGCCATACCAGCGCTGGATCTGCTGCAAGAAAGCTCACGAGCTGCTCGAGTTGCACGGCCTACTGCTTATCATCACGCCTGACTCGTCCCATCAAAACCGCCACGCCCTCATGATGCGGAGCTGGCGTGTCGCTGTGGAGTCGCTTGGCTTCAAGCGCTACAAATATGTCAAATATTCCCACATGCATCTCATTGCCTTCCGCAAGGTTTCTCTGGCTACCACCAGTGATCTGGTGTCACGCAACTACCCTGAAATGCTCTACATCCCTCAGGACTTCCACTCCAACGAGGAGGAAGACTGCGCTGATGTACCCATGCAGGTGCGCTCCGAGTACGAGGATGACCAGCTGGCTTGGGGCTTCACGGAGCTACCCGACACGCCCTATGATTCAGATTCCGGGGAGAGCCAGAGCAGCTCGGTACCTGGCTTTCATGAGCTAGAGGACCCCATTCTGCTTCAGAGCTAGGCTAAACCACCAGCTAACACCCCACACCTCCACACCTCCCCAACCCCATAACTGTCAACTCCCCTTCAACTGCTGCGCTGCCAAATTTAACCTGCTGCATTCTCCTTCTCTTTATCCTCCCTCTCCTTTTGATGCAGTTTGCACAGTGTGAAAGAGAGAAGTTTACAGATTACTTTCTCATATACACACACACACTTCAAAGTACATACACACACACATGCGCACACAAAGATGGATATATTTTGATAAATAGTTAGCTTTTATAAGAGTTGGAAAGTGAATTCCCCTAAGATATCATAAATCCCTGCTCCTTTATTTCCACCCCATCTTCCAAATCAGCTCTTAGTAACAAAAGTCAGCTTGTGTACATCTTAACTTGGTCTCTATTTGAATAAGCTAGTGTGGCAGGCTGTTGAGTATAAATGCCAAATACAGCAACCTGAGCAGTGGGGTAGGAGTTTGATTGCACTGGAAAGACTGAGATAGACTGGGCGATCTGGGTGCGCTTGCTTCTGTCACAGTCATGCAGCTAGACTGAAAATTCTTGATGTGCATTTAGTTTTCCAAGATTAAAAAGGATTAAATACCTTGAGAAATCTATATTATCAACAGTCAAAGCATTGGTGTTGTCCAGTGTAAAATGTGGCAATGCCATTTTAATGTGGTATCCTCTGATTTGTGGATCTTTTACAAGAAAGTGGTATTTGTAGCATTTTAAACATTTTCAGAACCATACAGTAGGAGTATTAATAGGTTTACTAATGTGAAACTGTAACTGTGTTTACTCATTAAGGTACAAGTGTTTCAAACTAGGTGTTGCACTTTTTTTTTCCTCCTCTCATTGTCCTCACAAATATTACTGATGAATTATCTCCTGTCAGATTTCCAGTACATTGTGTATTCTCACACAGAGAAAAAACAAGTACAACACTGCAAGTAAGTGACCCATATCAAACTGATTTTCCAGCAGGAGTATCCTTTGACACAGTTTTGTAACTTTGATGTTGAAATATTGTAAGCACTCTGCCTCCAAAACTATACAGATCTGTGTCGGAAACTTCACCTTGACTGAAGATATTTGCACTAATTTATTTGTCAGACAGAAACTCTGAAACAGGTAAGATACTGTAGATTTTAGCAATAGCAAACAAGCAGATTTAAAGATAACTGTATTCCGTGAGAGGAGGTTTTATCTTAAGACACTACCTGGTGAACACCGTTCGTGTGTGTGTTCCTGAACAGGCCACGTGTGTGGGTGGGTTTGTTAGTGTGAATGAAGGAGTGAATTTACTTGATGTGTTGTGTTTTTGTTTTTTTTTGCCTGTGGCACTTTACGATTGATCCCAAAGGGTGTCACAAAATGTAATTATTTTCCTATGAGGACAGTTTTAGAACCAACATGATGAGCCCATTACATAAGACCAGTAAGTCTAACGTGCCTTCTTTGTTCACATTTACTTTGCAAGCAGACTTTAATAACCCTGAAGAAAAAGAAATGCATACTTTTAATAACCAGTATCCAGCGTCTTTGGCCAAACAGTAAATACAAACTATTATGTGTGTTTGTCATACTCCTGGTTAACAAGAATCATCTCCAGTGTCGATGTGATGCAGTGTGTTGTTTCCATCATTCCTATATCATTTTCCAGTTATACACATCTATCTCTGTTTTACATAACAACAAAACATTCAACAGTAACATACAAGTACATATTCAGATTCTTCAGAAGGGAGTTTGTGACTGATTGGTGCATTTGTCTTCCAGTGTTTCCTTCTGGCAAATTTGCATGAGATGGTTCATCTTCATTATCAAGGTTTTCAACAACACAGAACAATGTGTTCTTGTAGTATGGTTGTATTTCTCTTTTATAAATGAATGTAAATGTAAAGTGTCTCTGAGTTGTCTCTCTGTGTGTGTGATTTGCTTTTACTTTTAATTTCAACCATCTACTGCTTTTGAAACACTGAAAATATCAAGCAGAACAAATTAATAACACCAGCATCATCAAGATTATTACATTATGCTGTCATGTTTGTCCACAGATGAAAGAACAGTGAGTTGGCTCCATAGGTCATTTTTTTGAAATGAAAATTAAATAAAATAAAGTCCAACTCACTCAAGTTACCTTTTAGGTCAGTTGGTGTCTTTGTGGGGCTTTTCTGTCTGATTGTGGTTGTTGGGTATCAGACGTCATTTATCATACGTTAGCGGAGTCCTTTTGACCCTCTAATCTCGCCGTAGTCGGAACTGGTATCATGGCGTCTGTTGTCGGACTAAAACTTTTGACGTGACAAACTTTTTCAGTTGGTGCTTCTCTTCGCTTCCTGACAGCAGCCCTCTGGGCGCCTCGAGTTGTATTTTTGACACATGTAAAGAAGGAAAAGTGAAACCACGATATTTGAAGATGTAAATGTGTATTTTAATAACTGCGACCGGTGCGAAGATGCACCGTTGATAGCTAACGGAAGCTAAGCTAACCACTTAGCAGCTTAACTTTAGTGCGGATGTGTCGCGGGATTTCACGTGTCACACCGGGCAACAAGTTCGCCGTAACTCACTAAAGTGCCTGGCTTTGTCTTCGGGCAGTTGTTGTTTTATGCCACGATGTGTCGTTTCTTGCGCTACTGTGTCAGCCATTGCGCACACGCAGCGATGACCCGGCTGGACGAGGTCAACGGGGAGGTGAGCATGTGGTCGTCGGTGCGGTGGCTGGGTTACCTGTCCAGTCTCAACCTGCTACTCGCCCTGTGCCTGGGGCTCTACGTCCGCTGGGTGAAGACGGCGGAGTCCTCCCTCCTCGTCATTTTCGTGCTGGCTCTGTTCGTCCTGGGAACAGCGAGTGTACTGTACTATTACTTCAGCATGGAGCGGGTCAGCCTCGGTCTTCTGCACCTGTGGATCGGCTTTCTGCTGGGTCTGATTTGCCTGCTCAACCATCCCTCGATTGACGTCGACGTGAAGGAGCAGGCGGCCAACTACATGCTGCTGGCGAGTGTTACCCTGAGGACGCTGTGGGCGCTGCTGGAGAGAATGCTGGGATGTGCCAGGTAGGGATGGGACACTGACTGGTCACTTTATTGTTTTACTTAGGTTTTCTGCTGCCGGTGTCGTGCCAATGTAAGTATCCCTGATAGAAAGTGTTTCCCCTGGCCACAATTGCATTGTTTAATTATTTATTTTATGTATACTTCACATAGTATCCTAACCTTAGGTATTATGAACAGCTTTGTTCTATTCTAGCCAAAGATATGGGGGGAAACACATTATTTCAGACTGTTTACCTGTCTGCCATAATTTGTATCCCCCCATATCTTTGGCTAGAATAGAAGAAAGCTGTTCATAATCCCAGAGGTTATAGAGTAGTATGTGAAGTATACATGAAATAAATCATTTGATGATCAGGTTTCATCTGTCCATTTTGAGGGGGGGATACAAATTATGGCAGACAGGTAAACAGTCTGAAATAATGTGTTTCCCCCCATATTTTTGGCTAGAATAGAAGAAAGCTGTTCTTAATACCAGAGGTTATAGAGTAGTATGTGAAGTTTACATAAAATAAATCATTAAACAATGCAATTGTTGTTAGTTTTAATTTATTTGGGTGAAAGCAAGCGCTCAACTGTTTATCTGCCTCCGCGGCCAGGGGAAACACTTTCTGTCGGGGATACTTACATTGGCACGACACCTGTCCTCATCTGCGTGTTCAGAGATGATGATGATCTTGATTGTTAGGGTTGTTTTTCTATCCATTTAAAATATGGTAATCAAAAGTTGTATTAATTTATAAATAATATGCCATTAATGATGGTTACAAAATGTGAGTATGTATACAGATTGATTTAGTATTAGGGTTGTGAATTGGAATCAGTCAGTATCGTTCCAATACTGGTCAAAATCACTGGATCTGGCACACATAAATGTAAAATCAGATACAATATAAACATCCTCTGTATTGCATGCTTCACTATGCACAAACATGTAAATATCAGCAAAAAGTTGATGAGTACAAACAGAATGCTTTGCCTGTCTTTGCTTAAGAATCTAAAAAAAACTAAGCATACTTTTACAGTGATCACACTAGTTATACTGGTCACATGGTCATGACAGGAAATCTTCATGTCGTCTCATACTTAATGCCAGGTACCGTCCGGCCTTCCTCACCTCGGCAGAGCGGCTGGAGTTGGCTGGCTTTGCCATCGCCAGCACGGTGCAGCTCTTCCAGAAGTCCCTCAGCGTGATGGTGCTGCTGGTGGCGCTGGCTGCCGTCATGGTTGCCCTCAGGATGAAGGCGGTCCTAGCTCTTCCCAACCTGGTATGCTTTGCTGTCATCACTGCGGTGCTGTTCTTCGACTCCCTGCATGTCGCCATCAACCCATTTGCACTCGCCTGCTTCTTCAGCCAGCTCATCTGTGACCCTCTGCTGGACGTCTACTTCAGCGGCCTCTCTGTTACAGAGCGTTGGCAGCCTTTCCTTGTGTGGCGGGGCCTGTTGCGCCGCCTGTCCCTCTTCCCTCTGCTGGTGGTGGAAGTGACCTTTATCGTCCTGGCCTGTCAGAAGCTGACAGGCGTGCACCAGTGGTACCTGATGATCCTAGGCTTTTTAGTGTGTATGCTCTTCTGGTCCATCTGCCACTTGGTGTTCATCATCACCGTATGGGGCTTTCACACTAAGCTCAGCGACTGCCAGCGAATCTGCTTGTCCCAGGGGTTGGGGGTCAGCAGACTGGACAAGATCATGGCCTCAAAAGGCATGAGACACTTCTGCCTCATCTCTGAACGCCTGCTGCTCTTCACGCTGGTGACAACTGTTGCTGTTGCTGTGCTTTGCTGGCAGGTAAGGACAGCAGACAGTATGCACTGGAGACATGGGTTAGAGTTGGGGCTTCATACCATTTCAGAGTAGAGCTGAACAATTAATACTTTAAAAAAGCCAAATTTGCAATTGTAATTTAGTACATACATGTTAGAAACAATATCTTGAAGTTGTCATCCTTACATCAGAATGTAGTGCTGAATATTTTTGATGGTTTCTCATGATGTAATACTACTACTACAATAGAACATTATGGGGGCATTTTTAAGAGAATGTTGCTGCTCCTGTTCCACTGGTGTTATAAATGTTCACCTTATGTGTTTGACTCGCATGTGTTCTCTGTAGGCCCACAGTAGCATCTTTGTCAGCATGTTTCTGCTCATCCTGCCTCTGGAGTCTCTGTTCCATGGACTTTTCCACGAGCTTGGTAGCAGCCTGGGAGGAACCTGTGTGGGCTACGCACTGGTCATCCCCACCAACTATTGCAGGTACTGAGCAATGTGTTACACTGACAGCAGCAAACAACTATCAAGAGGTTTATTAGGAAAAACCAACTAAGTGTTTTGATTCTCCTGTGTTTGTCTTGTAGTCCTGATGGTCAGCCCATGCTGCTGCCTCCAGACCAGGTGCAGGAGCTGAACCGACGCTCCACAGGCATGTTGAACAGCGTGCAGCGCTTCTTCGCCCACCACCTAATCGAGACTTTCGGCTGCGACTATTCCACCAGTGGCGTGGCTCTGGAGGCTCTGCAGGCCAAGATCAAGAACTTCTTGGAGCTCCGCACCGCAGATGGGCCTCGTCACGACACCTACGTGATCTTCTACAGCGGTCACACCCACAGAACGGGAGAGTGGGCGCTGGCAGGTGAGAGGGGGTGTTGATAGAATATTCATATACATTTAAGTCTTATTTGGTTGCATTATGTAGTGAAGTATTTTTGGTCTCTGTTTTATTTGTTACTTACGTCATTTTTTATTCACTTTTTTATTCCCAACATGTAATGTATATTCCTGTTTAATAGGGATCTGCCTTAAGACAAGGGGACATAGGAACTAAAGCAGGTCTAAGGATGTTTTAGGTGAAGTTGGCAGCTGCTGTATTCAGTATAAACTTGCTCTCTTACTGAATGTATTTGTAGGTGAAAGTCTTGGACACAGTTATTACATTAAATACGTTTTTTCATTTTCAGATCTTAAACCTTGACCCAAACTTCATTAAACTATTTAAAATAAATAAATACTAATAAAATGAGGAACACTTCTATAACAGGAAGTTGCAAACAGATGTTTCCTGTTTAAAAATAGGCCCATGATGTGGTCACACAGCCTTTTACATAATCATAGTAAACAATATATACATCGATAAACATCAACAAATATCATCCTTTATACAGGTAAATATTGGCTTATACTGCTGTAGAACATTTCCATTATCTACAATCGCACTAAAACGTCCCCTCTGATAAACTTGTTGATTGGTTGTAAGTATGTTGCACGTTTTTCAGTGTGAGGTGTAATGTGTTTGTCTCCGTGCTCATCAGGAGGAGACACTCTCCGCTTGGACCACATCCTGGAGTGGTGGAGGGAGAAGAACAGCAACTTCTGTTCCCGCCTCATTCTGGTGCTCGACTGTGACAACTCTTCAGCCTGGGTGAAGGAGATCAGGAACGTGGAGGGTCCATACGTGGCCGTGCAGGGAGCGACGCTCGCCAGAGCGATGGAAGTCGAGCCGCATGATCCGCCGCAGCTCGGAGACTTCACCGCTCAGTGGGTGGAGTATAACTGCAACACGGGCAGCGGCGTGCTGTGGTCAGAGAGGGGCAGGGCGGTTACCGCAGAGTACGGCATCTCCAAACACTGGGGCGACTACACGCTGCACCTGCCAAGCCATAGTGATGTCACCAACCACTGGAGCATGTACTATCCTCGGATAACCTACCCGGTGGTTCAGTGTGCGTTGTTGTGCGGCAGCATGAACCTGCTGTGGATCTGCAGCATCTGCCTTCGTTGTATCAGGAGAGTCAAACTCAACTGGTTTCCACCAGCGATACTGGACACCGGCCAAGGCTTCAAACTGGTCAGATCTTAGAACTGCAGAAAACACTAAACACAAAATACACTCTAAAATCATATAAGACATCAACTCTGTCATAAACATGCCAATAACCTTTTAACAGTTACTGCAAAACGAATCAGTTACTGATTGATGATGTTGTCTCTTTACCATCATCTTTCCTCTTTGCAAACCGTTTATACTGATGTGTTTTTAATTCCCATTCAGAAAGCCCCTTCAAACATGCCGATGTGAGATTGAACACATTTACGACTTTGCACATTTTTGCACTGAACTGAATTTAATACATTTGCAAGGTGCCTTTTTTTTTTACCACGACATCCACCAAAGAACGTCAAGCTCACGAGGATGACCTCTTATCTCTTAAACTAAAGAGGCTATGGTACATTTCAGAGGATGATCTCAGGCATAAATTATATTCTTAGCAGAAAAATTTTATTATGTTTTTGAAAATTGATATGTATGTTCTAAAAAAACGCCTTTGTACTTTGCTCAAAGTTTTGAGTATATTGTCTATGCACTCCCTTGTGTCTGTTATAATGACATTTTGTAATTCTTTTGGGAAACCACAAGCTAAACGAAATGCAAGACAGGAGATAAATGATTGAATGATAAGTTGTGTGCGTTGCTTTATTTTGGGTCATTTTTGAAAGTTTCCTGGATGAAATATACAAGAACTGTTGTTTCCCTTTTATAATTCCTTGTATTTTCAGACTGTTCCTTTAGTAAAGTTGGGCAGATTATAAAACAATTTCCAAAAAGTCTACCTTAAAAGAACTGATCCGCTGTAATCCAGTAAATGTCTTGAAGTTTTTTTAGTGATCATGATCAAGCATATTTTCCAAGTAGTTTCACAATAAAGCAATGCAACTTGGTCAGAACCAAGAATGATAAGCAAATGTTCTTGTCTTTTGTTTCGGAGAAAGAAGAGGTAGAACATTGGGCTGAGAGATTAATCGATTTTATATCGAAATCGGATGTGTTTGGACGATGTTAAAAAAATCTATTTTTCCTTTTTACTGCGCTCACTCAGCTCCCGTTCCCTCCACTCCCTCCCACGAGTTCTCTGACAATCAACATCAACATGGCAGCGTGCGGGGAAAACAGCAAGAGTGCAACTCAGAGTTTTTTCACAACAAATGTCAAATTTTGGACAACATAGTATAGTATGATGTTTTTTTCAAATTTTGGAGGATTTATTTATTTTTTTTTTAAAGTCAAATTCTGGACGACATAGTGTAGTATGAAGTTACGACATAGTAAAGTAGTATAGACGTTTTGGTCACATTTGGACCAAACAATTGTTTTAGAAAAATTGTCTAATTTTGGATGACATAGTATAGTCGTTTTTATCAAATTTTGGACCAAAAATTTATTTTCCACAAAAAGTCAAATTCTGGACGACATAGTATAATATGACGTTACAACATATATTTCTTTTTACATTTTGGACCAAAAAATGTTTTTCAAAAAAATTGTCAAATTCTTGACGACATAGTATAGTACAGGGGTCACCAACCTTTTTGAGACAGAGAGCTACCTTAAGGGTAAAAAATAATATGGAGGGCTACCATATAATATTTTTTTGTTTGTTTACCATTTAAACGATTAATATTATGCATTCAACTGCATACACATTCATTCCAGTGCTTACTCCTAACGATTATCAGTTTGTATAAACAATATCAAAGATATTTTACTGAGCGATCATACGGATACATGCAAGTGAGGTGAAGTGAAGTGAGCCCGCGGGCACCGTATTGGCTGCCCGCGGGCTACCAGGTGCCCGCGGGCACCACGTTGGTGACCCCTGGTATAGTATGACGTTTTTTTCAGATTTTGATAAAAAAAAAAATTTCTGGACGACAGTACGGTTTTACATTTTAGTCAAATTCCGGGCGACGTATGACGCTTTTTATAGACCAAACATTTTTTTTTTTTTTTTTTAATTTGGACGACATCGTTTATTATGAAATCATTTTTATTTCTCAAAAGTTGTCAAAGTTGGACGACATACTATAGTATTACCTTTCAGTCAAATTTCGGACAATGTATGACGCTTGTTTAGACCAAAAAAAAATTTTTTTTCAAAGAAATTATCACATTTTTGACGACATAATATAGTATGACTTTTTTGTCAAATGTAAGACGAAAATATTTTTTTCAAAAGAATTATCAAACTTTGGACAACATAGTATAGTATGTCATTTTTGTCAAATTTTGGACGACATAGTATAGTATGTCGTTTTTGTCAAATTTTGGACGACATAGTATAGTATGTCGTTTTTTGTCAAATTTTGGACCAAAATATATATAAAAAAAAAAAATTGTCAGCTTTTGGACGACATAGTATAGTATGACTTTTTTGTCAAATCTTAGACCAACATTTTGGACAACATAGTATAGTATGACGTTTTTGTCAAATTTTGGACGACATAGTATAGTATGACGTTTTTGTCAAATTTTGGACAACATGGTATAGTATGACGTTTTTGTCAAATTTTGGACGACATAGTATAGTATGACGTTTTTGTCAAATTTTGGACGAGATAGTATAGTATGTCGTTTTTGTCAAATTTTGGACGACATAGTATAGTATGACGTTTTTGTCAAATTTTGGACCAAAATTGTACAAAAAAAATAAATTGTCAGCTTTTGGACGACATAGTATAGTATGACTTTTTTGTCAAATCTTAGACCAAAATTTTGGACAACATAGTATAGTATGACGTTTTTGTCAAATTTTGGACGACAGAATAGTATGTCGTTTTTGTCGAATTTTGGACGACATAGTATAGTATGATGTTTTTGTCAAATTTTGGACGACATAGTATAGTATTTCGTTTTTGTCAAATTTTGGACGACATAGTATAGTATGACGTTTTTGTCAAATTTTGGACGACATAATATAGTATGACGTTTTTGTCAAATTTTGGACGACATAGTATAGTATGTCGTTTTTGTCAAATTTTGGACAACATAGTATAGTATTTCGTTTTTGTCAAATTTTGGACAACATAGTATAGTATGACGTTTTTGTCAAATTGTGGACAACATAGTATAGTATGACGTTTTTGTCAAATTTTGGAGGACATAGTATAGTATGTCGTTTTTGTCAAATTTTGGACAACATAATATAGTATGACGTTTTTGTCAAATTTTGGACGACATAGTATAGTATGACGTTTTTGTCAAATTTTGGACAACATAGTATAGTATGACGTTTTTGTCAAATTTTGGACGACATAGTATAGTATGTCGTTTTTGTCAAATTTTGGACAACATAGTATAGTATGACGTTTTTGTCAAATTTTGGACAACATAGTATAGCATGACGTTTTTGTCAAATTTTGGACGACATAGTATAGTATGACTTTTTTGTCAAATCTTAGACCAAAATTTTGGACAACATAGTATGGTATGACGTTTTTGTTAAATTTTGGACAACATAGTATAGTATGTCGTTTTTGTCAAATTTTGGACCAAAATATATATTAAAAAAAAAATTGTCAGCTTTTGGAAGACATAGTATAGTATGACTTTTTTGTCAAATCTTAGACAAAAATTTTGGACAACATAGTATAGTATGACGTTTTTGTCAAATTTTGGACGACAGAATAGTATGTCGTTTTTGTCAAATTTTGGACGACATAGTATAGTATGTCGTTTTTGTCAAATTTTGGACAACATAGTATAGTATGACGTTTTTGTCAAATTTTGGACGACATAATATAGTATGACGTTTTTGTCAAATTTTGGACGACATAGTATAGTATGTCGTTTTTGTCAAATTTTGGACAACATAGTATAGTATTTCGTTTTTGTCAAATTTTGGACAACATAGTATAGTATGACGTTTTTGTCAAATTGTGGAGGACATAGTATAGTATGTCGTTTTTGTCAAATTTTGGACAACATAATATAGTATGACGTTTTTGTCAAATTTTGGACGACATAGTATATATGACGTTTTTGTCAAATTTTGGACAACATAGTATAGTATGACGTTTTTGTCAAATTTTGGACGACATAGTATAGTATGTCGTTTTTGTCAAATTTTGGACAACATAGTATAGCATGACGTTTTTGTCAAATTTTGGACGACATAGTATAGTATGACTTTTTTGTCAAATCTTAGACCAAAATTTTGGACAACATAGTATGGTATGACGTTTTTGTTAAATTTTGGACAACATAGTATAGTATGTCGTTTTTGTCAAATTTTGGACCAAAATATATATTAAAAAAAAAATTGTCAGCTTTTGGAAGACATAGTATAGTATGACTTTTTTGTCAAATCTTAGACAAAAATTTTGGACAACATAGTATAGTATGACGTTTTTGTCAAATTTTGGACGACAGAATAGTATGTCGTTTTTGTCAAATTTTGGACAACATAGTATAGTATGACGTTTTTGTCAAATTTTGGACAACATAGTATAGTATGACTTTTTTGTCAAATTTTAGACAACATAGTATAGCATGACATTTTTGTCAAATTTTGGACGACATAGTATAGTATTTTGTTTTTGTCAAATTTTGGACGACAGTATAGTATGACGTTTTTGTCAAATTTTGGACCAAAATATATATTAAAAAAAAAATTGTCAGCTTTTGGAAGACATAGTATAGTATGACATTTTTGTCAAATCTTAGACCAAAATTTTGCACAACATAGTATAGTATGACGTTTTTGTCAAATTTTGGACAACATAGTATAGTATGTCGTTTTTGTCAAATTTTGGACAACATAGTTTAGTATGTCGTTTTTGTCAAATTTTGGACAACATAGTATAGTATGACGTTTTTGTCAAATTTTGGACAACATAGTATAGTATGACGTTTTTGTCAAATTTTGGACCAAAAATAATTTTTTCAAAGAAAAATGGTCAACTTTTGGACGAAAAAAGTCATATTTTGGACAACATACTATACTATGAGTTCTTCTCAAATTTTGGACCACATAGTATATATAGTATGACGTTGACGACATAGTATAGTATGAAGTTTTTGTCAAATTTTGGACCAAAACTTTTTTTTCCAAAAAAAATTGTCAACTTTTGGACAGCATGCTATACTATGACGTTTTTGTCAAAGTTTGGATTGCATAGTATAGTATGATGTGTTTGTCCAATTTTGGACAACTTAGTATAGTATGACGTTTTTGTCAAATTTTGGACCAAAATTAAAAAATTAAAAAATGGTCAACTTTTTGACGAAATGCTATACTATGACGGGTTTGTCAAATTTTGGATGACATAGCATAGCATGACGTTTTTGTCAAATTTTGGACCAAAATTCTTTTCAAAAGGAAAATTGTCAACTTTTGGACAGCATGCTATACTATGACGTTTTTGTCAAAGTTTGGATTGCATAGTATAGTATGACGTTTTTGTCAAATTTTGGACCAATTTCTTTTTTTTTTTTTTTAAATATCACATTTTCGACTATGACTTTTTGTCACATTTAGACCAAAACTTTTTTTTCAATTTATATTTTAAAATTTTGGATGACATTTTGGATGAATTAATTAATTTCCAAAACAAAGGGGCCTTTAATTTTTTTCAATATCTGCCATTAACTCCCCCATGCATGTTACTTTTTAAATGAATACAGACTCAGTGAGTACAAGTTTCAATTAGATTTTATTGAAAACATTATAAAATGATGTGGCGCAGCAGCATTTCCCAGTTTTATGATCTTTAACATGTTCACATTTACACAGACCTTACTGGAAATGGCTTTTACTTCAGGTTACCAGTGATCTTTGACAGAGAGACAACAACACCAGGCAGAGCTGGTAACAAATAATCTACCGCCCCCATGTGTCTGCAAGCGAAACTACACTGAAGCTCTCAGAAAAGGTCCTGAATCTCTTTTTCTTTTGGCCAATTTCCATTTCATTCAACACGTCATTGATGAGTTCAGTCTGTGAAATCATTTTTCCAATCCCAGATATGTATGTAACATGAGTACACAGTGACTTCCTAGCCCATGTTTAAAATGCTTTCATTTAGAAACGATTGAAAAAAAAAAAGCCAATGTTCTCATATATTCTAAAAAGTTCCCAAGCAACTGAATCATGACATCACAGAAACAAGCACACAACTTCATACATCAGCGAGAGGTTTCGAAGGTTTTCACTTTGCACAGCGATCCGTTTTTCAAAAAGGAGGGTGGAATACGTGGACAGCTACAGCCTGGAGAAGAATGAAAATGGTGTTTGCATAAACAACCAAGTTGAGCTTGTTGTGTTTGGCTAAATAAACCGATCAACGAGGACCGACCCTCTCATTTGCACAGCAGACTCTGCCGACTACATTCACAAGAAAATGACAACAGTATCTTCTTTATACACCGGCCAAGCGAACGACGGGGAGCTTTAAGTCACCGGTGTCAACATCAGCTGTGTCGCAGGGACAAAATGAGTCACACGTTCACAACGGATTCTTCTGACAGTAGTGCTGCAACTATCATTGTCATAATCAATTCATCTGCTGATTCTGCGTCAAAAGTCGTTCTGGTCCATAAAATGTCGATCAGTGTTTCCCAAAAGTATCCAGTTTAAATTATTTATTTGTTATACGGAGCAAAGAAACCAGAAGATATTCACATTTTTTTTTTTTTTTTAAATTAAAGAAAACACTCAAAACAATCAATAATCAAAATATTTGCAGATTGATTTATTAATCGATTAATAATGTGATTGATCGTTGCAGCCCTATTCGACAGTGACGAGACCTGAAGAGTGCAAAAGTCCATACGCTTTTCTGGAAACTCTGAACATCCAGAAACATTGGAATGCAGTGGTGTTTTGTTCACTTTGACAGTTGTTGTTTTTGTTAACGTAACGTTCAGTTTGTTGTATCCTATGATATTTATCGGCGATTACAACTAACGACAACCGTTTTGATAAACCTTCTGCGATTAGAGATAAAAATGGCTATTGTAGGTCCAACAATTTATAAATCCATGTCTGTTCGACAGTTCACTATCACAACTGATAAACACTTAACCGATTATCAACAGTAGTTACAGATTAAGTTATCATGAATTAAATAACTAAAGGTTTTAGTTCTACAATTAATTGATTAAAACAAAAGACAGTGTTACAGAAACAAGGCAGCTGGGGAGTTTTCGACGGTCTGACCTCCAGGTGTTCTCTCTTTTTTTTTTATTGCGACTGACAATGGCTTTGAAATTCTAAAGGAATCTAAATGAGGTTTAACAGTAGTTTGAGCGGCGAGTCCGGGTGGCATCTATGGCTTTAGTAAGAATGAAATCAAAGCTTTGGCTGATTGCATGTTCAATATGGCAACACCTCCCTCCTACTCCTCCTCCTCCTCCTCCTACCACAAAGGTGGAAAGGTTGGTCTTCTTCCCAAACCTCAACACAAAGACACACTACACTGATCCCTTGTTCCTCCCTCTGAAAGTAAAGTGTGATCTCATGAGTTTCAGCTAAATCGGGTTTATTGGAATAAAATAACATAATCAGACATCTGATTAATACGTCGACGTTCTGATGTTCAGCCGAGCCTCAGCTGCAGTTCTGTTCCTGCATGTGAGCCAACATGTCTCCATCAGAGGACAAGTGTGATTGTCATGGATCGGTTTGTTAAAGAGCGCTGCAGATTTCTCAGGACCAAAAAAAAAAAAAAAAAAAAAAAGTAGTGTCCAAAACTGATTTACCCTAAATAAATAGAAACAGTGATAACAAATCATCTACTAAAAATACCCCAAACCATATCTTATATACTATGTATAAGCATCAGAAGTTAAATAGGAAATGGTACATCTCGATTTGTTTCTATTTTTTTACACAAACTTGTTCTTTTTAAGAGCAAAGTGTGAGAGTGGGAGAAGAGGAGAGTTTACCTCTCCTCTCTGTGACTGAGGGACGATCCACAGCAGTTTACACAGCAGTGCCTCCAGGAATCAGGAAATCTGAACAGTAAATAATTAAAAAAATAATCTAGCATTGTCACAAACGTGGGACAAGACTGAAGAGGAAAAAGCTCTACAAACTGTATACGACTCCCACGAATCAAAAGACTAAAGTGTCATATTTTTCACTATATGTAACAGAAATGTGTCGTGAATAACCCGAGCTGCAGTTCGACTGCCGCCCGGCAACAATGTGTGGCCAAAGAATAACCTATGGATGCTGAAGACTGCATAGCAGTGGACAATGAATCAGTCATTACATCTACACAAACTCCTCCAAATACTCTCCTTCCTCTCACCTGCAGCACGCGGAAACAAAGCCTATTTACACCGACGAACGTGAGTGCTTCACGCTCATCTCTGCGATTCTATTCTACTCGGTGCAGATGAGAGGAAAGAGTTCACCGTCGGTGAGCAGTTACTGGTTGAGTTCATCTACTTCGCTCTAAAAAGAAGAAAAAAAACACTCCTTCCACCACTCTACGTCTCTTTGATTCAGCTTTGTGTTTTCCCACCCGCATCATTGTTTACATGTATAAATAAACATGTCACCTGTATTAACTGCATTAATGTTCTTAAAAAGAGTATGAGGTAAATCCCTGTAGTACGACAATAACTAGAAGAACGCAACAAATGAAAGTTGCCCCCCCTTCCCTTCCACCCGCTCCTCTGCTGAATGACTACTTGGTTCATGTAGGCACAGAAACTGTGAATACTAGTCCGTCTGCACGTCTCTGTGTGTCCCTTTGTCTCGAATCTCCTTCATTCATTCGTCTGATTTTGTTCACGCCCCGTTTTAAACCGTGTCCTCCTCCCTTCTCTCTCTCTCCCTCCATCTTCACGACTTCCTCTGCCGCACCGTCTCAGAGCTGCCGTTCAGTTTGCTGCGCCCGGATGGGGCGGCGGTGCTGCCGTTGCCCAGAGGGCGATCCCAGTCGGCAGGCACTTCCTGTTTGCGTCGTCGCGTCTCTTTGTAGCGTAGTGTGATGTCACTGGGAGGGTGGACGGGGAGAAAAAGAAAAGAAAATCAGCCACAGGAAAAACATCTAGTTTCTGTTCCACATTCGACTTTTGTCACAGAGAAAGAGCTTCTTTAATGTTTTACAGCGATAGCAGACTTTGTGCCGTCTTTGTTTTCCAGCACAACACAAGCAAATCTTGTGGTTAATAAGTATCTGCAGGTACAGCTTATGTTAATTAAGTAATAATCTGCCGACTGATTATTACTTAATTAACATGGTATTGTATTGTATTAAGTATTGTTGATGCAGCTTACATACTTTTTTCTTGATAAATACAGCTCACGTTCACTAAAACCTTATTTTTTCAGTTTTTAAATGATCCGTTTCATACTGTATTTAATATGTAGTTTATACAGTATATTTATTTAAGATAGAGACATGTTTATTTAGCTATTTTGCATATCTTCTGTTTTTATACCCTAAGGAAAAAAAGATAATTGGCCAAATTAGTTGACCTCAATTATTTCCCAATTTCCACTGATTTCATTCTGCCCACAGCAGCAGCTGATTTTGGTTTCCTGCAGCTGAACAACTTGGACGAGGCAATCAGTAATAAATAAATTACATTACTTACTGTTATTAATATTCAATTATAGTATATTTAACAAAATTATAGTAAATAGGCTGCCATGATTGACCATTTTCAGGCAATGCAGAGTCATCTGTAACCAAATGAAATGTCCATGCAAATAAACATAGATTTCATCCAGGTTTGAACAACTATATTCCGGTCCCTTGAGTTAAAATCTTCAGGTGGATTTCCCAGGTGTGGGATCAATAAAAGCTAATCTAATCTCCTGAATCGCTTCACTCCATGCGGTTGAGATTAAAAAGGGAAATTATCTTGAGGAAAATAAGACGATGCAATCCACCACAACAGAAAACAGCGAGTGTCTCCACACTTCTCGTAAATGACAAAATTTAAAGAGTCATGCAACTTTAGGAATTTATGTTTCAGCTAAAAATTCCACTCATCTCCATGGTAACCACACACTAACCTCCAAAACAATGGAGCAAAAGAAAATTCTACATGCAGAATATATCTGCTCAAAATGATTCATGATACTTAGAAAAGTGTCGAGTAACAGAATATAAATCAGGCTCAAGTGTCAAGAAGATCCTCTGATTAAACATGTGGTTCTGAATAGTGGTGAGAGACAAAAAAAAAAAGAAGGAAACAACACTGCTGAAGGAAGGGTGTGGACCGAGGCAAACACTTCCCTCACATACAGCACCTACCTCACTGGACAGAGACATTACTGCATGTTTTAAGGAGTATGAGGTTTGAGGGAGGGGAAGAAAACAAACAGGAAGCGTAACATGCTGAAGCAGGGCTATGTTCAACCAAAACAAAACACTGCTCAGCAGGAGATAAATCAAACCAGAAATAGCCTAAATAATAACAGCACTGTATGAGAAAGCGTATTTTATTGTGAGCTCAGTCGTCTCTTCCTTTCTTTGGCATCTTTAGCTCCTGTTCCCACTTTTTTTTTTTTGTTGTACCTCTACCTGGCAACCCCATACTCTAGATCTTACCGGATAAAAAAGCGCCACAGAGTCCAGGTGACGATGAGGAGGATTCCTAAAAACCAGCACTGCATAATGAAGAAGGGGATGGGCAGCATGATGGTGTTTGGGTCGTACTTGACCACGATGAGGAACTCCGTCACTGTGATGGCTACCACCAGCCAAGCCTGCTGGCCAAGCTTCTTGTGGAATTTCCTGATGGGAAAAATTACATAAGGCATTGTTATGTAAGACTGGAATTATGCTTTTTTTTAAACCACTGAATGATAAAAGGCTGAAATAAAGGCTTACAGACATTCAAACAAGACACCAAGTCTGTAAACAACATGATGTTTATACTCAATCAATTAAGAGCCAACATGGAACTAATTACTCTATTAATACATGAGTTTCCCTCAATTATTAACCCTCATTACAGTCTTTACATTACAGTAAGATTCATGGATCTGTTCTGGCATCATTAAGGGGCCACTGATGACATGCTGGTAATTGCATTATGTGAATGTGTGTGTGGTTCATAAAGTGCTGCATACAGGCGTGAATGGGTAAATGGTAAAAGAGTGGGTTGAGTGTTTTGAGTGGGCATGAAGACTAGAAATCCGCTATATTCCTCAATCATTACAAAGACCTTTGACAGAGCAAATGGAAGTGGAAATAAGCGAAGTTCACTGCTGCTATTTCTGTTTTTTTATATTATTCCAGGGAGCATTTGTTTTACAAAATGTCTTAATTGTTTCCTCATGCAGAGTGTTACTCATGTGACATATATATATGTGGTCAGCGTGTAGGCCCAGCTCAAACCCCACATCCTCCAGCAGTCATTTTACATACATGACCAATACTCACGGGTCGCCAATGAAGTCATAGATCTCCCTCATGGCTACGCCTCCCACGTTAACAAAGAAGACCAAGCGGAGCAGCACCAGGTAGTGTTCAGGAGGCATCCACAGCACAAACTTCAGATAGAAGGTGTTAAGTTCAGCCAGGAGGAACTGAAAAAACACAACATACACATCTCAATTTTCACCCAACACCAGTTACTTAATTATAATTACATATGTGGGTCATTGCTTATCATGTACTCAACTATGGTATAATATGAACAATTAAGTTATTGAAGTAAAAAACAATTATTATTGATACTTTAAGTAACGATCCACCTTGTCCAATGGCAGCAGGAAAAAGCAGAGACTGTCTTTGTGTCATAATTAATAAACGAAGAAGAAAATAACACATTGTAATTGTCCTTTTGATTTGTCAATGAACTTATATATGCTTGGAAGAGGTGTGGGGTCCAGAAATGGTTGTGAGGTTTTCTAATCTTTTTTTGCTTGTTTCGGCTTCTCCCTCTTCTAAATGAAAATTTGGATAAAGAACTTTAAGCAAATGTGTGGACTCATTGTGGGTGAATCAGTCTTTATTGAGGACAGACAGGATGAGGATACATATAAATATTGTTGCAATTATGTCAATAATAATAATTAAAGGGTGTTTCTTACCACAAAGATTATGCCCAACACAGTGAGCCAACGACGAAGGTTAGAAGCAGGCTTCCACTCAAACTTCACCCAACTGTACGGGGTAAACTGGAATGCTATGCGCTTTATCTTCCCCCTGAGAGGCACACGGTAAATATACAGTCAAAGAACACACACACGCATATGTTTCTGGAATTATACCTCATTGTACATCTTGTATTTGTCACAGAGGATAGAAAATGAAGGCGTGTGAAGTTAGTGTGAAGAGTCATACTTGTATGTAGGAATGTTCCACAGGCCCTGCCACTGGTAGGGCTTCATTGACAACCAGGCCAGTGTCTTCATACCACAGTAAATCCCCAGACCATTACACACCAGCACATCCATGATCCACTGGAGAAAGAAAAAATAAACACATTTTTAAAAGGATAAAACACAGAATACTCCTACACAACTATGATGCACTGACACAGGTATATTACATAAGGTCTTTTCTGAGGAGTGCAAATGGAGCTTGAACTTTTGCTCAATTTGTTAGTGTATTTAAATTAGGTGAACCTCCTCTTGTACATCCCATAAAACTGAAATGACATAAGAGAGATGTTATTATACTAAAACTGTATAAGCAGCCTATACACTTGTAATCTTGTCAATATGTACTGTAAATATGCATCTGTTTGTGTAACAACTTACATTAAATAACAGCCCTTACTTTACTACTAACTACTTTACTCAAATTACTATGCTTTTTACGGTCTACTGTTTATCCCCTAACAGGTAAAGCTGGTCAACAACTTCATGTGAACATTTTTCCCATAAAGGCTCACATTAAACGACATTTTACACAAGTCTGAGAACAATGTGTCAGTGTGTGAAAGACTAAGATTAAAATATATATATGTAATTGTTTTGTTAGTCTGAATGAAATTGTACTATGGAATTTGTCAAAGTCAGACTAACACACCCAGATAATGCTGTTGGGAGTCATGCTACTACTGCACATATACAAAGAGACCATTGTCAAAAATAAGCTGACCTGGATATCAACGGATGGTAGGAAGAGTCTGAATGGCATTCTACATGCTACAAACCAGCCGTATGCTAAACCAGAAACCAATATCCACAAGCTGAAAGGGGGGCGTTTTGATCCTCTAGTGGAGCAGAAGGTCACACACACTTCCTTCAAACCAACCATCTACATTCTATACATGGAAACTTACTGTTAAGTCTGTAACTACAACTGTTAGGGCTTCAAGAGTTAGTGACCTAACGATGTGCAAAATCTGCTATCGCTCTCATATTTCAGTGTTTCTAAAAGCAGTATGCTTTACTTGCAACCACATCTGTTCCTGATATTATTCACTTAGCACGGTATTGACTTCATATTAGATTTGTCCTGTCATAACTAAGGCAGTGTGAAAGTGTCAAGTACAGCAACATGTCAGCAAAGAAGCTCAGGAGTGTATCACGTACATGGTCCCACCAGCACTCTGAGAAGTTGGGTAACTGATGCTCCAGGCTGTACTCCAGGAACTCAAACATGACACTGATTATCATACACATCCACCAATCCCGGATCACCAGAGTCTGAGGAATAAAACAGAGCAGAAAGGTAGGGTGAATGTTTTACAGTACTAAAGATGCTAGCTATCAGATGGCAACAGAAGACTTTTTAAGGACAGATTTTTTACTGATCAGTGAATTGAAATTCAGACACGTTCAATTGTTCTGTCCAATTCTTTGTGTGAAAATAAATAAACCATATTCCAACAACAGGAGTCCTTGCTGCTGTACTCTCCATTTCTCTTTACTGTACATTGTGTTATCACACCGTTCTTTGTTGAATGTAAATTTAATGATGTTACTATAGAACATAATTAATTAAATTAATGTATATGCCACTTGCTCAGGTGCTTTCATGACAAAGTTCTTTCAGTGTGTACGGCAATCTTCTCCACTCTTACCTTGATATACCACCCCAGGAAGTGAGCTGGAACAAATCCATCCATCTTGTCCTGTTCAAATAAAACACTTTATTTTCACATGTTGTCAACAACAAAGAATTGTTGTTAAACTACTGCTTTTTATGTCCTAAAATAAATTCAGTGTTTGATTTTCCTATTACATCATCAAGCTACACTTGAGCCTACACAAGGTGACCTTGCAAGTGATAATGTCATCCGCAGCATGACATGATATTGTCTGTAATTAACTTAGCCAGCAACAATGTGTTCATCAATCATTTTCTGCCAATCACTTAATGGATTTTAGTAATTCTTCAAGCAGAAATCATTAAACCTTTAATTAAAGAAAACAAATAATACAGAACTACACCCCCTAGTAATGAGGGATAAATTAGGCATTTTCCATTACTTTCTAAATACAATAATAGAATGATGGAAATAGTCATTATCTGAACTATCCATGTTCTCAGTGAATCACATCTAGCCCAAAAGGACATGAGCACACATTGTACTGGGTCAATGAACAAGACAAAAATTGGCAGGAAATCACATCATAAAAACACAGAAATAAAATTGAAAAGCGGTTTGATTATAGTTGATCATATTTTTATACAGTTGATTACATGTTTTCCTGTTAGCAATCTAGCACATTGAAGTGTATTATGTTCTTTTACATAGGTACCTAAATCTGTTTTATGATCATATGATTTGTTTCTAAACCTTTGGTCATATTTTGATGTTTTTAAAAGGTATTTTCACATGGACTGGCTGCAATTTAGCAGCAAATGTAGTGGTTTGACCCACACTGAGGCTGGAACCAGGCCAACAGTAAAGACCGGGTCATAGCAGCAGCAGAGGAAGACACTCGTCTCTCCAGGGAGGAAAGAAGGCCTAGCTGGTTTGAAGCTCTATAATCTGCATCAGACACAACTCTCTGGAGCCAGTCTACATGCAGGCACACACACTGTGTGTTTGTGTTTGTTAGAATTCATGAGAGAAAGGGTAGAAGAAATGTAAAGGAGTCACAGTAAAAACTAAGAAAAAGACAGTGTGAGGATAAGATGATTATCACATTTTTTACAGCGGTGCAGAAGAATGCGTGCACATTTGTGTGTGCTCCTTTATCGGGGATCTGAAATCTGGGTCATTGCCATATCAGTGCTAATTGTAAACTGTAAATAGCTGGAACAGGTCAACATTTTTTTTTTAGTTAGGAATCATCGTTCTTACCCGGTAATTTTCCGCAGAATATTGTGAAATAGTCTCTTACCCAGATGTTGTGGAAGGGGTCAGTGGTGTTGCCGGGATCATAGATGAGGCAGTTTCCTCCATAGCCGCGCTCTGGGAGAGGCACCCCCAATTTGGGGTCAATGTACTTCATGAAATGTCGTCCATCGTGTACCGTCTGGATAACAAGAGTTTAGAGAAGTAGAGACTGTCAGCATTTAATTCTTCCTGAAAAGTAGTTTCATGAAGACACATGGAGATTTCTAATCATGATTTAACAAAACAGCAAAAAGTATGCACTAACTATGACCTTTTCTGAGCTGGTACAATCAGTTTCAACAATCTACATTCATTTCATCACATAATTATGCAGTTTGTAGCACAAGATAATTCTCTAATACTTCTCTTAAAAAAAAACTCCTTGTGCAAATTCATGAGGACAGATGGCTTAACTATTGAAATTTCCAGGCCTGGTGAGATTTAGCAGCCGTTTAGTGTTCAAGCTTTTGGTTCAGGCTCAGTGACAGCTATTTTACTGGCGTAGGGGCATACGTATCATAGCGGATAAGCAGAACTGTGGTGCTTTGTAGGACTGCATCACCACAACACCACCTGAGAAAGACATCCATACCTCGTACCTGACCGATGTATATGCTTTTCCTTAATTTGATATATACACCTGTCCTTTGAATAGTTCAGGGTTTCAGCCAATCATAGTATCAGCATCATCAGTGTACTCACCTGGAACAGGATGAAGATGAGGAAGAGCTCATAGACGACAGAGACACAAAGCCAGAACCTCCAGTAAGCTGCAGGGTGAAAGAAGGTGTTTGTGATGATTTGAGCAACAGTTACAAGTGAACATCAGTGTGTCAAAATATAAAAAGAAATTCAGGGAATGGAAACTGATGTAAATTTTGTAAAAGATTTTTCTTGCTTCTGCATGGACTGCAACAACCTGAACGACATCAAAAATAACCTACCTGGCTGGTTCAGCGGGTCAGGGAGTATGACGCAGTCGCTCAACACACATAGAAAAACAGAACCCTCTTGTCTTTCACTCAAGTAATGCAACAACAGTGGCCCAAATGCTTGTGTCCTTTCACGCCTCTAACAACTGACAATATTCAGAACGTGTCTGCATCTGTCGTCCACACCCTTTTATCTAGCCTCCTTGTTTTCAGTCTGTCTCTTGCATGAATAGCCCGCTTAGAATCGTCATAGAAAACTACTTTTAAGAAGTGAACTGTTCAAATAGAAGCATTAATTTATAGTGTTGAAATGTTACAAAAGATGTATCAGGAGAAGACATGTCCCACATTATGATATTATTATAGAAGAGAACAATTTTGAATAATCCTGTAATTCACTATGTGACATTTTGTTGTGACTCATCATGTGATCCTTCACTCAAGTCAAACTTGTTGCCAAGGAAATGCAGGTAAAAAAAAAAACCCACAGCATTTTGCAATAAAAACAAAATATCAGAACTCAGAAGACACCACTGTATGAATGTGTGTTGACGGATGGAGGAGGCGTACTGTAATAACTTTGAGTGGTTAACAAGAAGACACCTTCTAATGTCTAAAAGCACTCATCTTACCTGGATGTGGTCGAGTGAATGGTCCATCTTTGGCTTGTGTTACTCCAAAACAGAGAAAAACCAGGATGCTGGCTACAATCCCCCTGAAAGAGTACAAACAGAAACAGAAATAAATATATTTAACTATTTAGTTTTTTCTATGGACTGAAAACACTCACACAGCTCAAACAACAGCACCTATCAATAAAATGTGCATTTTCAATTGTCCAACTCTTACATGTGAAGAAAAGTGGGTGTTTGCCAACAAGTATGAGTGCATTTGTTTAGTTGTATGAGTGTGAGGGTTAAAAAAAAAAAAAGTAAAGCGTAAAACTGTGTGTCAAAAGTTCAGTTATATCACGCATGTGTGTGAACTAGTGTGAGTGCAGGAAGGGATTAGTCAGATGTTTCCAAAATGAGTGTGAGTGTTACAGCCAGGAAGAAGCTCTATGCTCTTTATCCCAACGAGCCTTACTGCGCTGACTGCAGCAAATCCGACTAAGCACAATTCCAAAGTGCGCACACACACAAACATCAAACAAACATTAAAACATTGTGGCATTAAAACACCCAAACATACAGCCCAACTGCATAAAAGCAAATTAAATAGTTTCAATAAAATGTAGTTCACGTGATTCTGTAGACAAATGTGGTGTCTCCAAACTTCAGTCACTAACCCCAACGCAGTTCTCTGTTAACCACACCTGTCCATTACAACACCATCATTGCTGCACCTAAGCTGTTAATCCCACATAGCATTTTACAGTAATGCTAATACTAAGAACAAACACTGTTTTTCTGTACTCCTACAACCATCCACAAACACCAGCATTTATAACAATAGATTTAAATCAACAAGTGAAGATGGATGGGATGGCCTTATGTTCATAACTTAATGCATTACGTTTCTTCACATAACTGAGAGTTCATCAGTAACACTTCCCCTCTGGCCATTTCTGATATAACCACACAAGGAAATCTGTCTTGCACATTTTCTCCATGTTGATTAAAAAAAAAAAAAAAAAAAATCAAACAAACGAACAGATTCATGCTTCTCTTTTTTCATGGTCATCGGGGTTTTAGTTTTCCGTGACAAGCTACACACGGCATTGAGAGAGTGCCAAATGGACTTAAGGTGAATTCAAATGAAAACCAAGTGATTCAATTTGAAATGACTCACACACCTCACCCCTGTGCTCACTTGCCTTGATGCCAAATAGCTGGTAAACATCACTAAAATGGCTGTGTGTTATTGGCTACTTTAGTTACGTAACCTCTTATTCTGTCTTTGATCGACAATCTGACATGACCTGCAAAGGACCGACAAACAGATACAAACCAAAAAGGCAAGTTAAATGGCACCAGCAGATTTCTCAGATAAACAGAACATAACTACACGATATAGGGGTTCTAACTCTTGTTAGATAAAACAAAACTCCAGCTAAAACTATTTTTTGAACTCAATCAAAAGGACACAAGCAGGATTCTGGAGGTACATACAAGAAATATAGAGTGTAGGCTACTGACCTTTTAGTGTTGTAAGCGGTGTCCTGGGGGGTCTCTTCCAATAGGGTGACGTAGACCAGAGCACAAGTCAGTATGAACAGCACTGTCAGAGTATGAGCCCGCCTGGAAAAGAGGAGGAGAGGTTTTAAAACAAAAAAGATAAGGGAAAAATACAAACTTGTTGATGACCTCTAACACCGAGAGAGACCATTTAGCAGCATTGAAACAAAACACTGAAGCTCCCATTAATACAATTTTGCTATAATTAATCCCTGAACCCTATAAACAGTTTTCACCACATTGACATTTTATGGACCAAAAACTCAATAATAGAATTTAGAAATCAATAATGCAAATAATGTGAGTTTCCCTAGGAAAGTAGAACAGATGACTTAAATATTTCTGCTGGGAAACTGGGCTACTTAAGCTGAAAATAGAAGCAAAAACTTCAAACAAAAACAAACATACAAAAAGAAAAAAGGACTAAAAAGGAAGTAAAGGTTTTCTCAGTCAGTTCAACATCGTCCTAAACGCAGGTGACATCAGGAGAGAAGTCACAACTAGTTTGTGATGCCGTGTTTCTGATGACGTGCCAAACTGTGGAAGGATTTCATCTCATAGCATTTGTATACATTGGTTGGCAGGTTGCGCTTCAGGTTAAAGGCTGTGATGTTTGCCATAGGCTCATACCATTCCCGCCCAGATCACTCAGTTGTAGGTGACAAGCCTTGGCCTTTGTCATGCAACAGTTTCCCACTATTGTTCAGATAAACACATGCTATCTGTGCGCTTTATCTCAATTCAGGGTGCGAAGTTTTGTTCAACAACTTGCTGATACTGTGCAACTCAAAAGCTCAAATATTAATGAATGGCCTCAGGATTTCTGAGTCAGAAAGTGGGTAAAAGATAAGGCAAAATGTTACAATCCCCTTTGCCGATAGGAGTTTGTCCTTGCCGAGTCATGTTCAATGTCACCAAAAATCAACACATCAGAAGCGGGAGTCAAAACACGCCACAGACAAAAGCTCACTGCGACAATGTCTTTTGTATCCTTCACTTCAGTCTCTCTCTCAAACACAGCAGCAGTAACTGATCGCTGCTTAAACAGCACAATCTAGACTGCCAAAATGAAGGAGGAGGAAAAACTGCTGCATTCAGTTAAGTGTCATGTTTTCATCCCTACTGATCAGAGCCGGTACAGACTATTAACTTGAGTTTGTAGATGCCCACTTTACTAAATTCATGGTGTTCGTAAAGTAAAACAATTGTGATGTCAACGTATTTTCAGGCGGTCCTGATACGGTATGTTAATGATCCAGCTGCAGTGTCCCTGAAAGGGAGCAGAGCAGATCAATTAGTCAGTGAAAATGTATAGATTTTTGATAGAGTGTGTGGCAGGGAGGGCACCATGGTGACCATCAGCCATCAGCACTATTTATCTGCTCAACCTCAGTGTCACTGCATAGTCATTTAACTCAGAAATTAAATTTTGTATCATTACCATTGCAGACACAAGACAAACGAGTATCATGACTGATTTCCTGAATTCAGATTCACAATGCCAATTTGATATCGATTCATTTTGAAATGGTTCAATACCAATATGCTTGGTTTTGAAAAAATTGGAATATTAAAATGTAATACTGAACCCCCAAGTAGTTACATGAATGCACTTTTGTACTAATATGAGCACACTGTGCAACTTTACAGTACATAGGCGATAACTCAAAGTTGAAAGTTAAATGCCCGTTCAAGTTCAAAATCTGCTAATCAGAAAAAAGATAACAGCGACTAGACTGTCATCCTGAGCAGATAACCACAACATGTGACCCCGATAGTTTTGCAAAATTTGTGAAAAAGGCACAGGATATGGCATAGACTGAGATAGAAAAGACTGATCGAAGGACTTTATCAATTGATATAGAACATTTTAAATATCCGAAGATCTGGACTTTATAACTGGTGTTATAAATATTTCATATTTAAAATGCTTACACTGATTGGATGGCCTATGGTTTTAGCCACATAGCCAGTAATCATTATTAATGGCTGTGTCAAAGGGATGAAAAGAACAGAGTTGGTATAAATCAACAGAGTCAAGGCCAATCCGTCACTTATAAAGTCTGACCTATTGCAGATCCTTTGTTCGTTCAAAAAACGCTTCACTGACCTCACAACACACCGACTGACACCAAACAGAACTGTGATTAAGTGAAGCTAATACAAACAGTGTCAACTAACTGCACAATAAACCAATAAAACAATTGCCTAACTTCCTAAATTCCTGGCATTGAGTAAATTAAAAAATAACTTTTTTTCCCCAACACGTCATGTGCTGAACATATTAACCTTGTTGAATAAACTCTGTTGTAGACAAAGTCTGCATAACTTACATCTTTTTCAAACCTGAAAGAATATCACTCTGTCCTGCAATGTCTTGTTAATCCATTAGTGCTGATACAACTGGGATTGGTAAAAGTTGGAAATGACTGTATGTATGAGTAATATTAAATATCATGCTCACACTCTGGTTAAGATAAGGCAAATATCCTTACCATGCATGCATACTGTAAAGCTAAAGATAAAAAGAAAATTGGACTTTAAGAGGTGGCCAGAACCTTTGGACGGATGTCTCGCTCAACATCATCATTTTCTGTTTCAAGAACACATGAACGGCTTCTATATGTAAATTATACACAGTGGCTGAGTGTGTCAGCTTGTTTGAATATACAAACAATTCATTTAACAGTCCTCAATAAATATGGAAAACGAATGTGTGTTCCTATCACACCGAACTTCCAAGGCAATCTCAACAAGGAATACCTGAAACCCTTGGGAGATTGACAATGCAGTGTTGGTGGTGTTACTGCAACACAGTTCATGTTTACGCTCATTGAAGAAAACAAAGACAATCAGGTGACTTTAGTAATGGAACATGCAATTAATGGGACTTTAAACATAACATGTGAGACAGCCAGTGCTGTTGCTCAGGGTTTGAGAGACGAGATGTCACACAAGGTGTTATTAGCATCTTTTCCCTGTTGCACCTCCTCATCCAACCTGTTTGGCAGGAGACACAGGGGAGGACCTGGTGTCTCTGTTGCCTGACAACCATACAACACCAGTGGGAGTGAAAAAGACACAGTGGAAATACCAGCTTGGTGCGACTGAAACCCAGGACAGGATTAGACTAAAATGTACCACTGAGATTGAGGCTGGGCATCCAGATAAAAGAAGCTACTGGTTCATGTCAGTCCTCGAACAACTGGAGTATATGTATTATAGTGATAGCTTGACAGTAGGACTGAAATAATGAGGTGGTTCAGTGACAGAGCCCAGTGCCCCAAAGCTACTATAATGGTCAGCTTGAATGTGATTTACTTAAGAGTTAGAGGCTTTAAAATATTGGTCCAAATAAACAAGTTGCTAACACATTGCAAAGCTCTGTACTTCATTACTTTTGAATTATCCATGCTGCAAGCTTTACATTTTCTGTGAACAACAACACCATTATTAGATGTCCTTCACCCCTAAAGTGGTCACATTTACCAAGTTATGGCTTGCTTTTTTGATTAGGAGGTTAGTCATTTCACGTCTGAAAGAAATTAAACCGATGTTTGAGTTTGACCTGAGGCATTCATTACAAAAACAGGCTTTGTGCTTAGCAAGGAAACATGGTGGTACACA
Organism: Microchirus variegatus; assembly: GCF_963457635.1. Taxonomy (NCBI): domain Eukaryota; kingdom Metazoa; phylum Chordata; class Actinopteri; order Pleuronectiformes; family Soleidae; genus Microchirus; species Microchirus variegatus. Next base: position 7,693,427 of record NC_139809.1, read on the forward strand.
TCTTTGTTGATTGTTCAAACACAATGAGGAACATAACATGTTGACAACAACCAGCTAATAAATAGAATAAGTGGGTCTGAGAGTAAGAGAGACACAAGGAATAGAAATAACCAATACAGCTCGTGAAATGTTGCACATTGCCATTATGTTTAGAAAAAAATACTTTTTAAAATGCACTGATTTAATATATGATCATCATGAGAGATAGTGTTTGTTCTTTGAATTAAAACACCAACTATCTTCTGGCTTCTGTGTGTATGAAAGTCCAACAATAGTGCAATAGTCATGTTTTTTTTTTATCAGCTCCAGTCCTTTTCTGGTGCAACACTATGGCACAGGTCATGGGGTCAACATAGATTGGCTGTTGATGACCTGTAAGGACTGATGTCTCCAACTCTTTACTATCTCTGCCATGAATTGCATTCCTTCTCTCGAGCAGTGCTCAGTTATAGTTAATTTGGCCGGGAGTTTGAAAAGACAAAAGCAACATTTTTCAATCTTGTGACAATGAATAGGACACAAGAAAACAAGGATCTTACTGCCAAACAGCTGGGGTTTCCTGAGTTTAAAGAACTCGTGTTTACATGCAGATTTTGGTGTACACAGAGTACAAGACATTTTTGTATTATGCAGCTTTACCGCTATACTTCAGGATGCTTCTACTTCAGTAATTTCAATTGACAAAAGTAGCTTGGCCTCGAGAATTACAATAACAGGAAACAAGGCAGGATTCCAAAGCTCTTACAAAGTAATGAAAAAACTCTCATTATCAAGGTTTCTCTCTAAGGGAACCAGGCTCTTCAACTTTCAGTCACTGGATAGCTTAGTAGATTTTTAATGCCATCTGCTTTAAGCACAGTGAGGTAAGACACACGTTACCCATGCACACTTAATCGGGCTTAAATATTCCTGGAGCAACAGGTTGAAGGAAGGGCCGCAGCAGCGAATTAAAGACTGCAGAAGGGAATGTTGCTCTTCCAGATTCACCTCCTGCCCTCACCTGAATACACATGCAACATACATGTCAAATGCCTGTGTGTGTGCGCATGAGTCATTCATTCATAAAAAAAGAAAAAACGCTGGATGGAAATGCACAGAAATGCTTTTTTCGTGTAACTTTGTGTTAATGTTCATGAAATTGTGAAATTAACATGTTATGGCGTAACCCCCCCAGTTGTCCTCTGTATATCACTGTACTTTTGACACCAGATAAAGACCTCAATTGTATTTTGGACCATGCTGTTGTAACTAAACAGAGCAGGGGAGATATGAGAGGTTGACTTATCTGTAAAACTGAGAAAGATCCACATTGGATCAAAGTGGGTGTGACAGTCATTAATAAACACAAAGTTTTAGTATATTCAGTGCTATGCTATGTTTATGCTCTCGTAAGACACCGATACTCAAAAAAAGTGAAAAATCAACAGACACCGGAATGAATAATTTCAGTGTTCACATTGATGAGTATTTAACAGCAGTCCTTTATTATTTAGCCTTTCTGAAGCTGCTCTGTGGTTAAATAAATTAACCATCTCTCTCTATATGTATATATAAACATACATATAAAGTTAAATCCTCTCACTCAGTTCACTCTGGTGCCAGGATGGAGATAGTACGTTTCAGCAGATCTCTCTGGGCCTGTGTTTCATTTCACCTTGAGACCTGTCCACACATGCGCATGATTCTGCAGGGACACTAAATCTTCTTGCGTGGAGTGAGAAACAATCCCATCACTTCAGATGATGGGAGTGACATTAAAACTGTGGACATTGCAAAAGCATTACTCACCAGAAAAAGGTGTTGGTCCCGTCGTCATAGACCTCACACTCGGTGTTCCTGCGTTGCAGGCTCTCTCTGGAGGTCTGCTTCATCACCTTGGCTTTGGACGGCAAGCTCTGACCCGGACAGTCCGGATCGACCGAGCCGTTGTTGACCTGCTCTGCGGCTGTGGCGCACTTGCCGGCGGCGTTCGCTGCGGCCACGCCGCTTCTCTTCGCTTCGGGCTTGGTCATGGCTTCAGCGCCCTGGATATTCAAAATAATCTCATTTATCCCTGAGCTCTGCTCCCGAGGACCGTCATCCGCGGCAGCCCCACCCAAGTGACTGTCAGCATCCTGAGGTGGTCGGAGGAAATGAACGTAATGAAGACGAGGGCGGAGATAATAACCTGAAAATCACGTCGTGCTGTTTTTATTACCACCGAGCACCACCCAGCAAGCGGTGCTCTCTGCACAGACACAGTGTAAAACACCGACACACATGTACACACAGAGTCATACTCCTTCACTGACGCCGCCTACTCATAACAACGCATTTCTACAAAACCATAAAGCGACACACTGTCATGTTATGTAGCAGCTACAGCTATAGACCACCGTGTTACCACATTATTACAATAAACACATAGGTGTCAGGTGTTCGGGCGCGCGCACAGTGACTCAACTGCGAGAAATTGAGACAACCTGGCTAACCACATGAGCCATATGGGCTTCTATGACCACTTCACCGTGCTAACGCTGCTACTTTAACACTGTTGAAAGCTCGCTAAACATTAACTTTCATTAAGGTCACCGTAACTCCGAAACCCACTTTGACCGTTAGCGTGACAGAAGAGCGTCTCGGCGTAGTTAAAATTAAGCTAGCATTACTTACCAGCTGGTCTTATATTGGATTAATAGGGTGATGAGTTCAGGAGCTGCTGCTGCTAACGCTACATCGGTACAACCCACGCGGAGGAAATCCGTTTGCTAATTAATTGTGAAGCAATATAATTCAGCGACTGCACCGTGTACGGCGCGTCTCTGCCCGTCGTAACAAAACAACTCCACACAGTACAGTGTGCTCCGTACACTCCAGACACATTTCACATGGACACGCGTCGCCAACAGTCACGATAAGAGCGCCATCAAACAACCACCATATCCGGTCAGGATCTTTCAAATTAAAGCGCGCTCCGGCAGTCTTACATTCAAGTGGGATTTATTGTGAAACGATGCCGGACGTTTTGCACCGGCCACTTTGCTACGCTATATGCTGCTTTGCTAATCTGACAACCTGACCTATCTGGCGGGTTTAGCTCAGACGAGATGATCCGTTTAAACGCTTTGTTTACAACAACAACTTGGAAGTCAAGTTTTAAAAATCCCACAGTAATAGCAGCCAGAATATATAAAATCATGCAAGAGTAGATTATTTATTGAGGTGTGCGACAAAGAAACATGGTATCATAAGTGTCCTGAAAACATGTTTTCAGACATTTTTATGTCGTCACTTCCGCATGACAAATCTGACGTCAGAAGATAGAATGATGACAAATTAATGGCAATTTCATAGAAGAAATAACCTAATGCGACATGCAGCAGTTGATTAAACCAATATTTGGGCATATATTTAATTTCATAAATTCAATGAAAAATATTGTATATATGTATATATATTCTGGTCATTGTCACCTTCAGAAGTGAAGAAGAACTTAACACAAGCAATTTCAGTCCTGCAGTTATTAAAGATCAGACAAGATAAGATAAGATAGTCCTTTATTCGTGCTGCAGTGGGGACATTTACATTGTCACAGCAGCAAAGACAATAAAGATAAAGGTAATAAATAATAAACATGCATTTCCACATATGTGAAAGTGCAATATAGAAAGACGTATAAAAAGAGTATAAAAACAGAATGTACATTATAGACAGTTACCAGAATATATACAGTGTATATATGTACAAGAATATATACATACACACATAAATGTTGTCTGTATTAATGATTATTAATGCTTTTAGTTGCAGATTATACAATCTCGGTCTCAAGTCCACTTTCTGTTGTTGAATACTTCAAAGAAAAAAAAAACATTTGTTTGTATATTACCTTTAAGTTTGTATTCTCAAAGATCCAGTCACTGTCATACTCGACAATCGTAACTGTTGACGTAATGTTAATGAATATGTAAACGATGTTCACGATTAGGTCAGTCTAAGCAAGTGATGTTAAGCAGTTAAGTCAAAACACCCTCAGCTGACAACACATGGCAAAACCATATTTAATCTCTTGTTTAACCAAAGTCACAGGCCCCAGGATAAAAGTACAAAGCTCATCTGTATTGATTTCATCCTCCACCATGGAAATTGTCCTTTTTATGCCACTTAATTTATCTGCGGTCATGCAAGGCTTCGTTTCACGTTGGGAGATCATGGTCTGTGGTCAGTTAGTACTAATTACTGTAAACAGCATCCTGGTTGCATTCACTTAGTCTAGTAAATGCAACTATTATGTCAACAAGCAGGGAAGTAGTTGTTGGATTTAGTGCTAATACATTTGTAAATATGCAAATCTAACATTGGTTTTTGCTTCTACTACAGACACTGCCTAAAATATGTAGAAAGGATATCATGACTTAGTGTCTTCATGTTTTTTTCCCCTAATTTCCCCCCTTTAATTTATGTAGTCAAAAAGCAAAGGAAGATAATGATAATCGAGTGCTACTGTGTGTCCACAGCCAAAGGCAACACTCTCCACAGGCATAGATGAGCCAAACTGAGCCAAAACAGCCAGTGGACGTTAAAGTGTGGGTAGAGGGGTTTTGTAACTGGGTAAATAAATGGCAGGAGTTGCCCCAGGCTTTTAGTTAGTTTATTCTTTAGTTTTATTTGTCTAGTATCCTTGTTTTATAGTGTTTGACTACATGGCATTTACAAGTATTTACATTCAAACAGACAAGCCTTGATGTATTGATTGATTGTCCCCCTGAAGCCATTCATTGTTTTAAATCAACAAGTATTTTCTGATTGGACTGAAAGCTTTTTTTCTTTAATTTATTGAATTGAATTGAATGACTTTATTCCTCCCCCGGGGGAGAAACACACATTTACAACAGCTCAATTAAGGCGACAAGAGGTGCAGAAATGTGCAAGGGCATAATAAGTAGGAAGAAAGACAACGTAAAGATAAGAGTAAAAATAGGGTAAAAAATAAAATACAATATGGTAAACAAATCACACTCTAAATACAAATAAGACTCTAATAAAATAAAATACAGTAAGGTAAAAATACGCTCTAATATAAGTAAAAAGAAGTAAAATGTATGCTCTGATCCTGAGCTTTACTCATGCAGTACCGCTTTAGGCCCTATCATTGCAAAGACATTAAAAAAAAAAAGGCAAATCTTACCTTTACAGACAATAAATGACTAACAAAGTAATGGAGAGCAGAGTTACAGTAAAATCACATTCACAGACCAGTAAGACAAAAGCCCTTTAGGCCTTTGTTTCTGAAAAAGTATTATGGAAACATTACAAGAGTTATTTATAGCTGTATAGAAAATGTTCTCTGGCCAAATGTGCATCTCATTACTGTGCATGTTTTAGTTAGTCAGAAACAAAGTTCAACAAATACTTCCTTTAATTTTCTTTTCTCTTTTTGGCTTAATACAACTTGTCAAAAGCTTTTCAATTACACATCTTCTTTGTGTTATCAATGTGTTGGATGAAGCTCTTTGCTTAACTTTTCCTAAAATTCCACAGGCTGGCTTTGGCTTTGAGCGTAATCACAGTAACAATCACAGAATCACAGAACAAGTGATTAGGTGGACTGCTGTGTGGATTTTAACAATGCAAATATATCAGTTTTGTCCTATAACAACTGTAGCATGGTGCCTGCACTGCCTGTTGCTGTTTGAAAGATGTCCTGCCTATACAGTAGTTTCTGATGAAGCATATCATTTGGTGAAGTGTGTGTGAAACAGCGGCTAACTCGACTAGGAAATCGCTCCACAATGGTGGGTTCAACAATGGCTGATTTTCAGCTTGAAGGCAACATATATATATATATATAGAGAGAAAACTGTTTTATGGGTGTGTCATGCTGCTTTGCGGGACGAAATGACCACTTATTCCTGCGGTGTGGCCTGCAGCGCCTGTGCGAACATCAAAAGGACGAGTTTGTTCAGGTGAGTGGTCTCGGTGGGGGTGCGCGGCACACCCAGGAAATGGCCCTTTAATAGTTGAAGTCCTTCTTTAGGTGGTAAAATCAACCAGCACCAGCCCGGCAGCAGCCATAACAAAGAAGACCACAAAACACTAAAATCTGCGGACAAGAGAGCGAGAGACGGTGTAAATAAGTGGCTAAATACAATAAACGGTGTCGTACACATGATTTATACTGAAAGCTTTGTTGTCTCTTCGGATGATTCCTGCAGAAAACAATGGCCATATGTATCATTTACACTGTGGCTCACACTCTACACTACATTACACTATGTAATCATCTTTGTCATGACTATTTCCACATGACGCCTGGAAACAAAGCATTGGATTGCATATAAATATGCTCAAATGAACCGATGCCTGTATAATAATGCAAACATATTATAATATTATATAACATATGATTGAATCTCTGACTTTATATGGAGTGCACTGGAGAGCATAACCTTCAAATGCAAAATGTGCAGACCTGTTTTTGTTCTTTGCTCCATTGATCCATTGAGCCTGGGTCTCCTTAACATGCGTTTAGCCCTTGGGATGTTTCCATTACTGTGAAAGTGTGTGTGTGCGTGCGTGCATGCGTGCGTGCGTGCGTGCGTGCGTGCGTGTGTGATGAAAGGCACATGCTGCTGCATTTTTCTGAGGAATGGGTGGGAGTGCATCTCAGTGAGTGACTGACCGTACCTGCTGTTCTGATGAAATCTGCGAGATTAGCATCTGCCTCTTTAGAAATCACGAATACAGACTTTCTCCTCAGACATTTGTTCCCTTTCAGACATTTGCTGATAATATCTGCTTGGAAAAACCCCGACCAGTTTGAAACTAATCAAAAAGATGTGAGAGATGACTCTGCGTCTGGACAGAGTTTTACGTAAATGGTGAACACAAAAGCCCTGTTGTAATAAAACAGTCCATTCAGTACCATGGTATTTATTCACGTTTACATACACAGAATGTGAAGAATGTAAAGAATTGTCTATATTCACTGGGCTCATGACAAAATCGACAATTAAGAATGTTTATTTCACCACTAGAGGGAGCTAAAACATCACCCAGCTCTTTGCTTAACCCTAGAACACCATTGTCGTGTGGTTTTCACTCGAGCAAATAAATGTATGTTATTGTCATGAAAACGAAGTTTTCATCTTCATTGTTTTTTTGGGGGGGGACATTTTTTTGTTCCCAAATTCCTCATTTTCCAGTAATTTTTGAGCATTTTTATTTATGGTCCCCTCATGATGCTTTTCTTTCATTTTGTTAGACATGACACAGTTTAAAATAAAAGAACACTACTCGTGTATTGTCATGTTTTGATATATTTTGATGACAAGTAATTTGTATTTATTATCTTGGGTCACCCGCAGTTAGTGATGGTGTTCTAGGCTTAATAAGATCATGAGGAGGGAATTATTTAGTTTCACGTTTCTGATCACAGTGATCACCACAATCGTCAATCAGTGGAGGCATTAATCAAAGCTCTACTCAAACTGGATCTCGTTTTCCCAGTTTTAATGGGCAAAACAATCAATAAAACGTGTTAAAATTCACGACGAAGATTAAAAGAAAATCACAGCAGATGTGTAAAAGAAAGGGTTAATCATGTATTCATCAAGTATAGTACTTTGTACAGGCTCTACGTTGTTCAAAGCTGCTCATCACAAATCAGAGCCTTTCTTCTTAAAGAGTTTCTGTCACTTTATATTCTTACATATAGACCAGTTGCATGGAAAGGTGTTGATTCTCTATAGCACGACAGTCCCAGCAGGTCAGCCAGTTCTTACTCATGGTTTAGAGACATAAAAAAAGGTTTCCCCCACTGTGACCTAAAACGATTCCGTGCATGTTCAGATACTGTGTTCCACCTCATGATAGCAGTGTAACTAAAGGACAGCACAGAGAGCGTCTGACCTGACACAGGCCTGTTAACGACGCCACTGTCTCCTCAGGTGTTCTCACCCTTTCACTCGCATGAAACTGTTGCGTCGACCTACGTGATCCTCACATGACACACGGAAGGTCAAAGGTCCTCGCATGCGTTGTTAGGCCATGTGTCAACTGACAGTAGTGAAAGATGTGACTGCAGATGGACATAACTGTAATGTCAAACTAAATCTTTATATATCTCTTTTTTAATTAGAACTAGAATTTCATTCATCTTCTACCACTCAATTCTCCACATTACGGTCTTGGGAGTCGCTGATGCAATCCCTGCTGACACAGGGCAAAAAAAAACAACTCCAAATATGCCAAATAAAATAACAATCAAAGTTAGATTTTCGTGTGTCACTCATATATTTGCACATGTGCAGTTTCCCGCAGTCCTTTGCTGTGATAAGTGAGATAAACAAATATTTATTTGACTGCGTTGATGAAATGACAAAGCACATTTTTATGAGCTCTTACGGCAGTGGCACTTATGAACCACACGGGGGTGCTGTACACTTATCAATCCAATCCAAAGGCGTTGCCTGTCCTCACTGGCAGCAGACTCCGCAAGTAACACACACACACACACACACACACACACACACACACACCAACACACAGATTTGCTTAGCATTTGAAGAGAGGACCCTCATGGAGGAGATAATGCATTCCCTAAACCCTTTACCTTAACCTTAACTAAGTGTCTAACCCTAACCCAAACATAAACCATACAACTATAGGTCCCAACCCTGAAAAAGCACTTTAAGGTTGTGAGGACCAAAATGTCCTCACTTTCCCAACATGTCCTCACTCCGTATGTTTTTTTACGACTGTGGTCCTCACAAAGAACACATACGAACACACACACACACACACACACACACACACACACACACACACACACACAGATTGTGAGCAGGTCCTCTGGTGAGGACACCGCACTGCCCATCTAAACCCAGTCTTGTCGTGACCACAATTCACATCCCAATCCGGACTTAAACCAGAGTCTCGGTAATTAGGTTCTTCTGCATCACTAGGACCAGGTCTCATGGATGTTTCCGATCCATGCCGGAGGACTAAGTACTGGTCCAAGAGAAAATCAATGTATTTAACATTACATACACTGTTGTTTTTATTCACTGCAGAAAAGTGCAACTGATGATCAGTGTAGAAAAACATGGGTTTGGAGAAAGTAAGTAAATTGTAAGATAATGGTTTCTCATACGTAAATTTTGGTTATGGTTATATTTTTAATGTATTACTGTAAAAGTGACTGTAGTGTGGGTCACTTTGACGACGTATAGCAGCTCCCCCTGCTGAGTGCTCATACTATATGACCCGAGGAGCTTATTGTTATTGTTGTGAGAGAAGAAAAGCAGGGAGTGTGTGTGTTTGGACTGTTGAGGGCGAGCGTGTGTGTGTGTGTGTGTGAAGCTCGAGGGGGTCAAACATCGGCCAATTTACCGGCTCAGAGAAAGCTTTTCTCGCTCTTTTTATTCTCACGTCACAATCGACAACAAACATCGATGACTCGCATGTAAAAAAAAACAAAAAAAACATTCAGTCTTGCGACACAGCGAAATAAATCAAACGTAGGCCCATTATCGGACGCACAGGGGGGGAAGAAGAAGAACAAATCCGTGTCCGACAATGGATACAGTGGTCGGTGTGTGTGTCAAGTATCCACGGGCGAGGCAAAAGTGTAACAGCGACACTTTTCACGCTGACACCAGGAAAGTGTGCTCGGGGTTATCGCAGCAGAAAAACAACAAACCTGCGCTCTCTGCTCCGCGTTCAGCGCAGAGAGAGAAGATCGACGGGAAATCAGGGTGGGGGATGTGCGTGTGTGTGTGTGTGTGTGTGTGTGTTACTGGAGGGGGTTGGACGAGGACAAGGCAGCCAATGAGGAAGCTGTCCGAGGTAGCTGCCGTGACACAGGACTCGCACTGAGGTTATAAACTCCACGTCTCACGACGAAGGTACATTTAAACTGATCTGTGAGGTGAGAAGAGACGCGACAGCGAGGAGACTCTATCACAACAACACCCAGGAATAAACACCCGCGTCGAGTGTCTTCTGCGCGTTTTTGGGGAGCTTGTTTTTGGGGGAGAAAAAGAGAGAGAGGAAAAAAAAAAAAAAGGTTTTGGAGATGTCCAACGTCCAGTTATCGAGCAGTGCGCTGGAGAGGCTGGTGGCCAGGAGGACCTTCCCTCTCCACAGGCGCACCAGCGTCTGTCGCAACCTCTTCGGACCCGTGGATCACGACGAGCTCAACCGGGACATGAAAGCCAGGATGCTGGAGATTTCCGAGCGCGACCAGCAGAGGTGGAATTTTAATTTCGAGGCCAACACCCCGCTGGACGGGGATTACGAGTGGGAAGCGGTGCCCGTGGTTAAGACCGCGGAGTTTTATCAGGACTCTGTACAAAAGGACAGGAGCCGGGTCCCCGCGACGCCCGTCAAAACGCAGACGCCGTCCTCGGAGCCTGCTCCTCCTTCTCCTCCTCCTCTTGCCCTGGAGACGCCGCTCATGGATGTGCTGGAGCGCCTGGTGGTGCCCGACAGCAGCAGCGACGGCAGCAGCGACAGCAGCAGCGGCGGCAGCAGCAGCGCTCCCTGTCAGGTGAAGGTCAACCAGGAGAACCGCACAGACAAGCTCAACTCAGGGAAGACGAACCACAGACACGTCCCGTGTGTGCGCCGTAAGAGGACACCGAGCGCTGACAACAACAACACACACATTACAGGTAAATATTTTACGCGTTGTGACACTGAGTTTCCTCTGTGTGTGTGTGTGTGTTTGGCAGCGCTGTCCAAATGACCACCATATCTGTGCGTAATTTACGCACACGTAGATCCATGATATGTGTTGTAATTTCATTTTCCTTTTTCCCCTCTTCAGATTTTTTTGTGAAACGAAAGAGAGCTGACAGAAAAGCCGACACGAGTGGTTGTCATCTCTCCAAATCTCCAATCCCCGTGGAACAGACTCCACGAAAGAGAATTCGTTGAAAGAGGTAATTTGAGATTTATTTTTTTTCCCTATTTTTTTATTTTTTTTACATTAAATGTTTTTATGACGCGCTACTTTGATGTACTTAAAGTGTTGGGTAATTACATTGTTACGATGCTGTGTTATAATTAGACGCTTGAGTTTTTTTTTGTTTTTCTGGGATATGTGTGTTAAAGGATTAAAGGCAGGCTTATCAGAGAGAGGAGAGGAGAGGGGGGTGGGGAGAGTTTGTGATGGTGAAATCGCAGTAGTAGTGATAGTAGTAGCTGTAGTAACACCAGTGGTTGGGGGAGGGGGACGTGCGTCACCGTGTGGCGGGAAAAGGCTCGGGTAAAGGGTGACGCCTGCTGCTGAGGTTACATTTCCTGTTTTCCGTGGAACTGCTTTCTTCGGACTCGTGCGCTTCTTCAGTAAAGAGACTCATGGTTTTCTTAATTTCCTCCTCCAGGTGTTGTTTTTTTTCTCTCGTCGTCGTCGTCGTTGCACTACTTTTGCCTTTACGCAATTTGGGAAGAAGGTGAAGACGGTTTTTGTCTCGTCGTCCGCCGCCGCCCCCCCATCCCCATCCCCCCGCTCGCTTCTCTGACGCTGGAAGAGGAGGAGGAGGACGGAGCCCCGGCGCTCGGCTGCTGCGGCTCCGGCAGAGCGGAGCCTCAGCACCGGAGCAGACTCTCAGGACCGAACGGTTTGGGGGCGGAGGAGGTGGAGAAGAAGAAGAAGAAGAGGGGGAACTCAGCCGAATGACATCTATCCAGTACAAATGTAGCATTCATTATTGCTTTTGCATACAGCCACTCGACAGTGTTAAATGTTTTAACATCTGTGCAATCCTAAATTACTTAAAAAAGAAAAATGTCTACACTGGCCAAAAGTGTACAGCTTTATAGAGACAATAGTATACAAATGTTTATTTCTTTGGTTTGTTTCTGTAAATGTATATTTTTTAAGACTATTCTAACTTATAATTTATTTATGTTTCCTTATATTTGTCAAATGCCTTGTTGATTTAGCCAAAGGGCATATTCTATTTCTTATTTTATTTTTTATTTTAATTATTTACATTTTTTTTTTTTTTAAATGTGATCTTTGCAATCATGTAGCTTCCCCATAGTCCACACTTGAAAAGTAGGTTTCTTTGTGTTTCTGAGCCGTTGTTGTTGTTGTTGTTTTTTTCTGTGTTTTTTCGTACCTACAAGTGCCCTAATAATGTCTTGCAAAAGATGGGAATAAAAAATATTTTTCACCTCAATTTTAACTCGATGTGTTTTAATTTAACTCTTTTTTTATGTATCCAAACCACAAAAACTGTTATTACTGTTTATCACAGATTTTTTTTTTACATTTACATATAGATTATAACACTTTAAAATGATTATTTGGGGTTTATTCACTGATGATCCACACAGTGTCATGACCCTGCACTGTCTTCTCGTCCCTCTCCATTGTGTCTGGCATGTCTCTGTCTGCACACAGGCTCTCTCTTACCTTACGCGGCCTATAACACATTCAGGCACGCAGCCCTGGGCAGCATGGCAGCTGTGGGGTATAGGCTGGGATTTAAAGGCCCTCTCGCTCCTTTTAAAGAAGCAGCAGCTGCCTTTGGATCTCCGCTTTGTCCACCACGAAGACACCCCCACATCCACCCGCACTCAACAAGCCCTCTCTATAGACCCACTCACGCTCACTGTTTACCCCGCCGTGGATACACCGGGCGTGGAGGCCACCTGCCAGAGCCGGGGAAAAGAAAACTACTAGTCTTTGTAATTGTCCTTGTCTATTGAAACAAACCATTGAACAGGTCATACTTGCAAGTTTACCATTAAGTGAAAGAAGCATTTGAATGCACGCTGGGCCTGCACTCACTGTCAGGGGTGCAGAGTGAAAAAAAAACAACAACACAACAGCTCATCATTTTCATAAGTTTCTTGATAGTGACTATATGACAGGCATGTTTTGATGAAAATGGGGACTTTTGATGGGCCAGGGTGACTTTATCAGCTCTGCGCAGCCATAAGCGCTGACGGGCTTGTTCTGATTTCCAACACAAAGCACTCGCTGGCTCTATTCTTTCCTTTTTGTTGCCATATGGCAAATCCATGTAGACATAGCCAAGACCTATTCAGTCAGCCACAGAATGTCCTGCACCAGAGAACAAAGGACACTTTGTCTGGCTGCTCTATTGATACGAATGGGCCGAAAAAATATTATAATTAATCTATGGCTATATCCAGCTAATTAACGCCCATATGCCCACGGGGAGCTGCGAAGGCCTTTCAGTGTACTTTTAAATTCTCAATAGTTTACATGTTAAAGACAACAGCTGTTCATGTGTTACTTTAATGAAGTAGCCTCTATGATGGAGACTGGACACAGTCCCCATCAGAGTTAGAGAGGTCATCCTCCTTTATTTGTCTCTACAGCTGTGTAACTATATAGAATTTGTCTCATAAATGGACATTCATTTCATCATAAAAGTGTTGAATTTGAGCCATTGAGGGAGAGGTCGTAGGTTAAGACACATTTCAATGGAAAGCCGAGCGTCTCTTTAAAAGGCACACATAAAATAAGATCAATTAAAAACGGTTGTCTTATTACAAACATTAAATCAATTTAATCCGACTCGTCATGCATACTAAATGGAGTTTGTCTACAAACAATAATAATAATTAAAAAAAAGTCTGAGCCAAGGCGGGGTTTTAAAGTTTAAATGGACGCCATTGTTGCTTAATTCAACGCTGCGATATGACGGACATAAAGGAAAGAGATGACAGCTAACATGCAGAGCCCATTAACAAGCCTATACTGCAGGAGAATATAACCAAACAGGCAGCTGCTGCTGATGGAGACAATCAGCCTCATGGGCCCTTCAGTCTCCCATCTGACCTTTAGGCCTATCTGCAGTTTCATCAGTGTCTACACATGAGCCTCTACGCCAAGGCCTCAATCACCACGGAAATTATCGTTCTTTAGTCAAATTACACCTTCATCAGTCACATATAACTTGTATGTAATATACAATTTAAGACAATTGTTTCAGGTCTTTTATATTTTCTACATCGGTTTGATTTAATCTGGTAAAATTTGCAACAACAACAAATACACATTTCTTAAGATGTCAGAAAAGTTTCAATTTTTGCATCAAAAATAGAAGAAATAATGAATCCATGTGCAAATGTGTACAAATTATTTGAAGGGTTAGGGTTAGATTATAGATTATAGGGTTAGAAGATAGATTTAACATGATATAATAAAGCTTTAAATTGAGAAAGACCATGTAGGATTAGGATATAAGAGAAGGAGGCAGATGTTTCAGTTGCTACAACGAGAAGTACAATTTTAAGAAACTTCAATTATTTTTAGTCAAATGTTTCTGCATTAAATGCAAAAAAAAATGTTGCTCTTCTTTTTTTGGGGATTGAAGTGGAAATAAACACAGACGCATTAATGTCGTCACAGGCCTGTGGCAAATATAGCAACTCGAAATATCATTTCTGGAGTAAAAACAAAATAATACTAAAAACACACAATTAATGGGCCAGTCTGCTAAGACTACAATTAAATATACAAAGAAGGAAAATCAGCCAAGGGGAATTAGCATTTTCCATGACCATCTGGCATCAGCGCAGGCGACAGGGAACAAAGGAGAGCTGGATCGAGAGGAGAGGCGAGTGTGCCATCGCATTGACCTGCAAATGAGTCTTTGTCACCGAGTTAAAGCTCCCTGACCCTCTTTACCCCCCTCCTAAAAAAAAGACCTCTTTTTTAAAATATCTATAGCGTGACGAATGGAAGGCCTGGATTCAGATGTGTGTGTTTTGGAGCTGCAGATCAAAACTGTCCAGGAATTATTGACAAACAGGCGAACATGGGCCTGTGTCGTTTCTCCACATATTTATATAATTCAAGATGTCGATATTTGTTTTAAATCTATATGCAGGTTTATTTGTATATTCTAAAGTCAACAGGATGGGTTTTTAACTGAAAAGGAAGCCCCGCTATACGTGTTTAGTTGTGGATGATGATGCGTTTTTGCGCACGGAGCTGCTGAGCCACTTTACGCATCACCCCCAACATCCCCTTATTATTTCCCTCTAATAAAAATTCGGAGTAAATTCATCCTGATCAAAACTGTGAGATATGCACATTAATTAATTACTGATGCTGCCGAGTTTTTCCTCAGGATGGTGAAAGTTTGGGTGTGGATGTCACGTCAGGGTGTGTGTGTGTGTGTGTGTGTGTGTGTGTGTGCGCGCGCTCGCATGCGGAGAATGTTTTGGTGGGATGGGACGATCGTTAGATTGCGGGACACCTGCGCCGCCCTCGTCAGCCCAACCCCCCACTCCCACTCCACTTCGGGGTTGGAGAGAGTCCGCAGACAGAGAGACCCACGCGTTTGCATAAAGGTGACTGTGATTGTATCCGGTGGAGAGGGACCCTCCCTCTCCTTTTGTCTTTATGTGTGTGTGTGTGTGTGTGTGTGTGTGTGTGCGCGCGCGCGCGCGAGTGAGTGTGTGTAAATTTACTATAATGATAAAACGCATAAATCAGTGACGTGAAGTGATTAAATTCAAGTCTTCGTGTAAAATTATGTGCGTATTATACACGCCAATCTCATAAGTACAACGACAGTATACATTATAATGTATTTATAATTACATAGTTATGATATTAAGACGATAATAAAGTCACCAAACGCACTTCAGTAAGAAATTGAAGTCGTTGTAACACGTTGTAACACAAGCATTTGGCACAGAATGCGTAAAAATGCGCACGAAAAGGCTGAAGTAGAGGATTATCAAACTGTACGGACCTTCAACAAAAACGTATTGGTTTGTTTGGGTTCCTCCACATGCAGGCCCGCCTGCTCCACCTCCCCCTACCCCTCGTCTCACGGGCCTTTTTCTTTTTTTACATCCACTCAGTATTCATGCCCGTGGACAACAAAGCGCACGACTCAATCCACGCAGGAGGCGGCGTGACAGGGAACTCGTGGCAGCTTTTCAAATACCTCCTTTCTGTTTCTCATCCTTTTCTCTGCATCACGACTTTGGTCTTGGGGACCTGGTGTGTGTGTGTGTGTGTGTGTGTGTGTGTGTGTGTGTGTGTGTGTGTGTGTGTGTGTGTGTGTGTGTGTGTGTGTGTGTGTGTGTGTGTGTTGCTTGGGTTGGGGGGGCTCCCACTTCAACTTCTAATTCACTTTGCACTCTCCACCCATGAAGGGAATTTAATTTCACTGTCCACGAAAAAAAAATCAGGGCCTTTATGTTTCACAGAGTCTGCACTGGAAACAAATATAAACAATGAATTGTTACAGCAGAATAAGACTTAGAATTAGAAGTATATCTTCCAGAATATGGTTAGTCTAAATGAAGAAGCCTAGGTTGATGTAAAAGAACATTTTATTTGACAACGTGTCATAATATCCTGCACTGTTGACCTGCTGCAACTTTGCAGAGGTTTCCCCCCAAAATGGTAAGCAATCACTGTATAATTTGGCAGGAAAATCTACTTTTTAATACTGTGTCTTTGCTGGAAATGAAAAGAAATCCAGTTTATTCAGTTCATAACTTCTCCTCAGTCTGCCGACAGTTGTCCAGATTTGAAAAGATATAGAAAACGTCTAAAACTGGGTATTTTTCTTCTGTATGATGGCGCAGTACAGAGCGGACAAGGTGTGATGTCCAGAATCTATTCAAATATGAACATTATGGACTTTCATTTCAACATCCGTATGCTTCCCCCTCTGTTAAGAGAGCCTCTGTTCTAGTGTGTCACAGCATGACATAAATTGAACTGAAGAACCTCATAAGGAATCAACACACAGTATAAATTACAACAATGACAGGGATTGTTTTTATATAGGAATCAAATAAACCTTTGTTTCACATTTGGTGCATGTTAGGGTATGCCGTCACACATCAACATCACTCTATACTCGCCCTACTCAGCACTAAACAAACATCAGCTGAAGGACCATGTGAACAAGCACCCATTGGTGATTTTCCTTGTAATTGATCGTAGGGCTGACCTCGACCTGCACTCTTACAAAACACTTGTCTCGCCATGTGGCATCATCAATAGATTCCTTGACATATCTGTGCAGCCAGTAAAGCAATGCAGCCAGTGGATGCCTGCGCATCACAGACCCAGGGGGATTCCAAAACGTAGAGAAATGCAGCTGTGAAATGTCTCCTCTCTTTCAGCATTACAAAAACACTTTTGAATATAAGCTTCAGTTCCTTCTTGTAAATGTCAAAACGTGGCCCCAGTTCTGTCCACATATATATATATATATAAAGGATATTTGTGCAGCTCTTCCTGTCTGCTCCTGTATGTTATTGACCTTCAGCTCCTCAAATTTATTTAAAAGCATTCAGAGGAGATGATGTGGAGTCAGGAGGACGCATCAGCATCAGCATCAGCATCAGCATCAGCAGCACCACCACCTCACACAATGTCACACACCAGTCTGCCCTGAGGGTTTCACACATACTGTACCTATCAAAAACCGCATAGCTTGACTCAAGAGTGATAGCTTTGCAACCAGAGGACCATATGTGGCTCTACAGGAAGGGGGCCGGCTTCATTGTGAGAGTAATTGGACAGAGAGGAGAGAGGAGGAGACACAGATAGTGCGATGACACTTGAGAAATGAGATCTAACTCTATCCCAGCGCCAGTCCTGACAGCCAGAGTCCTCCACCTCCATTCTTCTGCACTCTGCCTTTGTCCGGATCCTTTTCAGTCCCTCGAAGCCAAACCTGTTCCCTCTCACGTCGCCTTCTTGCGCGGGATGCGTGTCCTCTGTTGAGCGGCTGCTGTCTCTGTTTTATCTGTCCATCCATCCATCTCTGACACCTCCACTTCTCTCGCTCCTCTGCAGGCAGCGCCGTTCTTCTTCGCCTTCAATCATTTTGGCTCATAAAACTTGTGGAGGAGGGTTAGCAGGCTGTGTTTTCAGGGCTGGCTACACTGCTATGGGTGCACTGACTCGGACTAATGTTATTCACGCCTCACATTTGCTCGCCAGGTCCTATGAAAGGGGATGTCCACGTAAGCCTTTATGAGACGCGCAACAAAGGGCCATCATTCATCAGACAGCAAAGCACCAATGAGTGGCAGCGCCGAGGTTCATCCTGCTAGCGCTCGGCTGCTTTTGTTAGCATTATTTTCCCAAACTGTTGTCTTTTGCACGGGGAACTATAATCACAGTCACGCTATCAAGTCATCAAAAATGATATCATTTTTTACTTTGTTTAGAAAGTTGTTGCATGCTCATACGTGTGTGTGTGTGTGTGTGGATGTACTATATTTGAGCCTCTGGTGATGATGTAGATTTATATCCATCACATTTAACACACTTTATCTCCTCACTTACAGGCACTTTGCTGTCACATAATTGTGTTTCCTCTTCGGTTAATGTGCCGTGCAGGCTGCACAGCTCTGTTTGCTCTTATAACAATTACAATAAAGCTCCACTACGGCCATACTCCTGGGTCACCAAGCCACAGCTAAACTTTACCTTTCCTCGGCTGTTCTTTCACACAGCGCCAGGAGCTTAAAGAGTCCTGTTGGCAGCTCACAACAATACCCAGAATGCCACGGGGCCTTGTCAGCCTGTCTTAATTTGTGACTGTGGTCCTGGGGTTGAATTCAGCCACTGCTGGCTGCTTGACCTGCTCTTTTCTTTTGGCAGATTAGCAACATCTTTTAGTCTCCACACAGGGCGACACCAATGGGGCCGATATGCAGCTTGCAATTACACAGCAGGAAAACCTTTCTGAGGCAAAAACACGCATGCATGCGTGCACACATACACATCGATGTTTATGGACGGATAGATGAATGGACGAGGAGTTGGCGCAGGAGGGAAAGCAGGTGATGCGGCGGCGCTTTGGAGAGAAGTTGAGGGGAAAAAGTGAGGGAGAGGGAAACTGTGTCCGTGTGTGTGTGTGTGTGTGTGTGTTTTGGGGTTTTTGTGCCAGCACAGTGGGAATTCAACCTATATTGTGCAAACAGGAATCAATGCAGCAAAGGTTTGAGCAAGAGGTGGTACTGTACCACAACAGAGCATCATAATGAAAGTCCATAACAGGGCAACGTATAAGCTCTTTTTAGCAGCACTTGCCAACGGACTGTTATGGTATAAATGCAGTACAAGTGGATGCATAATGACATTTAACTATTTAATTTAATTTAATTTAATTTAATTTAATTTAATTTAATTTAATTTAATTTAATTTAATTTAATTTAATTATCCAACTGTATTTATGTAACAAAGAAATTAGGAAATTGCATGAACATTAACTTATTATGAAGAATTTAATTAACTTAATTAGCATTGAATAAAACTAACATTTATGTTGAAGTTTTTTAAGAAAATCACACTAGTTTGGGGCATTTCTGTGTTTTAACCCATCTTATATAAGTACTTTATGAAGATTGCAATATTAAATTAATTGGAAAATGGAATTTTGTCAACTAAAAACTAAATATTTCATTAGTTCATGCTGTGAGCTGAAAATAAACAATTTTCCCCCACAATTTGTCACTATAATATAATAGAAGCTACTACTTTAGCAGCATTTATAACCAAATAATAAATACCTTGTTGTAAAGTTAATCCTTTAAGGTACGCAGCAAGAAATTAGCAAAGAAAAATAATTTCTTTGCATTTTATTATCAACTTATGATAACAATAACAACAATCAATATATTTTTTTAAAAATTAGACCCTACAGTATTACAGATACAGGCCTCTACCAAACGGTTGAGACGTCTGTTCATAATGAACCTGTTTTGCATAATTCATAAAGTACAACATTCAGAACAAGTCACATTAGATGCAATTTCTTGACCAATATTTCTCACTCACAAATAGTTGTTGGCGAGCGTGCAACAGCACAAATATTTCTTGGTGGTTGTGCAACAGCAAAAATGCATGAGATTTGAGAAAGATGCATTTTTCAATGAGATATAGTGACTTAAAGTGTGGTCAACCAAATGGTTGAGTAGTACCTTAAAGGGTTAAGAAATAAACAACATTTGCCTATCAAAGAGGGAACTTTAAGCCATTGATATAAAACATTTGGCCTCATAGTAAACTCATAGTGGCTGTTTTAGGGTTAGTGGCTCTACATAGTGAGCAGCAGGTGTGAACTGTGTTGCTGACTATGACGCTAATGTTCAGTATAATGCAGCTACAGGATAAAACACAGTATTCAAAGTTTGTCCAAAAAAAAAAAACACACAGATTGGCACAGTGTCGTCCCCCGGGCCAAACAAAAGACTTAAACATCAATAACAACAGGCAGATAGGCAGCAGGTCAAGTGCAAATCAGAATTGGCAGTGCGACGCGGCATCTTGCAGCGCGCACAAAGCCTCCGGCGATGGGAATAGGGGAAATTGGCAAACTTAACATCTCCTGGCCATCGTCCCTCTCACGCTCCCACCCTCCGCCTCACAACAGATGCCGTGTTCCATGAAGACACTGTCAGCTGCACGAGAATGGCCCCCGAAATTTGTCAACAATGATGGCGGACAAAAAAAAAAAATACATTCTCAAAGAGTTAACAATGACGACACACAGCACCAGGGCGGAGGGCTGTGTGTGCAACGCGCAGACCTCAATCCAGGTCCTATCGCTATGGAAACATGACCCCCCCCCATACCCCTCCCTTTTACTATTACTATAGTATACACATACACGCACACACTTGTCAGCTGCAGGCCAGGCACCGTCTGAGCCCAGATGGTGGTGAACTGCATAACTCACTTATCTGTCTCTGGCCTCTAAAGGAATGCTTAAAGGCCTCTCCAATTCCCAGCGGACGTCACCAAAAAGAGAGAGAGGGAGAAGCATGCCATCTGCTCCCAGACACCATGGGCACCCCCTTATTCTGTCTGTCCCCCTAAAATTAACCACCCCCCCGACACTTTTTTTTTTATACCTTCAAGTGGTTAAAAAAGAAAATGAATATTGCACTGTTCCAGTCAGAGGAGTTACACGAGTCAGAGGAAATGAGGAGGAGGAAGTCACTGCAGTGAATGAGCAGCATTTCATTTACATTCTACATGAATCATCATGACCAATGCCTTGTTAAGATAAGATGTGTCTGCTAATTTAAAGACGCTTTTGTTCGTTTGGCCTTCACGTGAATTGAAATCTTGCCAAAATGTATAAAATGTAATAACTTTTTTCTGTTCACATTAAATTTGTTCTCAATTCTGTGTTTAACTGGTTCACAAAAATGTTATAATTGACCAAAGACGTGTTACCCATTCTTGGATAGAGATGTAAGGCCAGTGAAAATATCCTAAGGCAGGGGTCTCAAACTGGAGGCCCCACAATCGATTACATGCGGCCCCCCCCACTTAATATCATGTTATAATGAAAACATGGCCCACGACCTCAGCGTCTGTTAAACACAGTGTGTAGCTGAGGCACAGCTGCCAGCGAGGTGATAGAATATATGTTTGCTAGCAATGTTAAGACATACAACATTCAAATACCATATACGCTTGTTAGGGCCTGAGCCACCAATGGCAGTGGCCGAAACGGCTCCTGGTACGAAATTTAATTACAGTTGTCCACACTATTATTTATGTAATTTAAAATAAATGTCTGTTTTTGATATTAATACATTAATGTTGCATCATAAATAGTATTATTAAGTATACGTGTGATATCATGATGCAATATTGTAAACAGATGTTTTTTTCCCCCCACTTTTTGTTCTCTAGGCCGGCCCCCTCTTGACCACAATATATGCACATTGGCCCCCAGGTCATTTGAGTTTGAGACCCCTGGTTTAAGGTAAAGAAAATTATGCTTATCATGTGAACCCTCAGATTAATTTCAGTAATTCCTGGAGTGTTTTTTTTTTTTTTTTTTTAACCACTGGGTTAAATATTGCACAATCTCTGTCCAAAGTAAACCAAAACAAACAAAATAGTCCATTTAAAACCAATAAATTAAGAGTTCTAACAGGTGACATCATTTACTAATCATAAAACCAACCTGAGTTTAACCAGAAACTTTCAGATTTTTAGAAGACGTGATGAAAGGAAGTCACTCCTGTAAACAATTCGTTTTTAGGGCTTAATTATTGCAGAACACCGGAATTAAAATGAGTCTATTTCCTGAATTGCAATTTGCCTGACAGCTGTTTTTCATATACTGTGTGTGTGTGTATGTGTGTGTGTGTACAATTTCATGCAAATACAAATGCTGTTGCTCCATAAGGACAAGACAGGGCTGAAAGAAGCAGAGACAAAGGGAACTTATATGTCCTTTTTTTAGGGGACAGTACAAGCCAAGGGTCAGAAGGTTCTGTCTATACAACCTGCAGGAGTCATTGCTTTGCCTGGTCTTCAGGCTGAGGCCTTTTCCATATAAATCCTTAGTGAAAATTTCTCATGTAAGTAGATATGAACTTGTATATAGTAATGCATGAGAACAGTGAAATAAAGGCTTTATATACATATCTGTAAGACTGTATTATCGTTTTGTCTTTCAGCTACACAAGCCGGAATCTCGTTTCCCGCTGGACACATCTGTGAGGATGACAGATGCAAAATAAAGACGGCAGCGAAGGCTTTAACACGTTCGTCAAGAAGCCGACTTTTTAACTCTCGCTCTCAAAGCCCCTCATTAAACCGTGCGCCCCGTCTCCAGCCTGCTGATCTGTTTAAAGAGGCAAACTCCGGCGAGTTCTCCACCACCCACTGAGTCGAGTGTGGCTCAGGTGTGTGTGTGTGTGTGTGTGTGTGTGTGTGTGTGTGTGTGTGTGTGTGTGTGTGTGTGTGTGTGTGTGTGTGTGTGTGTGTGTGTGTGTGTGTGTGTGTGTGTGTGTGTGTGTGTTCACCACATGTGCTCGTGTCCCTGCTGGTGTGTGGTCCTTCCCGCTCGTGCCTGCATGTGTACACTCTGAAAACAATTAATGCAGCTTTTTTTTTTTTCTCTTTTCACAAGCGGAGAGCGGAAAAGGATAACAAAAGAGACAGCGATGGAAATGGGGGGTGGGGTGGGGGTGCATGCGTGTTTGCACGCGTGAACCGTCCCGACTCCTAAAGATTCAAACGCTCTGCTGCTCGTTCTGGTCGCACTGTACTCTATAATCAGTTCAATCTCTTATCTCGTCTCTCCCTTGCTTGAAATGCAGCGGTGGCTCAGCAGAACACGTGCAGTGACAGACGCGTTTAAAGAGAGCTAGAAGACTAATAAAAAGCACAGTCGGCGTATCGGCCTCTACACGAATCTGAATCTGTGGAGGAGTGCGTTACATCTGCACAGCACTCTTGTGAAACACCAGCGACAGCGATCGAGTCAGCAGATTTCAGCAGTGAATCAGCGCTGCTATCAGAGCAGCAGCAACACAGCGAGAGCTAAATTCATCTTATTCTGATAGCTCGTAGTTTGACTGAACTGCAAAACCTGGTCAACCGTTACCTAATGTCACGAGCTGGGATTCATGTTGTTTCACTAAATTACTAAACTGAATTTAATCACCTCTGCCAAGGAGGTTATGTTTTCGCCGGAGTTTGTTTGTTCGTCTGTCTGTGAGTGAGCAACATAACCTCGAAAAAGTCACCGACAGATTTGGATGATATTTTCAGGAAATATACGCAATGGGACCAGGAACAAGTGATTCAATTTCGGCCGTGATCCGTAGATGCCATCACTGGTTTACAACTAGGGATGTGAATCTTTGGGTGGCTCACGATTCGATTCAAAATCGATTCTCGATTCAACAGATTCGATTCATACGATTCTCGATTAAAAAATTGATAGAATGCATAGTGTGTTAAGGCAAATTATGGCCTCAAAACAATACAGTTTGTATAAGATAATGTGATAATGTGATCACACAAAGGCAAACTTCAGACAAAAGTTAACATTTATTAGTTCAAAACAAATAAAAACTTACTTACTGTACAAAAAAATAACTTGCATAAGTGAAAGCTTAGGCTAGCTGCCTTTTTCTCGCAGGAGTTACAAAAATAAACTACACAAACTGGTGTTTTGTGTGGTTTTTCAAAATAGAAACTTAAAAAAAAAAACAGGGGCTGAGCTGCTTTGGCGGGGGTCTGCGCTCTCCGAGGGCCCATATTATACAAAATCAAATTTTTAATCATTTTAATACTTATATTTGGGACTCTGGAGGCCATACCAGTCCCCAAAATGTGAAAAACTAAGACTCATGTCTACTGTGTGATTTCCACCTCTGGGCCTTTTTTAAAAGACAGCATTTACAGCATAAAAATAGAAAATGATTGACATCCATTCACTTGTTATTAAAATATTTGTCAATCTCAGTCCTAAGAGAGAATGCCGTAGCAAGAGACATTTCTTTGCCGTTATTGACATGTTTTATTGTGTTTATTTGTCCAACTCTTCTTTTTTTTGCAGCACAGGCAGTTTTTGAACATGCTTATGAGGCCGTAAACAGACAGCATTCTCTCAGATCACTATATCCCAAATGTGCTGCAAGGTTATTATGGAATCACTGATCAATAATGTGAAAAAACACCTGCCTTTTAACTATAATACAAACTCTGTCAAACAGTTCAAGTGTACTTTTTTGTTTTAGCAAAACCCCGCAGCTGTGTTTAAGGAGGGACTACGGGTTGTTGACCAATCTCATGTTTGGTGCTTTGACTCTCATCTCCTCCAGGCGAAGAGCCCTTGGTCAAACACTGAATGTAAAAAACCCCACATAAGTGCCGGTACACCTGATTTAATGTGGTCTTGGTGTGTAATTCCAGGCTTTGTTTCAGACAAAAAAAGCGTGTAATGACGCTCTCAGGGACCGCTTCAGTGGGATGAGTTCAAAGTCCTCTCGCCTTTTTGTGTTGTCACAGCCTCCCCGTTGTAGCGGAAGATTCATCGAACTTTCCTTTTGTTAAAAAAAAGGATTACTTCTGATGGATAAATGCTTGCTTAAGTCTCGGGTCATGACATCGGTCTTCAACAAGTCAGGACAAGCACTTCTATCGTGAGGCCCCCGCGGCACCACCAGCTCCGTGCAGCCTTTTCCTCAGCCACTGACAAAGGTGTGGAACAAATGGCACCAGCAAAATGGAAGGGGCAATAAAACGAGGGGCCCTCTGTGGTGTATACGTGTGTGTGTGTGTGTGTGTCAGAGTGCACGTGTGGGAGTAAGTGTGTGTGTGGATAAAGTGTAACCAAGCAGACAGGACATGGCGTGTATGGATTTTGCAGAGTGAATGGTGATTGTGTATTTTCAAAGGAGGTGGGGGGGGGGGTGTCCCCACTGTATGACAGTGGATGTCAAAGCCCTCAGTGTGAGCGAAGGTGCGCGTGTGTGTGTGCGTGTGTGTGTGTCACAACAGACCAGAGTGAGAAAGAGCAGCCTGTCGGTTCAAGTATGCCCCCATGTGACTGTTGTGAGGAGTTGAAGCAGGAGAAGGAAGGATGGATGGATGACAGACGTCTGGTTTCCTCCGGGCCGTCCAGTTGGTTCTGTTGAGCTCTTTTATGTAAAATATAAAAATGGGCAAAATATTATAACAGAATTGAAACAATTACTTGATGAATCGATAAATACAATGAATCGTTCTATTTTGCTAATCGATTCATCCGTTTGAAGCTTTTCTCACGATCAAAACAAGATTTCTGATTGTTTCAGCTTCTTAAATGTGAATATTATATTCGGTTCTTTGGACAAAACAAGACATTGTTGCAGCTGAATAACATTGAAACAGTGGACGTTTCTCACCTGAAATAGATATTCTTCTGTGTCCCGGAACGCAGTTTTAAGATCATTTGAGGGGAGAAATTAGCCATTTAGAGTCTAAACATGTGGTTTGTGTCTTAAGATATGACGTATTTATAGTTTGGCTGATCAGCTCCGTCTCTGTGGACCCTCAGTGAGCACAGTAGCCGGCACAGAGCAGCGTTAGCTCGGCCTGTCCTGAAGACCAGTCGCAGCCCTTGCCGTCTCCGTTGTCCGTTGACGGAGTGACGGACACTTAAAAAATATTTTGTGCAGTCGGAGACGAAGCAGAGGCTCTCTGACAGGCTTTCAGGCGACGTAGAGGGGTCTCTGTAACCTACGTAGAGCACTTTACGCAGGTGTATAAATTGCTCTTAATAGAGGGATAAGCAGACTAAGGACGAAGGAGTTTGTTGTCATGGTTACAGTATATAGTAAGATTATATGAGTTTTTTTGTTTTTTTTTTTAAGAAAAAGATATATAAAATGGATACAAAAAAAATTGTCAAAACATTGCAGCATCTTATTGTAAAATAAAAATGGTGACCCTGTCTAACTTTACTTTAACTATATGGGTCGATTTAAGAAGAGAAAGGGCATAGATTATACAAGTTATTTATCCTTAATTTGGTTGAATATTACATCATGAATGTATAAAATAATTCAATAGATTTGTTTTCTTTTTTTTTATTTATCCTTTATAGAGCCAGGAAGGTCCCATTCAGATCTCTTCTTCCAGGGAGTCCTGGTAAAGATAGGACAAGAAGATGAATGAAGTCAGTAGAACGTTTTAGAAGAAAATGTGATGTGATGTGATGAGCATGCACTTTATTAGGTAAATGAAGCACTTCTTGTGTGTTCAGCAATGATCTATATGTGCATATCTGGGTTGTAACATGTAAATATTTGACTTACTGTTGTGAGTTACTCTTATGTTGTATTAGTCTGTCCATTTCCCTCTGATCTCTCACATTAACGGGACACATTCAGCCCAGAGATCTGCAGATCTAACCCCTCTGTGTGAGACCAGCCCCGTCTGGCACCAATAACCCCGCCATGTTTCAACGTTTCTTCAACCATTTCGCCATTCTGACGCTCGGTTTTAAACCACAGCAGGTCCTCTTGACCGTTGAGTTACTGCTTTGAAACGGGTTAATTAGACGGCAGCATTTATCAAGCGCTTGAGCAGCGATCCCTTCAGCGAACGAGGCACGGACACACTATACGTGTTTGAGCTTTTCCCATTAAGTCACTTGCCGACAAACCTCATTCAATCCCCGCTTCTGCTGCATCCAAGTGGATTTTTAGCCCTTTGATCAAAGCACCCAACAAACAAGGAGAGCATTAAGATTTTAAATCCC
Organism: Microchirus variegatus; assembly: GCF_963457635.1. NCBI lineage: Eukaryota > Metazoa > Chordata > Actinopteri > Pleuronectiformes > Soleidae > Microchirus > Microchirus variegatus. The sequence goes on from NC_139809.1 coordinate 7,720,448, forward strand.
CCCCCAGAGTGAGACACTGTCAGCCTCGAGAGACATTTGCACTACTGAGAGCCAGGAGGGGAGGCAAGAAGAAGTAAGCAAACAAAACCCAAACCACTGGCATATTGTGTGATTACGTGTGTTTATCTTTTGTTATTAAAACAAAAATCAGACTTTTTGTGTTGATGTTTTTTTTTTTTTTTTTTATCAGATGGCCCTAATGAGCTGCCTTCGTCGTTCAATACGGCGGTCGTATGATCAGAGGGCGCCGTTATCGTCAACAGTGAACTTCAAAAAGAAACAACAACAAACACTCTGACAAGCCAGGGTCTGTTTTATCAAGTCATTATGCTTAAAATTACCCTCGACGCTTTTATCTTTTTCCACCAAGCCACGCGTCATGGAATCAAACTTCCACACCGTGTTTCCTCAGACAGAAAAAAAAAGAAGAAGTCTCGTCTACGAAGCTCTTTCATCTTTCCACAACGTCACATCTGGGCCGGGATCTGCCATGAGTACAGAGGCCTACGTCAGATGTGGTTCCCCCCATTTTACTAACTGATCCAGCTGGTTCAAACACCCCCACACCACCTTTTTTTCTTTTTTAGCAGACAGGAGGCTACATGAAAAGGCCAGGGGCTGCTGGGTAGCACGGCCCGGAGTGTAAAAACACGACTAATTGTGCCTGGCTGCTCTTTATGAAGTTGAAAGTCGAGTCGTTCGGTGCCACACCCATCTCCCCCCCACACCAAAGTCACACAGAGGCGACAACTACACACTATAAACACCGCCCCGGCAGGATTTGTGGTTGCTATGATCAAAGTCACAAATGGGTTGACGGGTCTAGTGTGTGTGTGTGTGTGTGTGTGTGTGTGTGTGTGTGTGCAAGAGAGAGGAGGTAATGTACAAGGTTCTGCCTCTGTAATTCTTTATGACGGCAACAGCTGTACAACTTGATGAGTGAACACGATGCTAACATGCTACCTTGCTACTGTGTGTGTGTGTGTTTCTTATTAGCAGTGTAAGTGCAAGAGCTGCAGTCATGTATGCATGAATATGCTGCATTTCTGCCACATACTGTACCACTTAACACACACACACACACACACACGTTGCCCGAAAACATTAATTCCAATGTCATCACCCAGTTAAAAATAATCGCCTAACTCCTTTTTATAGGAAACTTCACCGCTTAAGGCACACACTTGACCTAGGCCATTATCTTAAAGGGGTAAAATCACATGACCTGATCAACTGAGGATTTAGGTGATTTTACCATAGGTGGCCGGCGTCATGAGGAGATGATTTAGGAAAAAAAATGACTTAGGCGATTATTTTAACAGTGTGACGATGTGTTCATCCATTACTTCATGAACAAATATTTAAAACCAAATCCTTTACATCAAATTTGCAGTCACTGAAAGCTTTGACGGCTGCTGGCGACAGTGTGTTTCTACGTTGTACATACTGCTGCATGACCAGTTACGTATAGTTTATAGTTATTTGAAAAGAACACAACAAGACAAGCAACTTCAAACGCAATATTGGGACAATCGGAAGCAGTCAGTGCTTTGACATGCATGTTAAAAGTCCAATTTTAGTCAGACTAAGACAATAATTCTGTTTTCTTAATGTTACTGAAACAAAGTCAGACTAACATCCAGCTAGTCTTACATACCTGGATAAAGCCATTCATAGTCCGATTACTCCTGCATGTGTACACTTAGTCAGACTGGAGTCAGACATGGCGTTCTGCACATGCACCAAAATTTCCTCCCTGGTCCGATTCATCTCACCGTTTCACTCGTTGTTTTTCTGTGACGTAAAGGTCAACGGGAAACTGATTCAATACGCACTGTAGTTATGTAGTCCGATTCCCTGTCTTAGTCAGACTACGGCCTTAGCTCGATTCAACTGTGCATGTAAACGCACTGCGTGATTTACGGGTTACTATGGAGTGAAGAAGAAGCAGTGTGGTACACAAAAACGACTTGAATTCTCTGCTTCTCAGCAGTGTTTTCTGTTTTCTCACTGATCGTCCACATCATACTAACATTTTCTTCCACTTTCCTCCACCTGGTTCTCCTGCTCCCTCCCCCTTGTTCTTATTCTTTTACTTTTCATGTCTTATTCTTCATTTTCTTTCTTCTCCTTCTCCTCCCCCTGTTTCTCCTCTCTTTCTTATCTTGGTCCGTCTTTTTTTTTTTTTTTCTTCCTCTCTCGTCTCCCTTTTGGTCAGTCTTAGACTCTTCTCTTCTCCATTTATTATCGCCAGCTGAGAAAAACAGAGGAGTCTTTTGGCACTGCGCCAACGCAAACAGTGATATCCAACCAGCCCCCCCACCCACCCACCCCCTCCTCACTGTGCTCTCCTTCCACTGGCAGCTGTCCATAACTACACACACACACACACACACAATGTAACAGTACAACACACACACACACACTCCCGGAGTGTCCACTGTAGCTGTTTGCTTGGCTGACATGCTCTGCTATAATTGCAGTGGTCTGCACAATACACTACAGCCTGCAGCTGTGGACCTTAGCAAAGCTCAGGCTGCAGCCACAAACTCTGGTGCTGCAGAACATAAACAGACACTTGGAGTCTTTGCGGGGGCCTCGTCTGTCATTTTTTTTATCCTTCATTTTTTCACACGATCGTCCGATTTGAATATTGAACAAACAACAAAAAAAGACATTAAAAGAGTATTTAACTAACAGGCAGTTGCAACAGTGTCATTTAGTTCCTTCATCGACCCACAGTCACACTCTCACTTCTCTCATCACAGCTATTTTTATATTCCCCTTTTTGCAATTTTTTTTGCTCCCCCCCCCCCGACCTTTAACTGTTGCTTGCGTGACCTCATTCTGCCAGGTTAGCTATTATTACTATTTTAGTCATGAAACCAGTTTTTTTTCTTCCTTATTTATGGAGTTGGATGAATAGAACTGTAGTTCTGACGCATACCCGTTTTTGAAAAATTGCCACTCAATATCTTTTCCTTCAAAATTGTCACAGATAATAAAGGGTATTGTTTAATCCATACAGTGGCTGTTTCATGTAAGAAATCCACTTTTTAGTTGGTAGTACATGCAGAAAACATAAGCCTTGCCCCCTTGAGTAATGTGTGATGCATAATGTCCCATAAACAGCATTTTTATCCTTATTCCCCCCACAGTTTTTTTTAAATTTGATGGACAAACAGGAGAGTTAAAAATAAGTTCTAGCAAGCATCTACCTATCCATCTTTTTATCTGCCTTTGAAAACAATAAGGGAAAAGACAGAGAATGTGGCCTGCAAGTTCATTGAGCAACACTGTGTTTACACTGTGAATTACAATTTTTCCTTTTCCTTCCGCACCTGTACCTAACAAAGAATCTATTTTTCATGGTAAAATGATGTGTTTTTCTTTAAGAAAAGATAAGATGTGGCTTTGCAGAGCCGAGTTTCTTGTTATCGACAGAGCTGAACTAAGTGCTTTGATTCGTTCGTGGTAACAGGATCTGTATTACATTTCAATGTCTCTAATTTTTCTAAGCCTCTCAACACCTTCACTTTTCCTCGACTTTAAATGCTCTGCTTTCACTTTAGTGCTAGACTAAACTTGTCCTAAACCTCACTGCTGACGACACAGGCGGGGACTTAATAGATAAATCTTTTTACGGGCGATTTAAGATATGATTCGATGATAAGGTTATCTCACGAAACGGCGAGGATTTTCACTTGAGGGCATGTTTAAAAGAAAAAAAAACGAAGAATCAAATCCTTTCATCGACCCGTCACAACCTCCGCATTCGTGTTCTGTGTATCTCTGAGGTAAACCTTGCAGTTGTTTCCACACTCGCATGTCGACAGCTCAATAATGACAGGTAATAAAGGCTGTGTAAACACATCTGTTGGTGCTCAGTTACCACACAGTAAAAGGCCCTAAATGTGTGAGGCCTCGGCCTATTTTCATTTTTTGTGCTCAGTGCTCAATGACAATACAGCTGCTCATCACACCGTCTTTTGTTTTTGCTTGGTCCTTTTGTCCACCACCCACATTGGAGTTTGGTCACTGTGTGTGTGTCAGTCAATGCATTTTACAGGGCATTTTTTTTATACTCTGTCAACTTGAAGAATTGGGTATTTTAAAGTTCATGAATGGTAGGAAGAACCCAACCACTGGGGGGCCACATCCAGCCTGGATAAATGAAGAGAGCTCTGTCAGGAAGGGCAGCCCGGCAGTAAAACCGCTAAAAACAATACTGCCGTACCAGATCGGTCAATGCCTTGGGTAACAACGACCTCCACTAACCCTAACCCTAACCCTATTGACCAACAGGGTGCCAATGGAAATTGGGCTACTGTTGGCGGAAGACAAAGGAAGAAACGAGTAGGGGGGCAACATGTCAGGAGGTAGAGGGACAGAAGGAAGGGAAGGAGTGTGGAGGTGAAAGTATAGGGATTATAGGTGTGTCTCAGTCCAGGGGCTGGATCCTCCCAAGTGTGTCGCCATTGATGTAGGACAGGGGTGTCAAACTCAAATACAGAGTGGGCCAAAATTTAAAACTGAACAAAGCCGCGGGCCAAGGTTGAACAAATTAACCTTTTAATAGGGTCCCAAACAAGTTTTGCATTGAATATTGAACAAGCAAGGCTTATATAACTTTATAGTGACATGCAAAATCGAGTTTCAAATAATAATAATAATAATTAAAAAATATCAATGGCATATCAAATAAAATTTAAATAAAAAATTGAATGCCTCTTTTCTATTTGCAGCCTTCTGAGGTAAATATCAACATTAACTTTTTCCACAAGCTAATAAATTTGAAAATACCGCTATACTGACCATCAAAGTCGCCAAATCGCCGGCTAAATTCAGCGCGATTGCCGCTGTATAATACCGGCGGGCCAGCTAATGTTAATTTGATATTGCCTCAAGGGCCAAATGAAATTACACGGCGGGCCAAATCTGGCCCGCGGGCCAGAGTTTGACACCCATGATGTAGGAGATGATTCCCTCAACTGCTCACTATAAGGAGGACAAAAAAGTTTATGGTCTAGCCCTTCTTCTTCTTCTCCTAATGCATTTTGGCAACTGCCACCCTCTACAACACATGTATCAAACTCAAGGCCCGGGGGCCAGATGTGGCCCGCCACACGTCATTTTATGTGGCCCGCGAGTGATTAATTGGTCTTAAAAAATCGGTGTTAAAGTAGGTCTATGCTCTGTATAAGGCATGGGCTGATTCAATTTAAAGTTTTTCACAGGTTGCACTATTCCAATGATAGGCTGGCCAAAATATACCCATCTGTCTCTCCCACCTGTCCTAGGTGTGGCAGCCCAGTGTCATTGGGTCACATGTTCTGGTCCTGTCCTTCCCTAGTTGATTTTTGGTCCTCCATTTTCGATTGTTTATCAGTTCTATGCGAAACATCTCTCAAACCCAGTCCTCTCACTGCTGTATTTGGAACTGTATCCTCAGAAATATACGCCACTAATGCACAGAAGAGAGCATTGGCATTCTGCAGCCTCATATCCCGCAGGGTGATTCTAATGCAATGGAAATCCAACAAATGCCCGTCCTTCAGGAGATGGATACAGGAGATATTATCTCTACTCCAGCTAGAAAAAATAAGGCACACACTGAAGGGTTCCTGTGACACATACAACAGAGTGTGGTCTCCCTTTGTCGAGTATGTGAAGGAGTTAAATTTGTAACATGTCATGTTATTTAAATGCTTTCTTTTGTCAATCTGTTTGTTTGACTGGTCTATTAATGTCATGCTTCTACAGTATCTCTGGATCTCTTTTTTTTTTTTTTCACTCTTGGCCTGTGGGAGGGAACACGGGGAGGGTAATATGGGATTATGTTAATGAGTAATGTTATATCTGTTTTTGTATGTGTATGTATCTAAGTTCTTGTTTGTATATCTGAAAATGCCTTAAATAAAGTCATAAAAAAAAAAAAAAAAGTAGGTCTATGCTGCTTTAAGGCGTGCGTTGAGCATAAACATCCATTTCCCACAATGCATGGCGATTGCGTCAACCGCAAAGTGTATCATTGTATACGCATCATTTGACGAGTGAAATTGAAATTGAGATTGAGATTGTGATCGCGGCAGAATGTGCTCAGAAATGCCACAACCAAAAACGGTGCGTGAGCAGGTCTGTCCCGACCAGATACAGACTTTTAAAACTGTTAGTGGTCCAATTTAACTGTGAATGGAAACACACACACACACACACGTTGGAAACACAGTAGTAATGAGCTGGAGGGCAGGGGCAGCTCGTGACTGGACAAACAGCTCGCATGGACAGGTCTACTGGGAATAATGTGTTGAATTGATAACCAGATCTGCCTCGTGCTCTGAGCAGATGGCACTGTGTATATCATTAGTACTGCAGAGGTGGTCATGTAATGAAATGAAAGCAATAGCAGTGATTAAGAGCAATCAATAACAGTGATCAAGCGAGATTTTACACAAAAGGACGGGACGCAAGGACGCGTGGACAGAAGGACTAAACGTGTCCCAAAGCACCTTTTTACAATCTGTGCAGAGCTTTGCCAAAATCCGATGGGAGTAAAGAGGCGCTTGGATAAAATCTGTGGCTCTGATTCAAAGGAAGGATGCCAATAACATGCAGATTAACGTGACTCAGAATTTAGTGATGCAAATGAATGAATTGATTTATTATTTGCAAGTCGCTAGCTTGACGTTTTCCCTTTGAAATTCAAATCTAACATTAATTGCAAAAAACGAACACACGCGCACACGCACACACACACACACACATACACACACACCCTTTTGAGGACCTGCATTGACTTCCATTCATTTGGACAAAATAAACAAAGCGTTATCCCTCACCTTAACCTTACCACAATTTAAATCTAAACATAACAAGTCCCTCAGATATTAGATTCTGTATCATTAGGACCAGGTTTTGGTCTCAATGAGGACTACTGGTCCTGAAAAGATCCTGAAGCTGTAACAAATACAAATATAAGAAGAGAAATGGAAGCTTGTTTAGTTTGTTTTCACTCCTTTATTGATGGAATCTGTGAGATCTGTTCCATTTTATTTTTCCCAAATCATCCGCATTCGCCCTCAGTGTGAATGATTTTGAAATCTGGGACACGATGTGACGCCAAGAAGAAAAAAGTGAGCAGAGCGATGTGTCCCGACATGTCTGAGGTGTATATGTCAAATCAGCAGAGCGGTGGTTTCGGGGATGATGAGGTGGTTTTTGTGAGTACTTGTTTGCGTTACCTCTTTAGGACCTTTTCTGGCACACAAACACAAACCTTGACATGGAGAGTCGTCGTCGTCGTCGCGGTGGAGACCAAAACCTGGTCCTAATGATGAGGATATGGTTAAGTTTTGGGCAGAGATAAGGATAACACTTTATTTAGGCTGCCTAAATGGAAGGAAATGAATGCAGTGTCCTGAGAAGAATAGCTGCACAAACCTGTGTGTATGTGTGTTCTTGTATGGGTATGTTTGCCGGGACCAGAAAACTTATATACGTAAGGAAGTGAGGACATTTTGGCTGGTCCTCACATTCTGACACACCTAACCTGGTTTAGGGTTAAGGCCATATTATACTTCTCCGACTGCGTAATGCGTTATCCGTCTGCGTCACCACGTAGACCACTCGAGCCTTTATACTTCTGCGTCGTGGTGACGGATAGGCGCTGCAATTTCCCGCCCGATCAGTAGGGGTCGCTGCGCAAGGTTGTTGTGCTTTTGGCTACAGTGAGCAATGGCGTCCGAGGGAGAAAGACTGTTGTTGTTGAAACATCGGCCGTTTGTCACTTTTCTGTGTCCCGGAACGCAGTTTTAAGATAATTTGAGGCGAGAAATTGGCCATTTAGAGTCTAAACATGTGCTGTGTGTGTTAAGATATGACGTATTTATAGTTCGGCAGCGACAAAGTCGGCGGTGTTCAGCTCCGCCCTCTGTGGACGCTCGCTGCTCACTGTGAGCCGGCACAGAGCAGCTTCGCTCAGCCTGTCCTGAGGACCAATCGCAGCTCTTGCCGTCTCCGTTGTCCCTTGACGGAGTGACGGACACTTAAAAAATATTCTGTGCACCCGGAGACGACGCAGAGGCTCTTCGACAGGTTCTGCGTCGACGCAGAGGACTCTGCGTAGCCTACGCAGAGCACTTTACGCAGGAGTATAAATTGGGCTTTAGAATTGGTTTTAGGGTTAAGGTTAGAATTAGGTTGGGCACTAAGTTGTTATGGTTAAGGTTAGGGTAAGGGGCTAAACAGTACAACAGTAACTAATCTGAATATTTCTGCCAATTATATTTCACTATTTTTTGACTGTCTATTTTTTCTTTGTCATTACAGGGTATTTAGTTTGGATTGAAGAAATGCAGGTGTATAATACAGACATTATAACCTCGCACTTGTCACTTGTACTCCCTCGGCCGCCCCAATCTCCTCCCCTATTTTTCGTACTGTTTATTCAGTGCAAGATTTATGTCCGTGTGTGTTTATTTTGGGCCAATTAATTCTCCGAGAGAATAGCCCACTTGTCGCTGCCCACATCCTTTTTTACGACTCCCTCAGAAAGCAGAGCTGATGAATCAGTGACTAAAACACAGTTAAGAGATCAGTGCGAATGTACAATATTCACTTTTGCCTGTACTACATCACTGTCAGATGGTGTTTTAATTCATTTGTCAACGTAACCGAGGACCAATAATGACACAGTGCACTGAGAGCGTATATATGCTTTAGTCTCAGCCTATCACCACCATCCTTTGACCTTCCACGGGGGAAATGAAAGTGAGAAAGTTAGCAGTGGTTCTGGTCCAATCAGCTATTCTTCCACTCCTCTGGAGACTGAAAATAATCCTACGCATTCTCTTTCCTTTATTTGGGAATGTTTGCCATCACAGGAAGCCAGATGAGACTGTGGCATGCCAGGCATTTCACCTGGTTCTAGTCGGGTCTCGACGTCCTCGTCGACGTCCAGGGTACGCGCACGAAACCGCCTCCTGCTGAGGCACGCGACGCCTCTCGCATTGTTCCTGGCTTTGACTGCACCTCAGGACTTCCCCACAGGCTATTGTTCATGCCAGTGGGGAAGAGAAAGAGGCATGTTCACACAAACAAGGACAAAACTAATACACACACACACACACAGTCTGCCCCCTCCAGTACTTGGAATTAGCAGAGTGAGAAAGAAAAAAAAAAACATTGCCCAAGAGCCTGCAAAGAAGAAACGACATGTTTATACAGTCAATGAACACCTTATTCAGTCTGTTAAGGCTGTTTTTATACTTTAAGAGTTGCAGAAGTCCACTTGTACCCTGTGTATGTTTGTCTGCATACAGCCAATTATGTATTACTGCCTTGACTCAGGTATGGAGAACACCAGACTGACATGGGACCTCATTTTAGTAAGCAGACACAGGAGGCAGATAGTATAGAAAGGCCTTTAGTGTTTAGGGTTAGGGTTAAAAACGTTAAAAGTCCAATTTTAGTCAGACTAAGGCCCTGTTCCAATATCTATTTTTGCCCTAACCCTAAATTTTGAGCATTCTCTTGTAGGGGGAGGGGGGGGAGCAAGGGGAAATGCAATTTTCCCCTTGTAATCAACTCTCACAATGTAGTGAGCTCTGATGCGGGCTTAAAACGAAGGGAAATATTAAATTACCCATGATGCTTTGCGAATTCAGCGAGCCACATCTGACGAGGATGTATTTTGTTGTAATATAGTTTTGCAAATAAGCACGTTACAGTGTCGAAATGTGTTGGAATATGTTGGTTTGATATACATCAACAGGACCGTAGAGCTTTGAACACCAATGTCAGAAAATAACTGACAATGTATGAAAGCAGCTAGCTAACTAGCTAGCTAGCGGCTATTTGCCGAGTGCTTCGAGGGCGTTCGCCCGTCATATTCCACAGACAGCTCTACATGATGGACAAACTCTCTCGAAGCACTTGCCAAATAGCCGCTAGCTAGCTCTGCTACACCTTGGTAGTTTTGTCAGTGTTTTGGATGTGTGTAATGGCGTTCACTTGAACACGAATACCCTGGACTTCAGATTTCAATCACATTCGTGATATAGCGTTTACGAGGACGGAGAAAAACAAACATAGCCAACACAACAAGCAACACAACAGCTGGATCCGCCGGCATTTTTCCTGAATGAAAATAGTATCACGCTCCACCGGTAGAATTGTCAACATGTGACATAGGTTAGCACGTTCGTTTGTCCCAATACCACTTCCCTCAACGAGGGGAATTGAAGGTTGAGGGCACTCAAAACCAAGGGGAAATTTTAAGGGGGAGGTATTGGGACGGGGCCTAAGACAATAAAAGTTTTCTTAATGTCATGTTAACACGTTCGTTGGACGAAAATCAAGCTAGTCTTAGTCGGACTAACATATCTGGATAATGTGATTCAAAGGCTCTCTTACTCCTGCATGTATACGCTTAGTCGGACTGTAGTTGGACTTGGTGTTCTGCGCATGCACCAAAATTTGTTGCATCTTTCTTCAGATGAGACAGCAACCGCACGAGCCGTGCTCCTCTCATTTTTTAATCACGATAAACATGTACAGCAGGTTAAGAAACATACAGAACAACAGCACGATCCATCTCACCGCCCTTCTCGACGTTCACGTTTGTTTTTCTGTGACGTAAAAGTCAACAGGAAACTGATTCAAAACGTACTTGCTTATAGAGAGTCACAGCGCCACCTACGGATGCGGAGTTAGACGTACACGTACACAATTAATTAATTTACTCCAAATTTAAAGGCCAAGAAAGCACAACTTGATGACATTAATAAAGAGATGTTGATACATGGTCATTTTTTCTTGCTGCTTCTATTTATTATTGTAGTCACATTTGTTTTTTTGCAATATGTTGAAGAATGTTGTGGTTTTAACTCAAGTTTATACGTGCCTCGAGTTATGCATTAATCAATGGGATTTGTGAATGTCATCCTTTATTTGTTGAATGTGACTCGCTTGCACTTACCCTTTAACCTTTTCACCGAAAACCTTTATGCAATATGTCAATATTTCTTTCTCAATGTTTTATTTAATGCACAACAAAAACAGGCTGCTGGAAACACAGCTAGTGTCTCTCAAAATCCTTCTTGCTCACCACAATCTCATCAGTGTCTACTGCATACATGTAGTTTTTAACTTCATGCATCACATTCCTCTGACTGCAGGGGGTAAGTGTTTATAGGTCAAAGTCTTTGTGGTCAAGTCTTCTACGTTATGAAACAGTTGTACGTACAGTATATATAGCTGGTGTCAAAGACTACAAGTTCACATATCAGAGATACTAAAGGGGAGTCACAACAAATAGACAATTGCAGAGGAAAAAGAAAAGAATAAAGACTAGACATTTGCAAAATAAGTAAAGGATGTTGCACAGAGAGACTGTAATTGTGGAGAAAAAAAAAAACATGACAGGATGACGCAGGGCCCAGACACAGAGTGGAGGCGCGACTTCAAGGCCCCTGGCTTCGCCACATGGTGTCTAACACCAAGTGTATGTCGACAGATTAACCAGACTTTCTTCGGCCGACTGATTTGTGTTCTTTCGTACGATCGGAAGAGTCCGAGGTTTGTTGTACAGAAATAACAGGCAACCAATCAAAATTAAAATATTCCACTGTAATAAGTAATGACACTTTCTTTCTTTCTTTCTTTCTTTCTTGCCTACGATTTCCGAACAGGCGTCTCTTGTTTGAGAGACGACCACAAGTATTTAAATTTTGGTTGTGTTCTGAATCAAGCTGCGGTGAATGCACATTGGAAATGTGTACAGCGAAAAAGTATTTTCCACAAACAGAGTTTTGTTTTTCTGCAGCACTTTTGCAGCCGTTCACGTCCAACATCTGGTAGGAAAAAAAAAAAAAGAAAAAGAAAGGCTACACATGGCAGGTACAGAGTACCTGGTCACGATTTTTGCAGATTGCGATTGCGAGGAGTGGAGGGGGAATAATTTGGCTTTATATTCTTTAGCTGGGCATGCCCCTAATTTTCCAAATAATTATTTGTCTTGACATTTCATGGAAAAGTGTAATTCATTCCAAGTTTAGGGAAATTTGTCACTGAAAGGCAGTCTGTTGAAAATCAAGCAAATATGCTTTCATTATTGAGTTACTTGAAATAATTCAACCAAACAAGCTACTGACTGTACACGAAGGAGAATTCCACACTTCTGTATTCACCATAAAGAGCGTGAATGGCTTTTTCTTTACAGATGTGAACATTTTCACTTCACTTCCTGTTTTAGGACCTGAAAATGTCACTTTTAGAAAGGAGTAATTATCCTCTGAAGCTTTTGTGGAAGATGTTTGCTTGTTATTATACTTTCTAATCTCATGAGAACCAGAAAAAAACATCCATAATCATGCAATTGTGTGTATTTTTTTCCACTCTGCGTTGATTCAGTTAATTCTCTGTGTTGGCATTTCTGTTTGTCGCTGCTGTGTCCAAAGCGCTTTGGCTCCTGCCCACTTTAAATGATCACCCACACAGAGCGACGCAGCCATGGCTAATTACACGGGGAAGGGAATCCGTGACTTGTGCAGCTTTGGGCAAAAAACGCACACTCGCCAAAAGCCACGTGGGCAAAAATTTATACACAAAAAATTTGCAAGCAACAAGTCACAAACTCACGTACACACACCATATATTTACACTTCTGGGGCCCGGCACATGGAGAGGACCACCCAAGAAGGAGCAGCCTCTCTGAAAATAATGAAAATTCCACGACAGCCTGGTGCAGCACAGCAGGCCGAGGCCGTGATCCGCTGAAACAGCAAGGAGAGAGAGGTTATGGAGGCTTGCATCCAAAGTGGCTGCAGTGGGATGAACACTTACATTTCTTTTTTTTTTGTCTTTCACGAAAATCTGTCAGTGATCAGCGTGGTGGATGCTGTCAGAAGAAAATTGACATATTGTAGGGATTATTCCAGGCTTAATCACTGAAACTGTAAATGGTGGAAATATAAAAAGTCCTCATTGTTCTTAGTTTGACAAAAAAAATTACTCTACATACACACAAGTTTGGGGTCACTTAGAAATATCCTTATTTTTGAAGGAAAAGCTCTTTTTTCAATGAATATAACATTAAATGAATCAGAAATACACTCTATACATTGTTAATGTGGTAACCGACTATTCTAGCCGCAAACGTCTGGTTTTTAATGGAATATGTACATAGGTGTATAGAGGCCCATTTCCAGTGTTCTAATGCTACATAGTGTTTGCTAATTGCGTCAGAAGGCTATTGGATGATTAGAAAACCCTTGAAAAATGATTGTGCTATTATGTTAGCACAGCTGAAAACAGTTTTGCTGGTTCTTTGACGAAAAGGTAAAATTAATATTTTGAATAAAAATCATTATTTCTAATCTTGTCAATGTCTTGACTATATTTTCTATTCATTTTGCATAAAAGTGTGACTTTTAATGAAAAACACAAAGAAATGTATAGGTGACGGTAGTGTATGTTGCTGTTTGTGAGCTAGGTTCTTACAGTATTCCAGTGAATGTCACTCTTCCAGAGATTTAAATGTTGTTTGTCTTGACATTTTTATTATTATTTATCTGGTTTATGGTGTGTCTGTCCTTAAATTTTAAAAAAGTGGACACCCTCCAGTACTGCGCCACGCTTTCAGCTGTGCAAATGTCCTTATATACAAAGCAGTACAGTTCGTTTCAGTTCAGCGAGTTAATTTATTGTCGAGGCTACACTGTGTCATGGTGGTATGAAGTCATGCTGAGGCAGCTATCGCCATCTGGCCGACACATCCCACGAAATGGAAATGCAAGCGAGATCAGGATTTACTGTTCCAAAACTGTACCGCGGTGCACTGAACTGGACAGAAACAACGATATGCGCACGTTAAAGCACGTTAAAGCATGACACATTTCCATGACGTCTGACCTGAAAAAGACGCGTGACGTCATGTTTACGTGCCGCAGCACCGGTTAGCTCTGTTAGCTCCTTTTAGCGCCGTAAACGAAAAGAGCAGCGCTACAAATAACCAGCCTAACTGTGTAATGCGTAGGTGTGCCTCTGTTTTTTGTAAAGTTTAGCGCTACTTTAGAGACTCATTTTAACAATCCGGAGTCACATAAACATGACGTCACACGCGTTTTTTTTCCAGTCAGTCGTCATGGAAACGCATCATGCGTTAAAGAGACAATATGTAGTGTTTATGGGTTTATATAACCCAAAATCCACTTTTGTATACATATTATGTGCTCCTGCATTGTCTAGTCGCTGTATAATATTCTTTGTTTCATTTTCGTAGTGTTTCAAAAAATCATGTAAAATAACATGGTCGCGGGCCGCGGTCGCATAGCCACTGTTAGCAGCGAGACGCCATGTTTCTTCCCGGAGCCTGTAAGGACAAACGCGAGAGAACAAATCAAGCGTCTCTTTACTTGTAGCGGAAGTCCCGCCTCCTCTCTCTCCGCTTCGTCTGCTACGGCCGTGGTAGCTCGCCCTCTCCCTCACCTCACGAACCTCATCTGCTGACACGGAGAAAGACGACGAGGACGACATTTGACCAGCTGCGGATACCGTAGCGCTCATGGAAGGGAGGGGGTGAGCAGAGCAGCAGGTCTTTGTTGTAAATTTCAGCCTCTCCTCTAGATGTCACTATAAACTACTTACTTCCCCTTTAATGTGCGTTAACGTTGACAGCATTAACACCGCTAACCACCCAGCATTAATTTTGAACTCTCCATCTGTGACCTCTTGACATTTTGCTGTGGGTGTTTTGATGACATAAAAGAAAAAAATGGAAATAGTAATCATACCATCACCTTCAGTCAAAAAACCAAAGCTGCAGATGACGAAAAAAAACATGGCAGTGGTGAAAATCAGTGACTTCCTGCTGGTTTGGGAAAAAAAATTAAGTGGGAACCATGTGGAGTCGGGGCGGTGCTTTGGCTTCCCGTGAACATGCGTTGTTCAGTCCAAAGAATGTGCCAAACCTCAGCTAAAGGTAACTAAGGAGGAGGAGGAGGAGGAGTCAGGGTTATTACTTGGCCCACATGTTCCCCTGGTGTCTAGACCTCAACATCCATCACTGCCTGAGACACATTCACCCAGCTAATAATTAAGCATCCCCTCACAATATGAACTCGCCTGTTCCTGCCGGCACTCCATTGTAGTGGTGCCGGACAGGGAGTCTCATGTCGTCCTGAGCTGCCTTATGAGTCTAAATCTAATTTTAGTTCAATAGAACACCCAAGGCTTATGAATAATCAGAGCCTGATTGCATCGTACAGGAATGCACTATCACAGAGCACGTTGAAAACGTGACTGAGAACTCACAGTGAGTACGTGAGTTCTTTTTTTTGTACATAACAGTGTAAATATAGGATATCCTGATATGCAGCAAGTGAGACAGTACAGACTTTCTGCATCAGTAGCACGACAGAGCACCGATAATAAAGAGCACACAGGTCAGAGCCATAATTTACTGGGAAGGATTTTGATAGTAGTGAAATATAAAGTTAAAAGAGTTTTTTTTAGAAAGCGTGTCTGAGACAAATCAGACTCGTCTGAATTTGGCTTCTTCGTGAAACGCATTTCAGTGGGGATTTCATCCAGGAACTTATCAGTCTGTGTCCTTAAAGTGTTTCTGTACCTCTGTGCTGCTTAAGCCTGGTATGTGCGCTAATGCAGGCCAGTTAGGAGATATGAGGAGTAATAGAGCAGAGAGACTGAGGTTACTCCAGTCCAGAGACTTGGTCTTGCGCCAGTCCTCCTGAATCCAGAACATTTTGTACTGTAGTTAAGGCATGCCATTGTCCTCACACACACTCTACTCTCTCTTAAGGTCATTCTCTCTCACACACACACACACACACACACACACACACACACACACACACACACACACATACACACACACAAGCTACAGATGTTTAACCTGAGCCTATATTGCAGTGCCAAATCCTTTGGCTGAGCGTAACTCCAGCTGTAACCACGAGACTAAACTGTTCTAATAAATGATAATGACGTAGAATTACCTTTTCGTAAGTGGGTGAGATTTGTCAGATTTGAATTCCTCTTCCTAACTCCCTGCATATCATCCACCTTCATTTTCATCAAACCTCTATTATTGTAGTATATTCTCCTTTAAGTTGCAAGTCTTCCCAAACATCTGGTAACTTACTTTCTATGAAGTTTATGGATTTACTGAAGCTTTTTTCAGTCAAATAAATTACCCTTAAGATTATGACTAGTCCCATATTCACTCCGGCTGTAAATACACAAACACACAGTGCATTCGCCCTCTCTCTCTCTCTCTCTCTCTCAGTGACTTTACTACAGTTTTGAACTGAGCAGACAGTTTAACACACATATCTTACACTAAAATGTTCTGTGCAAAGACTTACAAACAGCTCAATTTAGCTGTGGTTAGTTTTAACCGTTAGCCACAGCCCCCGCCTCCAGAGAATTAACACGCAGGCCTGGACACAGTCATCCCCTTGTCTCTACCTAAGGGACCCCACAGCACAGCCACACATAGCTGCACACAGGGTTGCACGACGCTAAGTATAGTCGCGCAGGCTAACCACACATTGAGCTGGAGGTTTGGCTTTGAGACAACGCGCCGCTGCCAGGCTAGCAATCCCCCAGTTTGTGTCCGTCATGCATAAACACACAATCATACCGGGGGCCAGAGCTATTTTGAGAAGGCCCCCCGGTGAAATAAGTGCACAAGCAGCAAGCGCATGAAACAGCCTGGTTACACATTTGAAAGTATGCAGCATATTCACAGAATGTAAATACACCAAACCCCAGAGCTGACAGAGGGTGTATACAAAAAAACACATGGCACACACAAATGAGTATTTACACATGATAAACACCTGGTAGCTGAGAATAGTCGTGTCAACAGCCCCCCCCCCCCCCCTTTTTTTTTTTTTTTTTTTACCTGATCTCAACGGTGCTTTTACGAAACTAAAAATACCCGAGCAGGAACCACAAGAGACTCTCCAAAGAGCTGGAGGACTTTATTTTGATAGGCTGAGCAATCTGGCCTGAGCAAACGACCCGCCCATGGAAATGACAGCCAGTGTTTGCCAGCTTACTCAAGTATGTGATTACTTACTGCACATTAGAATTAAACATCAATTATGTTAGTTTAGTATTAATAATCGGTAACCTTTAAAAGCAAGCAGCCGTTGGTGCCTACGTTTATTTAGTAGTAGCAGTAAAAAACAAAAGAAATCTGTAGTAAAGTAAACTGTTATATATGGTGGCCCTCAACACATTTATATCCAACACAGAAGACAAAAAACATGGGAAAACACAACTTTTCCCACATCTTATCTGCAGGTATTAACAGCAATTCTGTGCAAATTAGAATAAAATGCACTTATAAGCCCATTATACTGTTGTATCATTCTACCAACTTGCTCACCAGTTTGATAATGAATGCTGATCGATGTATTCATGAGCCATAATAATGTCAAATTTGGTTGACTGACAAAACAACACTCTTAACTGAAACGGCCGCGCGATTAAACAACAAGTGATTGTCTTTTCACGAGTGCTTTCTCTATGCACAGAGGAGCCCTTTTTCCAAATCCATATTGTAGCTCACGTTCACTTAAAGGTTTGCAAGCGTCATTAATAATGTCATGACCCCCAGACGATAGTGAAAACAAAAGAGACACTGTGCAGCACAGCAGCTGTGGATCAGAGGTATACAACTCCGCTGAGGACTGTAACTCAGCCAAACGAGGGGACTATCAAATAATTACAATCACAGACTCCTTTTTTACCGAAAAAAAACGCCAGGGTCTGCAATTTAAACCCTACACTCGGGTACAATGCGACCACTTCAACAAGGACCTCAATTATCCTGGGCAGTGTGGCCCCAACTCTGGCCCCGACCCCACTTCCACATTAATAACCTCCCAGAGCAGACAGAAAAACCCCTAAATAGCAGCACTTGGAAGGACCACGGGTGGGCAGGCCTCTACCCACGGGGGCAGCCACTGTTCCATAGTCTGCAGATTCATATACATGCAGCCCCACGCTGAGTGCAAGCCTCGCCGAGTGATTAGGATCAGGCTAATAAGAGGCCTTCAATAAACCAGTGGCTCCTGTAAAGCTCCTGTCTGTCCCAAACCTCTGTTTCCTCTCCTCTGGGATCTGCCAACCATTAAAAATGATTACTGCTCCAATGATATCATGGTTAAAGTAAATCTTCACCTGAGTTGCAGTTATTGGACTATTCCCCCCTTCACATATCATGATGAAACCTGTTTCTAACCTCCTGTCTAATGACTGACATATTACTTAAAGTGTGTGTGTGTGTGTGTGTGAGAACATAGTTTATATAGTTTATAATCCGTTTGCAGTAACGGTTTAAAACTCCAGTTAAAACTTCCAAGTAGAGCTGAACAATTAGTGGAAATTTAATTGACAATCGCAATGTCGCGAGATTTCTTTAAGCTCAAATGTGTGTCAAATTGCCATTTTAGGTTAAATATTGTTACAACAGATTGAAGAGAGCGTCTTTGTTTCTCACAGAGCTTCACGAATATCACACAGTACACGCTTTGAAATAAAAGTGCAAAGTAGAACCATATAAGGTTCTTCGGCTTGGCTCCAGGTAGAACCTATTTATAAAGATCCCACCTGAAACCCTTTTGGAGGGTTACACCAAGAACCCTTTTAAAACCCTTTATTCGGGAAAGGGGTTTTAAAAGGGATCAAAATGGTTCTTACTGGAACCATTAGCGTTACCAAGAACCCTTGAAAAACCCTTTCCTCTTCAGGGAAAGGGTTTTTCAGAAGCAAATGGTTCCAGGTAGAACATCAGACCTTGTTGAAGGACCCTTTTGGAACCCTTATTTCTAAGAGTGTAGTCATTTTAAATCTGTGATTTATATATGAATATGAAAAAGTGTGTAAGAATTACTCTGATACTGTGAATCGTACTGCAAAATAATCATATGTATTCAAAATGGTTCAGCTCTACTTTCAGGGGCCATCAGCAAAAACAGCACAGTGTGTGTGAACTTTAGAGTTTTCAGAAACTTTCCACCTGCAACCCTTGATTCAACACATGTTTACATATGAGGATGGTAAATTAAAAAAAAAGTTTAACTGCAGTATGTGTTTACAAAATGTGCAGCATTTGGTCAAAGTTGTCATTCAGAACTGAGTGATATAGTGTGACTGTATCTTCTGCTACTATACATACAGTTTGAAATGCGTTCATGTTTGGCTTCTTCCTTTTTTTCCTTTAAATTTATATAAATTCATGCGACATGAAATGAAGAGACATTTAATGAGTACTTTCTTATTTCAAGAATTGTACTGTCTATTTTCTGTATTTATTGTCTGAAAAAAACACATACATTTTGTCCACTTTGTTAAAATGGCACACGAATGGAGCTCATTTTCAGATTTCTTCATATTATTCAATGATGATGTCAAAGGTGAACAAACCAGTGTATGCAGGAAACAAGAAGTCTCTCTTTCTGAATCCGTCTGAAAGATCCTTAGTCATGGCCAAGCCTCATTAATCAGGCGATTCCCTCACTGGATACAAGAATAAAGAACTGTTAGAGATGTGTTGAATTTACCACTTTGTAACTAAGGTCTTGCATTTATTTGATTTTCTCCTTTTTCCAGACACATTCGTCCTCAATAAATTCTTATTATCACAGTAAGATAGTCCAGACGCTTCCTCTTCTTCTTATCTCAGCCCTGCCCTGCAATCGAGTGCTTTTAAATGAAATGGTTCACCCTGCTAATATTTTCAACGATCCATCAACGAGTTCATGTTGTAAATCTGACTGTGCGTCTGCCCGCCTCAGCTCACGTGCAGCCGTGTAATGCATCGCAGCCTAAACAAAGCCTCCAGAGGATCTGAACTCCTGGGTGAAGTCAGCAGACATCGCGGCTTCACGCTGAAGCTCTTTGAGTGAGTCACGCATGCACCCAGACGTCCAGACATGTCTCTGTTGGTCTGCATCCACACGTGCCCCCGGTAAATGTGATGAATGAAAGGGTGGAGTCGGATACAGTGACAGAGGCATGTGTGTGTGTGTGTGTGCGCGCGCTCTGTGGGAGCGAGCGTGCAGGTGTGTGTGAGTGGAAGGATGCAGCAGCTGCCGTCTGTGTCAGTCAGTACTTGGTACGGAGTGAGAAAGAAAAAAAAATAAACCAAAAGGTTCACACCCAGATTTATGGGCCTTTTCCATAATTCTCACATGAGGAGAACCTCCATATAATAGTATTGCTGAGTCAAACTACTTGTTAAGTGAAATCTTAAAGGTCCCATATAATGCATTTTAATACTTATATTTGGGATTCTGGAGGCCCTACCAGTCGCCAAAGTGTGAAAAAATATGACTCACTCATGTTTTTGTGGTCCTACTCAGTCCACGTACAGGAGATAAAACACGCAATGTTGACTTCTGTGCTCACTGGGACGTCACAAGACGCTACTCTTTGTCCGTAAAACATGTGAGAGTGCTGGCGAGGGCAACGGCATCTGAAAACTGGAAGTCTGCAAAAAGTTCTATTCTTAGCTCCACAGTGCAGCACAGAGTTCTACACAAACTTCCAGCCTCAGAGGATTTATCGGTCCAGCGGATACATGTTATATATGACGGCAATGTGCCTGCAAATGATCACTTTTCCAAATGCTAACTGCTGTTAGCTCCCGTAACTGGAAGGTCACAGTTCAGTCCCTGGAAGAGCCAAAGGCTGGGGTGCCCCTGAGCAAGGCACCCAATCCCACATTGCTCCTGCACCGGCTCACTACGGGGTGTATAATAAGGATGGGTTAAATGGAGAGGTCAAATTCCCTATCATTTTTTGGTGTTTGTGCAAAAAATATTGCAGAATTTCATAGCATAGATAGATAGATAGATAGATAGATAGATAGATAGATAGATAGATAGATAGATAGATAGATAGATAGATAGATAGATAGATAGATAGATAGATAGATAGATAGATAGATAAAATACCATGCAAAGAGGCAGATTGACTGTGTGAATTACACGAGACGAGAGTAAAAGACTAAAAGTGTAAAGAGATGAAAACCAGATTACTAAAAAAAAAATCCTTCAACAGTTTGAAGGACTGTATCAATATGTAAATACTCTTGACAGTGGTTTTGCTGACTGTGTTTTGTTGTATTTAAGCCTCAGACCACTAGTTGGCAGTGGGCCCTGGGCATTGTCACTCCTCCCCCTCCTTTCACTCAACTCACAACACAAAGAAAGCCTTATATTGTTTATGCATCTATTGTTATTTTTCATTTTTTTTGTAATAAGACAAAATCACTATACTGTATATTGCCTACACATTGCTTATATTCCACTTTATTGCAATATATGGTACTGTCACCCTTGTAATATTGCCAGATTCTATCTTCAATACAAAGCCGCACTATACTCATAAAGGAGAATGTTTACACACACTAGACACACACAGAGTTTACGCTGCACTAGTTTTAGGGCTCTGCGCCAACCAAACCTTCTGTCTACTCCTGCAACCCTTCTGCTGCACAAGCCAAGATAACATTTATCACCACATTGTACAGACAAGAGAGGGGGGGCGGGTGAGAAGATAACATGTCAGAGAAGATTATTTGTAACAGATACAGTGCAAAGGACATTAGCACAGATATGGTTTTGGCAAGAGGATCAGGGTTTTTGTCTTTTTGGACACAGTTTTCTAAAGCCAATTTCACACTACATGACTTTCAGAGCTGGAGGACGGCTGGGCATCTGCGAGTTTACACTTCACACGCTATACATGAGCTTTCACCAGGAGGAGCTTTTGTGACCACTGAACTTTTACCAAACCATTGTGTGTGTGTGTGTGTGATCTCAGTCACTTTCTTTCTTTCGTTTGTTTTTCTTATCTCAACGGTTGTATTCCTGTTTGGGTTCCCTGTTGTACCTCTTTTACAGCTACTTGCAAAAATGATCTGAAAGCAGATTATCAGGGTGAAAATTGTGTGTGTGAAATAGGCTTAAAGGTTGATTAGACCGCATGTTGTAGTAAGTGATTTTGATGTATTGTCACAAAGTACTGAAGATATGCCCCTGTGTTGGTGGCTTCATTTGACTGTTAGGTAGAGCAAAACAACGGTGGTTAATGCTGAAGTTAAGTAGGGCAATGTTGAATTTCACTCATGTATTCAGGTGTATTATGTGTGAGGTAAACCTGAATATGATATTTATCCAACAGTTCATCATCTCCAAGTTCTTAAGGCATGACAGTTTACTCCATCAGAAGTGCTGATCACATTGATCACACTGGTCAAATAGAGTTCTATTTCATCCTTACTGGTGCTTTAAGCACCGGATATGACCGTAGTCACATACGGACCAGAGAGAAGGCTTATCTTCTGGTGTCACCAAAGGATCAGTTCCTTCAGAGTCTTTTTGCTAGACTACGAGGATTTCCGAGTGACCAGATGCTCTGGTTGTCATCCAGGATATATAGAACTGTAGTTACATGCGTTTTTGTGGAGTCATTCACAGCTGATCAAAGTGGATGACCATGCTCAGCAGTGGTTGAAATGTTAGAAGGTTGATATACTACTCATGACAACTCTCCGTCATCCATTATATTCATTATTTTAATGCTTAAATGAAAAGGAAGGGGTATTGGAACACACAAGTAGGGATTTTAAACGGCTGATGAATTTGGATTCAATTTGGATTTTATATTCAAAGGAAACAACAGTGCTGCCAACTTGACTGAAGAACAAGTTAGAGTTTCCATGGATAAGACACTTACAAATAGATCATTAAAATTAGTTTATTCTGGACTGGATTTGCAGGTGAGTCAAATTAGGAGATCTGAGGATAGGAACAAGTCTGACTGTCCCTGCTTGTTGCTTTTACATGTAATGATTCAGAAGGCTAACGGCCACTCGCGGACTGAAGAGAGCTGCAGAGATGTGAAAGATCAGGACATCGACTGCCGACAGCAAAAAATGTAACGTGTGGTTGAAAACCAAGCCTTCCATATACTTAGCGTGCTTCCCTTCCTCCACCTACTCCAAATCTAATTAGACTGCAGCCACACTTCCGTCCTCCTCGAATTTGACCCGTCAAAAGCTGCTAATTATAGACTGACCTCGATGGTGCTGCTCCCCCACTCACTGGGCAGAGCCTAGTCATTACATAAGTAACTATCACTCTGGGTCAAAGGCATCCACCCTCTGCTTTTTTGACACTGTTCCGAGCAGTTGACTGCGAGAAGAAGGTTGAATGAGGGGGGAGTTTATTCTTAGGGTTATCCTTCATTCCGTAAATAAAGGAACTGTTGTTAGTCAAATACAGGTACATCTTTGTTTTTGTGCAAATTTAAGGCCTTATGCACACAGAACTTTCCCTAAATGATCTTCATCTATTTATATGGCATTGCTTTAAAAAATGCTTCACCCACACAAAAATACCCAAAATGACTTTAAACGCTGTACTACAAACAGCATGGAGACAATAAAAATGATCATAAAGCAAAAACCAAACAATCTCCAAAGACAAGAAGAAGAAGACAGCGAAGATAACGACAGCAAAAACCCAAAGGTGGCATTTTGAAATGTTACGGCTTTCAAAAACGCCGGTTTCTGTGCGAAAGTCGAAAAAAATGCGTGCCTGTGCGGGCTCCGTTTCGTGTGAACAGGCCCAAACAAGGAGCTACATGTACAATTGGTATCTTATACCCAAGTACACACACGTCAGAGGTGAAACACTAGTTTATTTTACTTTTCAGGAGAATAATAAAGACTAAAAGACACACGTACGGTACGGGTACGTTGCTTCTGCCAGACTGGCATCAGTTTGTGAGCTCGTTCACCAAACGCATACAAAACTAAACTGGAGCTGATCGCATGCATCTCGCCACATATGGCTGAGGACTAACTCTAAACCACTGGAGCCAGAGAGGAACCCTCCCCAGACAGAGCTGCCCTGGGGCAAAATGTGCTTCATGTTCCACCAGCCTCCCCAAAGCAGCAATTTTGTTTCTTTGAGGTTGGTTTGGCAAAGAGATTCAAAAGACACTGGCCTTGAAGTATCAAAAGATATTTTCAGTTGCTCTGAATTATTTATTTTTTTCTTTTATTCGATTGCAATAAAGTTCTCAAAATATGTCAAATATTAAAACAAGAGTATATCTATATATGTGTGTATATGCTTGTCAAGCAAGCTGAAGGTGTTTCAGAGAAGGCGTTTTAGAATGTGACCTTGTTCAGCGGATTTATCTGCAGGATAAGCTAAGTGTACACATTTGTTTTGAATCAAGTGGCCACTAAAACAGTAGTTTTAAAAGTGCTCGCGACGCTCAGCCTCTGTGTCCCCGGCTCATTAAAATCATTTGCTGAATTTGGGCAATAAAGTCAAATGCAGCAATTGCTGGCATGAGGCTTCAATTAAAGTTATGACTGGAGGCTGAAGGAGGGGGGGGGGGGTTCCTGCTCTGTGTGTGTGTGTGCGAGTGAACATTTTGCTGTACGCCTGCCTCAATTTCAAATGTCCTCAAAACACCTAGAAACAGTGTGCTTGATTGTCTCTCTTTTTCACAGGCACTCGATCTGTGAATTGAATCTTCAGACAGTTTTCAACTTCAATAGCAATGAGATTCTTGGTAGGCTTTATGTCAAGACACAATTTTATCTACCTTTTCATCCGATTTTTCACAGAAACAGTCGTACGACAAAGGGACAATTCTGACGGATTGTAATCCCCCCAGAATTACACCCGAGTCACATCAATCAGCAATAGATTTTGAGGTGTGAGTCATTACACACTCAGTTAATATAGAGAGCAGCTGTATCACCTGAGGCTCTACAAGAATAAACACAGTCTCAGTCTCATGTTGACTTCAGGCTATTGATTCGATTCCAAAACACACAGTATGACAGGCAAGGAAGAGGTGGAGGAGAGACGAACGTAGTTAAAATGCAATTGGCAGGAGGACGAGCTGATGATTGGCAGAACAAAACAAGTTTATATAAAAGTGAAACAAATATTAAACACATAAAGTATAAGACTACTTAGTCTGCCGACAAAGAAAGCCATCGGGTATTTTCAGTGTTTGTTTCAGTAGCAGTTACAGTTCAGTTTGGAACAGTACAGTTATGTGTTTTATTTGTGTTTCCATTAGGAATATTACCAACCTAACCAGCCCTAACCGTTACATTCTATGACACCCTTCCCTTGGGGTACCAAAGTATCATTCTACACGGCACACGCCCTTCCTAATAAGTAAAGCAACTGTCGAACTTGGTCGATAACATGATGGAAACACGGCTTATGAAAGGAGCGGGCCTGTGTCGGGTTAAAGTGGGTCTTCAAACTGTTAGAATACACATCTTTCAGGCGATGTCATCATCTCCATGCTGTGACACGCACCCTCAAATTCCCAAAGAGGCAAGAAGCCTTTGCCTCTTTTGTACTTTCACTTACGCTCTGTGAACCGAACTGAAAGTATCATAGAAACCCCCTGTCTTTACATCTTTTTTCATCGTTGATCACTGTGCCCACTCAAGGTTCAACATAGACGCCTACTTTCAAACTGCAAGCAAGGCAACCGCACACTTGACTTGTACACTATATATATGCGCTGGAATATCCCACCAATTACTGATCATTTTTATGTGATATTGGTTTATTCAAATTCATTGAATACAACAAAGCATCTGCTTCTGCCATCACGTCATCTCAAGTGGAAAATTTAAGGCCACCAGTGTGAAATCCATGATCCACATCCATTATTGCATGTACACATTAGATTGGACCCAAACTTGCCTAGATACACTACACTCTTAGAAATAAGGGTTCCAAAAGGGTTCTTCTACAAGGGCTGAGGTTCTACCTGGAACCATTTGCTTCTGAAAAACCCTTTCCCGAAGCAAAGGTTTTTTCAAGTGTCCTTGGTAACACTAATGGTTCCAGTAAGAACCATTTTGATCCAGAGAACCCTTTAAAAGCCCTTTCCTGAATAAAGGGTTTTAAAAGGGTTCCACCTGGAACCCTCCGAAAAGGGTTCTCCTATGAGGACAAGCCGAAGAACCTTATATGGTTCTGCTTTGCACTTTTTTTTCTAAGAGTGTAGTCAAACATCACGTAATCCATTCGATAAATCGATTCTCCGTGGACAGCAGTCCAACAGAATGACGTACCAACTTAACTGGGCGTGAAAACACCTACAGAACCACAGATAGTTTGTAACATCCCTTGGCACAGCTTAGGGTGTCCGTTATCCAGTGATGTCACCTGTGGGTGAAAGTGACACTGCTGTTTTTTTATGATCTCCTCCTGTTTCTTTTTCTGTGCCATGCACCATTACATAAACTCCTCCGAATAAAGACCGGTGGATACATTCTGTCTCCCTTATTCAGCACACTTTTGGCCCTATATCTCTTACCTGTGGTGAATAGTACTTAGTGCAGCAGGTTCTATTGTGCCTACAGATATAGAGAAGGAGGCCCAGGCCCCCCCTCAGTGATCCGGTGTCCTGGAGTTTTAGGTTTCCTTCGGGGAAACCTTGGTATCTTTCAGTTTGGGGCAACATTATGTGTGACTTCCTGTCTGCGGCAGGGATATGACTAGAGGACCTCTCTAGGGACAACGCGACAATAGTCGTATTCTTTAGTTCCCAGTTTTCCTTTTTTTTGTCACTCTTTCACTTTAAATAAGGAGCTCTGCAGGTTGGGGTGTGTCTGTGGTGGCATCTAAATGTTTTCATTTAAAAATGCATAAATTCTGCTCCCGGATATGCTCAACTTCCATGAAAACAGAGCCTGTGTTTGAGTTTTGATGGCCAAAAACAGAAACCTTTGAAAAATAATGATGATTTACCCAAATTTACCTCTTGATTGGTTGTTATTAGTCACAACTTCACTAGCAGCTGTGAATAAAATGCTGCGTCAAAACTAACATTCAGTTAAAGAAAATCTTTCCTCCTATTTTTCACAATTTCTGTTTCTCTCGTAGTTTGTACTGAAACCAAGTGGACAAAGAGAAACCAGCTTCCTGTCAACACGTTACGGGTCTCATTAAAAGGTCATGATATATTTTTAGGTATACTGCTATAGATGCAGATTATTTCCTCCTCCTATGGAACTAAATCTACCAATCTACAATGTTGGTAGAACAAAATCCATTGGTTTGATTTAATTATTATCATTTAGGAGGTGTTTTTTCATGTGTTTATGTATATAGGCTTTATGAATTATAATACACTATGGGAAAAAAAAAGTCTGGCTAAAAAAGAGTTTATGTGACAGAGGATTATACAGTGTAATGGCAGTTTAAGGCAGTTTTCACAAAAAGACGACAAACAATAACCCCAAATACACAAACTCTGTCATTATGAAGCAATGCACATCGTTAATACAGCTTTTGCAAGTTTGCAAGTATAACAGGGTGAAAACAGAGTACAAACTTACTTTTCCTTCTGCTTCATTACATCTAAGGTGGTGTTAATAAGTCTCTGAGGAGCAAGTCTGGTGTTATTTCATAATAAACACCTCTAAAGTTCAAAGAAAAACCTCCCGTTTAGACAAAATTATCTTTTGCCACTTGTTCAATGCAGTTAAATGCTTTTAAAGTGAGTTGCTTTTATTCCCACAGTCGATTAAGTGGTTCTATTGCCTGTAATTCCTGTATTCCTGGATTAATTAAAGTTACAGAGCTGAATTATACCCCCCATGTTCTCACATGTCAGCGTCCTTCCTGTCCTGCTCATTTTGTGAAGAAAATGTTGTCATGTTTTCCCTCAACCTGAGAAAGCTGAGAACGTCCTCGTGGGACTCTGGTAAAAGGTGAAACTCAAGACGACCTCTAGTTAGTATAGTGTAGGTTAAAGCATCCTCCTTTCAGAGGCGGGCAGAGAAAGAGTGAAGGAGACAAATAGGTTCCCACTGGCGGAGAGAGGTCAGCTCTCCTGGGAAGCCTCTCCACTGTTCTCTCAGAGGGAGGTGTGTTAGAAAAGAAGGGTTTTTTTTTACTTCTAACTTGTGTGAAGAAAAGGCTCCCACCCATAACCTCACATTCTGCCTTGGACAAGCGCACAACAACATGCACCATCTCTCCCGCGCGCACACACGCGCACACACACACATTGCATTAACCTGCTAATGGAGTGAACCTTTCTGTTCTCCGCTCTTTGTTTCCGAGCACAGATCGCTTTCCTCCAGCTCGATTGGAGAACAGCAGGTGAGCTGCGTTCCCTCACTCGCCAGTCAAAAACGCTCGCCAACCTTTCATATACATTATTATTTACATGTGAGGTGGGAGGCGGTGCTCTAATACAATAACAGCAGCTGTGGATTAAATGGTTTCACGTGGCATCTTCCCACACTTATCTCGGCTCGGATTTTTCATTCTTTTTAAAGAACTTCATGCTCTCTATGCACAACCAAAACGCTCTCTGGCAGTGGAACACCTTATTATTATCTTAAAGCAGACCTGAGACCGGAAGTTCCAATTAACGCTGTTTTTTAGTGTGTATCTGCGTCATTAAACACTGAAGTTTCGAAACAAACAGTTCAGTATTGTAATCTCGGGCTCAGCGAGATCTCTGAAAAAAACCTGGTCCGGTTACGTAAACAGCGGTTCTGCTGGTCCGGGCATATCCGGGTTGCGTACATTGAACCGCAGAAGAAGAATAACGTCTGTTGTGGAGGTGTTTCACGAGCGACAGTGTCTTCTGACTCTGGGTCTGACTCTGGGTCAAAGTCATAAAAGGGACTGTGGTGGGGAGTCGTGAAGAAGCTATTTTTAAACACTTTTAAAACAATGTTTTGATAATGAGTAGCAGTGCATCCACCGTTCCAGAGGGGGGAGCTGCGCTTCTGAGAGCGGGTGTGCTAAATATGTCACTTCCGGGTACTGGCCAATCCCAAGACAGTTGGTAAGGCTCTACGCTGGCTGGCCAATCACAACACACTCTGTCTTCTGGGGGTGAGATTTATGTCTGAAATATTGCGGCTCAGCACAGCGTCAGAAAAGACAGATTTCTATCGGCTCGTTTACAGCAACTAGGAGGTGTTTGACCTTAGCTTTAACTAAGTTCCAGTAATCCTGGAGATGGAACAATCTTCTTCCTTTTAGCAGCACTTCACTAAATTGATAATGATAATGAAATGGAAGGAAACCACATACACTCTTAGAAATAAGGGTTCCAAAAGGGTTCTTCTACAAGGGCTGAAGCTCTACCTGGAACCATTCGCTTCTGAAAAACCCTTTGCCGAAGAAAGGGTTTTTCAAAGGTTCTCGGTAACACTAATGGTTCCAGTAAGTTCTTGGTGGAACCCTCCAAAAGGGTTCCAGGTGGAACCTTTATAAAAAAAAGTTCTACCTGGAACCAAAAAAGGGTTCTTCTATGAGGACAAGGCGAAGAACCTTAAATGGTTCTACTTAGCACTTTTATTTCTAAGTTTAGAGTAACAACCACCTTAGATTTTGCCAAATTTGACTCTTGAGATCACATGGAGAAGTCCAAACACTAAGTCCAGTGAACTACAGACACTGTCTCTATGGTAAAGCATGGCGGCATCATGCTATGTGGTACCTCATAGCTACAGAGAAAGGGAGACTGGATAGGATTGAGGGATGGGGATAACATGCAAGAGTGGCATGTCAGAGCTGGTTTAGATTTGCCTGATTCCTGTGGCCTTAAATCACTTTTAGTTTTATTTAATGTATATGTATTTCAGTTGATTAAATGATTAAGCCTGGAGCTGAGGCAGGTTAAAGCAGAACCTGCATATCTGGCTCATTAATATTACGGTTACAGTTATAGTTAATGTGAAAGCACAACATTATTTGCCACTGTTCTTATCAGAAGCGATGAGTAAAGCCCAATTTATACTCCTGCGTAAAGTGCTCTGCGTAGCTACGCAGAGTCCTCTGCGTCGACGCAGAACCTGTCGAAGAGCCTCTGCGTCGTCTCCGGGTGCACGGAATATTTTTTAAGTGTCCGTCACTCCGTCAAGGGACTACGGAGACGGCAAGAGCTGCGATTGGTCCTCAGGACAGGCCGAGCTAAGCTGCTCTGTGCCGGCTCACAGTGAGCGCCGAGCGCTACAGAGGGCGGAGCTGAACACCGCCGATTTCGTCGCTGCCAAACTATAAATACGTCATATCTTAACACACACAGCACATGTTTAGACTCTAAATGACCAATTTCTCGCCTCAAATTATCTTAAAACTGCGTTCCGGGACACAGAAAAGTGAGAAACGGCCGCTGTTTCAACAACAACAGTCTTTCTCCCTCGGACGCCATTGCTCACTGTAGCCAAAAGCACAAGACCTTGCGCAGCGACCCCTACTGATCGGGCGGGAAATTGCAGCGCCTATCCGTCACCACGACGCAGAAGTATAAATGCTCGAGTGGTCTACGTGGTGACGCAGACGGATAACGCATACGCAGTCGGAGAAGTATAATGTGGCCTTAAGCTCTTAAAAATTTTTTTTTGGTTTATCTCATTGATCTGAGCCGCTGCCTCACTCTGACTTTAACATTTAGAAACAGATCATCCTTCTGTCCGCAGACATGTGCTACGTTTGAGAGTGTGTCGAAATGCCCTTGATCTGGCCCGGGTGAAGGATTTTCGTGACAAACATAATACCTCACACCAGCGTCGATACACAACCGCATCAAAGACATGGAGGAGACGACTAGAGTTTCACGTTTATCCGTCTTGTTTGGACTTTAGCAGAGCAGCTGATTGTCTGTTTATTTAAGCAAGACTGTGTGTGTGTGTGTGTGTGTGTGTGTGTGTGTACTTGTTAGGGCCTTGTCAGGACCAGTAGACCTCATGGAGATAAAAACCTGGTCCTCATACGGCAAAAACTGATTTCTGTGGAAACAAATGAATGGCAGTCAATCCAGATAAAAGGACAGCTGTGTGTCCAGTATCATAACAGCGCTCACAGATAACTGCGCTATCTCAGCCTTTTACTCTTCAAGCAGAAACAATGAGAACTTACTCCATTTTGTATTTTATCTGGTTTTGTTGATCAAAACCAGATAAAATAAAACCAAAACATGTCAGTGTAAATTATGGCGAGACATATTAATACCAGGTGTAACTGCAATCAAGTTAAAATCATATTGATATGAATTCACACAGGGCATTTATTCCAAAATAGATGTGTTTAAATTGTGTTTTAATAATAAAACCAGGTCATCTGGGGGAAATCACTTTTGAATCCAGGGTTAATTCAAGTGTTAAAAACAAAATACAGTTGTATATATTTACGCACTATACTGCATATACTCATATACTGTGTCTGGAGGAGGAGCTTGAAGAGGATAAAACTGTCCTTCCGGTTTGTGATATTTTTCCCTCCTTTGTACTTCACAGTTTATGCTGATCTGTGCTCTTTGTTTACGACCAACAGTGGGCGAGATGAAATTCGATTCCAGCGATCCCCCCCCCAAACCCCCCAAACCCCCCAGGCAATCTCTTGTCACTCACACTCCTCCCCCAATCATCCTTCCCAATAATTTTGGGCACCTGCCAGATCCCACAGTCATTATCCTAATGAGCAGTGATGGCCTAAAGTCAATCTGGTTACAACACCAGCGAACACACACACACACACATACACACACACAGGTTTGCGCAGCTATTCTTCTAAGGACTCCTACGATAAGATTTATACATGATACAGATTTTAAGTAGGTGGACTAGCATGCTGAGTGCCATTCCAGGTCTTCCTACATCCATCCAACTAATCCGATGCTTTAACCTGAGAGTGCATAAAATCAATCTCCGTGTCAGTCCAAAAATGTACTAGCCTTATTCTTCTCTGGACTGGCTTCTACTATTATTTGCAGGTGTTTGCAGGTGCACACAGGCCAGTTTGTGCTCTGACTGAATGTATACAGCACCTGCAGAAGTCAAGAACCCAATCACATTGTCTGGGTGTGATAGTCCAACTTTGAGATATTAGAGTTTGTGCAATTTCAGTCAGACTTACACGATTCCATGTATTTAAAGTCAGGTTTTAGTTTGACAAACACAATAATGTTTTGTTTTTTTAGTGAGAGATGGATGGCTGGTTGTTTTATCATGTCATATCCGAATCCACATTTAAACTTCAAGTAAATAAGTTGACGTCCATCCTCTTTCTCAAAGGTACATTGATGATTCCACGAAGGTTGCCACTTCAGGCCTCTCTTGAGTAGAGTTTGCATGTTCTCGCTGTGTGTGTGCGTGAGTTTTCTCAGGTTTCCTCCCACAGTTCAAAGACATGCATAGGTTAATTGGACACTAAATTGACTGTAGGTGTGAGTGATGTAGTTTGTCTCTATGTAATGGACTGGTGACCTGTCCAGTGTCCCGGGATCAGCTCCAGTGGCCCTGGGACACCTCATGGAGGAGGATAAAGCGGCAGACAATGAATGTACGATAATTGCAGGAAACCAGTGACAACATGTTCATATCCAGCCATGTCTCTTTCGCATGGGAAACTTCACGAGGGAGACACCTGTGAGCCTGGGGAGAGGCAACGTGACCTGGTGAGACGGAGCACTTCCTGGCGCGACTCCTTCTGTCTGGCAGGAAAACACACACACACACACACACACACACACACACACACACACACACACACACACACACACAGGAAGCAGGTTTTTTCGCAAAGTCGCTGGAGAATGTGTGCGTGGACAGGCTACACCCTGAGGAGTGTGCCACCACGGCAACTGTCTCCGTGGGAACAATACCACCTGTCGCTCAGGGCTACCAGACAATGGAGGCCAGATGGGGAGCAAAGGGTGGAGGACGCAACCAAATGCCGACCTAAGCAGGGGCATCAAATCAAATACTTTAGGTATTCCTCATGCCAAGAGCCTATGGTTTTATTGTTTATCACGGCTTGTATGGGTAATACAGTACGTGGCCATCTGTCTTTCGCTTTTTAATCTCCTTTTTGTGTCTAGCGCTTTGTGTCTTTGTCCTTTGCTCTGTGTGATACACAAACATACGTGATTTTGTCTTGTAGATACATTTCATGGCAATGTCTTTGACGCAAAGACACATTTGTGGGGACAAACTGCACAACAACACAAAACACAATAGATATTCTGCATTGAAATTATATTAGATTGTGTGTGTGTGTGGGTCCCCATGACTGAAATCAGTTTACACAGTCACATTATGGGGACAAGAAAAGCACCCATACATTACTACATTATTACATGCTGTATGGTTAGGATGAGGTTAGGGTTACAGTGAGGACAGTAGTAGTTATGGTTATGGTGAGAGTAAGTCTACAGAAAATGAATGTGTGTCAATGTAGTGTCCTCTGAAGTGATGGAAACCATGACACACCATGTGTGGGTGAGAGAGAGTAAGAGGTCACATGTTTGATGACGATCCAAAACTTCTTTTATCCTTACATTGCACTTTCTTCCTCCCTGTCTGTGCATTTTTCTTAAAGAGGCAGAATGTGAAAAAAAAGAAGAACTAATTGGTTACCTCATGATCATGTGCATAGAAGCTATTAAACATGTCTATGTAAAGTTATTAGCGCACAACCCTAACCCTGCATCCTGGATACTATTTATAGTGTGTTTGTTTATATGAACACTTGAATTGGCGAGCCTATGTTTATTTGTCCTCTATTTTACTGAGAAGTCACACATTGATTTTATAATCAGGGTCAGTTCACAGTATCACGCTTGCAATATAATGCAAAATAACATTAAATAACATTAGAAATGCGTACAAATAGTATAGATGAAGCACAGCTGCTGCTCAAAGTAACATCTACAGTTAAAATCATATAAGGAGATAATCTTTGCTTTGACTTTAGACTCAAAGCCAACCATTGAGAGACTAACTGCACAGTTTATTAAAAGTCTGAACAATACCTTTTGCTGAACAGCAGACACGGTGTGAGGCAGGTATGTTGAATCATCTTGCCAGAAAATATGCCAAAAGATTTCAGCAGGTTTATTTAAAGGGAAGTGGGGTGCCAGTCAGAGTCAAGCCTGACAAATAATAATATAACAGGTACATATATATATACATTTAAGAAAGAAAAGAGCTCCGTCAAACCATACAAACAATAGAGCAAATAGTATGCAGCTGCAAATTAAATATCAACAAAAACCAGCACTGTGAAAACAAATAGACCACAATCAATTCGGTTTTCAATGTGTTCAAAAGTGTATTATACAATTTTTGTGCAAAATTGCCCCACACTCTCAAGGTTCGATCCAGTCAGAACATAATCCGGACAAAGCAAACCCGGAAATCAAAAAACTGAAAAAGTAGTGTCTGTATTTACAGTTCAAACACAGCGATCAAGCTTCTGGAGTAAATTAAACGTTTTGATGGTCATTGTAAAACATGACGGAAAACTTAAAACATGCCAAGGTTCAGACTTTTATTCTGATAAACTGATGTTGAAACTGATTCTGATGTTTTTAATTCAGCTTTCCATTCCAATTTCCTTTATGATCAACCAATATAATAAAGTCGTGTAAAAATTTGCTCAATATATGGGTGTAATTCATGTTATTATTGCACATGTTTATTTGCTCTGGCGACACAGCAAAATGTGTTTGCAATCTCAAACAAATTATATGAACACATATTATGTGAAGAATCAGATGAGTCAAAATGCAGTTATGCTTCTCTAACTGTATCACACACACACACACTCATTCATTCACTCGGTCATCATTTACCACTTTATCCTCCACACGAGTGTCGCTGTGCCAATCTCAGCTATGGAGACCAAGGTGCCGTCGTACCCGGACTGCAAGAAGAACACGGACACGCTTAGGATAGAGTTCAACGGGCCTTAAAACTACACTGACATGTACCAGTGGTCTGTGGACAACCACGTTGTTGCCTAATAAAGTTCATTTTTGCTTCATCACTGTGTTTTATCTGTTATATCAAGGGCTCATTCTCTCATCACAAAGCACCAAGTGACCGGGGCATGACTGCTCAGTTCCCTTATCATGTACATTCACCTTATGAATAGAAATAGAACGCACAACAGAGCAGACGCATTTGCTCCCCCTCCTTCCCCCCCCCCCCCCTCCTCCTTTCATTTCTGTCTTATAAACGTCTTTGCATTCAAGTATAAATCTAAGCTATCCCTGTCACACACACACACACACGCCATGCTGCCATTAAGAAGTATAACAGTGAGGCCTGAATGGAACAGGAGATTGTGGGAACTGGAGGTTTTTCTGTCCCGTCAGGGTCGCCATCTGCTCTTTATCCATGCTGGCACCGGGCCCTGGTTCAGCCCTTGGCACCTACGCGCAACACAAAAACACGCTACACTACAATGTTTAATAAAATGATCGTAACTTTATAGG
Organism: Microchirus variegatus; assembly: GCF_963457635.1. Taxonomy (NCBI): domain Eukaryota; kingdom Metazoa; phylum Chordata; class Actinopteri; order Pleuronectiformes; family Soleidae; genus Microchirus; species Microchirus variegatus. Next base: position 7,755,788 of record NC_139809.1, read on the forward strand.
TGATGTTTGATACGCGGCAGTCGAGAAGCAGCAAATATCATGTGATCGTTTAAATGCGTAGGATGCGATGCGGTGTTTGTATGTTTAGGCTTTCCTTCGCAGTTCCTGGCTCTCATTTGGAACGAGTCAGTGAATGGAAGAACAAGAGTAAGTGTTTATTTGTTGATGTTCTTGTGTCTGTGTTTGTGGGAGGGGAGGGCTGCTCCAGTTTGTGTGTGTGTGCGTGTGTGCATTTGTACACAACGCAAAACAAAGAAAATGTCTTAGTGTTTGAGTGGCGGGACAAGAGGGCCTTAAGTATTTTGTGTGTGTACTTCAGCGTGAATGCAAACTCCGAGTGATTGGCTTTTGTTTTTTGGAAGGAGTGGGTGGGGATGGTGCGTGAGAAGAGCGTTTTCTTTCCTTTTTGCGTAACTTGGCTCTGTTGGGGTGTTAGTGCACGGGTGTGTGTGTGTGTATATGTGTACGGTGATGATGTCGGTTCCCAAAACAAAACCGGCAGCTGTTTTTTTTTTTTTTTTTTTTTTTTTTTACAGGCTTTCGCTCAAACCCATTCATCTGTTGTCATCGTAGACCCCTCTTTTCCTCCTTTATAATATTTCAATAGCGTCTGAGCTTTAGTTACAAATGCATTAGCGGCGGCGGGGAAAAATGTACAATGAATGAGAAGAATTATCAGTTGTATCTGAGGTGGCAGCCAGAGACAGCGAGCATTCTCCATTACGTGCAGAGATTTAAGGCTGATACCACATCGGTGGCCAGAACTCCTCCTTTAAATCACCAGGGATTAATTTAGTGTGTTGTACAAAGTGATAAATGCTCTTTTCTGTGTATCAACACACAATTGCAGAAGTAAATGGTACATGATCACAATAATATACTAAATGTTATGTGAACCAGCAAAGGCCACGGCAACAACGTGCTTTGCGTACAGTAATAACATAGCTGGACTAACGTTAACTGCTCCACATAACTGAGTAGAACTCATTTTTGTTGTTTTGGTGACAGTAGTTCAGTACTTTTGCTGCAAGAATCAAAAACTGGATCCCAGTGGCCAAGAGACCAATAAGCCATGTTCACATCATGGTAGAGTTCACTTTGGTACAGTACGTTAAGGTTTAGGATGGTAAAGTCCTCAGTCAGGGTTGCATTTCCACAGAGAACAGTACCTTTACTTGGTAGGTGGTAGGTGTGTACTTTGCCTGATGGCCATGTCAGCAAATAAGTAGCTTTTATGTCGCCCAATCAGCTGACTGTAGTGGGTGGAGGCAGTCTAGCTCCACCCTAGGACTGGGCGATATAAAAAATATATTGATATATTTTTTAAATGGGATATGGAATTAGACCACTTCGCATATATCAATATAGTTCTTTGCGGAGCTTTGACTTCACTGAAATAGCCGGTTTCAATAAAACTATTTGAATTTGACTGAACATTTAATTTCACAGCTCTCACTTTGCAGAAAAAATATTGGGATGTATATCAAACATCAATATTCAGCCAAAATATATTGGGATATGACTTTTGGTCCATATCAACCAGCCCTACTCCACCCTGACTGTACCGTGCCATTACTCTGGGAAGCTACTGAAAAATGGAATAGTAGGGGCGAGATATTTTGGTATTATTCCCAATGGAAACCCCCAAAAGAAAGTACCGTACTGTACTGAACCATTGCACTCAGTGGAAACAGGCCAATAGGGAACCAATGTGACTAGTGGTGTTTATCTATGTCCAATCAGAGTGAACATCCCACTGTTCTTATTTTTAAGTAACTTATTTTAAACATGCACACAGTTTTTATCTCTTTATTTTCTGTTTTACTCTTTTTTTTCATTATTTGACAGAGCAGAGGTCTACTAGGCTCTGCATGACGTAAAGTTCATCATTCAACCATTTCCACATTGGTCTGCATGGACAGTTTGATGACACGTGGACTGTACACGCCAACTGGGCATTATACATGTAGCACAACATTTTCCAGTCCAGAGGCACACGCTTGCTTTGGTCAAAAGAAACAGTCGCCATGAAAAGTTGCTTGAGGTCATGTGAAGAAGTCTGCCCACAGATGTGCATCCTTGTCTATCATCACCGTGGTAACGTACTGTATGTATGGATTATGGCAAAAAAATAAAAATAAAAAAATAAACTGAACGACGGTACATTTAAATCAACATAATACAAGATAATAACAGTTATTATCAACATGCCAAACATGCTTGGTCCAAGAACCTTACAAAATTAACAGTGCAATGTTAAGGGGACAAAAAAACAACAACAATCACAATAAATCCTCTATGGTTAAGTTATACAAAGGGTATTATTACTATACTATAGATTACTATTTAACACAATAAAAACGTATTGTATTATATGTTGTTTATAAGGTAATGGCCCTTGAACAAACAACAAAGAAGAAGGAGAAAAGAAACAGCCACAGTATTCCTGCTCGTGCACACTTCATTAGAGTTACATGGAACGGCTGTGACAGATCAGGCCTGTGAAACTGTATTTGTAAAGTACTTCAAACCTCTTACAGAGGATTATCCCTGCTCAATTTACGGACCACAGAGATAAGACTTTCGAACAATTGATTTGTTTTCAACTGTGTGCTTAAGGGGCTGTTCACACGAAAACAAATCTAGGTGAATCAGCTAAAGGTTTTTTTTTTTTAATCCTATTGGTGTTTTATTCACACTGAAATGCCAGTTTGGGAGCTCTGAAACACTAGTTTTTTGAGTTCCAGAGTGGGAAAATCTCAAGACACCTCCCTCGCATTTTTGTGTAGACAACTGAACTACTTTGGGGAAACGAAGATGACATCTGTTCGCTTTATGATAAGATTTATTTTTTATTTTTTTTAGGTGCCCTGGCTTTCTTGATTCTGTCTGTCTTTCTGTTATTGTATACATTGTATACATTACAGTGGGGTTGGGGGGGGGGGGGTGTGTGGATGGAGAAATATCCTGAAACTATGCTACTGTTACTGGAAAACCTCCATTGGCCTTATTCGGATTTGGATGTAGCTTAAGATTTTGAGTTGGGCTATTTATAAAGGCCCACATTTAAACATGAAATGAGCACTAATCTGTAGTTTCCTTATCAACTATAGATAAAGTGCTCAGTGCAAAACATCCACCAAGGCCACTGGATCATTTCTCCTGTGAGCCATTACATACATACCCAGAACATTTAATCACATTTTGTTGTGAGTTATGACATTCACTGTCACACACAGGTACAACCATTGCTTCCATTGCGAAGGAAATTACAAACCTTAAAGGGGACATATTATGCAAAATCAACTTTTCAATAATTTAAATCCTTATATTTGTGATGTTGACTTCTAAATTTGTGGAATTGTTGTCTCACGGAGCTCCGCATTGTCTCCATAGTGCAGCACAGAGTTCTACACAAACTTCCAGCCTCAGAGGATTTTTCTGTCCAGTGGATACATGTTATATATGACGGCAATGTGCCTGCTAGAGCCTGCAAATGATCCCTTTTCCAAATGCTAACTGCTGTTAGCTCCCAGTAGCCTCTGTGGCCGATGTCATTTCCTGTCCCTTAAGTTTTGTTTTATTTTAAAGAGATACTACTAAACCGAGCGTTCTGAACAGGGCTGTTTTGGCAGGGTGATTGAACTGCTGTGGTGCTTCATCCTTAAGGTATTTTGACCAAAGCATGTCACAGACATGTTCATTAGGACACCAGGGAACTAGTTTAACTTGGAGAAATAGGATATAATATGACTCCTTTAAAGCAAAATTAGACACTGCATTTTTGCAATTTAAAATGCACCATATCCATATAACCCGAGGAATTATTTCCTGTTCGCTTCCCTCAACTTCACCTCGAATTTCTGCCTTAACGTGACAGTCCAACAGTAACCAGAGTACAGGGAGACCCACGCAGCTGCCTGAAACATACAAAGACTTCTTTCTTTGAAACTTTATATTCAACACACAGGTCCTCTGCATGGGATATGTTCAAAGATGGAAGGAGAAAGAGCATTACATGGGAGTTTCAAAGGGCAACCTTGGCTGCAAGACCTCAAACGCACTCAGTCACTCACACTCACACTCACACACATGTACACACACACACATCCGTGCGCGCACACAGACACACACACGTGTGTGCTCGCTCGGCCCTCACACACCTGTGCAAACTCTCCATCCGACTTCCTTTCCACAAGTTGCACACACTCAACACACATGCACACACACTCTTCTTGTGGGCTCACACACTGCCCAGTCTGTTCTCCAAGGCGTTGGCCGCTTGGCCCTTGGCCAATGTGTACACAAGTGTAATGCTTTAGTGCTCAGGGACTGGTAGGCAGAATAGATATGCACACATACACTCACGTACGACGTGTAGCAAATGTTACATGAAAATACACAGAGAAGATTGACGGCCGGTCACTCGTTATTTATTGTTAAAGCTGAAAAAGTTGACCTTTTTGGCTTAAACGTTTCATCGTGATGTTAAAACCAAGTGAAATCAGGATAGAAAAGCATCCAGATTTATAACAGTGGAATACAAGTCTTACTTCCACTGCTTTGTTTTCTTCTTTTGTCGTTTGTGGTTTTTGATAAATCCATTATTTGCCGTTATATAATAATAATGTTATGTAATGTCATTGGTTTACATGACATTGTGATAAATGTGGCAACAACACAAGTCTGACAGATTCAGTGTTAGGCACATTCAACTGAACAGAAAGCTGGGGGATCTTCCACACACACTCGATCACACACAGACACACAAACACACACCTCCAGTGTTTACAGACCACTAAGCAAATGTCTGAGAAACGACGAAGCCACAAAAGCTCAACTCAAACCCCTGTGTTACTGTCGACATCTCACTCAACATTGAGCCAACATCAGTCCACACCACACAGGTGACATGACACACCATTTGTAAACACACACACACACACACACACACACACACACACCAACTTATACAGCCTTTTTAGTGAGGACACTTGTAGGACAGATGTAATGCCTTCCCTAGCCCCCTCATCCAAACCTTAACCCTCACAGCTAAATGCCTAACCGTAACTCTTTCACCCTATTCCTGAGCTGCAACTAACGATTATTTTCATAATCGATTATTTTCGCATTTAATCGAGTAATCGTTTGGTCCATAAAATGTCAGAAAACACTGAAAAATGTTGATAAGCATTTGTCAAACCTGGAAATGCCGATGTTCAGGAATGTCTTGTTTTGTCCACAGACCAAAATGATTCGGTTTTTAATGATTTCTTTGTTGTGTGGAGCAAAGAAACCAGAAAATATTCACATTTAAGAAGCTATAACAATAAGAAATCTTGTTTTAATCATGAAAATTAATGTTTCAGCTCTATTCCTGACCATATACCATTAACCAAGTCTTAACCCTCAAAAGGCCATGTACAGCTGTGAGGAACAGACAAAGACAAGGTCAAAATATCCTTACAGAGAGATTTGAATCAAAATGTGTCCTTTCAGCTCACTACAGACATGGACACACACAAAAAGTAATATATTTGGCATTTGTATTAATTCATAAGAACTGTATTTTCTTTGAACATTGGTCACTTGACTTTGCAAAGAAGAAAACAAACAAGAGTTTTCAGTTTTCAGAACAGAGATGATGTATACAGTGGAATTCATAAATCCCCCTTCAGGCATAAGTGTGTACACTCTTAGAAATAAAAGTGCTAAGTAGAACCATATAAGGTTCTTCGGCTTGTCCTCATCGGAGAACACTTTTTGGCTTCAGGTAGAACCTTTTTATAAAGGTTCCATCAAGAACCCTTTTAAAATCCTTTATTCAGGAAAGGGGTTTTAAAGGGTTCTCTGGATCAATATGGTTCTTACTGGAACCATTAGTGTTACCAAGAACCCTTGAAAAACCCTTTCTTCGGGAAAGGGTTTTTCAGAAGCAAATGGTTCCAGGTAGAACGTCAGCCCTTGTAGAAGAACCCTTTGGAACCCTTATTTCTAAGAGTGTAGTGTGACTAGGCAAGTTTGGGTCCAATCGGATGTGTACATGGGTGTGGATCATGGATTTCACACTGGTGGCCTTAAATTTTTCACTTGAGATGATGTGATGGCAGAAGCAGATACAGTGTACAAGTCAAGTGTGCGGTTGCCTTGCTTGCAGTTTGAAAGTCGGCGTCTATGTTGAACCTTGAGTGGGCAAAGTCATCAACGATGAAAAAAGAAAGTGAAGATTCTTCTCAGTTCACTGAGAGTATGATACTGTCAGTTCAGTTCACAGAAAGTAATGACATCGTCTAAAAGACGTTTACAAGGACCCTTTTGGAACCCTTATTTCTAAGAGTGGTTTCAGTGAACTATACACAATGTGCAGCTCTTTGCCAAGTATGAACTACGGCGTACTACTGTAATGGAGTAACCAAGCTGAATATATGTCCGTCTGAAATCATGTGTCTTTACAACGCTGACTTTACAAGTCCAATGTGTAACATTTATTTTTCTTTTACTTTTGACAAGACGTCAGGAAACACACGCCAACCATGTAAATACTGTTTATAACAGAGGAGTGTGTGTTGTCTGTTGTTGTTATAGGGGGACCTCTGTTTTGGTGGCCAGTCCAGCTGTTGCATTTGTGTGTCATCATTGAAACCGCTGCGCACCGTGTATAAATATGCTGCGTTTCAAAATGTCAACCATGTTCATGAGACGAGCACATTTGAATGTCATACGGTAATCATGACGTACCGAGTTCCGTGTACACGGCAGTGCAGATAGCGAGAAATGAGCATGCTCTTCTTATCTAGGACCAGAAAAGTAGTTCAAAGCTGAACTCTCTTAGTTTCATGATCAAAGAAAGTCCTTCACCGACTTAGAAATAACTCGATGCATACATAATAATATACACTTGTGTGTTTGTTTTTGTACGACATGCTTGTGCAAGGTCACAGAGTGAACGCTTGAACAAACGTACCACTGTCCCCTGTGGACCCAGGACACCATGCACAGACCATGAGGTATGAGCTGACATGTACAGTGTGTTTGACCATACATTATCACGTAGTGGTGAATTCCAGCGCTCATACCATCTGCAACTCCAGGGTCAACTCGTATCATTTCGCTGTTGTCCTTGTTCCCCCAGAATTAAGAGGGAACGATAGGAACTGAGGAACTGATAAAGATAAAGAACTAGAGAAGCACTCGGAGAGCGCAGACCTCTGCCAAGGCAACTCTTGTGCCTACAAAATGCACCCTGCTGGCGCACCTGGGTCAGACAGCGAGAGTTGCAACCAGCGATAAAGTTATGGTCAGAGAGCGAGTGTTGTAACCAGTGATGGCATCTACGGATCACGGCCAAAAATTCATCACTTGTTCCTGGTCCCATTACGGACTTTTCCTGAAAATTCCATCCAAATCCGTTTTCCAATTTTACATAAAACAGAAAAATACATTTCCATGGTCAAGGCCGAAATTGTTACCTGCAGCTTGTGTTTTATACTCACGCTGAAAGAAAGATAGACAATAAATCTATGCAAATGCACTACCGTTCAAAAGTTTGGGGTCACTTAGGAATTTTTGGGAAGGAAAAGCACTTTTTTTAATGAATATAACATTAAATGAGTCAGAAATACACTCATTGTTAATGTGGTAAACGACTAATCTAGCTGCAAACGTCTGGTTTTTAATGGAATATGTACATAGGTGTATAGAGGCCTATTTCCAGTGTTCTAATCGCATTAGAAGGCTATTGGATGATTAGAAAATCCTTGAAAACCCTCGCGCTAACACAGCTGAAAACAGCTTTGACGAAAGCAAAGTTTTAAAAAATCTTGTCAATGTCTTGACTATATTTTCTATCAATTTCGCAACTCTTTTGATGAAAAACACAAAAAATTGTATAGGTGGCCCCAAACGGTTGTGTATAACTCACAACTAAATTGAAGTCTCGTTTCCACACCTGAGTGACTCCTGAGTAGATACAAGCAGGTTTCTTGCAAATCCTCCACATCCATCTCGCACCGTTTACCAACCTGTCAGCTCCTTACTTCCTACTGACCGAGAGAAAATCTCCCTTCTGCCCCAGAATCTGACCTCTTTCCCCTTTGTATCACCTGCCATAAACAGCCAAACGTTTGGACAAGGCATTCTCAGTCAGGATGAGGCAACAAATCCGTGTCAGGAGGCACCAGCGACCCTCGGGGAGGCCTGGTGCCGTCCCCCCCTCTCTGCTTTATGGCGCTCATTTAGGACGACAGGCGAGAGTAATGTGTGCGTGTGTGTGCGTGTGAGATAGAAAATTTAGTGATGGAGGTAATGAGAGGAGTTCCAGTGCTGGAACCCAGGTGGCTCCACAGATAGCTAAGCATCAACGAGTTAGGAGACAGACAGACAGACAGACAGACAGATGCACAAACGAAAACGCACACACACACAATGATTTGTGGAATGAGTGAGAAGCAAAACACAGACTCAGCAATGTTTGCACAAAAGACCTCTTATCCCTTCTCTTCATTCTTCTGTGTTTGTTAACTATTATTACCATTATTTTATACCTAGTTTGATAAGCAACACAAATGGAACAAAAGGAAGACCGATTTGCTGTAATTAGTACATATGTGATTTATTTATATGTGATTGCGTTTCGACTCAGTGTTTGGCACCTTCAAAGATTCGCGGAGCCAAGAATCCTCAAGACTTAATTGTCTCAAACACGACAAACGCATCAACATCTGCTGCAGTTACGTCTGCCGTCTGCACCGCCCCAGAGTTCTGGAGCACTGAACGTTTGAAGCCTCAAAATGACGTTGGCTTTTATATTGAAAACTCCACGGACAGCCTTTTCGTCTGGACAGAGCAAAGAGGAAATCCTTTGGAAATGAAGACGTCTCTTCCTGAATTCACGTCCTGTTTAGATCTGGTCAGTCTCAAATTAATTTAATTGATTCAGCTGTGAATCAAAAGCATTATTATGAGTAACCTTCAATTTCAGGTCCCCCTTGTCATTTTATTTTCCACAACTCTTTTTACTTGTTAGTAGTATTTTCAGTCCCTATTTACACCTGTTACATGAAAGTCATGTGATATTTTCTTGTTCATATGGATGCAGATTACAAATTAAAGGAAACTAAAATGCTCCTCTGAATATAGAGGAGTTTATGAATGCAGTTTACTAACAAAAACATATGGAGGTGGTTTGAGTTGAGTTATTTAGAGGAAGGTTTTGTCCCTAGGTGAAGGAATGCATGTGATAAGATAATAAAAATCTTTGATTTCACCATCTGTACATATACAGTACCATTGTTGGAGTTTTAGATGTTACTGTAAACGGTTGACAACACAAGGTTATCAATAATTAGAGGTAAACTTTTATATGTACCAGCACACTTGCACCACATGGGAAATAAAAGTCGAACTAAGACAACAACTGGGTTTTCTTAATGTCACATAAACACATTAGTCCAACTAAGATTGAGCTAGTCTTAGTCAGACTAACATATCTGGATAATGTGATTTTTATAGTACGCTTAGTCAGACTGGAGCTGGACTTGGCGTACCGAGTCTTTGATCCGGATGTAGGAGACTTCATTATTTGTATTTGTGTTACATTATTTTGTAGTCAAACTATAACTGAGATGTTCCATCCATCAAGTTTTATTGCATACAGAATTCAGGCAACAGTCAAATGGCCAGGTTATGGGCATGTGGCAGGGATACGAAACAAAGAGCACATAACCATACATTGATACATCATTGTATCTTTTGTTGAGGGGCAGTTGAGATTTGTTTTGTTAACCTTTGTCGACTCATCTTACTGTCAGGAGACACTGGCTATTGAAGCTTGGTTTACGTTCAGTAGCAGATGGTGTGCACAGATTTTTGGAAAGATGCCTTTAAACTTGGTAACCTTATCCTCCAACCTTGAAGTATCGCCACTTATGGGGTTTTAAATAGTCAAACATTATTGTGCAAGCAGCACGGTGGATCTCAGAAACTCGACCCGATTCCTGCCAGGTGCTTTGGGTCGGACAGCGGACAGACGGATTGTTCCAGTGCAACGACAATGAGTTGGAAGCTCTTTCTATTGTTTGTAACCGCCATCGTGTTAGGATGTGTTCATCTTCACAATTACAGTTTCTTCTGTGTAATCCTATAGGACCACTTGTCCAAGGAGGTTATGTACTGTATGTCTTTGCCAGCTTAAAAAGGTATGAGATTATGATCAACTTTTCTGGGCACAATGGTTGTGGCACAATGAAGACGTTTATATATTTCATATTGTCAGCAGTCTAAGTTGCAAACTTTGCCTTTAATTAAAAACAATTAATGTGAGATTTATTTCCTTTTTGCACTAGACCTTGTTTAAAAAAAGTACCAAAGTAACTTTTACTTTAAATTTTTAAACAAATTACAATTTCTACTAAATTGTTTAATTTTTTTAATTGTTTTAATTTCTATAATTGATTTTTTAATTGATTGTGTTTTAATTTCAAATGTATTTCCTTGCCTGTAAAGCACTGCCTCGTGTGAGAATGGCTCAATACAAATGAACTTGCCTTGCCTTTAACTTGAGTACATTTTTAGTACATACGTTTACTTGTACTCAAGTAGGATTTTTATATTTTTTATTTAAACTGATTATTACCTGTTGAATGGATTGATTAGGATTACATTTAGTCCTCAACCCACATTAGATGTTTAAAGGTGCATTATGTAATAAATCTAAAGCAACTGGCCATAAATTCCTCCTAATATGTCACAGAGACTCAGGAATAATGTTCAAATAACAAACTGAACTCACCAACAACAACAGTACAGACAAAATATTTGCATTAAAAAATATTTTGCAGACTGCAAATGTTTTGAAATCATGGTTTGGCATGTGGCGCCACCTACCGCCGTCTACCAATCATTGCAGTCAGTAGAGTCTCAGCTGCAGAGCAACCACGGGTTGCCAGTTACGTCAGAAAACGAAACTTAAAAGACTCAGTATTTTGAATTTGAATGTAGTAACCGTTTTTGGCCACATTATTATATATGGCACCTTTAATTGCACAGTAATTGAACACAAAAACCATGCCAGATATCGTTTAAACAAAAACAAAAGTAGGCTTTTAAAATGCAGGTTAAACCTCTCAAAACAAAGCCATCGACTTGTTTTCTATTGTCAGTAGTGGAGTCTGCCTTTTGTCTCTTTTCCCTGGTGACTCATGGTCAGTTTTGTATTGGAAAATAACACATCTGAAAACAGGAAACACAACACACAACAGACGAAAGTACCATGGTGACCAACGACAATGCTACAGCTGTTGTTAAACGTTTACATATCTCAGCTCAAAGTCAGCTTCAACTCTGAACAATCTCAGGGTTTGTGGAAAAAAAAAAAAAAAAAAAAAAAAAAGGTGCAGCAGCTCTCTGTGGACAAGGTCCAGAGAAAGTATGACCCAGGCCTAAACCAGACAGTGAGAAGTCTGGACGGTCCACATCTGTACAACTTCTTTTTCCACTCTTCTCCCAACCTCCTCTGACTTCCTTCTCCCTGTGTGTGTGTGTGTGTGTGTGTGTGTGTGTGTGTGTGTGTGTGTGTGTGTGTGTAAGCATAAGTGTGTGTATTCTCCCTCCACGGCCACAAAGCAGCCATTGGTTCGCCAGATTTGTTGGAGGGAAAGAAAAAAAAGAGCAAGTACCAAGGAGAGTGAAGCAGAGAGATAGTGCTGACTCAGGCACTCAGCCCATTGTTCACATAGCCTCGTAACCCTACACCTCCCTGCTTCCAGCCAGACATCCCATTGGCCAGCCGCAAGTGCTGGAGCCAGGGGGACTGCAGTGTTTAACAGCACAAAAAATCTTATCTCTTCCTCCATTAGTCCCACAATGAAAGAATTCAGCAGCCAAAACCACAATGGGACACAAGGCCATTCAGGTTTTTGCGATATCTCTCCTGCATCTTGACGAATTAGGGACAGGTAGTTTGGTGATAATCAAGACATTTTATGTAAGACGTTCTACCTGTTGCTTGTTTTGACAGAAGTCGCACATTTTGGAAGAAATAGAAATCCCTGCAAGAGTGTGTGCTTTGTTAACAATGCTGTCACCTAAATTTTATTCTATTTTTTTTGTACGAAATGTCTCTTTTTCAGACTTCTCACTAGCCTGACAAGGTGTGGACCAACTTTCCTGGACTCTTTTTTTAAGTGATTTTTGACCCCCCCCCCCCCTCCCACTCCTCCTCTGCTCCTGAAAGCTGTAAAAGTGTAAACATAGCACACATTGTCCTGATAACCACAAGAGAAATGATATGGGGGAATGCTTGCCTTGGGGAAACATGTTACCAGGTAACAAATCAAAGTTTCGACTAGGCAGGAAAGTGAGAGTTGCAGCAGCACCGGTAATGGGATCCTCGGTTAACCAGGCCATTTAGATTCTCAAGGTGATAAATAGGTTATGTCTCTGCTTCAGGGGGCTGCTTTTAGTGAGTCCAAACTTGCAAGGAAAACAAGGCTGTATGACATGTTTTATGTCACTTGACACCGTTAGCACTGACACGATTCCCTCAAATCAGACTAAATTAAGCGCAAGTGAGAATGAGGAAAGAAAATAAGTAATCATAAAACGAACAAACTCCGAATACAAGAATAAGAAGACGGTGATGAAGCAACATGAAATGCAAGATGTGAGGCTATGACATCATCATCATGTTCCCAAAGCAGTGTGTTGGTTATAAACATGAAAATGCAAGGGTGGCGTTTTTTTACTCTGGGACCCGTTTTCTAAAAATAGCTTTTTAGGACGTCCAAGACATCGCCTCTGTGTACAATGCAAAACATTTGCAGGTTCCTCTGACTGTTTCCATGACTCAAGCTTTTTTTTTTTTTTTTTTATTGTTTGTGTACCACAGTAACTTTAAGCTGAAGCTCAAACGTGTATGTCGAAGTACTGTAGATAGAAAAGATTTGTATCATTATGTTGTGGCTTAAACAACGTTATGTACAGTGGCGGTTGCTGGACTTTGCAACACGGGAAGCTCATTTTAGGCCCAGTTATTTATACATAATTCTTAAATAAATTCTACAAATTAACGATGAGGACAAAAAAACACGATAATTATGTAAAACTGAAACGCTATAATTTTTTATTTATTATATAAGTTTTTATTTACAGTGTATATTTACAAACAAAAATGGGCTATATCGCCGAACAATGACCAGCAATTTGTCCACAGACATCCCTCGCAAAATCCACCCAGGACGGAGGCAGAAAAGGCCTCGCTGTCGTGTGTGTTTCTGCAATGCTGTCAATCAAAAACTGGCTCCGCCTTTCAGACAGTTCCTCCAATCATCACGCAGAAGCCCAGCGTCCGCGCCCGCCCACTGCCCAGTTGACTCAGAGAGAAGCTGAGCTTCCATGGAAGTGATGTTTTTGCCGCACTGTTTTTTTCACCGTCAAACTCACTGTTATGAAAAAATAATAATTCTGTGCCATGATTTTAGCTCACATTAGTGAATTCTAATGTTCGTACCCTACTGTAGAATGTTTAGCATAAAAAAACAGGGAACAATTTATTTTGACGAGGTGGATTATGATTAAAAGCGCACCCCAGAGGCACTGCGGAGCCTTATTAACATGCATTCACATGGATATGCCCACCCTCGACTGTGATGGTAACACTCTAAACAGCGAAAATATCACGGACAGAATGTCCGAGTGTCTTTCCGCGTTCTCATAGCTGAAGCATTGTTTGGCCGTGACGCCAAACTGCTTTTCCCATGTGAAACAATCGGTTGCCCTAAGCCTACGTTTATAAGATTCCGCCCTAGGTGTATGAATATGGAGGAGGGTTGGCGCTGGCGACACAATGCCCTGCTCCTGTCCCATATCGCACATCAAGACTGGTCATAGATTGAAAATTCTGCCCACGGCACAAGACAACAAGGCCCTTTCAGCCCAGACTCTATCCCCTGCATTGTCATGTTGTGTGTTTTGAGTGTAGACTGGGATTGGTCGGCAGTAGTTTGCAATCACAACGACATTTATTTTCCTATGTCCGTAAATGGACTGAGTCTGTAAAGTTGATGCAATTAGCAGCTCAGCAACATACTATGAATTTGTAAATTCAGCACTTGTATTTGTCAGTTCATCCGTGCACACATGGGCAAGTCACTTTACACACTTAACAGCTGGTTTATTGCTTATTTGCAGTGTAAAAAGAGTGGCTATACACCACAATAAGTTGCCTGCACGTGTGTGTGATGCACAGAAATACAACAATGCATGCTAGTCTGCTCATTTGTCTCCTTTGCTTCCTCTCCCCCTTCTTTAATTCCCCGTCCTCTCTCGATGCGGTGTGTACAATCAGCTGTCTGGCCTCCTTTTTTCATCCTCGTGTTCCTTCAAAAAGTCAAAGCAGGGCCTCTCTGAGGTATTAAATATCTTAATTTAACTGCTGCTCTGGGGGCTGCCCCCCTCAGCCCCCTGCCTCTTCCTTTTCTCTTCTGTACATCCCAACTATCCCCACAAACTTGGCCTCTGTTGGCTTCTCTTCAAAGGCTCCCACCATGCGGCTTCTGCCGGATACCTGCTGCGCTGCAAGATCGCGCACAATAGCCTCCGCCGCTGCCTGCTGCGTTAAACCAGGCAAGCTCCGCCACACTCGGCTGGGCCACATCTGACAGGAGGACTTTGCCCAGGCGGACCCCAGGATCAGTGGGTTGACTAAGACTGGGGCGGGGGGCACTGGATTTTCGTTGGCCAGCTGTGTCACGGTTTACTGACTACTATCAAAAGATGAGCTCTGGAGTTACCGAGGTTGTCCCCCCACGCACCAACACACGCACTTTGTAGTTCCACTCATCCACGTAGAGAGTCAGTGGGCATGTGTGTGTGTGTGTGAGGGCGTCCGGGATGTGATCCTAAGGGAAAACGAATCCACACCCTTTGGCAGATGGCTGCTACAAATTTGTCTGCTCATAGACCTGACCTTCCTCCCTCAGGGAGCGAGTACATTGGGAGGCGTTCCGGACCTGCATTATATTAAATTCTCACACTGTGACTTTATGCAAGTCATCTGTCATGACAGTGACGTCACAGGGACCTCACATTAGCACAGGAATGTTAAGCTCTAGTATTCAGCCATGTAGATGTCAAATAAGACCCATAAATCACCTCTTTGTATAGCAGTACAGTATATTATAGGAGCTTTATTGTCCCTCAAGGGGAATATAAAAATACAATAAGGACACACACACTGCTCAAACACCTCTGCCAGACTCAATGTACTGTGACAGTAAACAAATTAATTGTTATTTGACAAACTTTAACTCTCATACTGGTGAATGTGGATCAGGTTTGTCAAGTTGCACCTGTCTGATCTATAGCACCGGTGTTCAGTGTCATTGTTATTGTAAACAGCTTTCATGTGACCCTCTCACCCTGTCCTCGATTTCTCAACTTTCACCACTTACCCGATGTCCACCCCCCCCCTCCCCCCCCTATGACAAGTAGCCCATGAAACCACATGTACCACATCTCTAACGGATTTTTAATCTCTTACAGTTCTGCTGCAACCAGTGAACGAGGCCAGGACGGAAACGAGGACTCCGTCATCCCCAAGTCTCTGACCACAATAGCCTTCGCTACAGGTTTGCGACAAACCCAGTGATCCAGATGAATCCTGGTATTTAAAGACTTTTTTGTAATTGTGTTACTTATAAATGTTTTGGGTAACATCTACTGCAAGTCTGTCCGTCCAGGGAGAGGATCCCTCACCTGTGGTTCTCCCAAAGGTTTCTACCTTCTTTCCCCGTCATGAGGGGTTTCCCCGGTAGTTTTTCCTTACCCTGGTCGAGGGTCTAAGGACAGAGGATCCTACCAACCCTGTAACGTCCTGTGAGACAAACTGTTTTGTAAACTGTGGGCTATATAAAAAGATTGATTGATTGGTTGATTGATGTGACCTGACCAGTCAATCACACTTTAAACTACTAAACTGAATGAAAAGCCGATTTTTTTTGCAAGAGACTCGAGCTCATACAAATTACAGCTAGTATTACACCGACACTTGGTCGTCACAGTCACTTTCACGATGCGTGAAAATCAGATCACAAATAAAGATTAACATCGTCGTAAAAATGCAATGTTTTAATGGTTTCGTCTCAGGCCGCGTATCTGCACCAAGCTTCATCCTGCCAAAAATAAACCAACAAGCAGACACAAGTGGAAACATAACCTCTTTGGCAGAGGTAGCAGTCATAAATACGATGCTTAAAAGTGCCTCGGAGAAATTAGTTTCTGCTGAGTTCATTCTCAGCAAGCCGTCTTTGGTATCACACATAGAAACACCTGTGACCTGTGAAAAATCTGATGCTGGACCTCGTGTTTTCAAAGGAATGAAGAATAATCTGTGCTCTGCCACAACAGCAACAAATCTTAACTGCTATCAGCGTTATCAGGCCAATTGGTACATGACCACTGTGTTCTGATAGTGAGTCTAATTAGACGGAAAAGTGAAAACAACAGTGCGGGTTTTGTCATGTGGGAGAAAAGATAAAGCTGCTTTTAGACAAGTCCAGGCAAGACACCGTGACGAACGCACCGCGCTAGTGCAGGGGCAACTCTTACAGAGGGAAATCTACGGTATTTTCTGACAATCAGCTGTGATTATTATTATCACAGCTGGATATTGTCTGCTCATCATTTCCTACATAGCTATCGCTAAAAAAAAAAGCTTGACAGCACATTAAGCTACTAAAGACATAAATGCTAATTGAAACATCAAGTAGTAGATGCATCCCTATTTCTAGTCTTGATATATCATCACATTTAGCCCCTATTCACACAGAAAGAGAACTTTTCCCCACTATGATCTTTTTTTATGAACTTAAAGGTGCCATATGTAAGAATGTGGCCAAAAACAGTTACTACATTCAAATTCAAAATACCGAAGTCTTTTAGGTTTCGTTTTCTGACATAACTGGCAACCCGTGGTTGCTCGGCAGCTGAGACTCTACTGACTGCAATGACTGTGGTAGGTGGCGCCACATGCCAAAACATGATTTCAAAACGTAAACGTGATTTGCAGTCTGCAAAATATTTTTTTTAATGCAAATATTTTGGCTGCACTGTTGTTGTTGGTGAGTAGAGTTGTATGAACATTATTCCTGAGTCTCTGTGACATATTAGGAGGACACGGCACCGTCTTCATACACACACACAAAACCCCCCAAAATGACTCTAAACACTGTAGTGTATATGCCAGGCCTGTATGTGGTGCCACAGAAATTCCCTAAAAATGAAGAAGACGGAGCATGCCATGACACTTGTGCGTTGACTGTGCACAAACTACAAACACAAAAAGAAGAACATGGTTTTTGTAATATTTGCACTTGGGGATTTTCCGTATTTACAGTCCTACTTTCTCAATTGTTTAGCACCAAACTTAAGCGAAACAATTAATTTATATTATAGATTTTATATATACTGCCAGTGCTACATTCTCCTAATCTTCGTCCCACTGCTTCCCCTATGATTTCTCCGTACGAGCCATCCTCCTCTTCCAGTCTCATTTGCGTGATCCAACAACCCAATCAGTGCAACTTTCTGATTTATTTTTTTTTCTCTTTCTCTATCGACCAAATTCTAGCAGTGTAAAGTAACACTTTCAAAGTCGCCTCCCCCCACACTGCCACTTGCAGCGCACTCTTTGTCCACCACAATACGAGCCGGGCCAACAAAGGCACCATTGCGGACCCTGAGGATTTTGGGAGCTGTCTGTCACTCAAAGCCATTGTTGACGTGTGCAGGGCTCAGAAGACAAAGGGACTTTGTGTGAGGAGAGGGCACAGACACACCCTTCTCCCCTCTCCATCGCCACGTCATTTCTGTCCTGTCTGTGTCTTACTGTTAGATTTCTCTGCAGGTCCGCCTCTCTCACCTTTTTATCAATGCATACAGTGATTTTTATGACGTCAGAAATATGTGTGTTTGTTTAAGCAGCATCCCAGTGCATTACATGAGGTCGACTGGTCAAGAAAGAAAGAAGTCCAAAAGGTGTAAATGGTTTATCTCAGAGTTGCACGGTGAATTTTACAGGCTTATTTGTGCCACCTGAGAGCGAACGTGCAAGCCCTGATGTGGGTTATAACAGCTATGAGGTGCTGTTCAGAAACAGCTTGTTTTTGGTGCTTGTTTTTAAATGAGCAGGGTCATTTGTTTTAGTGTGCATCATTGGGATAATAGAGATTTTTATAGAAAAAAGGAAAAACTTCCACAGTTGTATATATTTGCTCAGTCGTTCACAAAGGGCTAGGCAATAAAACATTATTAATTATAACAATTAAAAAAAAATTATCAGTAGCATAGCTGAGGTTCAAGACACATGTCAATACAATGTCTATAATTGTGATAAATAAAATCGCTTTTAATTTTCTAGGGTTCATCGTCTTTAAAACTTAAAAACTACAATTTACTGCTTTGTACACCTGACGTTCCAATGGCCTTATATTAGATTTCAGTGCTTTTTATATCTATATTAATATTTTAGCCTCACATGCTTTTGTATTTGAATATGATTGACTTATTTTGCCTGCGTGTCATGTGACCCACTGACTCCAAACCCATGTGAAACTGTACAATTATAGAAACCAGGTTCTGTCGAGTTCCACCGGGTCACAGCAGGTCACAAATCTGCTTTCATAATCCTCTCACAAAACCATTGTTTTAAGGCTACACAGAAAACAAAGGCGGCTGAAGTTATGTTTCTCGGCCCTAAGCGCCCTAAACATTTAGTCACCCTGTATGGCATTACCACGGCCTCCAGCTCTACTGTAAGGAATCTTTTCTCAGGCTTCTTTCACCTGCACAACATAATGAAACATGCTGTCTTTATCATCTCAGACTAGACTGAAAAAGGTCATTAAATTGTCTTCCGTTGGTTCAGAATGATAATAATAATAATTGACCATACTATGTAAAGTGCGTGGAGATAATATATATATGAATTGGTGCTATACGAATAACACTGAGTTGAATTTTATTGCAGAGGAAAAGCTCTACACGATGGGAAACGGTCAATTTTATGCTTCTGGCTCCAGCTTCTTTGTTTCTCTACAATCCAGTAACTGGACCAGTAGGTCGGTTTGAGCAGAAGAAAGCTGAGGTTTGTTCGAAGGCTTCAGTCCGTCTGGGCTGTGTAGGCAACGCAGTCCTGCCCTTTGACCCCGACGGCATCATATGACTGGCACTTGTGCGTCTTTCGTGAACCGAGGAGGTCAAGATTATTCATTGAACTTTCAAACTAGCAAAGAGTAGTTGTTAAGAAAGTGAGAGGCCTGGACAATAATGTATGTTTGCTCTGAGAAGTGCTGCTCAGTGTGTGTGTGTGTCTACTTGTAATTTATTTTTTTTGGCATAATCACTGATCGTGGACCAAAACCTGGTCCATAGTGAAGCAGAACCTCATGTCTGAGGCTGTGGTAAACGATACGACAAAGAATCGCTGTGCAAACTTGTGTGTGTGTGTGTGTGTGTGTGTGGTCAAAGCCATTATCAGTGTCTGAGTCTGCGATTGTGTGAAATTGACCGAGTTTGCTTCAGAATTTGTTTGAATGTACGCATGCAAGTTTACAGCTTTCAAATTAATTCTCAATATGGAGATTAGATATTTATCTGCACTCTTTGAGTTTCCCCCATAAAAATACCCTCATTCATTTAGTGACTACACTAGAAGGTTTTTTATGGCTCTGGTTGAAATTAGACGGCCATGATACAACTTTAGAAGGTTGTTCACTCTGTTTTAGTCATATTTCTTATCACTGTAGTTCTTCTGAGCCCTCATTATCCTCATCATCAGGAGAAGAGTGGATCAAAACATGTGCAGCTGTAATGTAACAAGTTCTGGTCTCAACCCACAGAGAAGAATGGTTTAAATGTGAGAATACAGCTAAAACAACAGATGCTAGTATGTAATTAATATATTAACTATAGTGGACTGGCTGGATTTACAAAAACAATTAATATTTATAACACTGATTTGTGTAAATGTGGTGATATTCCCTTTTTAAGGATTTGTACTATTAAATAAAGGCTATTTAATTATGTAGTAAAGGCAAGACACGTTTTTTTAACAACAATGCATCATGTTTATAATAAAATGGAAATGTACATACTTTCCATACTATTTACCATCACATTTTCATTAACAAAAGTCAATTCACCTTCAAAATGATCAGAAACTGTGATGTAATCTCAGCTTTTGTGTTTGTGTGTTTGTGTTGCACAACTGAAATGTATATGCTGTGATATATGACTCCTGACCTGGAAATCAACACTGTTGTTGCTGGTATTGTTGTGGAACACGAGAGGGTACGATGTCAAACAAATGCAAATGTGTTGTATGGGAACACTCTTTGTGTGTTGGCTCATTTATGACGCTTCACGTGGGTTTTCTCAGAAATCTCTCCGCACCTGCACTTCATGTCCACGTGGGAGTCCTGTCAGCAGCAGCAGCAAAGAAGAAGAACGATCACTTGTGGTGGTACGGCTACAACTAAAGTCAACAAATCACTATGATCTTCTCCATATTACACTCTTAGAAATAAGGGTTCCAAAAGGGTCCTTCGACAAGGGCTGAAGTTCTACCTGGAACCATTTGCTTCTGAAAAACCCCTTCTGAATAAAAGGTTTTTCAAGGCTTCTTGGTAACACTAATGGTTCCAGTAAGAACCATTTTGATCCAGAGAACCCTTTAAAACCCCTTTCCCTGAATAAGGGGTTTTGAAGGGATTCTTGGTGGAACCATCCAAAAGGGTTCCAGGTGGAACCTTTATAAAAGGGTTCCACCGAAGCCGAAGAACCTTATATGGTTCTACTTAGCACTTTTATTTCTAAGAGTGTAGAAACAGAACTTTCCCGATATGATTGTTTCCTTTTGACTCAATTATTGTGTAAATCAAACTAAAACAGAGTTTTTATCCAGTCCAGCTGAATTTGTGCTAAATCAAATTTCCCAAAGTAGGCTAACACACCCTGATAATGTCATTGGAAGTCGAATTAGTACTGCACCTTCAGTTGAACCCTGAGTTGTACATGTGTGGTTATCGTCTTCTATATTGTTACATCTGACCACAAACTGGACTGGAAACTGGGAGCGTGAGCAGTCAGCACGTACGGTCCACGCAAACACAAATTGAAAGTGTGCTCATTGTAAGCCGCGTACCACTGCTAAAATGGCCAGATGATGAAATTTAAGTCAGGTGAACCTCAGTGGACAAAAGTATGAACCGTGCCTTCGAGAGTCGGCAGAGTCGCAGTTCTCTATGAGTTTGTTCCAGAGAAAAGAAACTGAACATTGAAAGCATCCAAATCCAATCCAACAATAATAAATAAAAGGCATAGAGGCTCATGCAAGGCGATAAAAGATACACCTAAAACAACTAAAATAGTTGTAAACCTGTCTAAGACAGCATGAGGGATTTTCCTGATTTATAACATGGTAGCTTATCAGAGATGTATTTTGGCCATAAACTAATAGTCATTTAAAGGTCAATTCTCTGACAAACACGACACTTGTAAAAGGAAGCCATTTACAATAAATTGGAACACTTTATTGTAGTGTTCCAATTGATGAGCTGATCACACACACAAGAGCTTTCAAAACCTTGTTAATTACTGAACTAACAAAATTATCATTATTATTTTTCATTTTAAGTACAAATGTCCTACAATCTTCTCTGCTTACACACATACACACACACTCTCCCTCTCTCTCTGAGCTTTACTCTACATGTCCTATAGGCATGATGAGCTCAGTGGCTTCTCTTGGCTTCTTGAGTCAACAGGGCCAGGAGGTCAGAGGTCAGAAATGATAGAATGAGGCCTAAGGAGAGAAGAGGAGGAGGAGCAGAGAGAGAGGGAGGGAGGGCAGGGGGATACAAGAGAAGGAGAGCAGGACACAAGCGGGGGGTGGGAGAGAAACAAACAGCGGGGGAGATTTTGGCGGGAAAAAGAAAGAGAGACGGACCTGGAAAGTCACCTCCTGCACACAGACAGTGAGTCAGAGACTGCGTCTGCGTTTGCCCGGCAACGAGCAGCTTCTGAATCATACTCACATGATGAAAAGCTGTGCACACACACACACACACAGGTTCACACAGCTATCCTTTTAAGGACATCCATTCCTTTGGACAGCTTAAGCAAAGAGATGCTCCTAACCTTAACCATAACATGTAATGCCTCACCCTAACCTTCATCTAACAACAAGACCTAAATTTAGTTCCTCGGAGATGATGTTCCGCCTCATAAGGACCAGGTTTTGGTCTCCAAGAGGACTACTGGTCCTGACAGGGTCAGTGATTATGCCAGACAAGATTCTGAAGAGGTAACAAACACAAGAAAACACTCACACACACACGTACACATACTCACACACACCAACCTACACCAATCAATAGCCTCACCCCACCCCCGTCCTGCACACACACACACACACACACACACACAAACACTTTAAGATGATGTCATTTTGCCTCTGTGGCATTGCTACACAAGCATGACTCACCATTTTATGTGTGTGTGTGTGTGTGTGTGTGTGTGCGCGTGCGTGCGTGTGTTACGCTGACTGCAGAGTTCAATGTCCACATTTCAAGCCTGATGTCACTTACCACTGACTAATCCTGTCTGAAACCTTTGAACAAACTAGGAGATGCCGGGAAGAAAGGGGGAAATTGGAGGGAAACTTTCTTCCTTTGTGTGTGTGTGTGTGTGTGTGTGTGTGTGTGTGTGTGTGTGTGTGTGTGTGTGTGTGTGTGTGTGTGTGTGTGTGTGTGTGTGTGTGTGTGTGTGTGTAATTGCAGGGCACAAAACACAACCCTTGTCCCCTGCTATTCACACATTTGCTACACATGACATGACATCACTCTTTAAGTTCTTCTAGCCAGGCCCGGACACAGCGCTCGCCATGCTGCCTAAAATAGGCCTGTTAAATTAATCGTTTTTTAAATCGTAATCGCAATTATTTAGTTAGGACAAAAACGGCACCGTGTTGCCGTAGTGACTTCCGCCTCCGTCCTCCCATCGCACACTCTACCCACAGATTGTAAACAAACCTGTTGTTACAGATTCAGTTTCATTTTACATTGCAATAGACATTAGGGGTGGAGGAAAAAAATATAATATATATATTATATAATAATAAAAATACATTTTTTTGTTGGTTTTTTTGTAAGTTTCTGAACAAAAAATGTGTGTACAGTTTATTTTTGTAACTCCTGGGGAAAAAAGGCAGCTAGCATAAGCTTTTATTTATGCAAGTTATTTTTGTGTACAGTAAGTAAGTGTTTATTTGTTTTGAATGAATAAATATTAACTTTTGTCTTAAGTTTGCCTTTGTGTGATCACATTATCACATTATCTGATACAAACTGTATTGTTTCGGTTGAATCGAGAATCGATTTTTGAATCAAATCGTGACCCTAAGAATCGGAATTGAATCGAATCGTGAGCCACCCAAAGATTCACATCTCTAATAGACATGGTACCGATATACACAGTAGAAAAGGCTGGTGTCCGACATTTGCTGCATGTGCTGGACCCGTTACAAGCTACCAGGTCGAAAACATGTCGTAAATCGGAATCAGAAACCAGGTTTTGAGAGAACAGCCCTAACCTTAAATAACACAAACACTCACGCCTATACATCCATTTCTCACAAGAAAACAAATTTGCCTCACAGTATTTAAGAACGAGCAAACTCCTTTTAATAATGTCCATATTATCTCTCGCGGCAAATTCACGCTCGTGTCGAGTCCACACTTCCTTGAATGGAGCTGTGAATAAACATGTCATCATCACCTCCACTCCAGTGGAGTTATTAGACTGCAGAGCCAATTTCAACATCCCTTCCCCAGCTTGGGAAATGAACTCATGGCTAAACCCATGACATGGCCCAGTAGACATGAAAGCCCTCATAGATTGTGCCGTCAGGTGAAAAGAGGCAGAGGCAGGGTGGCACCAGGCCGGCACGGATGTGGCAGGAGGACAGGATGTCTCTGCAGGTCCTGCCAGGCCGAGTGGCAGCCATGGATCAAGCATGGCGTCCAACTGCCAACACAGGTGCAAACACATGCAGTGACAGCAGCCTGGCAGGAGCTTAGCAGTGACATGGAAAGTTGCATATTTCACACTTATAAATACAGTATCAGGACTGGGAGGCATGGCAGTGTGGGGGGAAAATGCACAAAAGGGTCACTGTATTTAAGTAAAAATGTGTTTCTGTGCCATTTGTGCCTCGTAAGGAACGACGATGTGACAGCAGGTCAGGCTGCTCTTTAAAAAACAACAACAAACAACACATAAAATAGCAAAAACATACAGATTTTTTTTAATATAGCTATATTAAACTAATTATTTTTACAATAACAGGAACATTTTGCTGGTAAACTGCCTTTTGGTGTCACATTTTTGCACATTTATGGCTGTTTTCAGCACAGACTCAAACGTGGATGGTGCCTTCCAGTCTGCGGTTTGAAGCCAACCAGGAAGTCAAATTATTGAGAAGCCAGTAAACACGACACCACTGTTTAGTCTATGGGTAAATGAGCCTACTGATTTCTCACATCAGTAAACATTTTTTCATTGTTACTGTGCAATAGATGTTTGGTTTCAGGTGACCTCTGTCTGATTGAAAAACATTGTGCTGCTCAAATCACGGATCTCAAGGCTTCAAAATGGGAGTTCCTATGCACCGTGGACAGGCCACAAAAGGTGGAATTTCCCCAGAACTCCCATAGAACATAAAAGTAACTTTGGTGCAAAAAGCACCTATTGACACGCAGGTATCTCCAGGCTGAGTCAGGGGCAGCTGAAGCATTTCAGCCTTGAGTTACGACTCAAGCCCAATTTATACTCCTGCGTAAAGTGCTCTGCGTAGCTACGCAGAGTCCTCTGCGTCGACGCAGAACCTGTCGAAGAGCCTCTGCGTCGTCTCCGGGTGCACGGAATATTTTTTAAGTGTCCGTCACTCCGTCAAGGGACTACGGAGACGGCACGAGCTGCGATTGGTCCTCAGGACAGGCTGAGCGAAGCTGCTCTGTGCCGGCTCTCAGTGCGCTCCGGGTGTCCTGACAGAGGCGGAGCTGATCCCCGCCGATAACGCCGCTGCCGAACTATAAATACGTCATATCTTAACACACACAGCACATGTTTAGACTCTAAATGGCCAATTTCTCGCCTCAAATTATCTTAAAACTGCGTTCCGTCACACAGAAAAGTGAGAAACGGCCACTGTTTCAACAACAACAGTCTTTTTCTCTCTTTCTTTCTCGGACGCCATTGCTCACTGTAGCCAGAAGCACAACAACCTTGCGCAGCGACCCCTACTGATCGGGCGGGAAATTGCAACGAGTGTCCGTCACCACGACGCAGAAGTATAAATGCTCGAGGCGTCTCCGTGGTGACGCAGACGGATAACGCATACGCAGTCGGAGAAGTATAATGTGGCCTTCAGACGTTCTAATAATAATCCAGCGACTCACTGCGCTGCTCCATTGTCGAGTTAACTCATAAACGTCACGGTGATTGACTGCCGCGACCGCTGAGTGTCGTTCATGTGGGATTCGTCTAACACTGTAATTAAAACGAAATTATGTCAGAGATAAGTGACATCCCATGTTGTACACAACAAATCACTGCACCAATTTGAAGACATCAGTACCCATGTTCCCCGTGGTCTGAGCAAGATGGTTTGGTAAATCACACGCAGACGTGTTAAGGAGAGGGAGGGAGATTTTACTCCATCGTTGAGAACTTCTTTGTGGTATTCACTACCGTTCATAAGTTTAGTGTCACCTATACAATTTTTGGGTGTTTTCCATTAAAGTCACACTTTTATTCATCAAAAGAGTTGCAAAATGAATAGAAAATATAGTCAAGACATTGACAAGATTAGAAATACTGATTTTTATTAAAAATAATAATTTTGCCCTTTCATCAAAGAAGCAGCAAAGCGGTTTTCAGCTGTGCTAACATCATTGCACAAGGGTTTTCTAATCATCCAATAGCCTTCTAACGCGATTAGCAAACGCAATGTACCATTAGAACACTGGAGAGATGGTTGCTTGAAATGGGCCTCTATACACCTATGTACATATTCCATTAAAAACCAGACATTTGCAGCTAGAATAGTCGTTTACCACATTAACAATGTATAGAGTGTATTATGGCAGCCATAGTTTATCTTGATGGTCATGTGACTCCCAAAGCTGGAGAGAAACTATACGTGACAGAGGAAATGTCTCTTTGCTTTATGCTTGTGACATAATTTGCCTCACCTTTTCATTTTGTACATCAAGTGGTCACGCAGCTCATATGACTTAACATACATCATGGAGGTAGCTCACTGATGTAAAGGTCAATTGTAAGATTTGTTCCGCAGCTCTGGTGGACCTTTGTCGCGTCTGAGGAAACGGCCTCGGGCTGATTACAGCTGAGTTATGTTGGACTGAGAGTCATTTACAACAAAGAGACAGAGAGTGTGTTGCAGGAGACGTTGGGAGCGTCACGTTTGAAAGATACGGGCATTTGACCAGGCGAAGAAGATCAAACCACTATATATTAATTTAGCTTATTTTAGATGCATCTTATGTGACCTACAACTTTAAAATAACCTTGCCCCCCTCTTATCTCACTGACCTCTTCCACCACCATTCCCCACACCCGCCGTCTCTGATCTGCTGACTCCAACCTCCTGACCTCCATCACCAGAACCAAGCACCGAAACCTTGGGGGACCGAGCTTTCGCCGCCGCTGCCCCTCCCACAACACATCAGGAAGTCTGACTCATTATAGACTTTCAAATTACTGATCAAGACTAAACGTCTTCAGCAGTCATTCATTCATTTCTTTCTTTTTACCGGTTTCTTTTCTTATTCTGTTAAGCATCTTCGAGTGTCTGAAAAAGCACCATAGAAATTTGATGTACTATTATTATTAATACCAATGTAGAAGTGCAACTGTGAATTGCGGCTTTTCATAATTCATGATCTTGGTAGCAGTGTTGTCCAAGTATCACCCTGGATTTACAAACACAAACACTTAACGTAGGAACGATTAAAAGCAAACAGTTTCCAGAGAAAGTTGAAGTGGGCGAGTAAAAACATATATGAGAAATAAGAAATACAGAACAGGTCAGTACATGAACATGTTGATGGATCTGTTGTTGTTTTAAGATTCGGTCCTTTTAGATGTTAGTGTAAAATATCAGCTCAGTGTGAGAAAATCATCTGTGTTTAGCTCACGTTCTGCGCCGAAATATTTAACTCTCGAGGTCTAGCTAACAGGTGTGGTTTGTGAGCCGAAGGTCAAAGAGGTCACATCATGTGGACATCTGTGTGTGCGTCAGAGAGCGAGAGAGAGAGAGAGAGAAAAAAGAGAACGATCACGGGGAGAGAGTGAGTCATCAACAAAGGAGTCTGGAAAGACAAGATTTTTTTTTTTTTAAAAAGGCGGCAATTACAGAGAGTGAGTAAAAGTTAGAAGTAAAAGCAGCCCCGAGGCAGCCATTACTCTGGGGAATGATAAATATGTGTGTGTGAGTGTGTGTGTGTGTGTGTCAAGACTGCAGGCAAGTATGGCCAGGTGGTGGCGGATTTGACCTGAGGCCCTTAATGATCACTGGAAGGGCATTTTACCTGTAGACGAACACTTTATAACATGTCGCTTTTCCAGAAAAACAAGGACGCGATCAAAACACACACACACACACACACACACACACACAAACACACTGCAGTGCTATGAACGCAGCTGTGACACCATACGATTGAGCATTTGACCTTCTGCTTGTTAACAGGAAAGTGCACAGATCTGTGAAGCAGCAAACCTCCAGGAATCTGCTCAACACACACACACACATTAACTGTATCACTCAGTTTTGGACATATCCTTGACAACAGTCTACATTTTTGGATGCATTGTGTGATTCCAAATTGTGTGTTTGTTGGTTTTACCTTAGGTGGGAACAATAGGTGGAAGGGGGGGGAAAAAAAAACAGAGTCACCATCACCACCCAGAACCCTGAATGTAACTCATCCCCTCAGTCCTACGTGACCACCTAGGTTGTAGTGACACTGACACACGGACATGTGTTTGTGTGTGTTTGCCGAGGGGGGAGTGGACTTTTACTGTCCCTGCATGGTGTCCTCTAGTGTCTGTAACAAATGAGGAAACTGCCCCCAGGTTTTCCGTGATTGTCAGTGACACCTCAGCTGTGCATAAGGAGCAAATATTATTTTTTGGTAAATCTTTATGGAAAAATAAAACCCAGTTCCTTTGCTTGGCAGCTGAGGTGAACATACAAAAAATGTGCAAAACTTGCCCATAAAGAATGCGTTATCGAGCATCAACAAACAGATAACAAACAAACATTTATTTCAAGGACAACAATGGTGGAAAATGATTGAAAATAACAGATCTGTAAACATATTTATGGCTGTTCAGATGAGACACTAATCAATATTGGATCAGACATTCATAGAGGCAGGAAAGAACACAATAAATTCCAATTATAGCCATCAAAACTAGTTCTGTTTAAACTAACAATGCAACC
The DNA here is from genome assembly GCF_963457635.1 of Microchirus variegatus. Taxonomy (NCBI): domain Eukaryota; kingdom Metazoa; phylum Chordata; class Actinopteri; order Pleuronectiformes; family Soleidae; genus Microchirus; species Microchirus variegatus. Next base: position 7,784,373 of record NC_139809.1, read on the forward strand.
GTAACCCAGTTCAAATTCTAATATAATGATAACATCAAATCATGTACACACACACACACACACCTAGGCCACAGTCACAAAAACCATCATGCATGTATTCTCGCACACATTGCATCAATAACAGCACATTATGTTCTGTGTCTTCGTGAGAGGAAATTACTTACCAGCAGGTGGTGTTCGTTTTCTCACAAAAGGATAGCTACATGATAGCATCGACTGCAGCTAGAATCAAATTTGTAAGCACATCCGATCAGAATCTGATCTTCCTGACCGACTGTTGTTCACATTTTAATTTGCGCAAAACAAACAAAATGGACGGCTGTGTCTGCTTCTGTCCCCTAAATATATATGTGGAACTTTCTTCTGATTTTTCAAACTACCGTTTTCAACTATGTCGATCGTTTTTCGCGCCCGTGAACTTCCGTCTCACCGGATCTACGTCATTGTTGTTGTCGTTGTTCTAGTCGCGCTGCGCAGGAAGTACAACCGCGGGATTCCATTATGCGTGAACGCGGCGACTTTTATTCTGAAAATACACGGTCGGATGTTGTACCGGTGTTTGACTTCATGTCCCGCTGAAATGACGCGTTGTAATGTGTTCCGTTCCGTCATACAGTAAAAAAATAGAACACAAAGGGCTGACGTGTTCTATGTGTTCTACTTATAGTTATAATGTATAACTTTCACATTGTTATGACCTCTGTTGTGTATGTGGCCGGCTAACACAACTATTTCGTTAATAAAAAAGACTCGAACAAGGGAACTATGTTTTGTGGTTCCCTACCGGTCAGATACAACTTAACAACAACACATACAGATCAATGCGCGTCAACAAGGCACCTGTAACAAGGTGCTCTGACAACGTAAAGTAGTCCCTTATTAAATTGTATGCTATATGGTACAACATTTTTATTTGTGCGTTTTCGGTTGAAGTGTAAGAATACAGAGAGCATGTTTTGATACTGATATTATTTTGAATAACAATTTCAGATGTGGAGGATAAAGCTGTAGATAATGGATGGATGGATGGATTTCAGATGTATCTTATCTTGATAGAACTATATCCCCTATCAAATAATGCCATTACATAATCACTTTGCCTTAAACCACTGCTCACCTCATGGGCACTGTGAGACTATGGAAAGAATGTTTTGATACTCTATTTTAACATCTTAAATAACAATTTCAGGGATAGCTTATCTTGATAGAACAATATGCCCTGGAGAAGAGCACATATATCGATCAGTAGCATAATTTGTCAGACCGACGGAGCAGGTACAAGCAGACACACTGACTGAAGTTGATGCATATCACTTCTGATGTATAATAACCTTCGTATGTGTTTTTTAACTGTTCAGACTGCCAAAAAAAATCAATCTGGATTCAATCTGGATTATGACTAAAAATCCAATTTTGGCCTGCAGACTAAACAAGGCCTTATTGACTAAATTGGCTATAAGGCACATATAACACACACTGCTGCCGTCTGATGGTCATCGTCTGTCACACACACACACACACACACACACACACACACACACACACACACACACACACACACACACACACACAATCACTCCAGGAAATGAACCCCATTACCTTACACCAGGTTAGAAACGTGCAATCAAAAACGCACAGTCACCACTTTACACAGAGTGGCTTTTCATGGACACCATCCACACACACACACACACACACACACACACACACACACACACACGCACACACACACACACATACAAACAAAGAGGTAGTTCTCTCCAACAAGGGTGTGGCTGACCTCTGGTGGGCTGAGACACAGTGTGTGTGTGTGTGTGTGTGTGTGTGTGTGTGTGTGTGTGTGTGTGTGTGTGTGTGTGTGTGTGTGTGTGTGTGTGTGTGTGTGTGTGTGTGTGTGTGTGTGTGTGTGTGTGTGTCAGAGGTACTGGTTAAATTAAGGGCGAGGAGGTGAATTGTGGTTAGGTTAAGGTTTGTTTAGGCTGCCCAAATTAATGGAGGTCCTGAGAAGAACAGCTGAACAAACCTGTGTGTGTGTATGTTTATTTACATAATAATGATGATAATAATGTTGACTTTATTTACATAGCACCTTTTAAAAACATGGTAATATGAAGCCAAACAAGATAACAGACAAGGAACAATGAGCAGTAACAACAACGTATAAAAGTACAATACTGCTAAGGGTTTAAAACAACCAGAACAATGAATAAATAAAGGTTTAAAAGTATACAATAATAAAAACTATCAAACATAAAGGGCCAAGATTAAGATTGACAAATTCTATAAAAAATAGGGCCTCGACTTTGGAGCAGCCATTTTCGGGGAGGAAAAGCTCTTGGCACACTGCAATGAGAAACAAGTTATGTTAATCCCTGACGTCACCACAAATATTCATTATTATATTAGTTACAGTACTGTGCAAATGCCTCTCTTTATATACACTCTCATGTCTTTGTAAATGCTCAATCATGTCTTGAATAAACGTGGCATAATAGATATTTTGTCGACATGAAACAGTAAAACAAACACGAATGACATTAATTATGGCTCCACTCCAGGTGTAAGAGAGTCAGGGTTGTTTGTGAAAGTCACACTAAATACTTGACACTATTTCCCTGAAAGAGTTATTTGAATACACGTTTCCTGTATTTTCTGGATGTGTTCCAATGAAATGATTGAGAAATAATGATACTGTACGGTCATTATCGCGCCACTAAAACAGCAAATCTAAAGGTGGCCTCAGGCTTTTGCACAGTTCTGTACGATTAGTTTTCTTTCGCCGTGCAACGCGTGTCGGTTTGACACACAATAAGATAAAAAACTATCAAGTTTATTGTTTGCAAAAGACATTTGCTGTGGTGTTTTGGTGCATAACTAGAAATAAATGGAGAAAGGCAGCTGCAAAAATAAAGGACAAGAATGTGAATATATGTTTAGCATATTAAACTTACTGTACATATTAACAACTGCATGAAAAAAAGTTTAAGTATAATTCAGAGTATGATCAGTGCAATATCTGTATCCAACGTTATTGATGAGCTGCAGTTGTAAAGAAATGGTTCTTATGGATTTCTCTTTATGCTTCTGTTGACTCATGACTCAGCAGACTGATGATAAAATAAAATGGCATGTTACTCTGTATACACTGTAGTGAATGTTGACTGGCGTAAAGATCAATTCTCCACTGATCAGGAATTTGAGTTGTTGGAGTCAAACAGGAGTGACCAGGGCCTCTAACAGGCTAACATCGCCCCCTGCTGGTGACTGTGGTCAATGCATGAAGATGTCGACATTGTTAGAATAAACTTGTTTTCTACAGTCTGAGGAAACATTAGAGAGAATAAAAGAAAACATGTGCTCAAATACATTAACATTTAAAAGATTCAAAGGACAAAATCAATTAGAAAGTCATTTTCTTACAACCTTCGATATTAATGATCACTTACATATCAATTCATTGACATTATTGCAAGAAATATCTCAATATTTTTTTAGAGCCATACTATAAAGAAACCTCAAAAAAGGAAGTCTATTTTCAGAAATCAAACCAAAAGGATTTGGACCTGATAATCTGAGACTCAACAAAGCTGCTTTATTCGAAAATAATCTCACTAAAACAACAACAATGCGACATTATTACATACATATATAAATATTGGGGCACACAAATAATCCTGACAGAATAAATCTATAATCAAACATAAGAAATGTGCTGATAATAATCTGTCCGCTCTGTTCCAAAGACGCTGCAACTTAAATAGTGTTTCTATTTTCACATGGCTGAGAGAGAACACACACAGACTTCTAATCTAATACGCACAGTCAAACACTCAGTGTGGAAGTTTCCCGCGGGGCTGGGGGTTCTGATAAAAAAGAAGTCTGTATTTGATAACAAACACAAAGTGACAGAGATGTCGCCAAACACTGAGATTAAGCAGGAATTGACAGGGAAGAGCTGACACCTGACACACAGAAGTAGAGGTGGTAGGTGCAGGTGGTGGTGGTGGGAGGTGTTAGCAGTGTGGCAATGAGAATAAAGGGGTGAGATGTGAGTTGTTTGCGTTTGGTTCAATCTACATTCATTTTGGGGATTAAAAAAAACTAACAATAAAAAAGATGTGTAAAATTATGCAGCATTTACTGGTGAAATTACACGGCTAAATATTCCTCACCTCAGCCTTCCCTTTCAAATGTGTGCAGCCTTCAAGTTTGCATTAAAACACAAGATGTTTAGTTTGTTCTTTGTGGGATTATTTCACTTAAATTATAAAGTGGTATTAGACCCTTAGCTTTGAGATTATCAGACGGATTACAAACAAACAACCATGCCAAGAAAAGTGAAATGAACCATGGTCATGACAAGTTTAGTGCTGTGTTAACAGTCACACATGTATGATCATATTTTATGTATGTTTCATGCTGTTTTTCCTTGTGTTTTGACTTTGCAGTAAAACCTAAACTGAACTGACAAAATAACCACATTCCTTCCATCATCAAACTTATCATATGTACAGTTGCATTATTGCAGGGCAGGCCATTGCATTTAGTGTATAATGTTGCCTATAATTGGTCAGATAAAGTCTTAACTTAACACTCACACAGACCTCATGGAGAGTTTGCATTTGCATAAACAGTTTCATTGTCACATGTTTTGTGTGATATGAATGTTAAACCTCTTTGACAAGTTTGACCCCCCACAAAAACAACATGAAATTGTACAATATGCTCCAGTGGCAGTCTGGAATAAATGACATCAATATGGTGAGTTCATCATCACAGACCGACAATACAATACGCTCATTAAGATCTACAATACAAACATCAGCAAAGCTTTCCAAAGCCACTCTGCCGCTCTGTCACTCATCTGTCATCTATTGTTGCGCTCTTAATCCCACCATTGACAATGAGGTCAATTTTTTCCCGTCAGGGACCCAGAATTAATCAGAGGATTAAATTAGCCCAGGGCAATTAAAACACCCGGCAAACGGTTAATTAATTGACCTTGGTGGTCATTAAACAATTGATGGAATCAATAAGGGATCAATGGTCACCAGCGACCTTTAATGCTCGGAGCAGATGGCCTGTGACCACTTAGGTGAAACTGTAGCTGGATGACAGTGGAGATGAACTGATCTCACTTTATTTCCCCAGACAGATGGATATGTATTGCCCCCATCCTCCACCTCTGCCTCCCCATCCTCTTTTCAAGTTGAGCCCCCAGAGAAAAGATTTGATTTGATTATTTCTTTAAATTAAACCTGAGTATTTCCTCCTCCATCATCATAAATTAAGAATTATCATAATTCCGTGTGCTCATGAGAAACAGCTATTGTTCAGCATTGATAGACTCAGTCACTTTTATTCCTGAGAGTGGGACGACAAAGGAACATTTGTGATGATTTGTTTTGATAATGAATCGTCTTATTCTTTAATCCCATTTTTATAAAGAGATTAATAGTTTCATTATGATTTACCATCACGTCTAATTGTAAAAAACATATTTCTCTCATTTCTTGCCAAAACGTATGTCCTAACACTATGAATAAATACTTTTTAATCTTCAGACATTCAAATCTTTCTTTTCTAATGTTGATGTTTTTTTTTTTTGTTTTCTTTTAACAATACCCACGAGGTAACTGCACTCAGTGTGACACCGAGCCCTCGTCCTTTCTTTACCTCTCTCTTGAAACGAGCTTCGCTCCTGACCTCTGTGTGGCTGGACTTTCTGAGGACAAAGGAACTCTGCTTTCTAGTACAATCACCTCCTCCCTCCCTCCTCCCCCTCCCCCCCACCCTCACCCATCAACTTCTGCTCATTTAACTCCCCAGACTCCCCCCCCCCCCAAACACACACACACTCACACAACAACACAGCCTCTGCCCCTCCCCCCCCCCCCACCATCCACTACACTGTCTGCTGGTTATAGTACAGAGTCAGCGAGTGCTGATTCATGTCCTGCACACAGGACACAGGACGTTGACACAGGACACTGCTGTTTGTTCACCTTCTTTAAAAACAACACACACACACACACACACACACACACCCAGCAGTCATTACTGTTTCTTTTATTTATGACCATTCCAAAACATTTACCGTGTGCCCTCATTATAGGCTCCCGTAACCGTGACGACCAAGTGGGCTTTTACAGCTCATTCTGGAAACAAATTGGTTTTGTGCCATTCCATTCAATGTTCATTATTTTACCATGACGACAAAAAGGATCTGCCACACCTGCCGCCTCAAGGACACCATTTCAGGAGACACTTAGAGCTGCGTGCTGTGTGTACTGTATACACGTAAAGTGTGGTTGTGGAGGTTAGAGGCCGTGTTCTGGCAAAACAAACGCTAATGTTTGGATTTGCCCAAAGCATCGATCCACATTTACACACATAACAAAGTATAGCATGATACTGTACATGGCAGCGGCTACAAGCAAAGAGTTTGGGTAACTTTATTCAGGGTATATGCAGGAATCCTGTTAATTTCAATACCTTTTGAAGACTTTTTCAAGACCTTCTCAACATTCACACCAAGCTGTAACACAAAACAGCTTAAGTTTGCAATTAGATATACAGAAAACCTAAATGTTCCAATGTCGGACGATTTTGGAGTTAATTTTGTGCGATTTCGGATATTATTTCGCACCAGGCGAAGTGCGTTCCACTGTCGCAAGATGCGTAACGTCGCGTTTACGCGTGCGGCCCTGACCCGATCTTGCAGGGCAAGCATGCCTGCGCTATCGCTGTCTTTATCAAACGGGGGAGACTTTTTAATACTTTTTTAAGGGCCTTCATTTCCCCAAAATTGATTTATGAACTTTGAATACTTTTGAATGACCTAATGACCCCTGCGTATCGCATCATTTGACTCACAGTAGGACAGATTTCTTTTTACAGCTCAGTGAAAAACTGATGAAGTATCCCGTTAAAGATCAAACCATTGGTCCGTTTGTTAATCCTACTTAATTTAAAATACCCTCATGACCCTCATGAGAAGGACAAAGTGGTAGAAGATGGATGGATGAGTGAATATGAACCTTGTTAGGGGCCTATTCATCACTGGCTACACATTGGACGATGTTAATAATGACGACAAGAAGAAAACTCCCAGCTTTGCCATGTGTGATAAAATAGAGTCGTTTTAGAGGCTGATATCACGGCACAGCAGCCAATGAGCAGGATCAAAACAGTGTGTATATGCGAGCATGTGTTTAAATGCATCTCCTTTGCTGTGATGTCATTTCTGCTCGGTCAGTTCTCACTCAATGCAATACACACAGAGACTCTCTCACACACACACACACACACACACACACACACACACACCCTCCTCCCTCTTCTCTCAGTGGCAGCACCGGCCAGCTGTCTCCTCTGCTGCTCTCAGCTGATGGAGTATGGGGGGCATGGGGAGATACGGAGGAAGAGAGGTGGGGGGTGGGCGGGTCGACAGCTGAGCAGATGCAGAAGCCCCTCTTGGGTTCACCAGGGACGGGCTTTTTCCCAGCCACCCCGCAGCCGCGCAGCTGCCGAGGCACCAGCTGTCCTGATGATCGCACACCAAACAGACCGGGGACTTCCTCGCCGCGGTGGTTGGCTGAGGACGGAGTAGGAGGTGGCGCTGCAATGTAGTGTCAGTGTATGAACCAGCTGACCCTCTCCAAACACCCCATCACCACATACCCAGACAAAACAAGCCTGGAAATGCATAGTGTGCCCCCCCTTTGACCTCTGACCACTGGGCTGCTACTAATAAACCAGCAAAGGTTTGAATTTACACGGAACTAATCGCCACAAAGATCTAGATTAAAGGTCTCCATGTATTTGAAAAGGACAGGGCTGTACTACGTGTGGCCTGACCAAGGGTTTCCAGTTGATCCGGAGGAACCATTAAAGCCAGTGCTCCTCCTGAAATCTACTGGGGAAAGTGTGTCTGTGTGTGTGTGAGAGAGAGAAAATGTATTTAATGGGCTTAATCCATTATCTGTAATAAATGAATATACAAGGAAACCACCCTCTCTTAGCACAGAGAGATGATCAGCATGTTCACTATGCAGCATGAGAAGAAGAGCAACACAATAACTGTAATGTAAAGTAATGTATGAAGGCTATATTTAAGGACACTTAACATGATTTGGATTGTGTAAAAAAATGATTTTGTTATTTAATGTGTAGTTGAAAGTCTACTTCCAATTGCCATCAAATTAGAGGCCATAAATATAGGAGCCAATATTTAAATACTGTCATTTTAACTCTACTGTAAATGTCCAGTAGAGTGTCTTGTTTGCTCTAGGTCATATCTGAAAAAATGACCCACACAACAGACTTAACTTTGGATTAAACCATCAACATATCACGGATTGTGTCTTTGAGTTATCAACGAAGTGGCTTTACAAACAAACAAAAAGAAAAGCAACAAACCACCAGAAAATTTCACATCACATTTTGCAGGGATTCATTTTTTAAGAAGCACCATATACTGTACGTGTATTATACAGATTCTCTGTGTTTCCTACATAGACGAGACACATCCGTGAGACCCAAGCCCGCACAAGCAGATGGATAATGGATGGGAAGTGCGACGATGGGCTTGGAGCTGCAGGAACACAGCAACATGCCACTGTAGTGGGAGACTGATGGTCCTCATTGTTGATATGACCATCTGTCCAGCTGATGCCAAATGAAGTTACGCTTTAATTTAACGTAACAAAATTACTTCATTAACATTAGGGCGTAATTTCATTTTCTCTCTGACGTCAGTGGCGCCATGTCCATGTCCATTTTTTTTTTAACCTGGAAAATTCCAGTGTAATAAAATTATATAACATAGTGAGTTCTCTTCAGGGAAACGCTTGAAATTCTCATTTAAATATAAAAATACCAAAATATCAGTAATTATAAGGTACAAGTTTGGGTTTTTGAGTAAACAATCTGACCTCAAAATGTCATTGTGCAGTTTCGGTTGTATAACGACAATAAAGACGATTTTCCTTTCCTTTCCAGCCATCTCTGCTTATCCTCTAGACACCTAACTGTAATCTCATTTATTATTTGTTATCCTTTCAGATAAAACATAGCAAACATTCAGCCAGGGGTGTCAAACGTACGGCCCGTGGGCCAGAACCGGCCCACCAGAGGGTCCAATCTGGCCCACAGGATGAATTTGTCATGAATTGGGATCTAATCATAATGTGAAATACTAAATTTTTCACTTCCAGATACCTGTGACTAAACGTTTGTGACATTATAGATCAACTGCGATGTGTACATGGAATAATGTTGTTGAAATTGCACTTGTTTTCCTCAGTAAATTTCAGTTTTATAAAAAAAAGATACTTCATTAAATGTAAAACAACAGGAAACATGTTGTTCATAGGTGTCATAGGCCCACTTGAGATCAAATTGTGCTGTATGTGGCCCCAAACCACAATGATCCATGCACTCTTAGAAATAAAAGTGCTAAGTAGAAGGTAGAGTAAAGTAGAAGGTTCTTCGGCTTGTCCTCATAGGAGAACCCTTTTTGGCTCCAACCCTTTTGGAGGGTTCCACCAAGAACCCTTTTAAAACCCTTTATTCAGGAAAGGGGTTTTAAAGGGTTGTCTGGATCAAAATGGTTATTACTGGAACTAGAACCATAAGGGTTCCAAAAGGGTCCTTTTACAAGGGCTGAGGTTCTACCTGGAACCATTTGCTCCTGAAAAACCCTTTCCCAAAGAAAGAGTTTTTCCAAGGGTTCTTGGTAACACTAATGGTTCCAGTAAGAACCATTTTGATCCAGAGAACCCTTTAAAACCCCTTTCCTGAATAAAGGGTTTTAAAAGGGTTCTTTAGTGGAACCTGCCAAAAGAGTTCCAGGTGGAACTCTTGGAAAAAGGTTCTACTTGAGGGTTCTACTAAAAGGGTTCTCCTATGAGGACAAGCCATAGAACCATATATGGTTCTACTTAGCACTTTTATTTCTAAGAGCATAGGTTTCACTGTATGAGTACAATCAACTCAGACTGCAGAGGCTCGGGGTGTCCTCAGGATCACCCAACACCCAACCATTAGATCTGTTCCCCCCCAAACGGGGCTGCCTCAGCTGCACCCATCCGTCACAGAGGCCCCCGGGCTCTGGCCCAGGAGCCCCTAAACCTAAACTAACCCCTGTGTGAGTTACCACAGAGAAAGGTGAGCTACTCCCTCCATCACCTGTCACCTGTCGCTGTTGTCACACATCAGCAACTCTCTGACTTCTTACTGCAGACTGTAAACTGAGCAGCAGCTGCTCTCACTAATGGAGAGCAGAGCTTCCTGTGTGTTGGGGGTTGCTTGTGTGCGTGTGATTAGGGGTTGGTTTTTATGCCGGGGCCCCCCACACACACACACACACACACACACACACACACACACACACACACACACACTCTAATCCTCCCTACTGTAGATGAAGGCTCCTTTTGCCCGGAGGGGAGAAATGAACCAGATCACAATGGCACGTGTAACACCTTTATTCCAAGGGTAAAAGAGGCTTTTAAGCCCCTGAGCAAAAAAGGAAAATGGCTGTCGTTTGAAAGGAAAGGGCGGAAATATGACTCTTTGTTTGGTCCAGTGTCAGTGATCAAAAGCTTCCCAGGCTTTGAAGTCAACGTACTGAGTCTTTACCGTGTGTTTGATGTGAACAATATTATATTTGACTCAATCATGACTTTCCTGTCTTGAACTGTTTAATTTTATTTTAAGTTTTATTAACAACTGTAAATCAAAAACACACCTCTTCTCCCCGGCTTTTTAAACAAGTTTGAGTGGACATCAGGCAAAATTATAAACCTCATTTTTAACTCCCTTTTTTTGCACTGTGTTTATGTATTTTAGCATTTTAGCATCATTTTATTCATTCTATATATTGTAACTGTACTGAGTCACTTTTTACTTTTTTATTGTCTGTATTGCTTTTAATCTGTACAGCACTTTGGTCAACCCCGGTTGTTTTAAATGTGCTCTAGAAATAAATCTTGAGTTGAGCTGAGTTGAGTATACGTCACAATCAAAAGTCTAAAACTATTATATATAGAAATATAACATTTTTTAGTAACAGTGGTGATTTTATAGGAAAAAAATATACCAAATTGATACGTACACAGAGGGATTATGTATAGGATTAAATTTTGTCTATTTTAGGGAGAAATTGATGATGTTAAACATTGAACCACAACAAAGAGAAAAGCCATATTGAGGTTTTAAAGCAGTAGCATATATAGAGAGAGTATATATGTTTTACTTTACTTTATATTGTTTACATTACTTTAGTTTAAAATACATATATACATATATGTACACACTGGATCCTATATTACCTATAATACTGTGCCTCCAGTTTACAAAGTATATTTTTCAGTTTTTTCTGTTGTTTTCAGACAATTATACAACTATTTTCTGTGTAGCTGACTGCTCATGATATAAACAGATTTTTGTAACTAATTTAGTGTTTTTGTTTTCAAGTGTAACTGTCGTTGGCGCAGTACACAGAAAGCTCATTCTTGTTATTTGTGATTAAAAGATAACCTCAGATAAGCTTCTCAATGAAAGATTATTGTGTTTTTCAGGTAAGTACTGATGCAACTGATGCCATTTGTCGCAGCTCTTCTCCTCTCTAACAAGGCTGCTGCTGCTGACAGATGATTGAAAAATAATTACGGCCAAATGCATCAGATCATGACCGTTTGTTGCCCGGCGTCGTACCTGTCACCTCATAACAGACACAGCAGGATCCTGTCAAATGTCATCAAGGAGATCAGGAAAGTCACGGCACCATGGTGCTCTGTGATGCAGCTGTGTGCTTTGCCACTTCCTGTCGCTGTAGCTGTTAGGTTGAAGTGACAAAATCTACACTGCCGTCACGAGCGGCTGGCTGCTCACAGGAAGTGAGGCGGTTAACTCTGCCAGTGTAATACCACGACCTGTTAGGGAATCTGATGTTTTCACCATAGCATTGTCGTTTATTCTTTTTCTTTTTTTAGATATGTGTGGTTGTCTGTTTCCATGCAAACTGCATTTCTAGACACTTTGTACGTCAGAATATTGTGGCTATCATCGTCTGCCACAGCAGGATGTGACATTACGCCTTCAGTGTGCGCCAAAAAACAAAAAATTGGAAACAAAAATGATAACTAACTGAAACTGAATTGTGTGATTCTAACTAAAATTGCAGTGAAAATGTGCTTAGTTTTAATCGTTGTAAATTCATGACATACATAACCCCTTTGGTTCCATATGAAGTGTATTTATTTTCAAAGGCTGCGTTTGAGACACAATACCTTTTTGAATCTTGCACCTGGCAAATACTCCATATTACAAAAAACTAAACTAAACTAAAACTAAGCATTTACAACAAATAAAAACTAGCAAATCCTCTCTAAAAACTAATCAAAACAAATTCTAAACGAAATAAAAACTAAAACCAATGAGAAACCCAAAACTATTATAACCTTCACATATACTGTAATCATCATTATGAGCTATATGCTTCTGGACTCTCCAACGCAGCTGTGTTAAAAAGTGTCTTGTTCAGTGAAGGATTAGGCTTTTTTTAATCCATTTATCTTTGGTTGAGGTATACTTTGACTGCTTGTTCTGGCTGCAGCAGCAGGTCTTTCTTGTTACTTTGTCATTTGTGAACAGTTAAAGTAGTAAATTCTTGGCCTATTATGTTATTGTTACGTTATTGTTAAATCAATAGATCATCATTCACAACCCAGAACATCAAGGGAATATATCTATGTGGCGTTAATCTGAGAGAGGCTTGGATATGTGGATGGAAATGTAACCTGGATGTACGGCAAGTGGAAATAAATGCGCAAAATAAGCTAAAAACTGTAACCTACGAGTCAAGCCTATAGGAACCTGCCTACAGCTAACGTCTTTGGGTGGCTCTGGAATTAAGTTTTTACAGAACAAAAGTCACTTTTTTTTTATCACTACGACATAGACACACACAATCAACAGAAACACACACACACACACACACACACACACACACACACACACACACACACACACACACACACACACACACACACACACACACACACACACACACACACACACACACACACACACACACACACACACACACACACACACACACACACACACACACACACACACACACACACATTCAAGCTAAAGCATGATCAGTAACGAGCACCAGCTGTGTCACTTTAATGATGCGTCCACACACCTTCACTTCCTCCTGCAGCTGACTGCAAGCCACGCACCCACCTTCACATTGGCATCACTCTAAACCCTTGTGGCCTTCAAACAAAGGTTTTGCATTTCATGCAAAATTGTGCCAATATCTCAATAAACTATTCAGGGACTCTGCAGGATTCAACAAGTCAAATTTAAGACTTTTTAAGACTTTTTTTTAAGACCATAATGAATACAATTTAAGACCCATTTCAAATCCATACTAGCAAAAATGTACAAAAGACATGAAGGAAATTTGGAGTCACAAATCGTTGAATTTACAATTCGGCTTAGCTGTGGGCTTTCATGAAGTTTTCTCCGCTGCTATGCTACGCTGTAACACACCGCGGCGCGCGCACATGCACACTAGCTAGTGGTCCTCGATAAATTGTCACCGGGCAGCACAGGTGACCTACTTTAGTTCCGTGTTGTAGTTATGTTATCGCATCCTCAAAAATAGAAAGAAGTTTATGCATGTGTTGAATAAAAGTAACGTTAATAGATGTTTAAGACATTTAAAAATTGTATTTAAGAGCTTTTATGAGATTTTAGGAGAATTCAAGACATTTTAAGGCCTTAAATTCAAATTATTGGATTTAAGACCCCGCGAATACCATGACTATTGTTAATATATATATTTTTTATTTAGACTTGAATTCATAGTTGAAATTGAAGTTTAAATATCATGAGAAAATCATGACAGGACTGATGGGAAGAGGAGAAAGTGACAGAAGTGAGTGGATCCAGGATTATCGCGGTGAATACAAATGTTGAAGTGTCATTAAGACCTCCCAAAGACAGAAAAAAAAAAACCATGCAACACCTCCACTGCCTGTTGCCATGTGGGTGTAAGAGTCTGAGGCTGACGGCCACAATATCCAGAGGTGTGCAAAGCACACAAGAGAAACTTAAAAATCCACTCATCACCTCCTCAAAGTGATCCCTGTAAAGACGTGGCGTTAGATGTCATCTTCCTGTCTGATCTGTGCTTCTTCTTATTTGTTCTCCTCCTTACCATATGTAGGACCACAAGAGCGTGAGATTAACCTCACACTCCGGACTACACGTCGACTTACTCACGGCTGTGTGACAGGTGCGTAGAGGAAGCCTGATGTTTGTCTGCAAAACAGAACATGTTGTTTCAGTGGATGGATGGAAAATGAACAAAAAAAATACCCTATAATGTAGATGACAGTAATCAGCAAGACCTTTCTTTCCTTCATTCTGCTGCTAATTCACTATATGATGAATTATGGTGTCTTTTAAGTAAGATTTACTTCTGATTTATTGCTATTTTCCCAAGACTACAAGTACTTGTATTTTCTTTTTATAAGTAAGCTGTATTACTGTACTTCACATGCACTTTCTGCTCAGTTTCAGCTTCTAAGTCCAGGAGGAGCTATTTTACTGTGTCCCCTTTGGTCAAAGGTGGGTTTCTTTTTTTTTTTTTTAAATCCTTTGTCCCAGGCGCCATCAATATCCTTAATTTAACACAGTGACCAAACCACAGACATTCACTTAAACTGCTTTTACTTTTCCATTTTTAGTCATTTTAATGGGGTTTTATTGTGGTTTTAGATTCTAGGTCTTGTTCTGAGAGCAATCAGTGTTGCAATCTATCTATCTATCTATCTATCTATCTATCTATCTATCTATCTATCTATCTATCTATCTATCTATCTATCTATATGTATTGATAACGTGAGAATAACACCATAGTGCTTGGTGCAGCATTGAAAGCATTCTATGACAAGAATCTGTGTATCTACACTGTTTGTATTTGTGTGACTGAATAAAGAATAACTACAAATACTACTACAAATGCTGCTACTACTACAATAAAATTGTTACAAACTGAAAAAAATAGATAATTCCTAATAACTTGAACACAAATGTATTCTGCTTTTCAAAGACAGCTGTTGGGGCTCATTGAAGAAACATTTCATGTACATGTTAAAATAGTGTTTTGTTACAATAAGTCAATAAATTCACTGAATAACAAAGGCGACCGAAACCAGAGGGCGAAAAAAAAAAAACACAGACAGGAGAGGCAAAGATAATAGACAATATTGACTACATTTCCATTGTCATCATCTGAATATTACCCCAAACCAATAACGAGGGAGGGAGAACAGATGGAGGGACATTTGCATTCCCGAGCAGTTGGAGAGAACAAGGCACCAGATGCTTTGCTTTCATCTTCACGTGTTCACTCAGACATTTGGAGGTATGGTTTTTTGCCCGAGCTCATGGGAGCCAAGAGCAAATATTTTGGCTTTGTGGGGACAACAGCTGGAAGGAACAAACCAGGAAGTTACTCCACCTCATTAAAGACCCAGCAGGAGCAGCAGCAGAGCTTTAGGGAGTCTCCTCCCACTCTCTCCATCACTCCACTCCTCCTCCTGTCTGTCATCACACACACAGTTACACACAGCACCATTAACCAAATGACTTTATCGGACAGTAAATTAGAGTTCGCTGCTTCTTCTTCTGTTTGTTAATTAATGAGATTTTTTTTAATCGCTACAGTTATAAGACACTGAAGTCTGGGGGGGGATATTTTTGTCTTATGGGAAACAAGATAATTGTCCTGCTTACACGCTGTTATGAACCGCTGTGTTCATGCTTATTTCAGGACAACCTTGGTCACACGAGGCAGTAAACTGTGTGCACAAGATCAAAAGTCAGGAGTTTAGGGGCCTCTGCATTATATACTGTATTAGTCTTAAGGAACTACATGTCATGTGATCTACCTGTTTACAGACCTGCACGCTGTGTGTGTGTATGTGTGTGTGTGTGTGTGTGTGTGTATTTCTAATTCTTACCTAAAGCGGTTAATGACGAGCTCTGTGACTCCTAAGCTTGTCTGATCTGATCAGCCTACAGTAGGAAAGTGCTTCTATCCACTAATCTCTTGTTCCCTACACAGTTGCTGCTTCACAATCACATATTATGTATATATACATATACGTATATATATACGTTTATTATATATAAATATACATATGTGTATATATACGTATATATATATATACATATACATACACATACATGTATATATATGTATATATATATACATACACATACATATAAATGTATATATACACATATACATACATATACATATAGATATACATACATATATATATACACATACACATACATACATATATATATACACATACATACATATATATATACACATACACATACATACATATATATATACACATACACATACATACATATATATATACACATACACATACATATATACACATACACATACACATACATACATATATATATATACATACATATATATATATACATATACATCTTCTTTTTTTTGGAGGACCTGCTTACATTGCCTTGACCCATATCTGATATCTACATTTCCACATGGTTAACAACTCAAGGACCTAAAAATGCATAGAAGGTCAGAATGAAAGTGGAAATTGTGTTATTATGAAATGTAGACACTTCAGCATGAGCCCTAAATTGCACCAGTTGAAAGAAAGTGAATCATGTGATTCTCGACAGTGAACACGTGTGTAATTACATCACCCTCTTATTTTGAAGGAACGCACAAATAGCATTGAGAGGGGAAATATCTGATGTGTCCGCTTTGATTCATATCTGATTTAGTTCCACACACTGGAAACCAATCGGACAATATCTGAATTCATAAAGATGTCACCTTCTCAAAAAAACAAACCAAAAAAACTACTTCTCAACTTCACCGACTGCACACACACACACACACACACACTCTGAATCAAGCCTCATGATTTGCTCTTTGAGTGGATGATGGACAGATCTTCCCCAGCGCCACAAAAGAAAACACCTGTTTGAACCTGCTTAATCCTAGCCAGCGGCCGTACACTCAAGGTTCTTTGGGGCCCCCGTTTAATCCACACGAGGGCACTGGGCCAAAGATTAGACCCCCACCACCCATGCACACACACACACACACACACACACACACACACACACACACACACACACACCTCAGAGTCTGTCCCCCCCAATAACAAGTTTTGAATCGTCCTCTTAATCCTTGGACTTGATGGAGCCCTCCACCCAAGCACACACCTACCTACCTCCCCCCCCCCAAGCAAAAGACATAATCCCCATGCATCTCCTTTATAGACCTGACCCAGCCCAGCCCAGCCCAGCTCAGCCCAACCCAGCACTCACTTAGCCCCCCTCCTACTCCACCTTTTCCCTTCCCCAGTGGGACTGAAAGCCCATTGATTTGTTGATTTCTCTTCCATTGTCTGCGGCCCATCGAGTGTTAACGAGACATCCAGGGTCCGGGGACTGGTGCCAGGACTTTTGGCATGGAAGATTAAGGTCCTGATCTGGGCATCTGTCACTGCCCAGTCCCCCTTTGTGTCTGGGAGAAGCTTTTTTTTTCTCCTCCAGTCATTTACAGAATGAGCTATTAAATCTATAAATTGATCGGAACAGTGGAGGAGAACTGTTGTCGTGCAGACAATCACAAAAAGAACAGGCCGATACAAACAGCAGTGGAGTCGAGTGACTCATCAGCATGGAGATTAATGTGAGACGCACACATTCAGCATGGAGTCATGAGACAGACGTACACACAACGGATAGAAATCAGAATCAGCAGTAATTTTCTAATTAATTCTAAGAAATAATGAAGATAATGGGAAGAGCTGAGGAAAAAAGCTATGCGTAGAGCTGAAACGATTAATCGATTACTTAATTAATCTTCAACTATTTTGTTAATCGATAATCGGTTTGAAGCTTTTTTTCATTATCACAAGATCTTTGATTGTTTCAGCTTCTTAAATGTGAATATTTTATTTGTTTCTTTGCTCCACAAAACAAAGAAATCATTAAAACTGAATCATTTTGGTTTGTGGACAAAAAAAAAAAAATTCGAGAACATCGTCATTTCCAGGTTTGACAAACACTGATCAATTTTTTTTTTTTTTACATTTTCTAACATTTTATGAACCAAACGATTAAGCTATTATTTGAGAAAATAATCGTGAGGGTGAATTTACACAATTATCTTAGAATCTTTCTAGTTGCACTAGATTAAAATTGAGACTCTTTTCTTTATTTGTCCATAGCTACAGCGTGTAGAGGTGGAGGCGTACAAAAGCAATATTCAACCTATATACATGAATACATATACATATATATATATATATATATATATATATATATATATACATAAATACATATGTATATATATATATATATGTATATATATATTATATATATATATATTATATAGCGAGCAAATGAACTCTTCTTAAAAATACAAGCTCTAAAATTCACTTTAAAACAGCAGAAAATAATAATCAACACAAGAAATAAGTTGCTTATTTAAAATAAAATAAAGACAGGGGGATATTCAGAGAGACAAGGGGGATATAATTTAAAAATGCAGCGTTGCCAGGACTACTTCAAAAAGTAGGCGTTTTTCAATCTGGGGGGTTAAATTATGGAACAGTCTAAAAGATGAATCAGTTTAAAAGAATTATACAAAATACACATTTTAAATAAGTATAAGGATGAAGAACAGCAGTTTAATCCAGGACGGTGATATGAATGGTTGTGTTTAAAGCCAGATGTGTTCTTGTGTTGTACTGAGAATAATAAGAAATATGTATAAAATACTGTAAATATGTAAATATTTGGAGATGGGATAAAGTGATCTATAGTAGTAGTCGATCTATCTATGATTGATGGCTTCAGTTGAAAAATCAGTCAGCACTGAGTTCATGGTTTGGCTCAGTCTGTTAAACCTGCTTAAAGAAACTATTTTTCTGCCGCCAACTCTGCAATTCACTGAGTTTGTCTCCATCTAGTGGACAACAACAAAACACCAGTCAGATTACAGTTGCTTTGCATTGCTAAAATAAACTGAATAAGACATTTTAACGTGCGTTTAAGTTACTACGAATTAACCAACTGATAAAACTGAATTAAAAGGTATAAATACAATATTTAACCTTTAATAAACTACCGTCAAAGTCATTTTTACATAATTATTCTCATTTTCATTCCAAAAATGTGTATAGATTAAGACAATCATTCATCTAAAAGTACATTTTGACACACATTTTGGCTTTGGAATTGCACTAGGACTAGAACTTAATATCAGTCCAAAGAATAGAAAGATGCTAAAAAGTTCAGGTTTCGGTTTTTAAGATAATACAATGGACGAGTGTATTGATTATTCATGGACAAAGATGGAAACATCGGTGATACATGACGGCAAAAAAAACAGATTTGGTTGAAATGTTGTTTTTAATGAGGCACAAGTCATGCTTTAAGATGGCAAGAAAAAGTGAATATTATGTAAATAGCAAAACATGGTCCCTATAGACAATTTAAGTGCTTTCATGCATTAAATGGCTTTTCATTTTTGATCGCTCACACTGTAAATTAACCAAATTGCACTGTGTAAAAAGAGAAAAAAATAACTGTTCTGATCTAACTGTTGAGTTCATTTTTTGGTATCACTGCTCAGATAAAGCTGCTTCAGAAGCACTTAGATATAGAGATTGTGCTGTCTCTCCCTACCAAAGTCAGAGTATCTTTAAAACCCGCTTAAATGCAGATGTCTGTCGATGAAGCATCTCCTGATCTCTTCAAATAAACCCTGACATTTGATATTTTAATAAAAAAATGTCAGGCAAAATGTGCAAATGCCTGTTATGCATAGTTAAAACATGAATAAAATGCGTCGTAATAAGAAAGCTGCACCTCTCCAAGCTGCTCAGGCTGAACCCTCGAGATGAACCGTCCTGTCACGTCAAGGAAACGTGACAGGACTGATTAGGGGACGAGCTTATCACATGGCAGCAGGGGGCTGACCCCAAGTTTCTCAGCACATTTGTTCTGCAGACATAAAAATGCATGAAATTAAACCATGATAACACAATCTGAAAGGCTTTTCCTTTGTAAGTATTAGTGAAATAAACTAATTTCACTTTGTTACTGGGAGTCAAATGAGTGGGTTGACATGTCACTGAAGTCTTACCATGTAGTTGACTACATTAATGTGGTAGGGAATCCCACCCAGTTCTTCACACTTCTTCATGTTCGCCCTCTCCGGGTCTCCAGCAGCCAAGACTGGACTGTCAGAGTCAACCTGTGACAGACAGAAGATAGACTTTGCTTTTACGCTTCCATTGCGTTTTTTTAATCGTAAATCACACTTTTCTTCTTTCTTTTCGTCAAATCAAATGTATATTAACTCTGCAGCACACGGATCTACTCACAGGTGTCATTCCTCTTTGGATTGACATCAAGTCGGACATCCTGTCATTGAAACCGTCAGCAAAGTTCCCCGGGTTGATGGCCACAAAGCACTGTCCCTGAAAACGACATGAAAGACACGCTGTACATTATGCTATCACCAGGATTCTGTTTTGTTAAACAGCTCATCCAATCAAAGTAAAGCAACTCCATTGTACCTTGTATCTACTCAAAAATACTGTCACATGTTTAGTTATAATGGGAAGATTTCCAGGGTCCAATGGTCATTTCAGGCTTTTTTTTTTTAACACTAACATTAACATACAAATGCACTGTTTTATAAAAAATATATTTGCATTGTCACAATGGAAATGTAACTAAATCTAAGCCATGCAGGAGTGAAAAACGGGGGGAAAAATGCCCTTCTTTCACATCTGGAGTCAAATAACATAATATGATATGAGTGCATATAGCTGTCTGGGTTCAAAGTGCAACTCCTTACCAGCTGAGCTAATGGAGGGTAACATGTGTCCAAGTCCCTCCCTGGCCATAAATAATACATTTTAAAAGCAGAGCTGCAGGCAGTATAAAATCTCACAGACGGCCAGACTTTGTACACGTGGCCTGGTCTAGGGAAAACTCAGCCTCAAAATAAATCTACTTTGTGAAAAAATGTATGATTCTATGTTAGACTGAAATACAATTGAGAATAATTTTATAAATCACATACAAACAAACTGAACACTATAAATTGACCATAGGTGTGCGAGTGTGAGAGTGGATGGTGGTTTGTCTCCCAAGTGGCCCTGTGATGGACTGGATTGGTTAGCAACAGCGCCCCCCTGTGACCCTCATGTGGAGGATAAAGCAGTAGAAGATGGATGGATATAAACAAACTGGGTTTTTGCAGCTATTATAAGTCATTTTCAACCAATAAAAAAAAAAATAGGATAGGAGGATAAGGAGGAGTGCGTGTTAGCGTGTCTCGAAACAAAATAACATAAACAGTATGAAAATAAGCCACCGCATAGTCAAAAATGGTATGTCCTCAACACCATCAAAAAGATAAAATACAAAACAAACATACCAGGTTAGCAACACGGTCTGTTACTTTCCACGTGCGGACATGTTTGCTGTAGTGGGCACCAGCCAAGATCCCACAGAACATCTCCACCATCATTCCCAAACCGTAGCCTTTGTATCCTCCTATAAGAGGATATGAGAGGAATGTACTTCAGTGGCAATCATATATAAACATATATATATATATATATATATATATAAATAAGGTAAAATATGTATATAAAACATTTACTTCAACAGACTAAACTAGAACAAAATGGCCTCTCTAATGTTGCGCCACCTCACCCACACATACTATGCAAAGATTGCAGATCGACCAGTGTCATAATTACTAATTATGCATTGGCTCCTTTCACTGTTCCGCAAAACATGTGTGAGGAAAGAGTAGAGCAGGCCACGGAGTCTGAAATGGGCAAGGAAACATGAGCATCTGATTCTCAGAGTAAAAAGCCAGATCAGTTGAATGGACTTGGTTGGTTTCTGACCTGTGGCTTCACTGCCGCCGATGGGCAACAGTCCTCCTCCTTGGAGGACTCTCTTAGGATCTGTCGTCAGCTTCCCCTCAGAATCACAGCCCCAGCCCTCAGGAATGGTGTCTTCGCGACGGTCGTGCAGCTCCACCTGCGCAAATGACGTCGAGTAAAAGAGTAAACGACACCAACCTAACAACAAGCGAGATGCAAATCATATAAATGTTAATAAAAAATAACCCACATTCGACCCCGTTGTCTCACCTTTCCAAGAGCCACAGCTGATGTGGCCATGTCCAGAACAAAGCTGTCTCCATCCTTAGCAGGAGCTGCCACACTGATGGGGTTGGTGCCCAAAGTGCACTACAGACAGCAGGTCAATGATATGCTGTATATTAAAATCAAACACTTTCCACAGTACAAGAGGGATAAACTCATATGAGACGTGAAGTACATGACTTTTTATTGAATAAGTAACACGTTTACCTCTTTACCACGTGTGGGAACCACCAGTGGGGATGTGTTGGTAAAGGACATGCCCTGTGGGGAGGAAAATATCATTTATAAACAGCTTATTAATTCATTCGTTTTGTTAATATAAATAATAATAGTAAAATATGGCACGCCAAAAAGCTCAACTGAAAATAAGAGGCTAAAACGACGTCTGCAATTTGCACCTTTGACACATTTGCTATAGCACACGTGTGCATTAATGATGGAAAGAGATTTCGTTGGAAGCCCCAGGCCTCCGGGCGGTTTGTGGCCCGTGAGATAATTCCCTAAATACAGCAACTCCGAAATGGAAGCAAGCAAGCAATCATTTTCATTTCTATCAGCAAAAATGTAGCCAGGCATCAAACCAGCCGTTATGAGGGAGCATCAGTGGTCCGACAAGATGCAGCCAGTTACCATCCTACGCTGAAGAGGTTGCTAAACCTTCTTGTATCACGACCCTCTTGAACCTCAAACGCAGCAAAAAACAAGACAACCATTCCAGAAACATACCTTTATATACCTCATACCTTACTGCAGGGGTTCCAAAACCTTTTCTGCCCCCTTTTGGGAGATTAAAAAAAAGGAATTGTGAATTGAAAAAACGATGACAGCACCAGTGTGTGCAGCACTCTGGCTGCTGTTTCATTAAATAAATCAAGAGGAAAGTAAAACGAAACTTGAGGAACAGGAAATGACATCAGCCACAGAGGCTACTGGGAGCTAACAGCAGTTAACATTTGGAAAAGTGATCATTTGCAGGCTCTAGCAGACACATTGCCGTCATATATAACATGTATCCACAGGACAGATAAATCCTCTGAGGCTGGAAGTTTGTGTAGAACTCTGTGCTGCACAGTGGAGCCAAGAATAGAACTTTTTGCGGACTTCCAGTTTTCAGATGTCTTTGCCCTCGCCAGCACTCGCGTGTTTTACGGACAAAGCGGAGCTCCACGAGACAACAATTCCAGGAATTTAGCGTCTTGTGATGTCCCAATGAGAGTGGAAGTCAACATCGCGTGTTTTATCTCCTGTACTTAGACGGAGGAGGAGCACAAAAACATGAGTGAGTCATCTTTTTTCCCACTTTGGCGACTGATAGGGCCTCCAGAGTCTGTATTAAAATAATCAAAAAGTTGATTTTGCATTATATGGGACCTTTAAGAAATAAAAGCTGAACTGCTTTTCCTTTCACAAGTGTTCATGTTCATGTTTTTCCAGGCAGTGTAACCTGCCTTTATTTGTATCTGGCCTCACCAACAAGGCAAACCACTGCCGTAGTCAATAAGCATTTCCTCAACTTTTCACTTTTGCTGTTATTTTAAATGATTTTAATGTGTTTTTTTAGTGTAATCTGTGTTGTTTTGTCATCTGTAGTGTAACTGGTGAGTCAAATACAATGTCCCACCTCTGTGGTCAATAAGGACTTATTCCATTCTATTCTGTTGTAAGTTCAACTCACTATAATAATGGCCTGCTTTAAATTACTAGAAGAAGAAAAAGACAAGATCATTTCTTGCACATCCAGGAAGCAAAGAGAACAATCAATACTCAACCACTCACACCCATTAGCTACAACAGTCAGTTAAATTGCCAACTGGTTCAGATGTTATGGTCGAGCAGCGTTGTGTCTGTGGCTTGCTTTAAAAGTCCATTCTCATCATCTGTAACGTCGTTTAAAAACGTACATTTTGATCGTTCAAATATACACCATGACTTCATGGCGTGACAAAGTAAAAAAACACACACTGATTTAAACATTAAAACCAGTCGACTATTTTACTGTTGCCGATCAGTGGCTTGTAAAATCTTTCTAGGTCATAATAGCTGATAAAAGCCTGATTCCTACCTTTATCATTCACACCATCATCCGGTGGCTCTTACAGCATCCATTCATCCCTCCTACATCACCTCATACTAACCCTAGTTTGATCCACATCTTTATTATCTTAGTATCTTAAGATGATTTGTAGCTTTTTTGTCCTCCAACAGCTGTCGTGTCAACATTTTAAATGGATAAAGAGACAGATAAATGTATTACTCACAATCATGTTTTCCTTCAGAGCTTGCATAGAGTAGTATCCAGCAATACCATAATGATTGGAACCTAAAAACAGAAAGGTGCCAATATTATATCAATGTTGTGTGTCAAGTGACAAAATGAAAATGGAACTATGTCAGTTTTAAACATTAATCTTTAAACAATAAATAATTCCTATACGATAACTGAGGGCTCAGTCTGATTAAACCCAGGCATGTGCAATATAAGTGTTAAACATTAGCTCATAATAAACAGGATAAACTGCAAATGCATCATACAAAATAAGCAGTACTGCAATAATGTAATGTAACTTTTCCACTACTTGGTCCCAGCACGACTCGCCTCAGCTCGCCTCTCCACAGTTTGGTTGGTTTTCCATTACAATATAGTTCCTCCTCAATGTGGGCGTGGTCATCACAAGTATCAAGAAGATACCAGGTCCCAAGAAGATACCAGGTATCATGAAGACACCAGGTATCATGAAGACACCAAGTATCAAGAAGATACCAGGTATCAAGAAGACACCAGGTCCCAAGAAGACACCAGGTATCATGAAGACACCAGGTATCAAGAAGACACCAGGTCCCAAGAAGATACCAAGTATCAAGAAGATACCAGGTCCCAAGAAGATACCAGGTCCCAAGAAGACACCAGGTATCACGAAGACACCAGGTATCACGAAGACACCAGGTATCAAGAAGACACCAGGTCCCAAGAAGATACCAAGTATCAAGAAGATACCAGGTCCCAAGAAGATACCAGGTCCCAAGAAGACACCAGGTATCACGAAGACACCAGGTATCACGAAGACACCAGGTATCATGAAGACACCAGGTATCAAGAAGACACCAGGTCCCAAGAAGATACCAAGTATCAAGAAGATACCAGGTCCCAAGAAGATACCAGGTCCCAAGAAGACACCAGGTATCACGAAGACACCAGGTATCACGAAGACACCAGGTATCAAGAAGACACCAGGTCCCAAGAAGATACCAAGTATCAAAAATATACCAGGTCCCAAGAAGATACCAGGCATCATGAAGACACCATGTATCATGAAGACACCAGGTCTCATGAAGACACCAGGTATCAAGAAGACACCAGGTCCCAAGAAGATACCAAGTATCAAGAAGATACCAGGTCCCAAGAAGATACCAAGTATCAAGAAGATACCAGGTCCCAAGAAGATACCAAGTATCAAGAAGATAGCAGGTCCCAAGAAGATACCAAGTATCAAGAAGACACCAGGTCCCAAGAAGACACCAGGTATCACGAAGACACCAGGTATCACGAAGACACCAGGTATCAAGAAGACACCAGGTCCCAAGAAGATACCAAGTATCAAAAATATACCAGGTCCCAAGAAGATACCAGGCATCATGAAGACACCATGTATCATGAAGACACCAGGTCTCATGAAGACACCAGGTATCAAGAAGACACCAGGTCCCAAGAAGATACCAAGTATCAAGAAGATACCAGGTCCCAAGAAGATACCAAGTATCAAGAAGATACCAGGTCCCAAGAAGATACCAAGTATCAAGAAGATAGCAGGTCCCAAGAAGATACCAAGTATCAAGAAGACACCACATACTGTCTCTAATAAGAAAGCAATGCCGGGACCATGTAGTGGAAAAGCGTCATTCTTTATACGTACAACGTCTACTGTTTTATCCTCCACATGAGGGTCACAGGGGTCTGGAGCCAATACCAACTGACATAGGAGAGACAGGGTTAACCCTGGACAGATCGCCAGGACCATCACAGCCCCAACACAAAGAGATAAACAATCATTCACTCCTCTACTCTTTTAGAATGTCCAGTTAAACTTAATCTTCATGTTTTTGAACTGCTGGAGGGAGAACGTGCAAAATCCTACATCCAACCACATTAAGTGACTCACCGTGTGCCACCACCCAACCGATGCCAACTTCTTTGGCCTTTTTTATAGCCAGATTCATACAGAAGTTTCCCACCACTGGACCCAGGAGGTTCTTCCCATCGACCAGTGCCGTGGCCACGCTCTCCTTCTGCACCTCCGGCTCACCGTCCTTGGCACAGATTCCCGTCTGAATGTCCTTCACGTACATGTCTGTCAAAAAGAGCACAGAAAAAAAAAGGCGTGAGATGCTTTCTATCGTCCGATCCCACACAGCCGTGTCAGCACTTTTCACCTCACTAACCCATTCTGTTAAGTCCATGGCTGTAGTGGCCTCTGTGGTCTCCTTCCACCAGCACCTCTGCCAGGCTGTGAGCATGGTGATACTTGGTGCCCACGGCCGTCATGCATCGCTCAATGAAGCCTTGCACCTCCAACTGGCTGATCAGACATCTGCAGAGAGGACGTGTTGAATGAGCATCACTTTATAACATTCATGTACGGCCACATACTGGAAATCCACTTTTAAGAACTATACAAGCTTGAGTCGGAAAGATACGGAGAGGCATTTACAGATTGCGTCGGACTGCCATGCATTTGCTGGATAACACGTGAATCTTCCCTCAAGGTACGATCACTGCAGGTCCTTTTACAGAATCTGGAAACCATCAATTCTGCAACGGTTTTCAAGCTGGACATAGTTATTTACATCCCTCTTGAGGAACGTAACTAGAACAGATCAGCAGATGGTCGAGTAATAACAAAACGACTGAAGATTATATTTTAATATACAAACTCACAGTATTATTTAGAATATTTTCCGAAGCTAAAACTAAAATGAACTAGACCATATGCATTTTGTCTGTGTTTTTGCCAATGAGTAATCGTGCTGTTGCCTTTGGATCCGGATGATCCACTTAAAAAAAGGATTAAAAAATAAGTAAAAAAATAAATAGCAGCTAGAATATCGTGAACGAGCTGAATTTTTTCGACGTATGAATTGGTGAAATTGTCGGAGGATACGGCACTTTGAGCTGTGATTAAGCACTTTGAACTGTGGAGGGCAGCGTTACACCTCTCGGAGGACAGCCAGTCACAAATTATTATTATTATCATTATCAATAGACGAAGAAGATCAAGAAGGAATGCTGAAGATTATTATTATATATAGAATATTATTATATTATAATCAAAGCCAATTAAGTTCCAATGCCTTTGATTCCCTGTGAAGGAAAAACACCACAACAATAGAAGAAGAAGGAGCCAATGCCAAAGCGGATGAACTGGAGGAAGGAAGAAGACCTGCGGAGGGCAGCGTTACACCGCTCAGTGTTCAGCCTGTTAGAAATTATTAGAAGACGACGGCGATGAAGAACAAGAAGAGGGAGATTTCTTTGTGGATGAACTGCGGTGACGGATTTATTTGTTATTTATAGAAATTGTACTTTCCCTTTAGGCCTAACCACCAAAGCAGGTCACCAGCAGAAACGTGGTACGGCCCGTATCATTGCAACACTTCCACTGCCACTTGTAAACATTCGGATGTGAAGGTCACTGAGAAAATCTCATGCTGGTCACTGCAAAACTGAAGTCTGATGGTCAACTGCAGCAGGACGTCATGCACGTACATGTCCATGAGTCGTGCTTTTCTTTTTTAACAAGCACTTACGTCCTGTTTGTTTCTGTTAAGTTGCATTTCTTTCTTTTTTTGCAATTCCCTTCACAGTCAGTGAGATTCAACAAAAACAACAGACTGGTATAAGATCTCCAAAGTGTTGTAACCAGATCGATTGGCATGTCATGCTTTCTTTTTTAACACTGAGTTTGTGTCGTTGAGGGTTTGACGTTCTCTCTTGCGCTCGCTCCTCATATCTGCGTCACTCCTCCATGTTTGTCTCTTAGTGCTCTCTGGTATTTGGTGGTGACTGGAGGACTTTGTGTTATAACTTTTGGAATGTACCACAATCGGATCCAGCGTTGGGTCTGCAGGCACACTGGCCTGTTTACTTCCTTTTCAAAGTAACTGCTCTTCACTCACAAGTCACAATCGACGAGTACATCAGAGGTGAGAAAGTTGTCTCTGGGACTGACAACTACATACAGTATCAAACTTATTGTGGTTCTATTTGTTTGTTAGTTAGAAAAGAAAACCCCCCCACTGTCACACAATGATGATAAATCTTGAGAGTCATAAACCAGACGTTTCTGTTGGAAACATTAAACTTTAAGCCCCACCCGCTCCACACAGAAAAAAAAAGGACAATGAGGGAAAGTCCATCAAACCATTTGAACATTTTACATGAAGAAAATGATTAGGAGGAGAGAGAGAGCTCAAGAACATTGTGTACAAGCAAAAACCACACCTCCCCTGTACTGGAAGCAAAACTATTTCAGTTTACAGTTAAACACTTTATTATTATCCAAGGCCAGGAAGGGGGTTTTTCATATTTGAGAGGATGTTTATAGACCATGTGCAGCAAAGAGCCAAGGATAACAGCTTCCACCTCAAGAATGTTATTTAAAAAATAAGATTTTTTTGGGGGGATTGCATGCTTGTCATCCTTACCACAGGTTGTCTGAGTGAGTGACATGAAGAAATCTAACCCACACATAGGCACATAACGTGAAACAGTCAGCAGGTATGATGGTGTTTGCAGAAGTTGGTAAACACTCAAAAGTAAATATGTGCATGTCCTGCAGCGTTTGTCCTCTCCAATAACGTGTGTGATGTGTCAGATATTAAGACACAACTACTGTGGATATTAATTCACATTATATGATAGATGCATGATCTAGTGAAGCATTTACATAACAATAACAAAAAACGTGTCTCGGATTGTGTGAAAACTAAACGCATCACACTAAAGTGGCGCACAAAGTGATGCACATTATACTCAAGGAAGCAGGAAATTCTGCACAACCTGTGTTGACTGAACACGACTCAATCGTAACGTTTATCAAGGAAAAGTCCTGAGGGGCAGAGTTTCAAAGTGTAACTGGAAGACAAAGGGAGTCGAAAAGTCCCAATTGTCCTCCATCAGAGACACCAGGAGACCCCTCCTCCATCGGAATGCGCATTTGAAGTCAAAATAGCGTCTGTGCGCTTTATCCACAACCATGCACTCACAGGTTTCTGTTTCACTTTGTCACCATGCAGCTCAATAACAAGTGACTTTAACTGCGTGTAATGAGTTGTTTGAAGGTGAAAGGTTGTTTTTTTTTGTTACCTGCTCATGATGATTGTCTTTTTTTTTCTCTCCGCCCCTGAGATCGTGGTGGATTCTGCAGTGAGTGAGTGAGTGAGTGAGTGGTCTCTGTTCTGTGTGGAAGTCACTGATCTGCAGCTGATGTCAATGATCTTTTCATGACTCCACCCACTTGCTTTTCGGGTTGTGTTGCAGCGTTTGGAAACGCCCCAGTGTTTCCAAGTCTACCCAGGTACATTACAGTATCCACAGCCTCTGAGGGCGTTTCTCCCGCTGCTCCTTCACATAGGTCGGTTCTTCCCTAAGGAAGTCTGTTCCCAAGTTATGTAAACTGTTCCTGCTGCTGCACAGTCTGACATTGTAGACATGTTTTGGACTGAGGCCCCTCTGAAAAAGACCACTCTCTTATAAGGATATGCTTTTCTGTCATCATCAAAAGTTATTTCTAAAGTTTCATAATCATACCAATAATGCGAAACACATTCGACTGTTGACGTATGTTGCATAACACATGAACAGGAAGAGGTCACGTTGCTCCCTCTAGTGAAACCCATCTGTGACACACACTTGAGAAACACAGAAGAACATCTGTGTTAGATCACGTGAACCTTTGCAATAAAACGACATGTGAATGCAGTTCTTTAAAGAAATAAAAAAAAAAGAAATAAAGCACAAAACCATGTGCTTGTGTTCTTCTTGTTTTCTTACAATAGAAAGATCAGAGTCAGGAAATCACATTTGATCCGGTGCAGTTCCAGAGAAGGCCACTAGGGGCCAGGCTTTCCTCCACGTACATGCTCCCAGTAGAGTTTTAAAAAAACAGCAACTATTCAATGACAAACTCAGTTGGGCCATTTTCTGCAGCTTATCAAAAAGTGCAATAAAAAAAACATCACAAGTTTCTCGTAGTCACACACCTCAAAAGTGCATAAAAAAGTGCATTAGCTGTAGCTATTTTACACATACAAAAGCATGTTTGTCATCTCCGGTGCAACTGAAAGTGCATAAAATCAAAGAAAGTTGCACACGACAAGCATTTGTTTCTCTTTCAAATAGGAGATAATGTCATATGTGACCCACACACACCTCAAAGTGCCTTACCCTAAGCCAAGGACTCATATTAAACCCTATTTCTGCAAGTTAAACTAGTTCCCTGGTGTCCTAATGAACATGTCTGTGACATGCTTTGATCAAAATACCATAAGGATGAAGCACCACAGCAGTTCAATCACCCTGCCAAAACAGCCCTGTTCAGAACACTCTGTTTAGTAGTATCTCTTTAGGTCCACCTAAAAAAAAAGTAAAACGAAACTTAAGGGACAGGAAATGACATCAGCCACAGAGGCTACTGGGAGCTAACAGCAGTTAGCATTTAGAAAAGTGATCATTTACAGGCGCTAGCAGGCACATTGCTGTCATATATAACATGTATCCACTGGACAGATAAATCCTCTGAGGCTGGAAGTTTGTGTAGAACTCTGTGCTGCACTGTGGAGCCAATAATAGAACTTTTGCATGTTTTATCTCCTGTACTTAGACTGAGGAGGACCACAAAAACATGAGCGAGTCATCTTTTTTCACACTTTGCCGACTGATAGGGCCTCCAGAGTCCCAAATATAAGGATTTAAATGAGTAAAAAGTTGATTTTGCATAATATGTCCCCTTTTACAGGATATAAAAGAACTAACACTGCTATCAAGCCTATCAGACGACTGTATGAATGTATGAAAGAATCTTTGAGGGACATTGAAAAGTGTTCTTCAGAACCACAGGCTGGTCTATGGGGCCGCCATTTGAATAGACCGGGTTACTTCAAACCATATAAAAAGTTCTCTGCACACTCTGTTCAGGTGGGAGGAATTCAGTAATGGATCCCAGATGTTGGCCGTCTTATGTAAGGTTGTGTAACACGTAGAGCTCACATGTTTGAGAGCTTCTCATTTAGAGATGGAAAAACATATTCATTTAAGCTTCTGAACAAACTTCACAGCAAGAGCACATTTCGAGCTGTGTGTGTGTGTGTGTGTGTGCGTCAGTGGAGCTTCAAGTGTGCTGTGTTGTTATAAATAATATCCACTGCAGTGTAATACAATGAGACCAAAGGGCACAGGAACCAGTTCAGCTGGCTGGTGTTCACCAGAGTCAGATTACAAAAAGAGCGGCTTCTTTTATGTTATCGTTGCTCTACTGTAACGGCATGAAGCACTAGAGTGCAGCACTTAGTCCGACCACGACCACGGTGATATTTGAGCGACAGAATATCCACAGTTGTGACTTCCCCTTGTTCCCTTCCCATGATCAGATGCTGTTTTTCCCCTCCTGCCATTTCTTCACTGTTAATAATGACTTGAATGAAAAGAGGCTTTGTTGTGCTCCTCTGTGGGACACAGTGAGTGATTCAGTTTGCAGATAGTCATCCAGCTGATGATGACGGTGCAAAATGCCAGAAGGGAACAGTGAAGCTTATTTTTCAGCTCGGAAACATGTTGGAACTGAACAGTCCAGAGCAGAAGATAGCGGAGACATGAATATGCCGCTATAGTCATTAATAGTTTCTGCTCCAGTCTTAGACGTTTGTGCCGAACACGGTGAAAAAACAACTAAATCAAACAAAACGTTGACCAGAATTGTTTGAGTTCTGTATCATATAGATACAAACGACTGAACAAGTGCAAAACTATGATTTCCAATAGTTTTTTTTTCTGTACGTGTCCTTTAAGCAGCATCTCCCTGTTGCCTCTCAGCGAGGAGCTAGCACCCCCCTCCCTCTGCAGCGGTAGCCTGTAATTCTCCACGGTTCAGACATCTGTGAGTATTTCTCTCTGACCACGGGAGGAAAATAGAAAGTTGGAAGCGCGAGGCTGTGATTTGGGGGCGAGTATAAATAAAGTTGCGAGCAAAGGAGAGGCTGCTAATATGATGGCAGAGCAGAGGGTGGGATGACAGGAAGAGCGAGACTCCCCAAAGTCATCAAAGACACCAGAGCAGGAGCAGGAGAGAGAGTTAAGCCTTTGAAGGCATTTAAAATGTTCAGGCATGTACCTGCTTGAACTTGTCTCTTCTATTACACCCTCCTTGATTTCCATGTTGCAACTTGCACGATACTTTATGCAAATGTTTGGCTATGAATTAGGCTTGCAGTTGAAATAATGGCATGTTTTTGGTGAGAACATGATGACAAAATGTACTTTAAGACACTTGAAAACAGTGAGAATGAACACTTTGGACGCCATGTGGTGAGTAAACATATTAAAGGGATTTTTTTTTCTAGAACCTGGACAATTTCTACTTTGTTGGTCTACACTCGCACTTTATTGCGCCTTACCCTCTGACCTCCAGCACCAACGAGGCATTTCAGCCCAAAGAACTGCTGCTCAGTCCATGTTTTCTCCCTTTTTTTTTTAGGACCCCTCTCTGTAAACCCTAGAGGTGGTTGTTTCTGTTCAAAACCATACGGATCAGCAACTTGAACAACTCTAACAAACAGGTTCTAAGTCACTTTAATCCTCATTGCAACGCTCATCGTGAACGTGACTAAATGCAGTCGAGTCACTGCCGTGCGATTCGCAGGTTAAACGTTTGCATTAACAACCGGTCGAACCAGGTTCACCTGATGAAGTAGATGAGTGAGTGCACCTGTGCTCCCTAAAACCCGTGCCACCCAATTTGTGATGATACCTTATAGACTGAGAGCAGATGCAGTGGTAGTGAAGCCACCCAGTCCCTGCTGCAGTGCAGACCTTCATGTTGCTGGTACCTCCTCTGTCGTGGTCTGCCTGGGCGGCCCCTGCTTTATAACAGACGGGCACATGCTATTTCCTAAAATGGCATGTTCTGTGTATAGTTAGGCACAGCGGCAGGCTCACACAGCTGCGATGAAAGCAGTCAGACACCACCCAAAAAATCAAACCTATGAAACCCCAAATGATCACTTTGAAGCTGGGTGTAGGTGCTGCAGCAGAACCGCACGAGCCGTTCGAACGTCTTTTACGCCCCTGTGTGTTCACCAAGAGACAGTTTGTTAGTTTAAACATGAACATACAGGGGGGGGGAAATAAAAAGTATTGTTGTTTTTCAATACTGCGTTCACAGTATCTGGTTTATTTAGCTCACTCACAATGTAGGCGTGAAGATGATGTAGAATCTACACTAAGACAACAACAATACTGATTAAAAAAATACACAAATAATGACATAAAATAGATGTTAACTAATGCTGTAACAGTAATACAATGTTAAAAGTTGATGAAAGAAAAAAAAAAGGTTAAGGACTATCAATGAGAGGTGAATGTTGATTGTCCTTTTTAAAGTGGCTTCTGATCATTGCGGTTTTCAGACTTTTGCAGCACGGTCCTCCGTCATCCAAATTCCCGGTGATCATAAATACAATAAATAATAACAAGGCATTTGACCAAAGTGACTGCATCCTCCGTGTCTTAGCCTCAGCTCCCAGTCTTCTTTCTTTCCTCCCCTTATTTTATCTCCGTTCTTTCACCAACTTTCACTTCGCACCTCGACTGTCCAGACTGACAGACTTTAATACTGACACGACCATGTGGGATGCAGCGATACTGATGTTTTCTACCCCATCACTGTACAAATGATGATGAATAATAATAAAACAGTATAAAGCTGTTCATTATTTGAAGTTACATTATTTGTTATAGGGCCATTTTTAAATTTTTGGGTAAACTTAAATACAGGTTAAATCCCCTGAGATGTGGTGGTGGTGGTGGTGGTGGTGGTGGTGAGGGGGGGGGGGTTTCATTTTTCTACCAGCTGAAAAGTTTCATGAAGTTTTGGAAGCCGTCCTCTCCGAGGAAGTCGAAAGAGCCCTGGGATGAGCCCAAGTGGATGAGCAG
Organism: Microchirus variegatus; assembly: GCF_963457635.1. NCBI lineage: Eukaryota > Metazoa > Chordata > Actinopteri > Pleuronectiformes > Soleidae > Microchirus > Microchirus variegatus. The sequence goes on from NC_139809.1 coordinate 7,818,882, forward strand.
GAGGACAAGGACAATGACGACCAGCAGTGGAATCAGCATGTTCCACCCGGCTGCCAGGATGTTGTACCACTTGGCCTTGTCGGAACACTCCTGGGCCATCTGCAGGTTACCCTGGGTCTTCTGATCCCTGGCCTACAAAGACACATGCACAGAGGGGATTCAATTGTTTAGAATAATTTCAAAGTCAAAATGTACAAAAACATAGCATGTTTGTGTTTATTGACATGTAAAGTGTGTGGTACAGTGTGAAGAAGCTGCTGCCTCCGCTGTTATCACTGGAGGACTGAGGTCAGTGAACAAAACAAGGAGCCAAAGTTGACTCAAAGTCAGGAAAACATACTGGAGTTAAAGTATTCTTAGGGAAATGATCAGAACTTATTGGAAGACTCAATGTTTTGAGTCATTTGCCAAAAGCTCAGATGTAAACACATAGTTTGTGTTTGTCACTTGCCCTTTAGTCCTCAGTTTCTCCACACAGACTCCCGGCTGTGCACAGTGGGAGAGATATAAAATCCTTGAGCGGCTTCTAAGTCTGTTTATTTTGGAACAGAGCAGGCTGAATCTTCCAGTAGCACTCTCTAATTTCCCATGTGTACTTGCCCATTAGGAAGATGCCAATTACACCATATTTAACTCCCCAGACGAGCAGCCAGTCCATGTCTTTAATTTGAGTGTTGAGCCAGAACATGGCCCGTGTTTCACAGTTGACTGTGCAGACAGGAATAAAAGGACTGTTTGGGATTTTTTCTTTAAAAAAAAAAAGAAGAAAATCTTATAATCCTGCCGTTTGTCCACATAGCACTTTCATGGATTTTTTTTTGGTCTGTTTTTCCAGGGAGAAAGGTTATTGTTTTGCAGTTCTTTCTTTCTTTCAGCACAACCCCATTCCTGTGGTGAAGGGCACACCAACCTTCGGCTGTGTGTGTGTGTGTGTGCGTGTGCCATCTAAACATTTTACAACAAAGACTTTCCTGACTAAGCGTTTACCCGATAAAGCAAACACCATATGACCCCGTTTATATGGCATCACTCTACCTGTTGCTCAACTGTAATCGCAAACCAGGCCAATTATCTGTTGACATTGGCCAATAACTAATATGTGACCCATTTATTTTTGTTTTAAAATTCTCTGTCCTTCACCAAAACCTTTACTTAAAATAGCTTTGACCCTTGTCGATAGTTTTTCGACTTTCCTTGTCAATGCGACCAATTTCTTTCTTCGTCTACTGCCGCTTGGCTCACATTACAGCAGACTTTAATATCAATAGAGATGTCCCTGCATGATGTCGCTGAATTAGATTGCATCATAGTGGCCATTTTAAAACACAAATAATTGATTTTAAAACAGCAACTGCTGCTGAAATAAAAAATAATACTTGTTATTGAGGGCTGAACCAATTTGTGTTGATTGGATTATTTACTGAATCACATACATGAAGAGCTTCTTCTTCATCATCATTGCTTGGACATCGCTTCATGTTCACCTCAAACTTTTTAATACAAAAGTAAAAACAAACAAGAACTCACCTTGATGGAGTAGATGAGAGCCATGAATCCCAGGCAGCAGAAGTTAACATACAGCGTGTTGCACAGCGACCACACCAGATAGTCCCGCGGAGGATTCTTGCCAGCGTTGCCCATGTTCACCACGGTGGATCCACCAGGTTTACGGGCAGATTTGCAGTTAGTGAGCGGGGTGCAGTCGGAGGGGAAGTTGTACGAATGGTTGTCCATGGCTATTCTGATCAGGCGTCTTCCAGCTGACGACTTCGCAAAACCAACAGGTCCTGTAGACACAAGTGTACGGTCCCTCGATAGAAATTAGTGGCCCCCGCCAATGTACGAGAGGCTTATAAAGGCCCACGGAGAGGGAGGTGGCCCGGGAGAGGACGCATGGGCAGGGTCCCTTTAATATACAGAAGGTCTGTCATTATGTGGTGAGGCCTGTGAGAGAGACAGGGAGACTGAAATAGAGATACAGAGACACAAAAATCTGCATGAGAGTCAAGCCTGAAAAAGAGACAGCAAATATATGTATGGGAGCAGAGCAGTGAGTGTGGTGTCGACGCAGGTCCAGTGTTGTTATAAAACATGTTCACGATGTTTTATAGTAGGTCACAAATCCACTATGTGAATAAATAAAACTTTGTTCCATTACGAGACTTAAATAACAGCTCTGGCCTGAACATGGTTTTTATTTATGTAAAGTTAAATAATTTTGTTGAAATGTGCGTAAGAACTAGCAACATCCAATGGCGAGACTGCAGATTATAACAGATGGAAGTACTTTACTTACCCCCTCCATCCTTCCCTCAACTACGGTCATTCTTCAGTTGGTGATTTGTCCTTTTGCGCTGTTGTAGGAACCTGGAGGCACAAAATGGCTGCCTAAACTACACGCACAGATGAAAGGCATATTCTAAAGCAATTCTAAGGCTACGGAAATCAACGTGATTATACACTTCTTTAAACGTACTCACAGGGAGACACATTCGCTTTCTGTCCCTACCAATTGTTATACACTGGAACCTTTAATTAACAGAAAATGAACCAACGACGTCTTTGATAATATAATTGGAATATATCTTAAGGGCTGACTGTTTGGATCTGATGTTCTCCATTTGTTCAACTCTCTTAAGGCCAGTATTATGTTTTAAACAACAGTAAAAAAGTAAAACACACTTGTTTATGTGCCTGCATTACTCTTTCTCTTCCTGCCAGGCAGACTTTGGAGAGTTGTAGTGTTTCCACTCCAGAGAGGACTTTCAGGCCAGATGTTTGGCTAGGTTTTGTGTAGTAGTTTGTTGGGATCTCATGGATGTACCAGGAAAACAACAACAACAACAACAACAACAACAACACACCTACCTGTTAAAATGGTGCCATCTTGGCTGGCAAGACCCGGCCTTCAGCATTCATGACGGTTAAGGTTTGTATCTTCTGAAACAAACATAATATGCTGTGTTGTACTTCCAACGGAACTCAGAACCGGAAGTGCCCCCACCATCGAGTTCGACGTCCCATGGTTCCTGTTGAGAAGACGGAAACACACACACACACACGCACGGCTAAAAAATAATGCAGTTAAACGACAGCAATCTAACGTAAAAACCAAATCGAGGCTGTGAAAACTGTGCTATGTATTATCATTCAATATTGACAATTAAATATGTAAAAGTATAGGTACTTACTACGGACGCAAGGAAATACGCATAATATGATATATCGTCAGGGTTAGTTTTTCTAGCTTGTACTCTCAATTTTATAGGGGAAAAAAAAATTCACGTTAGCAGAGGATGGTTTCGATCCATCGACCTCTGGGTTATGGGCCCAGCACGCTTCCGCTGCGCCACTCTGCTACATTTTGCTATCGGACTCCTAGCAATATATATAGCAATACCCGTACAAACGAGGGAACGTTTAAAAAGAAAAACGGCATAATAACGTTTCAAAACTGTATGTTTTGTGTTTAACGCGAGGGGAAAATGTCCCCAGAACAACACTGAACGTGTGTAAGAGTAGACTGAGCTCCATGTTACGGTAAAGACTGTCACTGTATGAATACATGGATCAAATACCACGGAGAATAACCGCCTAATATATTAGAAACTTACCCGAGATGTGTTTATAAAAGGTGTAGAAGTCTTGAGTCAAAAGTTGCTCTCTCCACCACTTATCTAACGACATGGAAACGAAGGTGTGTACTTAAAATATTTGTAAGGCAGCCAAACATTAAAACAGATAACAGTTTTAATGCCATGAATGGTCGAGATAGATTGAGAGGTTTGAACTGATAATGTAGACCGGGGGCCTGTTTCACAAAGCAGGTTTAGTGAAAACTCTGAGTCTGTTAACCCTGAAATGAGGGAAACCTCTCGGTCATAGATTAATTAATTAATAAATGTAATACAATTTTAAATTTTTTTCTTTTATACAACGTCATAGATGCAGGGCACTTGAACGCGAGATAAAGAATGAGAAGTCATTTATGTGTGTGAAAACAGCATTATGTTGGGGATAAAACAACTGTACAGTCAAACAGGCAATATTTACTTTATGTAAAACATGATCAAAATGAGGTAATCCCATGAGATTATGCCGAGGATTTACCTGTTTGAACAATGTTTATGTTTCATCTTAAACTGCTGCCAATTGCGCTTCTCGGGATTACACCTAAATGAAATAAATGAATAGTGTACAACTCAAGTAGTTTCCCCCTGGTGAAACTACTCCGAGTTGAACAAACTAACTCAAATCAGCTGTTCTGAAACCGAAAACTCAAGAGTTTCTTATCTCAGAGTAGATCAACTCAGAGTTCAGGTTTAGACTCAGAGTTTGTTGAACCTGCTTTGTGAAACGGACCCCAGGGTACATCAGTGACAGAGATAAGCCAAAGCTGCTCATGTTTACAGTCGTGTACTAAGAACTGCATGAGGGTAAATTCAGGAACCCACAGGCCACTGTGTTCACCACAGAGCTGCTTAGGTTGTGTCGTTTCTATCCACGTCAAACAGGGACAGTGCAAACCGGTTCTGTAGGGACGACTGGAGCAGATAAATGAGACAAATGACAGCTGATCATAATATGTAAATAATATATATTTTGTATTAATTAATGCAGACAGAAAATAAACATCCTTTGGAACTTCAAAATACATTTTGAACAAAAAAGAAAGCAGATTATCAGCAGAAGAAGATGGAAAAGTGCTATTTTATAATAAAACATAATTTGACTGTAATATGTTTGCATGATTCTGGGAAGATTTCTGTTTACCTCAAGATAAAAGTGATCAATGGTATCAATGTCATTCTCCTCTCATGCATAATACGGTTTCTTTAGTGTTGCACAGCATAACAGGACGGCATTTTAAGCAGTAAATATCAACTCACATCTGAAACTAATTGCATTGGGAGATTAACTGCCAATATAATCTACAAACTTTATGTTACTAATCTGTGTCTGCAACAGAACATCACAACAGATTATTTGAGATGAGTCATCTGAATTTTGAAGCTTATAAACAAAAGAAAGGCACAGAGGTTTTAGCTGTGAGAAAACACCTCATGACATTCTCAACAAATAACTGTAAAGGTTAATCACTGCCAAGTTACTAATCTGAATTTATGAATCGAGTCCAGATTCAAATTTAAACAGCATATCATCAGTTTTTTAGTAGCTGATTTAAATTGGAATGATGTATTTGTATTCATTAAACATGTCAAATAAAGGAGTGAATCATAAACTGTCGTTTAGACGCATCCTGAGGAAATGGAAAGAATTAACTCTCATAATACTCCACAGTGGTTAGAATCCATTAATGTTCTGTCATCCAATTAAAATGTTTTTTTCAATACATTGAAAGATTTAAGTGGCAAATGTTAAGCAGTACGAACAAACAGGAATTGGTCAAAATAAGAAACTATTGTGGCTTGTGTCGAAAAACGAATACACACACACATTCAGTAGAAGCCTGTTGAATAATAAAAAAAATCAACTGGATTGAATTCAAAATTAACCCAACCTTGACAATACAAGGTTAATGTTTAAATCTTGTCACTGATGGAGGCAGTTGGTCATCACACTTGCACATTATGCAGTATAGAGAAATTATCCTTATAGAAATTTAAGGCATCACATCTTGGAGGCTTCTGGACGGCTGTACACATGCACAGAGTTCTGAGGAAGACAAAGTGGGACAAGAGAGATGAATTAATAAGGTTGTCAATGAATTATTACATGATTGAAAGACACCTGGTCAATGGACTAACTGTCTATGAAATAGCATCAGTGTTTGAGGTCCAATAATAATCTCGATTGACGTCTGAAGACATTTTCTGACATGACGTGGAGGAGATGAATGCTACACTTGACACCGGTTGGAAACTTTATGTTCAGCCGGACTGGATCTGTGCTTACCTTCTGACTCTCTGCAGTGAACTTGTTGAGAAGGGTCTGAACCCTGCTTCCATAGTCAGGATGGACATCCTTCAGGTTCTCAACCTGCAGAACAATGAAGTATGAAAGCATGTAAAGAGCTATTTCATGCTAAAGTGTGAGCACTATTTTTCACAGAAGGTTTTGCTTGATGTGTGCAGGATAGATGATACTGAACTTCAGAGATCACTTGGTTTGGACTCACCATACGTTTCTGGATGAAGAGCTGGGCTCCCTTCAGTGCCCCAGCCATATTCTGGCAAAGTCTCTGACGCTCCTGTTCGTTCAACACCTGGGTGTAGAAGGTACGAACCTGCAATCAAACACAGAGACAAATATTATTCGATTATACCAATAAAAGCCAATGAGGCCACCAGCAAACTGGAGTAACACTAGTATGAATAGAGTCATGCTTCTTCTTCCTTTTTTCGCTATTTTCAGTTACAGACAGGAAACATACAGTGTGTCTGACAAAAACAGCTGCCTGCTGAACCTTAAAACAAGTTGCAAGAACAGTGAAGTGAATCAAAACAGTATATTTCGGAAACTCAATTCAATTGTGAAGAATTGAATGACTGGGAGATAATTTAATTCTGGCTTGGTATTATAACCCTCCCATTAGAGTAATGGATGAAGAGTTATGGATGAGACTTGATCAGTGTCGGGTGTCGGGTTTTAGTCGGGTTGGATCAATATGCTGGCATCTGAGAATTCAAAAGTCATTAGAATAGTGTGGAGACATATTTACCTGTGTAACATTATCTTCATCTCCACTGTTGTAACGAGCAACATCTGAAGACACGTTGAACTTGGACTCCACACAATGAGGCTGACACTCTGGGGCACTGAAGCTGTTGGGGAAGTAGTTTGGAGCACCACCTAGAGGCCACACAGACCAAGAACAAGATTAAAATCTGTAATGTCCATCCATCTATTATGGCTAGTCGCCAGTTCATTGCAGGGCCACATACAGAGACGATCGACCATTCACTCTCACATTCACACCATGGTCGATTTAGAGTATGTGTTGTATTTATATTTGTATAAAATTAAGAATTAAGCATTTGTACCCCTCTCATAATATCTGCACAAAGAAACACACAGTGTGGACGACAGCTTACCTTGGTTGTCAAACATACACATGGGGCCATCACGCTGGTAGTTGGCCACACGGGTTCTGAAGGGGCAGTTGACTGGGATCTGAAGGTAGTTGGCTCCCAGTCGGTGTCGATGTGTGTCCGGGTAGGAAAAGAGTCGACCCTAGTCATAGATATGAGAGAGAAAGGAGCAGTGGTGAACTGTGGGTCTCTGTGCTGCCAAACAAACACTGCACATTAAAGGGCAGTTTTGCAGACTCTTCTGTAATTCCAGTGGAAGGCAGAGTGAAAAGCAGGCCGAGAAAATGCAATAAAAAGTTGCAAAAAATCAAAACAGCTGAGCAGAGATTCTGTCTCTAAATTCTCACTTCCATACAGCTGACCAAGTATAGCAAGAAGTGGCTGTTAATGTCCAATATGTTAGGTTAATTAACAGGTTAAGTTAAAAAAAACAAAAACAACTTGGCTTGTTTTGAATTTTAACCCTGAAGGAAAATATCTAACCTTGGGTGATATGGAAATATCTCACTGAGATGGCTGAACGTTCATTACATAAATAAAATAGTTAACAGGTAACAGGTAAAATGAGGGCAGTAAATCACAGATTTAGAAGTATCTGGTCACTTAGCATCATGTGTTGTGATGTTACCTGAAGCATTTTGTCGGGGCTCGGCTCAATGCCTGGTGGCATGTTACTTGGGTCAAAGGCCAGCTGCTCCACCTCTGCAAAATAGTTGACTGGGTTCCTGTTGAGGACAAGTTTTCCCACGGGGATCAAAGGGTATTCTTTATGGGACCAAACCTGAAAGAGAAAACTCCATTAGCTGAAATAAAAACCTAAAACAAACACCCAGGAAAGCATTATTTGATATACAAAACCCTTTCTAATGTCACATTTATATTACGATTCACAATTTAACATTCAAACTGATTGATCACGTATGATGCAAGTCTCAGTCATAATTGCTATACTTTGAACCTACAAACACACTTTTAAACATTAACATTTTAATGCAAGAAACACGAGGGACATATGGTCTGATTGTGTAATGTGTGTTTTTATAACCACTGTTTTTTTTTTATAGCTTTATAACTCTGGGAGTTGTTGTACCTTGGTAAGATCGAAGGGGTTGAACTGGAACTTCTCCGCTTGCTCAAAGGTCATGACCTGGATGAAAAAGGACCAGGACGGGAAGTTGCCATTGGCAATGGCATTAAACAGGTCTCCAATAGCATAATCCGGGTTGCTGGATGCCAGCCTGTCTGCCTCCTCCACTGACATATTCTTTATTCCTTGATCGGTCTAAAATAAAATACACACAAAACAAAACATTATTAGGAAACTGCAAAATCCTAAGAGGCACAAAGTTAACTTGAGGCTCAACTGACCTTGTAGTGGAACTTGCAGTAGACATGTTCTCCAGCAGCATTGACCAGTTTGAAGGTGTGTGAGCCATAGCCGTTCATGTGACGGAAGCCATCGGGCAAACCTCGATCACTGAACAGGAAAGACACCTGCACAGGGGACAGAAGACAGAAGATAAATGTCATGTTTTTCTTAATATTCCATGGTCTCCAAGAACAGCCACAGGCTCAGCAGCAGCAGCAGCAGCTACCTGATGTAGACTCTCAGGCCTCAGGCTCCAGAAGTCCCACACCATGTCAGGATCTTTCATGTGGGTTTGTGGATTTCGCTTCTGGGAGTGGATGAAGGATGGGAACTGCAAGGAATCAAAGGAATATGTCAGCATAATATGTATCAAACTTGATTTACAGTTGCAAAATGCTGCGAAGCATAGAAAAGTGTTTCGAATCAGGTATAATTTACATCATTTAAAAGAAAAATGATCCTATATTAATTTGCATGTTATAGAGAAAAATACAGACACTGTGTGTTCATAATCTACTGAAAGAAAAATAATTCCTGGCTTCCAGATGTCTTTTGCTCACTCACCAGCATGGCATCACGGATGAAGAAAATGGGGGTGTTGTTGCCCGTCAGGTCCCAGTTTCCATCATCAGTGTAAAACTTGACGGCAAAGCCTCTGGGATCCCGCACAGTGTCTGCTGATCCCGATTCCCCAGCTAAATGTAAATGAAAACAAGGTTGTAGTGACGAAAATTGCAATCTCAGTAATTAATAAACGCAGAGAAGAATAACAGAACCAGACAAACCAGAGGTACTATAGTAATGGAAAATGAACGATACAGTGGAAAAGTGGTGTTATGATGTATTCAGAGCTGCAAATTGTGATCAAATAACTCAGGAGGTGAATGTAAACAGCCGTAACCAACACAAATATTTAAATCTTTAACAGTTTACTGCTGTCCAACTTTCAACAACACAGTTTCACGACTGCAGCAAACATTAGCAAAACAAACAATAAGGTTATTCTTACCCACAGTGGAGAAGCGGACAGCGATAGGTGTGATCTTGCCGGGATGCTCAAACACCTTGGCCTTGCAGTAGCGGCTGATGTCATGAGTGACCTCAAAGTAGCCAAACGCCCCTGCATCATGGAGGAAATATAATACAGGCTTCTTTGTTTATATCACTTTAGACAGGCCTGGTTTAAATATTTCTAGCCTATTTCTCTGCTTGAATGGGTAATACTTTGTGTCCCCAGCCCTCTACGGAGTAGGCCAATGAAAACAAACTGTTGCAGCACATAAAAAATACTGAGCTAGCAACAACTTCTTTTTCTTGCAAACTATTAAATAAGTTAAAAATTTAACCTACAAATACTGCATCAGGATACAAAGCAGTTAGTTTCAGCTTACAAGGAATCGGGCTGGATACTGAACCATAGTCAGACACTGAATATTTATTCTTCCAGTACGGCTACTCAGGGTATTACTACAGAGTACACTGTAATAATACACTGTATTATTCTTTTGTAAGTTGGCCTGAAAGCTAGGTTGACTTATCCAGTATCATCAGTGTTTACTAAAGGTGGTGATGAAAGAAACAACACTATTCTTCTTGCAAACAAAAAGTTACAGTTGTGTAACTCACATAGTCGATCTCTGCCTATTTAAACTGGTAACTGCACACTCACCTGCTCCCTTGGCATGCACCACTCTCTCTGGGATCCGTTCCCTGTCAAAGTGGGCCATCTCATCTGTGAAGACCACATCTTGGACCAGCAGAGGTCCCCTGGGCCCTGCTGTCTGCAGGTTCAGCTTGTCCCCAACAGGATGACCAGCCCCTGTCGTCAGTGTGTCTGGCCGCTGATGTTATCGAAACAAACAAACTCACTTGCCTTACTTGCTTTTTAAATAATTTTAATAGTCAATGTACATTCATAGATGTGAAAATGCATGTTTATTACCTGTAACCTTTACCACAGTGTATTATTCCGCACTACTACAACTGTGGCTTAACAAGTGCACTGATCTGTAGTGCAGATTAGAGAACATTCTGGAGCACAAGTGTGTTTCAGTAAGTGTCAGGTTAAGTAATTTTGGGCATTGTTTATTCCTAAGAGTGTAATATTTGATCACAAGGAGAAACATATGTAGGCAAGAAAAAATTAAATCACTGATTTCTAAAGATATAATAAGGTGCACTTGTTGTTATTACGGCGCAGTCTGTTTTGCATGAGTGTTGTTGGCAGCAGCATGCAGAACACAGCAGGTGTTGTGTACAGCTGTACAAACAATATACTTGGTAAAATAATAATTAGAAGCAGAACTTTCACATGAACATTAAGTGGTTGAACTGGACGTGACTTAATGACCCCGGTTGTTTTCTCTGGTGATTACACAACGAACAAGGTCGAAGTTCAGCTGCAGACCAAATACCCTCCTTCTTATCGCTGAAATCTTTCCTTACTTACATAAAGAACAAGCACGTTGTTGTTTTTTTTAACCCACAAATTAACAGAATATATAAGTATTAATTTGGCTTGTAACGTTAGTGAGCGACTGTTGTTTTGCTAGTGCTCGACTGTCAGTCAAGCTAGCTTCAACTTTAGCTCGTTTACCTCAAACGACCCACTGAATCTCACCCATTTCTCCCACGAAAGACAGAGCTGCGCAGCAAAGACTCTGCACCAGCGGGAGGATAAATACACACCTGGGAGGCTCTGGTCGCCTTCCACGTCTTCATTTGGTCGGTGGTTTTATCTCTTTCGTCGGCCATCTCGACAGCTCGATGGCCAGTGCACGTCTAGAACAGGTTCTTGGATCGGGGTAAAATTCTTAGCCGTTTGCCCCAGTGACTGAGCTCGGCGAGGCTCCGCCCCTCTGCTGGCACCCATCTCCTCTGATTGGCTGAAAAGAGGAACTGACCTATTTTTGTGAGGAGGAAGCACCAAGATCGTCTATTGTTTTTACGTGATGCAGTGCTGTAGTATTATTTTGGTGCCGTTTTGTGATTCTCAAACGACCCAGTATTGAGAATCACGTGTACTGTAGAATCATGTGTCGTTAAGTCTCGACTCAAAGTTATGAACCACTCAAGTTTTACAAAAAAAAAAAGTAGTTATAATAATGCACAACCTTAATACGAATTAATAATAAAACAACACGTGGTTGCAGCCGTTCTACTGCACTGGAATAATATGACCATGACTGTTATTATACAGTAAATATTGTTATGTAATATTTACTGTATTATATTTACAGAAAAGGCCTAGAAACTATCATTTATCTGATACTAGTGCTGTCAGTTAAACGTGTTATTAACGGCGTTAACGCTAACCCATTTTAACGGCGTCAAAAAACATTTTTTATCATGCGATTAACACTCTTTTTGGCCGAGCAAACTTTGTAGTTTTTTTGTTGCAGCAACTTGTAACTTTAGAACAACTACAACACCACACCGGATATAGGTAGACTGGAAACAAAACAACAGCCACACTGCGCTCACTTGTTTGGGCTTGTGAGCCGGCCAAAGAGTATTACGCTAAAGTTACGTTTTGAGTGGATGGCGAGCGATGTGTGTTTCTCCGTGTGCAAGCGGGCTCTCCGTATCCAACGCAGCCTGGATCATTTATTCACAGCACTGCACGGACGCAAGGAAGCATGCATAATATTATAAATTGTCATGGTTAGTTTTTTTTGTCGCGTTTGTACTCTCAAACAAAGAGGAAAAGAAACTATCCATTAGCAGAGGATGGTTTCGATTCATCGACCTCTGGGTAATGGGCCCAACACACTTCCACTGCGCCACTCTGCTACATTTACAGCTAATACATCTCTAGTACACCAACTTATACATGGTCGTAATAGATTGAGATGTTTGATTTGATAATGGAGACCAGGAAACATCCATCAGTGACAGAGATAAGCAAAAGCTGTTCATGTTTACAGTCGTGTGCCAAGAAACTGCATGAGGGTAAATTCAAGAACCCACGGGCCACTGTGTTCACCACAGAGTATCTTAGGTTGTGTCTATATCATGAGAAACCTGAAGCTCAACTACGTTTTTCACTTTTTTATCCACGTCAAATAGTCAGTGACAGTACAAACCTGTTGTGAAGGGGCAACTGGAACAGAAAAAATTAGACCTATGAAAGCTGATCATAATATTCATTTGTATTAATTAATGCAGACAGAAAATAAACAACCTTTTGAACTTCAAAATAAATTCTGAACCAAAAGAAAAGCAGATTATCAGCAGAAGAAGATGGAAAAGTGCTATTTTACAATGAAACAGAATTTAACAGTAATACCTTTGCTTGATTCTGGGCAGATTTCCGTTTACCTCACAGCTTAACAGGACAGCATTTTAAGCAGTAAATATCATCTCACATCATAAACTAATTGCATTGGGAGATTAACTGCCAATATAATCTACAAACTTTATGTTACTAATATGTGTCTGCAACAGAACATCACAACAGATTATTTGAGATGAGTCATCTGAATTTTGAAGCTTATAAACAAAAGAAAGGCACAGAGGTTTTAGCTGTGAGAAAACACCTCATGACATTCTCAACAAATAACTGTAAAGGTTAATCACTGCCAAGTTACTAATCTGAATTTATGAATCGAGTCCAGATTCAAATTTAAACAGCATATCATCAGTTTTTTTAGTAGCTGATTTAAATTGGAATGATGGTGTATTTGTATTCATTAAACATGTCAAATAAAGGAGTGAATCATAAACAGAGATGTTTAGACGCATCCTGAGGAAATGGAAACAATGAACTCTCATAATACTCCACAGTAGTAGTGATTATGGTGGTTATGTCATCAAATCAAAATGTTTTTTTCAATACTTTGAAAGATTTAAGTGGCAAATGTTAAGCAGTACAAACAAACATTAATTGATCAAAATAAGAAACTATTGCAGCTTGTTTCAAAAAACAAAAACACATTCAGTAGAGGCCTGTTGAATAATAAAAAAAAATCAACTGGATTGAATTCAAAATGAGCCCAACCTTGACAATACAAGGTTAATGTTTAAATCGTGTTACTGATGGAGGCAGTTGGTCATCACACTTGCACATTATGCAGTATAGAGAAATGATCTTTATAGAAATTTAAGGCATCACATCTTGGAGGCTTCTGGGTGGCTGTACACATGCACAGAGTTCTGAGGAAGACCAAGTGGGACAAGAGAGATGAATGAATAAAGTTCTCAATTAAGCTGAATTATTACACGATTTTAAAACCCCTGTCAATGGACTAACTGTCTTTGAAATAGCGTGGAGGAGATGAATGCTACACTTGACACTGGTTGGAAACTTTATGTTCAGCCGGACTGGATCTGTGCTTACCTTCTGACTCTCTGCAGTGAACTTGTTGAGAAGGGTCTGAACCCTGCTTCCATAGTCAGGATGGACATCCTTCAGGTTCTCAACCTGCAAAACAACGAAGCATGAAAGCATGTAAAGAACTCCTACATGCTAAAATGTGAGCACTATTTTTCACAGAAGGTTTTGTTTGATGTGTGCAGGACTGATGATACTGAACTTCAGAGATCACTTGGTTTGGACTCACCATACGTTTCTGGATGAAGAGCTGGGCTCCCTTCAGTGCCTTGGCCAGGTTCTGGCAAAGTCTCTGACGCTCCTGTTCGTTCAACACCTGGGTGTAGAAGGTACGAACCTGCAATCAAACACAGAGACAAATATTATTTGATTACACCAATAAAAGCCAATGAGGCCATCAGCAAACTGGAGTAACACTAGTATGAATTTAGAGTCATGCTTCTTCTTCCTTTACACTAATTTCAATTACAGACAGGAAACATACAGTGTGTCTGACAAAAACAAGTGCCTGCTGAAGCTTAAAAACAAGTTTCAAGAACAGTGAATTAAAACAGTATATTTCTGGAAAGAAGAGAGAAGAATTGAATAATGCTGGCTTGGTATTATACCCCTCCCATTCATATAGTCATCTGATCCACAATTGATAAAAAAAACATATTAATATGTGCTGCTTTAAAACTATATTAAAACTTCTGTAAAACTTAACAGAAACAGAATAACAGATCCATGATGACAACAATGACAAATAACGCAGACTGATTATGAAAAGTTTGGACAGTTATGGATGAGACTTGATCAGTGAGTCAGGTTGGATCATTTATGCTGGCATCTGAGAATTCAAAAGACATTAGACTAGTGTGGAGACATATTTTACCTGTGTAACATTATCTTCATCTCCACTGTTGTAACGAGCAACATCTGAAGATATGTTGAACTTGGACTCCACACAATGAGGCTGACACTCTGGGGCACTGAAGCTGTTGGGGAAGTAGTTTGGAGCACCACCTGGAGGCCACACAGACCAAGAACCAGATTAAAATCTGTAATGTCCATCCATTATGGCTAGTCGCCAGTTCATTGCAGGGCCACACACAGAGACGATCAACAGATCATTTTCACATTCACACCATGGTCAATTTAGAGTATTTAGAGAGCAAAATCATCTTATTGGTGTTTAATGTTGATGAGCAGTAACGTAATTATTTTTGTATAAAATGAAGAATGAAGCATTTGTACCCCTCTCATAATATCTGCACAAAGAAACACACAGTGTGGACGACAGCTTACCTTGGTTGTCAGACATACACATGGGGCCATCACGCTGGTAGTTGGCCACACGGGTTCTGTAGGGGCAGTTGACTGGGATCTGAAGGTAGTTGGCTCCCAGTCGGTGTCGATGTGTGTCCGGGTAGGCGAAGAGTCGACCCTAGTCATAGATATGAGAGAGAACAGAGCAGTGGTGAACTGTGGGTCTCTGTGCTGCCAAACAAACACTGCACATTAAAGTGCAGTTTTCCCGATTGTGGAAGGCAGAGTGAAAAGCAAGTCTTCATAGAGAGACTGAAGATGCAGTTTTTTCAAATATGAGAATAACAATTCACATTGTCAAATGGAACGTGCAAGAAATATTTATGCAAAAAATGGAAAAAGGAAAATTCTGTCTCTAAATTCTCACTTCCATACAGCTTAGTTTGTTTTGAATTTTATCCCTGAAGGAAAATATCTAACCTGGGGTGATATGGCAATATCTTACTGAGATGGCTCAACATTAATTTAATAAAGTACACGGTTAACAGGTAACAGGTGTTTTGCTGTCCAGTTGTCACTACAGGTAAAATGAGGGCTGTAAACCACAGATTTAGACGTATCTGGTCACTTAGCATCATGTGTTGTGATGTTACCTGAAGCATTTTGTCGGGGCTCGGCTCAATGCCTGGTGGCATGTTACTTGGGTCAAAGGCCATCTGCTCCACCTCTGCAAAATAGTTGACTGGGTTCCTGTTGAGGACAAGTTTTCCCACGGGGATCAAAGGGTATTCTTTATGGGACCAAACCTGAAAGAGAAAACTCCATTAGCTGACAAAAACAAAACACCCAGGAAAGTATTTTTGATGTACGAAAACATTTCTAATTTCACTTTTATATCAATATTTATAACTTAAAATTTTAACTGATTGATCACATCTGATGCAAGTCTCAGTCATAATTGCTATAACTACTTTGAAACTAGGGTGACCAAACGTCCTCTTTTGCCCGGACATGTCCACTTTTTACGTCCTGTCCGGGGCATCCGGGGGGGTTTTATAAATTCATGAAAATGTCCAGGGTTCGCTGTTTTTCATCGAACCATCAAGCGTGTACTTAAATTGACCGGCGCTTTGCATACAAATACTACGGTACCTCTTTTGTTGTGTGACGTAATTCCAGAGAGGCTGCTTTGTGGGCGGCTCCGCGACGTGCACAGGAAACAGAACAGACAGCGGCAACAGAGCAGACAGCGGAGCAGCATTGCACACAAAATGCCGAAGCGTAAGTGCAGCTTCACAGATGAACTACAAAAAAACTTTCCCACGTACCGTCCCGGTCGGGACCGGTGGGAGGCGGAGTGCACTGTGTGCAAAGCTGGCACATATGTTTCAGTTTCTAATAAAGGTTCTGAAGATCTCAAAGCTCACATGGATACTGAAAAACATAAAAAAGCTGTGCGAGGTGAGAGTTCTTCTGCAAAGTTGACTGAGTTCTTTGTCAGACCCGGGAAAACAGAGGATGCTGTAAATGCAGCAGAAGGTGCAATGGCATTTCATACTGTTAAACACCACAACAGCTACAGGTCCATGGACTGCACCAGTACCTTGCTAAAAAAGGCATTTCATTACAGAAGTTCATTTTGCACCATTGAGGCATAATAAAGCATGTTCATAAACCTCTGAGAAGCCTGTCTGAATTTGTGTCTCAAGGTGGGGCCGAGTGTCCTCTTTTTGGAAATCAAAATATGGTCACCCTATTGAAACACACTTTTTACCATTAACATTTTAATGCAATAAACACAGATCTGATTGCGTAACGTGTGTTTTTATAACCACAGGTATTTTTTATAGCTTTATAACTCTGGGAGTTGTTGTACCTTGGTAAGATCGAAGGGGTTGAACTGGAACTTCTCCGCTTGCTCAAAGGTCATGACCTGGATGAAAAAGGACCAGGACGGGAAGTTGCCATTGGCAATGGCATTAAATAGGTCTCCAATAGCATAATCCGGGTTGCTGGATGCCAGCCTGTCTGCCTCCTCCACTGACATATTCTTTATTCCTTGATCAGTCTAAAAAAAACAAAAAAAAAACACGAAACATAATTAAGGCAACTGCAAAATCCCAGGAGGCACAAAGTTAACTGAGGCTCAACTGACCTTGTAGTGGAACTTGCAGTAGACACGTTCTCCAGCAGCATTGACCAGTTTGAAGGTGTGTGAGCCATAGCCGTTCATGTGACGGAAGCCATCGGGCAAACCTCGATCACTGAAATGGAAAGACAACTGCACAGGGGACAGAAGACAGAAGACAAACTTGTGTCATGTCTTTCTGAATATTCCATGATCTGCAAGAACAGCCACAGGTTAAGCAGTAGTAGCTACCTGATGCAGAGTCTCAGGCCTCAGGCTCCAGAAGTCCCACATCATGTCGGGATCTTTCATGTGGGTTTGTGGATTTCGCTTCTGGGAGTGGATAAAGGATGGGAACTGCAAGGGATCAAAGGAATATGTCAGCATAACATGTCTCACACTTGCTATACAGTCACAAAATGCTGTGAAACTTAGAAATGTGTTTCTGATCAGGTATAGATTATGTCTTTTTTTTTTGTTTAAAGATACATTTCTCCTATAATAATTTGCATGTTATCAAGGAAAAATAATTCCTGGCTTCCAGATGTCTTTTGCTCACTCACCAGCATGGCATCACGGATAAAGAAAATGGGGGTGTTGTTGCCCGTCAGGTCCCAGTTCCCATCATCAGTGTAAAACCTGACGGCAAAGCCTCTGGGATCCCGCACAGTGTCTGCTGATCCCGATTCCCCAGCTGAAAGTAAATGATGACAACGTTGTAGTAATGTTAATTACAAATCTCAGTAATTAGTAAACCCAGAGAAGAATAACAGAACCGACACACAGTAACTGCTCTCTTCCACTGTGTATTTCACGCAACACAAAGACACCCAACAACTGGAAAATGCCATTTTGGCAAACTAATGGAAATATATAACCGGCAGCATAATTTATATACCAGGTAACCCTGAGGTATTACAGTAATGTAAAACAAACTATACAGTGGAAAAGTGCCATTGGTGATGTTATATGTATTCAGAGCTGCAAATTGTGATCAAATAACTCAGGAGGTGAATGTAAACGCCCGTAACCAACACAAATATTTAAATCTTTAACAGTTTACTGATCGCTGACTTTCTACATTACAGGGTGTTCACGACTGCAGCAAACATTAGCAAAACAAACAATAAGGATATTCTTACCCACAGTGGAGAAACGGACGGCGATAGGTGTGATCTTGCCGGGATGCTCAAACACCTTGGCCTTGCAGTAGCGGCTGATGTCATGAGTGACCTCAAAGTAGCCAAACGCCCCTGCATCATGGAGGAAATATAATACAGGCTTCTTTGTTTATATCACTTAAGACAGGCCTGGTTTAGATATTTCTAGCCTATTTCTCTGCCTGAATGGGTAATACTTTGTGTCCCCAGCCCTCTACGGAGTAGGCCAATGAAAACAAACTGTTGCAGCACATAAAAAATTCTGAGCTAGCAACAACTTCTTGGTCTTACAAAATATTAAATAAGTTAAAAATGTACCCTGCAAATACTGCATCAGGATACAAAGCAGTTTCAGCTTACAAGAAATCTGGCTGTATTTTGAACCATAGTCATAGACACTGAATATTTATTTGTATACAGACAAGCTAATGCAGTATGGCTACTCAGGGTATTACTACAGTGTACACTGTAATAATTATTATTTTGTAAATTGACCTGTAGGCTAGATTCATTAATCCAGTATCATCAGTGTTTACTAAAGTGGTGATGAAAGAAACAACACTATTCTTCTTACAAACACATGTTTGGACTCTGCCTATATAAATTGATTACTGCACACTCACCTGCTCCCTTGGCATGCACCACTCTCTCTGGGATCCGTTCCCTGTCAAAGTGGCCCATCTCATCAGTGAAGACCACATCTTGGACCAGCAGAGGTCCCCTGGGCCCTGCTGTCTGCAGGTTCAGCTTGTCCCCAACAGGATGACCAGCCCCTGTCGTCAGTGTGTCTGGTCGCTGATGTTATCGAAAACAAACAAACTCACTTGCCTTACCTCCTTTTTTAATAATTTTTATAGTCAATAATGTACATTCATAGATGTGAAAATGCATGTTTATTACTTATAACCTTTACCACAGTGTATTATTCTGCACTACTGCAACAGTGGCTTAACAAGTGCACTGTAGTGGGCAACGTTAGTGGACCAACACCCTGGTGTGACAATAGTGGTTTAACGGACGGGATTTTTTTTCTAAAAAAACATTATTTACACACCAAAACGACGGAAGTGACTTTTATCTTTAAAAAAAAACAAAGAAAAACAACAACAACAACAAAACAATATAAAAGTAAGTTCATGTGCTAATAAATACCACACGCATCTCCCCACGGAGCTCCAGTGTTTCACTTTCCTATTCTCACAAATTTCCGTGCCCACACCCTGGAGCTCCACAGCAGGGGCAACGACCACCACCTACCCGCCTCCCTGGAGCCCCAGAGCGGATACAACAAGCACCCCCCCCCCTCCACACGGAGCTCCGCTGTTATACTTTTTTTCCACCTTTTTTACAAATTTTTTACACACTTAATTAATCAAACCTTGACAGATATCAATGTTTCTTCTCTCTACTACTACTCGCTTACTGTTATAAGTTTATTTGTGAAACTAACTAAACTAAATCTAAAATTAAAAAAATCATGTCATAATTTTACAATTTTTTCTATTTTCTAGTTTGAACTGTGATTTTTGGTGTTTTTTATTTGTAAAACTAACTAAACAAAATAAAGTTTAAAAAAAAAAAAAAAAAAAATATCTGTCATGCCAGGGTGTTGGTCTCCGGGGCTGCAGCTGGGTACTAGTGCAACTTTAGCTCGTTTACCTCAAACGACCCACTGAATCTCACCTATTTCTCCCACGAAAGGCAGAGCTGCGCAGCAAAGACTCTGCACCAGCGGGAGGATAAATACACACCTGGGAGGCTCTGGTCGCCTTCCACATCTTCATTTGGTCGGTGGCTTTATCTCTATCGTCGGCCATCTCGACAGCTCGGTGCCAGTGCACGTCTGGAACAGGTTCTTGGATCGGGGAAAATTCTTATAGCCCCAGTGACTGAGATCGGCGAGGCCCCGCCCCTCTTCTGGCATCCCTCTCCTGCGATTGGCTGAAAAGAGGAATTAATGTGGAAAGTGTCCGCAACAAGTACATTATTTTGTCAGATAAAGTAACAGATTCACATAGTGTTGCCATGCAAGGATGAAGACACGGCATTCCTTGATAAGATTGTGTCTGTATGTTGTGCTCTGACAAACATGAGCCCTATTGTTCTGCTGAAAGATAAGGTGTTGTTTGCGTAAATAGTCTGTTTATTGTCGGCAGTAACGAAAACAAATGAACACAACTGTTTCTCCCTACGTCTGCGCTCTGCTTCTCTCGCTGTCTCTCTCGCCACACATCCATACCCACAATCTTATACATTCTTTCAATACTATAAATAAATAGGTATCTATACAATATATATTATATGTATTATGTATATATATGAAGTACTTGTGGGATTGTTACAGTGTTAGGAGATTTAACAGCCATAAAGGACAGCTGCGGTGCGGAGGCATCTTGTGTTAGCAAATAACCTCAGTGAGTGACAATTTTGTCCACATACCGGTCTCTGGCTTCCCTGTTTCACGTATCCCGGTAAATTCCACATCCTTTTCGGGATTTTAACATCTATTTTCGGGATTTTAACATCTATTTTCTTTCTTTTCTTCCTCCCAACTATGCTTCTTCTCCTCCTCGTTCACTTGCTGTTTGTTTACATTCGCGAAGCCATCAACATGGCCGCCACGTCCCAGAATGCAACGCGGTGTCCGAGCCCTATTATAGTAAAAAGTATTATTTTGGTGCTGTTTTGAGTTGATTCTCAAACGACCCAGTATTGAGAATCACGTGTACTACAGAATCATGTGTCGTTAAATCTCGACTCAAAGTTTTGAACCACTCAAGTTTCACAAAAAAACACCACGTAGTTATAATAATGCACAACCTTAATACGAATTAATAATCAAACAACACCTGGCTGCCGCTGTTCTACTGCACTGGAATAATATGACCATGACTGTTATTATACAGTAAATATTGTTATGTTATATTTACTGTATTATATTTACAGAAAAGGCCTAGAAACTAACATTTATATAGATACAGGTAGCTCAGATTTCATGTCATTCCACCTCCCAAGTTGTGATCCATGATAATATTAATAGCTCCAAAATCTAATAATTTCTTCCTTGAGTCATAACCTACTTCCCCAGACAATTCCATCATAACACATACTTCCCTGTTTGAGTTATACCACTCGCTTCAAGATGACTTTCATGTATGTAGAGAAATATAACGTCAGGATGAATCATCTTTATATTTCTCTCCCCCCGCAGATAAAACAAGAATCACGACCGTTACTGTTGAATTGCTTTTATTTCAAACAGCATTCACACAATACAATGTATTCTTGAGGCACATTCACATCGAGTGCTAAATAAGTTCATGCATGGCTGAATGTAGGCTACGGCTTTGTTGACTTTGAATGAAAATGCTGATTGTAAATGAAAATATTGCTTCATTATTTGGCACAGTAGGAAAAAAAAATTGTCTGTTATATGACTACAGGTGTGTTATTTTTTGGGACCGATTTTCAAAGTGAGGTGAACGACGTGGTCTGAACGTGACCGAGTATGTGGAGCAGGCTCTGCTGAAAAGAACGACGATGACGACGACAACGATGCATGAGGCTGATGACGCAGTTAGAGATAGAGCGATATTTCACGTGATAATCCACATTCAAAAGTCACAACAAAACAGCACTATTGCACAATGTTTTAAGGAATATCTGAGAAAAATCCACCATGACATTCTGAATTCTGCAGGACTCTTGTCACATTATCTTAATTTCACCCTCACTGCTAACAGGAAGTGTGAGTGACAAGGGCCTGTTGAAAAAGAATATTAAGGCGTTTTCTCTGACATAAAAGCAAAGTTTAAACCCATCCAAAGGAGGTTAGTAATACTTTACATCACAAGTTAAATTCCCAGAGGTGTTTTCATAATAATTCATTGATCGGCAATGTTATTGGCATTTAATAGAGTGTCAAGTCAATGGACTTGGAGTTTATTAAAGTGTCATACTGTGAAAAACATGATTTGCACCAAGAATTCAGAGGAAAAAAATGTCAATGAGAAGACTGTCGTGTGAATTACACTATTTACACTGTTAAATATGCTTATGCAAATAGTATTGCATCAGTTATGGTAAAAGTAGAACAAAGACATGACATTAATATGCGGATTAATTCTGATTTGGCCACCCTGTATCAACTGCTACACATTACAATTATTTCACCTGGATAAGAGTACCTGGATTTATTTAATTTTTTTTCCCAAAAGCACAATAAATACTGAACGAAAACCACTGTTATTTGTCAGTCTCACCGTTAACAAACGACGCAGCCAAATCCAATAGAGCTTACTTAACTTCACGCAATCAAGTGAAGTGGTTTGAAAAGACAAATGTCATCCCTCCATCCAGTCTTTCATTCTCTACACAACTATAAACGACCAGAGTAGGCACCATGCAGAAAGGAGGGGTGCTTATCTTTTATTTTCTTATTAAACTTCAAAGTCCAAACTATAATTTCTGATCAAGCCTTTTAAGAGTCCAAATCTCAATAATAAAGTATGACAATATACTATTATATAACTTCTTTCTGTCTTTCAGGTAGTTTCTCCTACAGTACCGGCATCAGCCTTAGTGAATCTGAGCCAGAATGAAGCCAAATAACAGACAGGATTTAAATAAATGAATAACAGATCCAGATTCATGCCAGATCAGGGTCAATGTCTCTTTTTTTGTTACTCAAAAGAGAAAAACACCACTAGATTATAGACCACACACACTGTGTCCTCCTGTGAAGAGCAGTGTAAACCTCCTGTCAAAGGAAAACAACATGATAGATTTGATCATGGCGAAGAAAAAGAGACAGTTTTACTGGAGGCCTGACTGGACTAGATCCTGCGCAGAGGGTGCCACATGGACACGGGCTTCCTCAGAGTGGCCAACATCTGGTTCCAGTGGGTGATGCCCATGCCACTGGCCTCTGGGCCGATGATCACGTGACCCAGGTTCTCGCCCCTGCCATCATCTGTGGCCTCTGCCACCGTCACCCTCAGGGACAGTTCCTGCAAACATGGTTATATAACACGCTGAGTAACCAAGACTTAGCATCTTTTAAAAAATATATATATTTTCTCTTCCAGATGTAATCACTTTAATGGACATGTACAATAAGAACTTTTTTTTTTTTTTTTTTTTTTTCTGCTTTGGTATTTTAGCCTCATTACCTTTCACTCACATTAAACTTTATTACTGGTTGGCCCACTTTCTAAACACCTAGGAGTGTAATAGCAATGACATTTTTCTACTTTAAACATTCTCATAGACTGATTTATGACTTTAAAAGGCACTTGAACACTGCAGAGGGGTTTTGATGACTTAGTTATTTTGTATTTTTTTAATCCACACTGGCAGTGTGAGTGTGTATATGGCACTGTCTGCCTGTCATCAGTCCAAAAACCTTGGTCCAGAGTAATATCTCAACAAACACAGGATTTGTTACACTCCTTCATTAATATTAAGAATAATATGCGATAACTGCATTTTCCCCACATCACTATCACCATGTCTATGTGGCCAAACTTTAGTTAATGAACTGAAATAGAATTCCAGTAATCTTAACGCAGACTTAAGATGATTTATACCTTATTATTTTGTATTGATATGTGACATTTATGTACTCCATTTACTTACTTCTCTTAAGATACTTATCTCTTTTACAAGAGACTAGTACCAAAGTCCTGATAGGACAATAAAAACGTTTACAACCCTTTGTGGAAAACACAATGTAAGAATCTTTTTTTAAAAAAAGCTTTGCAAAATTCACACAACTGACTTAATATCTGTGCATCTGTTCTGCTTTAATAATAATAAACTGTGAGTGCTGCTGCTGCTGCTTACTAGAAGAAATATCGCTTTTCAGTATCACATTCCTGTTTCTTTTAGAATTGATTTTAAGATTATTTTATGACATTTTAAAGCTCTTAATGGTCATAGCCACACTTATTTATCAGATTTTCTCTTATGGTATGAACCTTCACCAACCCTCCGGTCGTTAGTTAACAGCCTTTTTTAATTATTACCAAAGTTAGTAAAGTAAAGTATAGTAAAACATTTGGTGATACCAGCCCTCATTCTACCCTTTAGTCTCCTTTTAGTGAATGTTTAATTTCTATTTTATTGCACCTATTGTTTCACCATGTTCAAGTTTATCACACCCTCTGTTGCTTATAGTACTTATTTTATATATATATATTTGTTTACTTAGTACTACTCTATTTCTTTAAATTAATTTTTTTTCTCTCCTGTTTAGTCTCCAGCGTTTCCCCTCGCAGCTGTTTGTGAGCTCCATGAGAGCGTTTCCTCACTTCTTCACTTCCCCAGATGGCTGTTTCTCTTTCTCCTTGACCTAAATTTGCCCGAGTGATCGTACAAGTTCCCATCTCATCATTCCCTCATTGCGGACCAATCCTGAAGGACTTTAAATATTCCCAAAATGTCACCTGCAGGACATTGGACGGCACAGAGAAGATCATGGCTTCGTTGAAAATAGGGTTGGTGTCGTCCCTCTTGGTGGACGTCTTCTTCTTGCTGATCTTCCTGCCGTCTTGCAGGAGATACACTTTGACAAATGGATCTGTGGACGAGAAACAGTGAATTTAAGGATGACATAAAAGCAAACGTACGCATGTGCGATTATAAACACACACACTGCTGCAGACGCACACACACTTGGGGGAATGATAATGACATTGTTTGAGTATGTGACCTTCTTCAGTACAAGAGTAACACTTTAGCCTCTGTGGCTGATGTAATTTCCTGTCACTTAAAGGGACACTATGTAGTATTTATGGGTTTATATAACCCAAAATCCACTTTTTTATACATATTATGTGCTCCTGCATTGTCTAGTCGATGTATAATAGTTTTTGTTTCATTTTCGTAGTGTTTCAAAAAGTCATGTTAAATAACATGGTTGCGGGCCGTGGTTGCACAGCCACTGTTAGCAGCGAGACGCCATGTTTCTACCGGAGCCTGTAAGGACAAACGCGAGATAACAAATCAAGCGTCTCTTTACTTGTAGCGGAAGTCCCGCCTCCTCTCTCTCTGCTTCGTCTGCTACGGCCGCGGTAGCTCGCCCTCTCCCTCGCCTCACGAACCTCATCTGTTGACACGGAGAAAGACGACGAGGACGACATTTGACCGGCTGCGGATACCGTAGCGCTCAGGGAAGGGAGGGGGTGAGCAGAGCAGCAGTTCTTTGTTGTAAATTTCCGCCTCTCCTCTAGATGGCACTATAAACTACTTACTTCACCTTTAAGTATCTTCTCTGAATATGTACTAAGACTTGCTATCCTAGAACATACCTGTTTAAATGGAAGTCTATGGAGAAATTAACCTACGTCCCACTTGATTTATATCGCAATTTTCCTGAGAAACTAATGGTCTCAATTGTGTGGTAAACAGTTGATAAGGTAAGGTCAATATGAGAAAACAAGGTGATTAACAGCTGGTATCATCCAATAGGAGCCTGTGCTGCAGGCTACGCCTCTGAACTTCGATTCAGAATAGGAGTTAAGGTGATGGTCACAACCATTTGCCACTTGGCAGCTACTGAGTCAATAAGTGTTTTGCTGAATGGCAAATGTGTTACTTTGGCAGAGAGTGACAGACAAACAAACAGATCGGCACAGTGCATGGTTCAACTCGGACAAGCAGACAAACACACACACACACTGAAGGAGATAAGATAAAAAAAACAAACACACAAACAGCAAACAGTGTTGTCCCAGACCTGCAGTGGTCTTGCCATTGGTCCACACGAGATTCTTGCACTTGGCCACGACCACAGTGAGGCGCTCTGCTGTTGGCAAATAACTGAGCGACAAGAGGATCTCACCGACTGCATCGACAGCCTGTGGAGAAACAAAAGAATGTGTGTGTGTGTGTGTGTGAGACAGGTTAATGCTACACTAAAGCTAATTAAGCTAATTTACATGAACGTTTAATGTTAAAAGAGGATATTGGACGTATATTACATGAGAGCCATATTAGCAATATGTTTTATTTCACACCCTGTACATTATGTTGATGAAGAAAATGATCACATAAAGTGATCATAACTGCAAATTGTAACTGTCGATCACACACACACAAGCCATTTTCTGTACTCAACAATATTGTGAAGCTGTTGAGATGTTCCCAGATCAGTTTGATGAGGGACTTTAGTAAATGTTTCTCTACTTCTACTCTCTCATACCTGTTTTGTGATCAGTTACGTTTGTCTATGTATTTATTTGGAAGTTTCTGTGTTTTACTTTTTTCCTATTAATAGTAGAGAAAAGGTAGGAAGTAGGAAGTAAGGCAGTTACAGAGAGATCTGCAAAAAGTGTAAAAAATGCATGAATGAATTCAATGAATTTGCACACTTCTGATGTATATATACATATATATTTATATATATATATGAACATTATACAATATGTGTGTGTATATGTTTATAGACGTACAGATGCATCACTCGGTACTGTTGCCATGGTGACCTGCGATCTGATATAGTACCAAGTGCTCTGAAGTTGACTGAAAATCAATAGGACCTCTTTAAACCTGCGAGTCTGACACTTCTTTATGTTGTTTTTTCCACTTTCCTCTTCTTATCATAGCTTTTATAAATGGCTGCCTTGCTAATAACATGCAAGTCTCTCAATTCTACAACAGTTTTTGTTTTTTTGTATCTAACTTGTAGTTCGGCTAAATGTCCAGCAGGGGATGCCAGACACTATAAAGCTTTGCAACAGGAGAACATTTTGATATTATGGTGCATGTTAGTAGGTAGTACATATCATTTCAGACCTGTGCTTAAAAACAAATCTATAATATCTGCACGTGTATGTGAATCCACCTTATTGACATCTTGAAGGTAGAGCCAAGCGTTGAACGGTCTGATGGTCAGGTCCAGGTCTGACAGCTTGAGCTCTGCTACTCCTGCGCTGATGTTTCGCTCGTCGGTGTCGATGCCGAAAGCAGCGAAACGCAGGCTGTACTCGTCCAGTAAGGAACTGTCCATGGGAACGGAAAAGCGCTCGTCGAAGATCACGGTGAACGCATTTGTCTGGACCTGTGGGAGACAGAGGACGGACGAAAAGAGAATGATTATATGATTATAAGTTATAACAATAACGATTGGGTCATTTGCTACATAGCTGATCTGTGAAGTAAAACTCTGAGATTCACAGGAACAGAAGGCCCCTTGTTTGCAGTGCCTTGGAAGATGAATCACAACAGCGAGAATCTAAGAAAAGACGTGGTGTAGTAGGCTGTAACATATGTTACTCACTCCACTTCAGAGTCAGGCTGTGAATAAAAAAACAGAAAACAAACCCCATCATATGCAGATTCTATTCATGAAGCAACTCACTCAACGGTGAGAAACCTCTGGTTCAATCAAGCTCATTGTTATTATCTTTCATTATTTTGTTTTTAAAAGGCATTAGTATCACACAGAAACTCAAGAGATAGAATGTGTGCAGGTTTGCGTGATGATTAAAAACTGATTTTAAGATGTTTCCTTTCAGTTTTCAAAAGCAGAGGAGCTTACAAAATCAGGAGGAAGAGGAGAGACCTTGAAATCTGAATCTATCTAATATATAAATAATGTTTGTTAAAGGATCAATTCACCCAAAGTGACACGTTTTCAGTATTCAATAACTTACTTCAATGTAAAATACATCGGTTTTATTTGTGTGTGATAAAATAATCTGTCTCTGAGATTGACTGATGCCTATGACTGTATATTCCAGCCTTTTCATTAGGACCATGTGTCTGTGTTTTAAAGGTATCAGCACCAACAAGTTCATTCTATCCAGTTCTGTTGTTTGAGGCGAGCAATCTCAGTGGATATTGAATTGATAAACAGTTATTAAAGTTACATCTATTCACACTACACTTATTTCATAATGGCTTGTACTGTTCATTCTGTGCACATCTTTAACTTTAATGTGCTTTGCTACTGTTTGCATGTTTAGATTGTGCAGCAACAGAGCAGAATAGCTCTATCCAATGTTCAATAATCTCTGAAAATGACCTAAAATAATAAAAAACAGATGTATTAGGAGGAAATGTTGCAAACAGAGAAAGAGAGAACATGAAATACAAGATTCTTATTCCTTCGCTGTGCTCGATGTTGTTTTGGTGCCACATGAAAATGACATATTTTGTGTTGTTTTCAACAACACAATTATCAACAAACCTGAAAAACCGAGTGAATTCCATTTTGTGTGGCAGCTTTAACAACGACAAACAGTTTTGGATTGGCCCTGCAAAGCACACACCACGACTACTTTAGATCAAAGTCAGAGACTAAAGCCACAGTGAGCAGTACTAACATTGTGCTTCTTTCAAAACCATCAAACACTGGAGTGCAGGCAAACTTGGATGATTTTTTTTTTTGTACAAAGTGGTTGGAAGTTACCAGGCAACTACTGTATATGCGATCAGGAGAGTGGTATTAATAATAGACTTTTCACACGTCGCCGTTCTCAAAAGTGTGAAATACAACAAAGAATATCTCTGCTCACTGTAGACGAACAACGCCGCAGCGTTGATACAGACGCAGAGACAGAACAAAGCAATCGGATCAGGTGCTGCTGTGCAAGGTTACAGGGAGATTATTGATTTATAGGAAGATAACGTGTCACAGAATTGGGAAAGAATTGTGATTTCACAGCAGAGGCTTCATAAATCAGCCAGACAAGGCCGACTTCTCGTATAAAAAAAGGTTGAACAGATTGAATAGCATCATAATCACAAACAGCAAACTCATACATGTTCCTGTCTCAGACCCCAGTAAAGCTGCTGCTGCATCCAAAGCAGAGAAAGTGCTCTCCATCCACGACAGGAGACTGTGTGTCTGCACTGTTGGCCTTATTGCCTCAGGGAGACAGAGACAGAGAGAGAGAGTGAGATACCCTGTATGTGTGTGAGGATATGTGAGTGAGCTGCAATAGACGGAGTGAAATGGAGAATCAAGAGTGACATGCACTTAATTACAAACAAAACCTAATCAAGAAGCAGTGATGTCAAATGAACGGCATCCGGCGGAGAAGCTGGAAATGAAAATGAAAAGAATGAGCTGAATAGAGGGAGAGAGGAGGGGGGGGGGGAGCTGGCTTGACCATCAGTGTGAGTGGCGCTGATGTCAGCATTTCCTTTGGTCCTCAACATTAAAGAGGGAGCCACTAAATCCACAGCGCCGTCGGCTGCCTCCCGGTTTTATTACGTCCACACTAAACACACTCATTCAGCGACATACTCGGGTAATAGGAAGAGCCGGTGAGCGAGTCTGTATGAGGCCCTGTCGTTCTGCACAAACAGCCACGTGACGCGCTGGTGATTCAGAGCGGATTTTCCTGGCAAATGCGGAGCTAAGAGCAGAAGGCGAATGACAGGTGCAGCAGATGGAGGAAAGTCAGGACAGACGCTTCACATTAGAGACGTGCTTTTTAAGATATAGTTTCAGTAAGGAAAAGTAACAATCACCATTATCATACGTTCAAAAGGAAACAAATACCTAAAAATGACCATGTATAAATGTATATAAAATATGAATGAGGAAAATAATCCACGTCGGCTTAAATCAGATGTATAGTTAAGGCAAAGATGTTACTATCATATATGTTAGTTATCTAGAACACTTAAAGGTACAATGTGTAGTATTTATGGGTTTATATAATTGCATATCATTTAAATATTTTATATTGTAACCGAAATAAAACTATTCATTCATTCATTCATTCATTCATTATTCATTCATTTATATAACCCAAAATCCACCTTTTTATACATATTATGTGCTCCTGCATTGTCTAGTCGCTGTATAATAGTTTTTGTTTCATTTTCGTAGTGTTTCAAAAAGTCATGTAAAATAACATGGTCGCGGACCGCGGTTGCATAGCCACTGTTAGCAGCGAGACGCCATGTTTCTACGGGAGCCTGTAAGGACAAACGCGAGAGAACAAATCAAGCGTCTCTTTACTTGTAGTGGAAGTCCCGCCTCCTCTCTCTCGCTTCGTCTGCTACGGCCGCGGTAGCTCGCCCTCTCCCTCGCCTCACGAACCTCATCTGCTGACACGGAGAAAGACGACGAGGACGACATTTGACCAGCTGAGGATACCGTAGCGCTCAGGGAAGGGAGGGGGTGAGCAGAGCAGCAGGTCTTTGTTGTAAATTTCAGCCTCTCCTCTAGATGGCACTATAAACTACTTAGTTCACCTTTAAGGCAAAGATGTTACTATCATATATGCACTAACACTTAAATAATAAAAACGTACTACTACTATCAATAAATACAGAATTTCTGGTAAAATAAAAACATATTTCTCTCAGGGACGAATATTAACTGAGAGAAATGGAAGCAGACGGAAACATCTGCTTTAGAAAAAAACACAATGTTCTTCATCACATTGTCTGGTTCAGCGACTTGAAGGACTGTCCCCCGAAGGCCAATTACTAAATCATCCACACAGTATGAATTAACAAGATATTAACAAGAAAAATGGAACAGTCTGTTTTGTGTGTTAAATGAGCAAATCCAGTCTGATGTAAGCTTTGTTCAATATTAAGCAGCCGTATCAATCTACGCATTAAACTGAGGAGAGGAACATAATGAAATATATCACAATTATAATCTTAAACTTAAACTGCAGGTGAACACAGGGTTACATTTCAAAGTGAGCGACTGCGACTTAATCACATCCACTCCCCGAGGACGCTAAAGGTTGTGAAATCAACCTCGGATACAACATGCAGCCCCCGAGGAGCTCTTCACTCAACCAAATGAAATGGCCTCTTTTGTTAGACGGAGAACGATTGGCTTCTTAAGTGACAGGGATCAAACCTCTGAGCTCGCAGCACGTTCTGCTAAAATTCCACAATCTCTTCAATCCATCAGGACTTTTTTTTCAGAAATACACTCTATACATTGTTAATGTGGTAAAAGACTATTCTAGCCGCAAACTGGTTTTTAATGGAATATGTACATAGGTGTATAGAGGCCCATTTCCAGCAACCATCTCTCCAGTGTTCTAATGGTACATTGTGTTTGCTAATCGCGTTAGAAGGCTATTGGATGATGAGAAAACCCTTGAAAACCCTTGTGCAATGATGTTCTTTGACCAAAGCAAAATTATTATTTGGAATAAAAATAATTATTTCTAATCTTGACAGTGTCTTGACTATATTTTCTGTTCATCTTGCAACTCTTTTGATTAATAAAAGTGTGACTTTTAATGGAAAACACAAACAATTGTGTAGGTGAACCCAAACTTTTGAACTGGAGTGTTCACCTTGAAACTCATTCATATGATGATGATGATGATGATGATAATAATGATGATGATAATGATGATGATGACACCTGAGAAAGAATTAAATAGAAATTTGGAGCCTCCATGCGGCTACACAGACACACTCACACCTAAAGAAAAACTGCACATTACTGAAATAATTAGCCCGGTGATTGATTCGTCCTGTGACTGAGGCAATGGAATAAATAGTTGGAGCCATTTGTCAACGAAAAAGGATCAAACAATTTCCTTTCAATCTGGAAAAGGTAATTTGTGTCCTCTGTCAGTGCTCAGGGACAGCGAAGTCTGGCTATTTGATTAAAGTCCAGTGATACTGTATCACTCCTATGATGAAGAATAAGAACATCTTTGATCAGATCACTAATTTTCTTATGTTGCTTGATGTTTTGATTTTATTTTTGTTTGCTTGAACTTTTCATTATGAAGACAATGTTTATTGTACAAAGTAATAATCGTCACACCACTGGCATTCAGATGGGCTCTAAATGAGCCAGGCTTTCATTCTGTAATTCCTTCTGCCGAGGCTGTGACATTATCTGCCATTGCACAGCCACAGTGTAACAGACGGAGTGGAAAATGGTGCAGAGTGGAACAAAACTGGCACAAACGGAAACATCAACAATTTACGGGAGGTGGCAAAGAAGGCAAAGACGTAGAGTGATGGAAGTGAAAACGATGAGCTCTGACAGGTTTTTTTCCGCTGGACCCTGAACAGCAGTCGCAAACAAACACTGAATGACAGCAGAGGCCAAACCTGGAGGAAACTCTGACAGGGATGATTTTGAACTTTTACAGACCACCACCCACCAATGCTGCAGATCTGTCACTGTGGTCCTGAGAGAGTTAGCTGATTGTCAGCCAGGGTTGACAGTGGCACATTGTGACATGATTTAGATCAGTGAGTTACAAAAGAGATGCCAACCTATACTGTATCAATGCAACCAGCGTCTTATATCTACTATACCTGTGTCATAAGGTGTCTAACTATAAATCTCCCTTTAAAATACTGTATAATACTTTCTTTGAAACAATGTGACGACATCATCAGAACACCAAAATGCGAGGCGCTGCAGCAGATTTGAATGCATGCTGCTTGGTGCCTACTTTAACCTGCCTGGACTTGTTGAGATCAGACAGGAAGTTGATTCAGTGCAAGATGAGTAGCTATAGTTTATTTTAATAACACTTCTGTTCAGTGTAAGTGTTTTTGGTAACACTTTAGATTAGGACACACATATTCACCATTAACTATGTGCTTACTAATATATATAAGTAGCATACTAGCCCTTTATTATTAAAAAACGAAACCTAAAAGACCTTGGTATTTTGAATTTGAATGTAGTAACCGTTTTTGGCCACATTCTTACATATGGCACCTTTAAGCACGTATTAACACCTTATTCTACCTCTATTACGATATAAATTACGATTTTTCCTTCATAAGGTGTTAATACGTGCTTAAAGGTGCCATATGTAAGAATGTGGCCAAAAACGGTTACTACACTCAAATTCAAAACACAGAGGTCTTTTAGGTTTCGTTTTCTGACGTAATTGGCAACCTGTGGTTTCTCGGTAGCTGAGACTCTACTGACTATGCTGCAATGATTGATAGATGGCGGTAGGTGGCGCCACATGCCAAAACATGATTTCAAAACATAAACATGATTTGCAGTCTGCAAAATATTTTTTTTAATGGAAATATTTTGTCTGTACTGTTGTTGTTGGTGGGTTCAGTTTGTTATATGAACATTATTCCTTAGTCTTTGTGACATATTAGGAGGATTTTATGGCCAACGTATTTTTGTCTTTGTGCGACCAAAGAAACAAAGGTCTTAACGCTATGCCACTTTTATTTTTTTAGCTTTCGGCTTCTCCCTCTCTTGGTGTCACCACAGCAGATTATCTGCATATTTCTATATGGCAGACATTTTACTGCATTATTTTATCTGATCTGTGCTTTAACTTATGACCAATCCAGTTCACTAAATGCTATTTTGCACTTGCCAAAAAGTGACTGCAGCTTCTACTTTGTAAACTAAATATATTGCAACATAAAACTGAGCCAATACAACCTACAAAATGGACATTGCCACTTGCCAGAAAGTGATTGTGGCCCCGACCTCGTGAACTAGAGGTGTTCTTTTCTTCATTTGGCTGCTGTATATTGTATCTTTGCCCATGCGTGATTCTGTATTTATTTTTTGGGATCTAACAAATGAGCTCAATGGATTTTCCTTCTAGACACAAAACATTTTATTTAAACGCAATGGCAAAGTTTGCTTACGGGCTAAGCCTTGCTGGTGTTTCTTTGTGCATCACCACGAACTACAGATCGATGAAAAGTTTTTAAAAGTATTGACGGAAACCGGCTTCGCATCACAAACGTGAGATATGTGCTGAAGAAAAGTTTAATTGACTCAACTTGTGAAAAAAAGGAAAGAAAGAAAAAAGCGATCTATATTTCTATAACACTCCATAAGTTATTTATAATTATCATATATCATATCCAACTTCATGATAAGGGCTGTGAGTGTAACAAGCTGCCTTACCCGTGTGACTCCAACGTTCAACTCCTCTGGCCCAAGGGAGATTCTGATAAAGCAGCCTGGAAAGTCTCCTTCCTCCCTCTCCAGCAGGTCTTTGCCCTGGTGCAGGACGATGTGGAGCAGTCCCACTCCGTGACCCGGCTGCCGGGGCGGTTCAAAGTCGAGCGTCACCTCCAGCTGCCCCACGGTGTAGTCGTGGCCGAAATTGTGGGCGATGGAGGAGATGGAGCTGAGTGAATCGGTGGAGATGGAGCGGTTGAGCTGGGCCATGCCGGTCGGGTCCAGCTCCCTGCTCATCAGCTCCAGGTGGCCCAGGTCCCTGAAGCCATCTGGGGTGTCACCGAGGGCCAGGCTGGGTTTGCGGCTGGAGGTGGTCGAGGTCCGTCTGTGGTTGTTGGCAGCCACTCTCTTCAGAGAGGGAATAAAATGAGGGGAATGAAAAAAGGGATTGTAAGTCAGTGTACTGACATGGTCTGTTTTATCCCTTAGAACACATTTTTTTTTTTTTTTTTTTTTTTTACATTACTATGTTTAAACTTACAGAAGAATGTGCAATATATAGAGTGTCTTATATCACAACCTAGGCAATGTGATAACTAGGTAACACACCTGAGCAAAAAGTACTCAAAATGTTTAAAATCGGATTGAATTTGTGAATTATTGATACTTTGTATCACATTTCAAAACCTGAATATATGATATATAAACACACACCACAAAGAGAGTCCATATAAGGCATTGTGTATTATTCCCACCATGGCAATTAACCATGGGTACACCTGCGGCACAGATCTATGTCGTGTGAGCACTAAAGCCCAATTTATACTCCTGCGTAAAGTGCTCTGCGTAGGCTATGCAGAGTACTCTGCGTCGACGCAGAACCTGTTGTAGAGTCTCTGCGTCGTCTCCGGCTGCACGGAATATTTTTTAAGTGTCCGTCACTCCGTCAAGGGACAACGGAGACGGCAAGAGCTGCGATCGGTCCTCAGGACAGGCCGAGCTCTGTGCCGGCTCACAGTGAGCACCGAGTGTCCACAGAGGGCGGAGCTGAATACTGCCGACTTCGTCGCTGCCGAACTATAAATACGTCATATCTTAACACACACAGCACATGTTTAGACTCTAAATGGCCAATTTCTCGCCTCAAATTATCTTAAAACTGTGTTCCGGGACACAGAAAAGTGACAAACGGCCGCTGTTTCAACAACAACAGTCTTTCTCCCTCGGACGCCATTGCTCACTGTAGCCAAAAGCACAACAACCTTGCGCAGCGACCCCTACTGATCGGGCGGGAAATTGCAGCGCCTATCCTTCACCACGACGCAGAAGTATAAAGGCTCGAGTCGTCTCCGTGGTAACGCAGACGGATAACGTATTACGCAGTCGGAGATGTATAATGTGGCCTGCACTAAGGGTTAATTAAACTGACATTTTCTCGTTGTACTTGGTGAGTAATCACCGGTACTGGTATGGAATATGACATTGAGTATGTGTGTGTGTGGAGCTTTAAACTGACATAGTTAGTATTAATGGAACTGTGGGCATTTACATATGGTACGACAAGACTCAGATCTGAACAACCCGACTCGTTTGGATTTTGGTGGTTTTCATTGTCTTTGGAGCCAGGAAGTCTGGCTGGAGCAAAACACCCAGGAGCATTGAGTACACATTTACATAATACCCACTCAGACATACATTTCCAAAGCCACCACTACCTCTTTACTGCCCTTTCACTGCTTTCACACCATCTGAAATACTGTTCAAATCTCACTCACACAATCTCATTGGCTAACTCACCTTCCCGAAAGAAACACATGCCCTCTACACAACCCCCTATTGCTCATTGGCCAAATACATTAGAGCGTTTACTCCAATTTTCCAATTTGTGCACCCTTTGTTCGATCAAATAAGCAGATCTTTTGCCAACCAGCTTCCTCTGAGTCTTTTGCCTGAATGTGGATGAAGTTTTCTTGAAGAAGTCCCCTCCACTACAGGCCATCAGCAAATCTATTTTCATATATAATCAAACAGGTCTTTGGCAAAGAAAACATCTGGCCAAGACGTCAAAGGTGCAACGTCTCCCTGCCGTGGGAGAAAGTGTTTAAAGACGTATCATAAGAGCGTGTACCTTCTGTCTGACTTCTGAAAAGGAGTTTCCATATTTCTCTTGAAGGTATCTATAGTCAAAGTTGGGGAAGGGAGACGGCGTGGGGAAGGTTCCCGATTTCCACAGCTTCCAGATGTTGAGCCCTGCCACACCGAGCAGCACCAAGAAGCCCACCAAGTAGATGCCCACCTCCCAGCCGGGCGGGTTACGCACCACTGAAACAGACCCAGAAGAAAAAAAAGAGCGGTGGCTTTAAAGCCTTCTTTACACACTTCCATTTCATCAGTGGCAGCATAAAGCTTGGCCTCATAACTGTATCTATATATCTGTATTTATAGGGGGGGGCGTTTGATTGATCACTACTGAAAGTGCACAGTTTGGAAGAAGCCCAGGAAAGATAGTTTAGTCAGGCTTTTTTTTTATTTTAAGACCCGTCATCGCTGAGCAAAGGCAACCACTTTTTTTTTTTTAAAACCACGTCATTCCGCCGCGAGACACTCGCGACTCAAACGTCTAACGTAAATGAAGAGGCAGTTTAGGACAAAGATGAACAGACAAATGACATTTTACTGACGTGGGAAGAGTCTGGGATAATCCAATTACGGGGTAAAGGTCACATGTTTTATTACACTGAGCCTTGAGCAACAGATGAGGTTTTGTAAGGTTCGTGTCAAATAAATCTGACCGCAGACAACTGAATAAAATAAAAAGCAGCAGGTCCATGTACATTTTTACAAGAGAGTATAGATCAAACCCTGACTGTCAAGCATTCATGCCCACAGGGATTCATGCAGAGAACGGGATTAGGCTGGAAACTGTCTGACACAGTTGTGTCCACTCACCACTCAGATGGTAGCCTGATATATCCCCACTCTGAGCCGAGGACATGGTGCTGCAGCCAGCCTGCAAAAAACAACAACAACAAAAAAACATCCAAAACAATAAGCCGTTCAAGTGGTTTTTATGTCAAATAATAAAAAACTCTGAAGTGTTTTCAGACTTGAGCTTAAAGCGAAGAAAAATGACAGCATTAACTCAAAGTGGCAACATGGCTCATCACTCAGAATAATGTCTGAGATGCACTTACTCAAAAATATGTACTGCATTCAGCTGAAGGAGCTATTTATTAGAAACGTCAACATGAATCCGAGTAAACATTAACCTGCTCTGGGCTCCAGAGACTAAAATGCACCACGGCACGCTAATAACTCCTGACTTACTCAGAGTGGCTCCCAATATAATCATGGTTTAATTCTTTGAAGAGGAATTTTTTTTTGCCATCAAACTATAGCTGAGGGTATCACAGTTTAATAGGATGAGGCTAAAGCACACTTTTGTGCATTAATACGTCCTAATACCTTAAAGCTGTAGTGCGTAACCTTTCAAATAGAAACAGTCTGTTACCTTCAGGATATCAAGTGGGCCAGGATAAGACAAATAGTAACATGATAACATATCAACAAGCCATCAAAATGTTTCCCTTTGTTTTACATTAAATTAAAAATGAACAGCAAATCCTCCTGCATCTTGCAATCCGGTTGTGTACATTGAACCGGGACTGACGAGGGACGAAGCTATTGTTAAAACAATGTTTTGGTAATGAGTAGCAGTGCATCCACCGTTCCAGAGGGGGGAGCTGCGCTTCTGAGAGCTGGTGTGCTAATTATGTCACTTCCAGGTATTGGCCAATCACAAGACAGTTGGGAAAGCTGTCGTTGGGCTGACGAATCACAACACAGTCTGTCTTCTGGGGGTGAGATTTCAGTCTGAAACGTGACTGATGAGAGCTTCAGTGAGGAGAGATTTATATCGGCTGATTTACAGCAACTAGGAGGTTTTTGACCATAAAAACATCTCCATAACTCACTTATGTGCGATAGGATGACTCTATGGGAGATTTAAGTGTTTTTACAAAACAAGCTTTGGAGGAAAAATAAGTGCAATTTCAACAATATTACGCCTAAGTTAACCATTTACAAAGGCACAAAACATTAAGCCACAGGAATCTGGAACTGGAAATGTAATATTTCACAATATGATTCATTTCTAGTCATACTGTGAAAACAAATTCATCCTGGGGGCCGGATTGGACCCACTGTTCTGTTCCAGCTGTTCTGGTGTGTTTGACACCCCTGCTTTAAAACTATGAAATGAGTTCTCTCTCTCAGTATAGCAGTGTTTTGTTGACATGTTTTTTTACTTCACAACTGAACAAACAAGGTGGAATAAACAACACAGCAGCACAGATATAGTCACACTGCTCTATACGGCTGAAAACACCAGGAAGCATCTTGCAATACTGAAGATGCCCAAAGCAATGAAGCCCCCCCCCCCCTCCTCTCTATAAACAGCTGCCTGACTACATGCCTGCATGTGACAATCACAGCTGCACAGTTTCCTGGATACAGCGTGATAAGTAACACAACATTAAAAGAACAGCTAACTTACTGAAGCGCCGTAGAAACAACATCAGAGGACGGAACTGTTTGTTTCTCTTCACTCTCTAGTGGGTGAGGCAGAGCTGAGGGGAGAAAACTGTTTTGGTAATTACTCAGACGTGTCTTTAAGGACCAGAGGGGATGGAGTCTTTCAGTGCACTGACTGACACGCTGCCTCTGTTCTTACGTTACTTAAATTGTGTGGATTCATTTAAAAAGCAGCTAAAGACTCTTTTATTCAAGCAGTTAGACGATGGTTTTTATGGCTTTGAATCTGTGTTTTTAGCCATTGTATCTTATGTCTCTTTTAATATTTATGGTAAAGCACTTTGTGATTTTCTGTTGCTGTATAAATCAACTTTACTTACTTATTAATATCTTTGCTGTGATTGTTTTGTGTGTTGTATTATGTGATTAACAGTATGTCTATAGCTCTTGTGTTTGGTGTGACACGACACAAAGAGCATTTTTTAGACATTTGTTGCATGACTAACATTCTGAGCATAGGATTGTGTTTTTAAATACATTAAAATGAAAACTTTGCGTCTAGGTCATTGCTAACTTTTTCTGTATTAAACCAGATCACAAATTTTCCCAAAAGAGAAATACATCACTAATGAACATTTTATTGGTATCAACTACAGTAGTTTGCCAATAACCCTTACAGTATATTAACAAATAATCTGGTTGTCGTGTTATTGACCTCTGCCAAGGAGGTATATGTTTTTACCAAAGTTTGTTTGTCTGTTAGTGACCAACATAACTCGAAAAGTCACGGACGGATTTGGATGAAATTTTCAGGAAATGTCCACAATTGGACCAGGAACAAGTGATTGCATTTTGGCCATGATCCGTTATCACTGGTTACAACACTCGCTGTCTGACCCGGGCGACACCAACAGGGTGTATTTTGTAGGCACTGAGCTGCCTTTGGCGGAGGTCTGCTCTCTCCGAGTGCTTTTCTAGTCTTCAAAATGTATTTGCTCTTGTTTATCCGCATCATTTCTCATGAGCCTGGATTTGGTTTGAGGGAATAATGAAGAATCTGTAGCTGTTCTTGTGTTAAACTACGTAACATTAAACAACTTCCCTGACTGGTGTGTTTTTCCCCCAGAGAGACGGTAGTGAACGCACGAGGATTCTGGACGAAATATGCATACACACAGCTATTAAATTAGTTTCAGTTTAAAGGTGAAGTAAGTAGTTTATAGTGCCATCTAGAGGAGAGGCTGAAATTTACAACAAAGACCTGCTCCTCTGCTCACCCCCTCCCTTCCCTGAGCGCTACGGTATCCGCAGCTGGTCAAATGTCGTCCTCGTTGTCTTTCTCCGTGTCAGCAGAGGAGGTTCATGAGGCGAGGGAGAGGGCGAGCTACCGCGGCCGTAGCAGACGAAGCGGAGAGAGAGGAGGCGGGACTTCCGCTACAAGTAAAGAGACGCTTGATTTGTTCTCTCGCGTTTGTCCTTACAGGCTCCGGTAGAAACATGGCGTCTCGCTGCTAACAGTGGCTATGCAACCGCGGCCCGCGACCATGTTATTTTACATGACTTTTTGAAACACTACGAAAATGAAACAACAACTATTATACAGCAACTAGACAATGCAGGAGCACATAATATGTATAAAAAAGTGGATTTTGGGTTATATAAACCCATAAATACTACACAGTGTCCCTTTAAATCATTTTGGTCGTCATATTTATTGTCCACAAATAGTTATTTGCTACTGAGGAGAAAGAGCAGGGGGATATTTGCCCCCCATACTCTCTCTCTCTCTCTCTCTCTGCAAATTAAAAAACAAAAAAAGATGGTCGCTGGTGTGTGACTCATTCCTCTCCTCCTCCTCTCCTCCCTCACTTGGTGGAATCTCCACATATCTCAGCAGCTCAGGGGAAACGGGAGCATTACACTAATGATATAGAAAACTAAGTGAGTGTTGGGGTGGTGTGTGTGTGTGGTGGTCATAGTGGGGGGGGGGGGGGTGATGTGTCACTCAGTTCTGCTGAGCGCTTTGCAGACTCCAGCCGTACGGGGCCAATTAAAGCAGCTGACGCAGTGCAGGGCACACTGACAGCTGCGGATGTGCCATTAAGGAAAGAACAGGGAATCTGACAGGGAAGCTCCGAACACCACCCCCCCCCCCCCCCCCAACTCAGCCCAGCATGGCCCAGCATGGCTCAGATCACTTAAGGTAACATGTGAGTGTAGAGGAGGTCCAGGGGAAGCTTAATAACGGAGGCAGGATAGAGAAGAACAGAATGAGAGCACAACATAATGCCTCTGACAGATTTAGTAAATAATTAGCGTGGGTGCACTGGTGCGTCAGACAAGCAGAATAACAACGATGAAGTCCAAACTGCCTGAAATAGAACAACAACAACACATGGATAAAATAAGACACACACACACACACACACACACACATTGTTGTGGAAAAAAAGTCTGTTAATCTGAATTGAACGTGGGTGGATTTATCGAACGTGGGAGTCATTCATTTGCACTTAGAGTCGAGGACAGTGTTTCCCTTCCACGCGTTAACACAGAGCTGTCGTATCACAGCTGTCTTTAAAAGTCGTACTTAAACTGCTGCATGTCAGGATTGTCTGTAACACTTTACATTATAACAATAGTATGGTAGATGTTCATATTTAAGTGGTTATGAGGAGACGATAGTACAGGAATTATTCAGGGAGTAGTAGTAGGGACTATACACTCTTAGAAATAAAAGTGCTAAGTAGAACCATATAAGGTTCTTCAGCTTGTCCTCATAGGAGAACCCTTTTTGGCTCCAGGTAGAACTTTTTTTTATAAAGGTTCCACCAAGAACCCATTTAAAACCCTTTATTCAGGAAAGGGGTTTCAAAATGGTTCTTACTGGAACCATTAGTGTTACCAAGAACCCTTGATAAACTCTTTCTTCGGGAAAGGGTTTTTCAGAAGCAAATGGTTCCAGGTAGAACCTCAGCCCTTGTAGAAGGACCCTTTTGGAACCCTTATTTCTAAGAGTGTAGGCTAGTTTCACACGTAAAAGGTTTGTGATCATGAATCATTCAACATATTAAAAGGTTGAAATTCATTCTCCAGTATTTACCACACACTCTCCATGTTGTTAAAAACAATTTAGCATGATGAATTTATTACCATGATTATTAACAACTTTTAACATTGTTTTGGTTCTGTAAAGAGAGTTTAAGAGCGTTATGAACCCAGAACCAACTCCTGTCCTCAACTTATACCACCTTATACAACTTATACCACCAGTTGAGAACAGGAGTTAGTTCTCTGATCATAACCAATCATTATTCTCGACTCTAGTTATGTTTCTCCTGACAAAAGTCTCAGGACACCACCATCACTTTTTGTTCTTATTTGACAAAGGCTGCAAACAAAAATCCTTAGATATCCTTGTACTATAAGTTTATTTCAAGGTAAAGAAGTCTTTCATTCTTTGTTATTTCCATTCGAGGCCACACAGTATCTTCACAGTGTGAAAATGATCACTTACACCTGCAATAACTGATTGGTTTGGTTA
Source organism: Microchirus variegatus (assembly GCF_963457635.1). NCBI lineage: Eukaryota > Metazoa > Chordata > Actinopteri > Pleuronectiformes > Soleidae > Microchirus > Microchirus variegatus. The sequence goes on from NC_139809.1 coordinate 7,861,101, forward strand.
TTTGGAGGCAGAGACAGTGCTGTGTAAGAGCTTTTTCACAGCAGATATTTGTCAACATGAAATAGTCGATTATTAGAGTTCTACTGCAGGTTGTGTGGGTTGTGCCAGTGTTAAAATCTGTAGAGGCATTTTAGAACTGTTTCCCTTATTTTCTGGATGAATAATTAGACTGTATGGTCATTATAGAATTACCAAAACAACAACTAATGGTGGCCTAAAAACATATTGTATACATACTGAAGTCCTTAAATCTGACATCACATGTCCTTTTGACTCCAAGGTAACAAAATAACTATCAAAACCACTCTTGCAAATCGGTTTTTTTTTGCTTAAGTTTGAGGTTTGAATTACAGATCCATGCAGTACACTGTAGATTGCAGGAGCTCAGCGAGAAAGAGTCAGTCAACACGCGGCTTCCAAATCTCATCAACGTGATGTGCAGCCCTGTCTGTCAAATAAGACAGACTTCCTGTCAGACTGGAGCTTTGAAAATGGAAACATAAAGGTTCGCTCACACAGTTATAAAAGAGGCCATCCGTTCTTATTCACTAACAAGCTGTAAAAACAAGCGGAGAAGAACACAGAGTGTAATCTAGAGTTGTTGCTGTTTTCCTCTCTGCTTATTTTTCTTGCCACCAGTGCCTCAGACTCTTTATGTCCATATCATTACTTATGTGCTGTGATTTATATCACAGTCACGTGACGTACAGCTTGTGGAACACGAGGCGGCGAAGGGGAACGTTTGCGTAAAAAGCCTTTTTCACTGATGTGTCGTCTTTCATGCCCACGTGATCTCAGCTCTCAGCTCATGTTCAGATTATCTGGCTTTGCCGCGAGGATCTATAGGGATTTTTGTGTCTACGGTGACATTCTCCATAAGGCTGACGCAGGCCGTCGTCCTCCAACGCACAACGTTTTAATCACCGATACATGTATATCCGATGATATCTTGTCTAAATGTCACTGTTAAGTGGCTTGTGAATAATGCGATGCTGCAGAGATTGTGGATTTGTGGGCGATTTCAGTTTTCTGGAACAGTAATGAGGCTGTCAGAAGGTGATGACTGAGTGTCTTTCTCTGACGAGACAGAAAAGTCCTGTTTTATACACGGAAGTAATTACATAAAGTGTATTTTCATTGCGGGGGATTTTTGACTCAATAATGGACTGTATATATGTATATATATATATATATATATATATATATATTTAATATGGACATCGTGTTTCAGTTTGAAAGGGGAAGCAAGTAAGGAAGGAAGTAGTAGGATGGAAGTAGAAGTTAACAGACGGGGCGACACGACTGCACGACTAGTAACTTGATTTTAGTAACACCGAGCGCATCGCTGATGACACACGTTCGCACAAGCACAATTTGCATTACCGTAATTACGCTATTGGAAAAATTCCAGCGGATTCTGAAAGCTGAGAAGTTTATTGCGGTAATTTCAAGCCGGTAAGCTTGCGAATCAGCGTCTTTGTCGGACAGAGAGGGAAACATTTGGAAAAAAGGCCTGTATGGCCCGTGTTCATGGACAACTACAGTGTTTTTTTGTTTTTTTCATTTTTAATTGTTAATACACTATTTTAACATGCAGTAAACTGTAAATAACAGTTTTAGATATTGAAAGTTATTCTGGAAAAATGGGCAAAAGCACTTAGTTAAAGGACATTTTCAGGCCCTTTTATGGTTCAATTTGAGGCTTAGGTGTTAAAATGGTTAAGATCAATTTTTATTCGGGTGTGCATATTGTGTGACTGACAGCTCATATTGTCAAATAGGTGCTTGGTTGAGCTCTCCAAAGTCTGGTTTAAACGTTTGGTTTAAAAATACAAAAACATAGTGTTGCCCAGTAAATTGGAGTCTATACAAACCAATGGCTGCCACTTGCTCTCAGCCCAAATAGACTTGACATGCAGAAACTTATTCTATTCATTTCCTATGACGGGATGCTCCTTGTAACATCTCATACAAATGACAACAACTAGAAAAACATGGTAACAACATGAACTGATCCACATACTTAAAAAAGAAGAAGCCTACCCTTGATTCCCAAGTGGTTCTTTCACTAAAAAGGGACATTTCACTTCCTTAGTACTCATCAGTGAACACTGATACTGTCAAATGACCTGCTGTCTTTCAATGAAACAACACTCACAATACAAAGCATTAGCAGCTCTAAGCGAGAGAGAGTCTTGATCCTTGAAACAGACTCTGTGTCTGCTGTATACAAACCAAACAGCTACAGCAGCAGAGACACAGACCGCAAGCCCGACAGTGTCATCACACCGAGTGTACCGTATATGCTGCACAACACAGCTGCTGCTGCTGCTGCTGCTGCTGCTGCTGCTGCTGCTGCTGCTGCTGCTGCTGCTGCTGGAGGCTGCAAGGAAACAAGAATTCCCCTGTAGTGGCTCTGCATGTTGGAAAAGGTCTGATCAATAAGAACATGCATAGTTAATTATGTCCACACACACACACAATAACAGAAAGGAGAGCTGCATATGTTCATTTAAGTTACCGTTCAGTTAATCTCCATGTAACCAGGGTCAGGAATACAATACGCGATACATGTTCCACGATACCAATAATATCACAATACAACAATTCTGTGATAAACAATATATTGCAATTTCAGCCTCTTTTCTTCTGCCAGGTAACTTCCACCCAAGTTTCCCTCATTCATTTGAGCAGCGCCACCGACATGAGGAAGCGAGGCCCGGAGAGTAAAATGCCTTAATTTGTTAATTAAAATATCAATATTTACCCTGGTGCATCGATTATCGTATTGCACGAGTAAAGGACGACGATATATGACTAAATCAATATTTTTTGACCCACGCCCCGTACTGCTGATCTGCCTCTAAACTAAATGTAGCCTTAACTGACCTTAAAACACACGTCTTCAACCCTGAAAATGTAGTGATCTACTTCCACTGGCTTTACTTTCACAAGGTCCCATAAAAATGATGTGACTGCGTAACAGATTTAGGTGCCAACACAATGAGTAAGGAAAATAAAGAAGAGATAAGTGTATCTTGAAAAAGTCGTAGAGAACAGCCAAGAATATAGAAGGAGCAGTTTTTCAGCTGCTCTCCTCTAACTCAGTCTGTTCTGTTCTTCAATCAACTTTGGTTTTAAGTCTTTTCCAATGACTCATAATCAAATTTCTGTAAAGTGGCCGGCTGGATATAATACCCCACTGCAATCCATATACGCCTGGATACGCAGAGTGACATCTCCTCTTCTGTTCTTTTTTTCTCTCTCTCCCCTGACAAAGCGACCCCCCATTTCTGTGTCAACTTCACTTTGACTTCCTGACAGACAGCTCATTTGGTGCAGAGTTAACTAAAAGTGTCATTGCTCCAATGCCAGTGCCCGGGTTTTAAAATGTCAGCGGCGATTGCCAGCTGCGTCAAGAAGAACCTGCAGCCAATCAGCTCAATCACTCAGGGTTAAAAATACACTCAGAGCTCATACCTTCTTGGCAAAGACGCTCCACGTTTACAGGCACTGAGACCATGTGAAGCTGAAAGTGTTCAAAACAATCGAAAAAATATGTGTTTTTACTTGGATTCTTTCAGTCTTAAAGCTGTAACAAATGTCTGCAACATTTGTCACATTTTCAGAAACCCCTCCTTATACACAACTCCTCATATGCATATGCATGTTTTCGTCTTCTTATATGTTTTGAGTCAAAGTTATGATTCATTCAAAGGGGTAGCCATAATTGTGCAAAAGTCACAAAATGCAAACTTTGAACTGTGACTTTTTTTTTTACAAATTTCTTTTAAAATTCAGTAGTTTTTGCTCATGTGTGTTTGTATACTTATAAAAAATAGGAAAATATATATTTTCCTATAGGTTGTAGTGGGGAAAAAAAGGATATAAGACACTGTATACTACACATTCTTATTGCCTGTGTATATACGTTTTAAAGGCGCCATATGTAAGAATGTGGCCAAAAACGGTTACTACACTCAAATTCAAAAAAACTACTTTTAGGTTTTGTTTTCTCCGCCGTTGTAACTCTGACGTAACTGGCAACCCGTGGTTCGGCAGCTGAGACTCTACTGACTGCAATGATCGGTAGACGGCGGTAGGTGGCGCCACATGCCAAAACATGATTTCAAAACATAAACATGATTTGCAGTCTGCAAAATATTTTTTTTAATGAGAATATTTTGGCTGTACTGTTGTTGTTGGTGAGTTCAGTTTGTTATATGAACATTATTCCTGAGTCTCTGTGACATATTAGGAGGATTTTATGGCCAGTTGCTTTAGATTTATTACATAATGCACCTTCAACATAGGTGGTAAAGGTAAAAGCAGACTAAATCCTCTGTGTTCTAAGGGTTAAACAACGCCAGAAAGTCTGAGAAGTGGATTCTGCAGCTAATAAATACACTGAATTTGAATCATAATCATGATTTTGGCAACTCACGATTAAATGACTGTGATCGTCCGCCAGTAGAATACAAATAAAGTTCCTTCAAGAGCTGCTGGATGCAGCTGAATGTTTCCCGAGTACAGTTTGGATGATTAACGTTAAATTAAAACACCGTTTCCCCAACCGTGGTGCTCAGGGAACACTGTCCTGTGTGCTTTAGATGTTGCCCTGCTCCAACACACCTGATTCAAATGGTCAGCTCGCCATCAAGCTCTGCAGAAGCCTGATAATGAGCTGTTGGAGCAGGCCATATTTAAAACGCATAACAGACAGTTGAAACAAAAACCTAATGTCTTCTACAGCAGAAGGCAAAAGAGCTCTCTCCGATTGTCTTGCCCTCCTCCATTAAACACACACAAACACACACACACACACATTCTTGTACTTGCTGCATACTGAGGACTGGGTTGCTGACAAAGTGAGGACCAGCATTTCCACTTTATAAATCAACACAATTACAAATATCTACTTCATGAATGACATCTACAAAGAACTACTGGTTGCAGTACCATAACATGTCTGCAGGTGGAGCCCAAGAGCAAAAAGGGCTGGAAAACTTTTATTTTTTTGAATTTTTCTATTATTATTATTTTTGGTCCAAAATTTGACAAAAACGGCATACTATACTGTTGTCCAAAATTTGAAAAAAATATTGTACCCAAAATTTGACAAAAACGTCGTACGATACTGTCGTACAAAATTAAAAAAAAAAAAAAAATGTACCCAAAATTTGAAAAAAATGTTTGGTCCAAAATTTGAAAAAAATGTTTGGTCCAAAATTTGAAAAAAATGTTTGGTCCAAAATTTGAAAAAAATGTTTGGTCCAAAATTTGAAAAAAATGTTTGGTCCAAAATTTGAAAAAAATGTTTGGTCCAAAATTTGAAAAAAATGTTTGGTCCAAAATTTGAAAAAAATGTTTGGTCCAAAATTTGAAAAAAATGTTTGGTCCAAAATTTGAAAAAAATGTTTGGTCCAAAATTTGGAAAAAAATGTTTGGTCCAAAATTTGAAAAAAATGTTTGACAAAAAATGTTTGACAAAAAATTTGAAAAAAAATGTTTGACAAAAAATTTGAAAAAAATGTTTGACAAAAAATTTGAAAAAAATGTTTGACAAAAAATTTGAAAAAGATGTTTGACAAAAAATGTGAAAAAAAAATGTTTGACAAAAAATGTGAAAAAAAATGTTTGAAAAAAAATGTGAAAACATTTTGAAAAAAATGTGAAAACATTTTGAAAAAAATGTTTGACAAAAAAATGTTGGTCCAACATTTGACAAAAACGTCCAAAATTTGAATTTTTTTTTACAAATTGAGTATAGCATGTTATAGCAACCTACCTAAGGAAGTGATATCAATGAAAACAAAGTGAGGACCGGCCAAAATGTCCTCACTCCGTAAAAATGACCTCACTTTGTTGGTTAAAAACCCTCACTGGTCCTCGGTATGCCGCAACTACAAGAACACACACACACACACACACACACACACACACACACACACACACACACACACACACACACTCACACAGACACACACACACACACACACACACACACACACACACACACACACACACACACACACACACACACACACACACACACACACACACACACACAGGCAATAGGTCATGTAGAGATGCTGTCAGTGTTTTGGTAATTACTCAGAATTCCTCAGGAGGGCCATAGAAGCGCTTCCCCAGAGCTTTGAGCCACTTAAACAATTGTTAGGGCTGAAAGTTGATTTGGATCCAAAAAAAAAAAAAATTGTGAAGGTTCAATATTGTCTCTCTTCATTTGCCAGAGGCGGAGAGGCGGAGAGAGAGAGAGAGAGAGAGAGAGAGAGAGAGAGAGGAAAACAGTTTGTGATGAGCTTACGAGAAAAGCCATCATAATGTCCACGAGAGGATGATAACGCAGAGTGGATAAAACTCTACAAACACAATTAAACAGGACAAACGGAGGCGGCGGCGGAGAGTTTGTTTGCCGGACGGATCATTTTAATCAGCAGTGGATTCGCTTTTTTATGATTATGTGATTACATTATAACAGTACACACACACACACACACACACACACACACGCGCGCGCGGTACTTTCCAAAATCCACTCAATCATGCATTGGCTCTCCAGATGTGTATATGTGTGTGTGTGTGTGTGTAGAATGAGTGTACATGTCTCTGTATGTTGACCATGTGATAGACTGCTGAACTGTCCACTCATCCTGTCCTCATCACAGCTTCACATGTGACGTGAATGCACCATAATAAAACCACAGCATTCACAGCGACTATAGAGAAGTAGCTTTTTCCCCATTTTTTTCCCCCCACACCTGAATGCAATCTCCACAGCACCCATTACTTCTGTAACCTTGGCGCCTCCTGATCCTCTTTCTAAAAAAAGATAAATGTAATCAGAACATGTTACTCCACTAACTCATTTTACCACTGCAGCTTAGATTTACAACCTTACGCTTATACAGGACAGGGAAAAACACTTAGAGCTGCACAACTGCTGGTCAGAGCGGACAAGTATAGTTTTGGGAAGAAGGTTCAGTTGCTTGCAGTAATGTAAAGTGGCTCCTGAAGAGTGGGGAAGAGCAGCGACTTGAAGCCGAGCCACGGCGGTTATTGATTGGCTATTGAATGAATGGCTGCAGTCGCTTCCAGAGGTATTTGTACAGTAACACCGCTTTTAATCTTTCACTCTCTATCCTCGTTTCTGTTTGTTTGTACGCTGGAAATACTTCAGGACAAACTATGATGTCGTGAGTCATGAGTTGGATCAAATCAGGATTGGTTTGGGGAAATGTCAAATGTCACGATACAAACAGGAAAGCCTTTTTTCATTCAGCGTTTGCACCGTCAATGGGTTTATAAGATTACATTCTGACTGATATGAGCATCTGTGACATAAACATTTAAATATGACTTTTCTAGTTTCTAATTCTTTGTCCTCCCATATAATGATGATGAAACACTATCTCTGTTTTACGGCTATGTTTGCACTTTATACTGTTATTGTGAGCTGCTTTAACAAGTGAATTTCCCCCACTGTGGAATCAATAAAGTAATCTAATGTCAGAAAAGAGCATCATATGCTGTGGCTTTAGTTTTTACTTTAAAACCAACACAATTAGAGTCACACTTTACAATAGTAGTGTGTACAGCGTTTCCTCTGTTGACCGGGACGAGTCATTACGACAGTAAAGTCTCTGATGTGAGATGAGGGAATCACTCCATGCCCACAGCTGTGCTAACCTCTGTTTTTCCTCATGTTACATTGCGGCCTACGTGATTTATTTTTTATTTTTTAATCAAAGAAACCATGTCCATGTCCAGAGTCATGGAGAGTATTGCAGTAGTGCTCGCCCCAATCTCAGATGGGACAGATGGGATTTAATCAGCTAACAACACAGCCACAGCCTTCCAGCTGGCAGAGAAGAATGAAAGTGTGGCTACTGAACATCCACACCTCCGAAACCAACAGTAATGTTCTGTCGCTGACCACACACACACGATATAGCTGAAACAAACTGATACTGCAAAATGTAATTTAAACTGTAAGTTTTACTTACATCTAAGTATAAAGTCCCAATCCACTTCTCGATAACACAAACACAGGCGTGTTCACACGTGGACGAGACAAGCTGCTGAACGTCAAACTGAGGAATGAGATTTAAGTGACTCTGAAACAGCTCGTTTGTTAGTGTCTGACAAGATGATTCGAGTATTTCACAAACTGCTCTGATCTACTTTTCGATTTTCATGAACAACCTTCTCTGAAAGAAGAGAAAAATACCCAGTGAGAGCCAGTTCTTTCACTGGGTGAACATTGCCTTGTTGATGCAAGAGGTCAGAGGAGCACGAGAATCAGATTCTTTTGAAACGATAGGAAAGCAGCAGTTATTCAAGGTACAAAATATTTGAAGGTACAACATGTGAAACCTTGAGGTAAGACATGTTCAGGTTTACATAATACTTAATAAAGCGACTGGTGATTATATAAGAGTCAGAAAATCACTTTTCATACCCCCAATAATTGATGATTCTGACACTATACTCCCAGAATGCATCATATGTATTTCCCCCAAATGCTGAACTATTACTTTAAGCGAATACTTGATAATACAAACAGTTGTATGTGTCGTCAACACGGTTTAGCGCCTGATCATTTCTTGGCTACTCAGCAGCAGAGATACGACTTGTCTTGTAAATCTTTCGTTTACGATTCTCTGACTTGAAGCAACTGTGACAACAGACATTAAACCAAAAATATTGGCAAATCACTGCATTATCTCCTCCGGAAACACAGTATGAGGTGTGATACAATGATGTTTATGTGCGGACGTAAGGGAAGGAACATTCTGAAAATGGCAGCATGCTCGCAGATTTCCTAATGTATTAGTTAGCTTTTCTTCTGAGGGATTTAATCCAAGTTAACACTCATCGTGTGTGTGTGTGTGTGTGTGTGTGTGTGTGTGTGTGTGTGTGTGTGTGTGTGTGTGTGTGTGTGTGTGTGTGTGTGTGTGTGAGAGAGAGACAGACAGGGGAAGTCCATGACAGAGTAAGAAAGAGAGTAGGTGTTAAACGAATGGCTGAGATGATTGTAAGTGCCGGAGGAGGAATTGAATTCTGAGCAGGTCATATTTCAGCTCAGCGAAGAGGCGAGAAAACAGCAACAAACACACACACACACACGCACACACACACACCCACACGCACACACACACATAAAGCTGCCAGCAAAGGGCTCAGAGTGTGATATCATATTAAAATAATTGAATAGTTTGCGGTTTTTAAGTCTCACTCAAGTGTTTTTCTAGATTCTGAATGTTTTTAAAATAACAATTGTGTTTACTTGTTAATTCACGTCTCCTGCTTTTTCACTTGAGCGATAGTCCGGAGGAGCATTGTACCACGCAAACACACCTGATTGTAGACATTCTACATATTTGTGGAATCATTACCTGTGTGGTTTCTATGGGATTAACCAAACAAACAAGCATTTAATCCATATTCTCTGGAAATAAATAGAGGAGTGTCTCCCAATAACTTTTGCTTTTGATGTGAAGAGGTACTTCCTGACTCCTATAGGTGCAACTGATTTAAAATATCACACATTCTGCTTCTGATCTGACGGGACTGCACGATTCTTCTGAGCACTAACCAACACTAGAAGTGACAACATATCTTCTTGAGCATCAGAATGAGGAGGAAAGTTTATAAAGTGAACATGGCACGATTGTTGATGCCAGATGGGCTGATCTGAGCATTTCACAAACACCACTCACCAGAGTTTACAGAGAATGGTGTTAGAAAGAGAGAGAAAAAAAACACATCCAGTGAGTGGCAAAACAATGCCCTGTTGATGCCAGAGAGAAAATGACCAGACATCAAACCTTGAAGCAGATGGGCTACACTCATGTCACTATGATAGGTGTACTATGTATGTAGACATTAAAGCACAATACCCTGATTCAGAATACACACACACACAGTCATTTATCTCAACTTTGCTCAGGACACGTTTGCCACCGAATCGTGCTCTAAATTCACACCACAGTCCAGAAGCTGCTCATCAAACCTGCGCTTACTTTAAATGTTTAAGGCCACAGTTGAGAGCAGGAGTTGAGAGCAGAGTGGTGCTGAACGGACAGCTCCCGCTCCCTGAACCCCCCCCCCCTAGGATTTCCAACTGAAGGCTGAGATTGTGAGCCTCACACAGCCCATAATAACCTGCTGCTGGTTCAGCCTAACACTCACAACCTCATCAGCAGTATTTGGGTGGACAGGGAAAGCTGTGCCAGATTTGAAAAGAGCCTGACATCCTGTCCGCTGAGCTGCATTCACAGGCGCAGCTAATGCCTCACACGCTTTAAATGAATCCTGCCACTGTCAACAAAGAAGCAGAGCAAAGACCATGGGGGGGAGAAAAAAGACGCATGCAAGTCCGTGTTAGTGAATAAAAGACTGCAGGAGCCCGGAGACTGGGGCAGGTGCTCGACGGGGCCAAATGGCCTGAGTGAGCAGCGCATATCTTACCCGGAGTTTTCTTTTGGTGCAGTAGGGAAGAAGGAGGAGGACGAGGAGAAGGAGGAGGAGGAGGAGGAGGAGGAGGAGGAGGGGGGGTAGACCAACTCCACCGCTCTCCCTTCTTCAGTCGCCTCTCTCCATCCAGTGACAGCGGTGCCGGTCCACAGGCTGTGTATCCCGGGAGGAAGAAGAGGGGAGGAGGGAAACGGCGTTGATGATGCACACTCCTCCGGCTTCAGCGCTTTCAGACGTGGCCCGGCTGGAGAGAGGAAGAAGAGGAGCAGAGGGGTGAAGGAGAGGAGGAGGAGGAGGAGGAGGAGGAGGAGGAGCGAGCTGTCCGTCTGATTCTGCTGCTGCTCGCTGGAGTCCGTAAAGCTGCTGCGAGAGGCATTTCTGTGCGAGTCGAAGCTCAGCCACAGCCGGAGCGACTGCAGAAACAAAGTCCCTCCCCTGCAGCGCAACTTCCCCGGGCCGCTCAATAACACGACCACCAACCACCAGCAGCGCCTCCTCCACCCTCTCTGACTGTGGCTCCTGCACTGGAGGAGACACACACACACACACACACACACACTGATGTTAAAGCATGGTTTCATTATGGGGAGGAAGTTGGTGCATTCAGGGACACCCAAACTTTTCTCAAGTCTCCTTCATCCTCCCTCAAACTAACACCCACAGAACCTCCTGCCTGACCCCCAAACTGCAGTGATTCATTCCCAACAACAAACCTCAACTCCTCCTCATCTCCTCCTCAGTTGGGGATGATTCAGTGTCTGCACTCAGGTGGGCTGCAGGGCGCAGTCACAACATCCTCTCATTCCTCTCATCCAGGCTTTCTAGAAGATCAAATTAAAGCTTGGTTAAAGAACTTCTTCCCATCATGCAGTGGAAACTCAACACAGCACACTAAGGACCACATAAACCTCACTAGATCGCCTCCAACTAATTCAGAACACTGCTGCTCGACTCCTGTCTAGATCCCACAAATGTTCCCATATCACCCCTGTATTAGCATCCCTGCACTGGTTACCTATAAGTTTCAGGATCCAATTTAAAATCCTCACTCTGACATATAGAGCCATCAACGGTCAAGCCCCTCCGTATTTAGAAGATCTCCTTTCTCTCTACTAATCTGCAAGGTCACTGCGATCTGTGTGCGATATGTTGGTGTGTTTCTTAAATGTGCTGCTGCTTTTGTTGTTTTTATTCTGTATTTTATTTTTATGATGATTTGTATGATGTATTATTTTTATTGTTCATGTATCTTGTGAAGCACTTTGTGAGTTTCCTCTGTGAAAAGTGCTATAGAAATACAATTTACTTACTTACTTACTTACATAAGGCAACACAAAGACGTTTCATTAATAGTCGCATAATCAGTTATTGACTCTTGATTAAGATAAACAGCAGCCAAAAAGAAGTTCAAACCAAACGTCCCCAATGTCTGTGACATCTTAAAAATGAAATTGTTCTTGGAACCTGAAGTTTACTTCTGTACCAAAGTCCATGGAAAAAATGTTTTTTTGAGCTTGCAGGGACACGAGAGCTGCTGCTGAACCACTGCGTCGTTGTGTAAATTTGTGCGACCTTCAAACACCAAAGTGACAAAACAACACATGAGAAATGATTGATGGAGGCTGCAGCAGTGGATTAACAGCTCCTCTGTGCCTTTAAGTAAAATGGCCGATTTTCTCCATAGAGACTTTGGTGCAGGAGAGTGAGAGGTTTACCAGTCAAAGGCAGTCTAATGGCAAGATATAAGGCTGAACATATAAGTATGGTAGACTTAAGGAGCTGTGGATTCTATCAGATAATGCTTTTGTGAAGTAGTATTTCCTGACTGTGTGTCAGTACCAATCTGAACCATCTCTGAATATGTCATAATGTCTGCAGCTAATAATTAAATAGAACTAGTATATATATATATATATATAGTGGAGTATTATTAAATGACAAAATCAGTGACGAGCAAATACCTCAACATCTTAATGAATTAAGTGCAGTACTCGTGTGATTCCACTTTGCACTAACTACTCCCCTCTCCACTCCCTCCCTGCCTCCTCTGACTATTTCATCCATCATTCATGACAAACATTTACTGCACCTCTGCCGGCGTCTGCATCCCAAACACACACACACACACACACAAACACACACCTCCACAGTCAGTTAACGATTACCTGGAGGACAAGCCGTTGACAGGAATTTAAATGGAAATTGAAAAAACAATTTAAAATGGAAAATCAGCTGTCATCAGCGGGCTGTAATATTCTTTCATCAAAGTCTGTTCAAGGATATTGTTCTTTTGCAGCGTGCACAGAAAAGTAAAAAGGAAAAACCTCTTTGGATTTCCCTGCCAATTTATTTTGATATTATTATTTATTTATTTATTACCTCTGCCAAGGACCTCGTTTGACTATTTTGTTTGTCTGATTTTGAGCAGCATAAGTAAAAAAGAAAAGAGGAAAGGATGGGTTTAGACCAAAATTTCAGGGGATGTAGTTAATGGATTTCGCTGGTGATGTGGACGTGGATCTGGATTCAGGACTTTTTAAAACTCTAGTTTTTGGAAAAAATATACAATTTCAGTACACCTTAAGCTGTGTGAAAAGTGTAGCTTCTTTGACTATATGACTATAAGGAATGACCACTGAGGCTCCCCTGCAGGTCGTCTAACCCCCACTTTGCTCTGACCTCATTCGCCAAGAATATTGATTCAGTAGTTGTTCGATTGCAAAACAGGTAATAAAAGTTATTGGAGCATCACACTGGATCACACAGACCGATGAATGTCATGATTTCAATCTCACACCAGTGTCAGACCTCAGCTACAGCGATGACACTCATGTGGGTGTGGATAAAGACAGAAAAGGTACATGGTTGAAAGGGAGCTGAGAATAACATAACATAGCAATAACATTAACCTCATATTTAAAATGAGGTAAATCTGATGGGACATAATAAAGTTAGTTTTCTATTGCTATAAAGGCACAGAAACAGGTGCTGCTTAATGGCTAATTGTGTTTTATTTTTGTTTTTCCATTTTAAGAGACAACCATTAGTTTGAGATAATCCTTTCTTTTCTGACCCAGAAAAGTCTGTAAGTCTGTTTTTTTTTTGTCTTTTGAATGTCTCCCTCTGGTGGTGGAACTAGAGAAGTGCTACAGGAAGAGAAATAACTTCATTGTCCAATACAATCAGCACACAGAGAACCAACCTTTCTGAGATCAGCCTGTTTTATCTGCTGGACTAAAGACGAACATGACTTTAAAACTCATACTTACCGAAGTTGAAGTCCTGCTTCCTGTTGTGGGCTCTTGGTTAAAATTAAAACATCAACTAATGCAGGGAGAGCAACAATACTCAGATGAAAGGGTTAAGTAATTAAAGTAACAGTAAGTAAGGTACTCTAAGTAATTTCCCACCTACTTTCTGCAGCAGTAGAGGTGCTACAAAAATTATTATTTACATTTTTTTGAGGTATTGCTGGAGTTTAAAAGGAGATTAAGATGATGCTTCAAATCACTGAAATGATTTTCCACTGTAAATTAGTCAAGGATTAATCAACAGTGAAAGGTTTGAGGATTTGCCAACATCACTTCTGGACTGGAAGGTACGGTAACACATAACGTACACACAGCATAACAAAAGACTTGTGCGACAGTGGAATACATTTTAAAAATGGCTAAAATTAGAATAAAACATTTTGCTCTCGTTGAAACTTTGGGAAAAATAAGGAGGTTTGTAGAGCTGCAACTAACGATTATTTTCACCATTAATCGCTTGGTCCATAAAATGTCGGACAATGCTAAAAAAAAACATTGAACAGCGTTTGAATGATTTCTTTAGATCTGGAGCAAAGAAACAAAGAAAATATTTATATTTAAGAAGCTAAAACGATCAGATATCGTGTTTTTATAATGACAAATCCTTCAAAAGTAATCGTTTCAGTGATACAAATCTGTCCAGTTACTTAAGTTACATGAAGCTACATAATAACCTCTCCATAAAAAGTCAAATAAGGCAGAACACAGCACCAATAACAAAGCGGCACAACGTGTATCTATAAAAACATATATTTATTGTTCTGTTACTGTTGGTTAACTCCATCAACAATAAATGGCGGCAGACCAGGAGACATTTTGTACACATTTCAATAGAAAGCCGTTTGGGAGAGAGCTGCTGTTTGAAAAACCAGAGCAAAGAGACAGAGAGAGAAAACACAAAAGCAACATCTTGAACGCTGGGTCTTAATGGTGTGTTCTGAAAAATCATCCTTCAGCCTCTATTCAAAGTGGTTCATCTCCTAAGCAGGTCGATTCTTCTTAAAAGGGGAGAAAAAATATACTGTACATTATTCTGCATATTAATGCAACTGAAGAGTTAGTTGTTTCTTATTTGTTAATATTCATCCTCTTGTTTAGGACAGTGATAACTACTCACCTGAACAACAAGCCACGTTTGAAGAAACTTTAAAAACGAATCAATGATATTTAGACTCCAAAGACAAAAATACAGGTGCTCTGTACTCGACAAAATATTGGGTGGATTAAAATAGATAAAGGTTGTTTATATATTTATACTATATATATATATAAAGACTTAAATCTGTAAATACAAAGACAGCCACCAGTGCCGTCCACACACATTCCTTTAGCACGCAAACCCTTTTTAACGCAGCGATCGCAAACTCACACCTGCTCTGTCTCATTTGCACTCCGTGGACCGTTAAAGAGAAACAAAACACAGGATCCTGATCCCAAAAAATTAAATTTTCACACCTCCAAACAAAAAAAAAAAAGATGAGCTTGAGTTTCAGTTTATGGATATGAAGAAAGAGATAAAAACAAATGTAACTAAAAGCAGATTATTATGTAAACTTCGATGCAGCGTCAGTTTGAGAACATTGTCCGCTTGGAAGCAACCGGAGAGGAAAACTCTCCTGCCCGAAAAGATGTTTTTCAACCACAAATAAACCCACAATGTGCACAAATGATTCAACAGAGAAGTTGTGAAGCTCGTGTTGCCTTCACTGACTCCAGATTGCTATTGATTGATCAATAGTTTGCAGCTCGTCTAGTCAGTCAGGTGAAAAGGCGAGGAGGAGGATGGGGGAAGATGGGGGTAGTTTCTCTTCAAGGCTGCGGCCGATTATCACACAAAAAAACTCTGCATATGTGAGACAAAAGTGGTTCCATTGGAAGCTTGAGCGTTTTCAGAAGTTAGATGAGACCAGGTCCAAGTGTCCATTTCAGTCCAGGCAATTTTTTTTTTTTACATTCCACACACTGCAAAACCAAGTCATCTCCAGCTCCTCATATTCACAGGGACTTGTCTCAGTCTCTCTTGCATCGCCATCATTTTTCATCATGTCTTCAGTCGACTATAGAAGAGCCCCATCGCTCAGACTGAATGTGCAAAAATGTCGTCTGTAACGCAGAACCATTTGAAAAACAACTTGACAACAACAACAACAACAACAACAACAGACATAGAATAACTCTTTTTTTTTTGCAGTCCCCAAAAACATCTCTGTCTCTCTCTTTCCTGTCCACCAGAGGAAGAGCTTTACACTGAAATTCACTTTGTGATAAAAGTCACAGGATTGAACTGAAATGAATCAGTTTATGTGCCACAAAAAAAATAATAAAATAAAAGAGAGAGGATTAGTTAAAACGACGGTATAATGTCACTACCTCCAAAGAAAAATAACAGAACATAAGATAATTGCACAATCTCTAATAATGCAAACACCAAGCCAACAGCCGGGGGGCAGCGTGTCCCATTTTCACTTCAAAGCATCTAAATTGTGTTAGCTCTGACAACTCTGCAAAGCCAAAGTTAGCTCAGTGTTCATCG
This sequence comes from Microchirus variegatus, assembly GCF_963457635.1. Classification (NCBI taxonomy): domain Eukaryota; kingdom Metazoa; phylum Chordata; class Actinopteri; order Pleuronectiformes; family Soleidae; genus Microchirus; species Microchirus variegatus. Next base: position 7,877,445 of record NC_139809.1, read on the forward strand.
TCTACCTCTGTCAACATTTAGAAAGTTCTGTGTGTAATTAAGCAGAATTTAAAGATACAGAATGAATTGTAGATTAAATGTTTGAATTTGTGTCTCAGCTGTGCAAACACTGGGACCAACTAATGTACTAAAATCATGTTTTACTGTACTTTGCAATGAACGTCTATGTTGGTAGATCTTTGGCTTTCATGTAAAAACATAATGTCACTATTGCATCAGTCTAAATTCAAAGCAAAACATCTCACTCTGATTACATTTTGAAGTGAGTTTTGACCTTTTTCTTTCCCCCTCGTTGCCTTCATTTCACACATGACCTCTCTTCATTTCTGTTTACTCTCAAATATTTTCAAAATCTTCATCGTTGCTTAAATTTCAAACGCTTTTTTTGCGAAAAAGTCTTCAATAATTGGGATAAAAATGTCTCACACTTCCAAACATCTAAAAGTGGAGTACACCTCACGGTTCTTTAAGAACCTGCAGAGGAAAAGTACATCATCTGCCTCATCAGCTTGCTTCAGGGTTTTCTGTTCGTCTTGGGCTAAAATCGAGCGTCATGCAGCCGCTTCATGAGCGGGACGTGAATATTCCTAAAGATGTTTGATGGTAACAAAGCCTCTCACTGTGTGGACTGATTTGTCCATGAAGATTACAGGTATTACACAACCAGGCAATTAATATAAAGTGAGGCGGCTGCTGCAACAACAACAAGGCTGACTATTAGCTTAGAGGGACCACATGGGAGCAAGTTGGATCAGTTGCCAGGGTAACAGTCAGAAAGAGGAACTCAGAGTGGCTGCGAGTGAGTCAGATGGAAGGCGTGTGCGTGATGCGTTTGAGTTTGGTTCTGTGCTGTGTGCGCCTGCTGGTTCTGCGACTGAGGATGAGGCTGCGGCTGCTGCAGGATGTGCACCACTCGGCTCAGCGTGTCCGTGCTCGCGAAAGCCAAATACTGGCAGCAGAGCCAGTCCTCCAGGCTCACGCCACAAGCCGTGTCGAGCGAACGCTCGGCAAACTTGATCATCATCAGCGTCCGCTTCAGGTCCAGCCAGTTCTGGAGGATGCCGTCGCGCTGGCTTGAAGTGGCCCCGGTCATGGGGCCCGTGCTACTGCAGCCCAGGGCCTGGAATAAGTCCTCCCTCGGCCCCCAGAGGAGGCACTGCAGGCAGGCCCGCGCCTCAGACATCCGGATCCTCTCAGAGGGGTTGACAGTGAGCAGCAGCCTGGCCAGCTGCTGGAGACCCTGTGAATAGAGTGATCTGACAGGCAGCGGCGGCAGGTCGGCCCACGTGTACTCCCTCTCCTTCAGCTCTGGTGCCTCCTCAAAGGGATTGGGCTGGTGCAGCATCTCATAAATGAGAATCCCCGTCTGAAACTCGTCACATTTGCGGTACTGAGTAGCTGTGACGATTTCGGGCGCCAGTCGCGACTGGTCCCGCAGCGTGCTGGGGTCTGTCGCTATGAGAGTGTTCTTCTGCTTCGCTTGGGAGAAGTTACTGATGATGAGGCGGGCGGGGCATGTGGTGTTGGCGGCGGCGCTGGCGCCGGCCGGGGTCGCACCGGCATTGTTGCTGTTGTTGTTGGGCTCAAGTAAGTCCAGGTTCCAGGGGTTGCCAGGTTGGCAGTTGACCAGCAGCAGGTTTTCCAGTCGCAGGTCGCAGTGGGTCACGTGATAAGGTTTCATGTGCTCCAGGCCAGAGCACAGCTGGAGAAGGAGGAGGCAGACCTGACGCTCGTACAGCTCAGGGTTCTGCGTGTGCCGGGCGACGCCTTCTCGGACAAAATCTGCCACCGTCTGGAAGGGGACCTCACGTGTGATGACCACTACTCGGCTCCTCAGGAAATTGCCAGCGTTCACGTGAGATGCTGCTGGCGTTTCATCGAGTTTACCATTCGCAGCTTTGGAGTCTTTTGGCTTGTGTTCAGTTTTAGTTTCTTTCTCTTTCTCCTTCAGCTCATTTACACCTTCTTCTCCTTCCTCATCCTCCTCATCGTCGTCTTCCTCCTCTTCCCAGGGCAGCAGGCGGGTCGGTACATCAGCCAGGAAGTGTCCACAGTCCTGCTGGATGTTGAAGTGCATGGGGAGGCTCTGTCTCACTGCAAGGCTGTGGAAAAACTGCTGCTGGGTCTCCTTCACTTTGCTCCGACAAATCTAAGATGATAAAAGACAGAGAAGAAAGCATTGCTGTCAATGTAAATGTTTGTTTTTCAGCTGAGAAATTCATATATTGTATTATACCGCTGTAGAAAAAAGTTAACTTTGGTTAGCTAATACAAGTATACTGATTTTAAACTTGAGTTATATTTTACTTTTTTTTTTTTTTTTTACTGTTTTACATCTTCAGCAGACACATACAGAGTATCAGTTTTATTTTGTTTGACAGTAACCTTTACATTTTAAAGTCTGATGTTTGTAATTGCCAGTAAGTAAATGAAATAATCTATATGAGAATTAATTCCACTGTTGCATATATTTAATCAAATACATCGACAAATTATGGCTGATGTTAAGAGAGTAAATGTTTTCTGATTTCTGTTATGTTTTGTAAAAGAAACAACTTTGATTTCATCAGTATTGATGCCTTTCATTCTGCTTGTGTATCAAGTTGAGCGACGTCTGATACACACCTGACAGACATACAGTGCACATGGAAAAGACATCATGTTGGACAAACTGTATGTTCTGTTTTGAGAACACAACAATGTTCTGGGTCACAGAACGTCAGTCAGGTGACTGAGGTTGAATTATGATTACAAGTGGCATCATAAACCTGTCCGTCTTATCAGCTAGTTCGACTATCTCTTGCCAAATAAACAGGACTCCTACGTGACGGTTGATCATGAAATACAGCTGTATGTTTTAGGGGAAAAAAAACCCTGAGAGAACGTATTAATGATGCTTGTTTTGCTACCGCCATATTAGTACACAGTTGCCAATGTGCATATGTCTGTATGTGTGTGCACTAATTAATAATAAAAACTAAATTATGGAGCTGAAGATTATAATAATGGAATAAAAATGTCAGTCTTAAAAACACTGGTCTGATCTATATTTTCCACAGACTACATTGCGATCACTGTTAGGAAACTGGCTTTGAATTTTGTGATCTGTGGCATAACTAATGCACAGTTTATTGGACTAAGCAAACTCCCCCCTCCACATACACTATAAAATGTACGAGCATACGTTTTCATTGGGCGTTTGTCGAGACATGTTGGCTCTGAGATTATAAGCTGCCCACTGACTGTTTGTTCTAAGACATACAGGCTTCTGTTCTGACTCAACTGTATTTGTAGACCTGTCACTATTTGGATGCAATTCCGTATGTTGCAAAAGAGCTGCAGGGAATTTCCTGATATTTCTAGGAAACTATGAGGCCTTAAAGCATTTCAAGGCACTTCCTTCGGTTCCTATGATTTAAAAAGTGGAAAAAACAAGTTCATGATTAAAATATAACATAGTATGACATGTCACTGCAGGATGATCAGCGATAGTTATGGGGTTATGGAAGACTTTAGCATAACTAGGCCATAGGAAAACAGAGTTGGGGGAAGTTTAATTGGAACGTTGAGGCCTGTTTCTGTTCTGCTGCTCCTGTTTGCCTTATTTATGGATGAGCGTCAAAAAACAAGACTTCTCTTGAGCTTGCAATTAATATGAAGGCAAAGCTTTGAAGTGTTGTGAAGCGCAGAAAGTTCCTTACTTTGTGAATAATTCAACCTTCCTCCATATCTGCCTTGTATTTAATTTCAGAACTCTTTGGCGAGCTCTGCCAGCCCACTCCCCCGTCTTTCTCTCTTCTCTCTCTCACTCTCCTTCTCAGACACACACACACACACACACACACACACACACACACACACACACACACACACACACGGAGAAACAAATGCTGACAAAACTGCTACCCTCACACACAATTATGCATGCACACACAGGTTTCACGGCAGATTGTGCCCTAAAGGCACAAAGTTTGAGCGCAAATATTTCAGCACGAAGACATTCCTCCACTCCTCCAGTTCAGTGAGTGGGAGGAGATTCTGCCACCCAAAAAGAAAATAATGGGAATACATTATTTAGTTGGACAGCTATCACCACTCTAGATGTATAATAACATCAATCAAAAAACAAAAAATGATGCTGAAAACACAATATTTGTTGAAATATTGTAAATACTGTGGTTTCTTGAGGTGATATCTAGAGTGAGTCGCTGTGTGTGCTTCCAGACAAAGTTAAAGGAGTTTAAATCTAGTATTGCTTTACTCAAACAAACCCGACGTATCATTATGTCAACGCAAACCACAAAATCATAACAGTCTGTGACTCTTAAAGTCAACCAGAGTGGTAAATGAGTCCTTGAATTTTAGATGTATGCAGCAAATCCTTCCAAAAGACAAGATTAGGCTTGAAAAGTTTAATATAATGATGAAAACTTAGTAGTTTATATTTATTATATTTAAAAGTATATATTGAATAACTTAGGACTAAAAGTACTGTATTTGACCTAAATTGAATAATATAAAACCATTAAACCATAGTGTTCTCTAAACCAAAAAAATCACCGAGCACTGATCTATAAACAGAACGTGTCTCACCTTGATGGCATAGCTGACCAGTGGGTCTTTTGCGTAGGAAGCAGTGTAGTAAACCGCGTCGCCTGCCTCGCAACAGGGTTTCCCAGTAGTGAGTCTGAAGAGGGACCAGCTGTCGGTGCCAAATCTCAAGTGATCCTTCTGGCCGGCCATGAAGCGGTCCTCACACTTTGCTGCCAGCTTCCTCAGCGTGTCTGTGTGGAGACCCCTTATCCTCCCCACCACCTCGTCCCAGCTGTCCAGACCCCTGTAAAGAGCAGGCCTCTGGGGTTTTGAGCCTCCACCTCCTCCACCTACAGGTACTCGACCTGCGGCCCGACCCCTACCGGCTAAAGACTCAGTACTTGGGTAGGGCCTCCTCTCTCGGCCGGTGGTGGCACTGGGTGGAGTAAATCCAGCCTGAGGGCCCAAGGAGGACATGCTGTTAGTCGGGTGGTTTTTAGGGGTGGCTGCAGCAGTTGATGGTCTCTCTAGGGAGTCACCACTTTCATGGTTTTGGGCTCGGTGAGGCTCGGAGCTGAGAGAGGAGCTCTGACTCGCCGTCTCCCAGGTGGAGTCTAACTCGTACAAAGGGTTGGCCACGCTGAGGTTGGTGCCCCCAGGTTTTGCCTCAGCCCTAGGTCTCACGGCTCCCTGGACTGCCTCCTTGCCTCCCGGACTGGGTTCAGGAACAGGGCGAGGTACAGACTTCTTAGGTAGCGGCGGTGGCGTTGCCTTCAGGGGTGGCAGGTCAGTCAGGGCATCGAGGTCAAAGGAGGCCAAGGTGTCAGTGGATGCTTTCGTGTTCCGCGGCTGTTTCAGTGGGATCATGTTGGCTCTGGATTGACCTAGAGGAGAGGGGAGATGGCGCCAAGTTTATTGTGTGAAAAGGAAACAAAGAAATGATGTACTAAAGTACTAAAACACTGCACCATTTAAAGCTGAGGCAGCTAAAGTTACTCTTTAACTCAGCACTATGCATGTTGTCTATGCTCAATATTAATTATTATTGTTTGTACTTAAAATAATAAAAAAAAAACATTTGTTACCACATAGTTTAATAATTTTCAAACTTTGCTTTGGTCAAAGAACCAGCAAAACTGTTTTCAGCTGTGCTAACATCATAGCACAAGGGTTTTCAAGGGTTTTCTAATCATCCAATAGCCTTCTAACGCTATTAGCAAACACAATGTACCATTGTAATACACCTATGTACATATTCCATTAAAAACCAGACGTTTGCAGCTAAAATAGTAACAATGTTAGGGTGTATTTCCGATTCATTAAGTGTTATATTCATTGAAAAAAAGTGTTTTTCCTTAAAAAATAAGGACATTTCTAAGTGACCCCAAACTTTTGAACGGTAAAGTATATTAAAAACGGAATAAATATGACTGAACGTGACTGACAATAATCAAACTTATTATCATCTGGAAAGGATAAAAGTGGCATCCAAATTACATCACCGCACACTTTCCCCACAAGCTTCCCTTGATCTACTTGGTTTTTCCTTCCACAGCGTGTTCACCCTCCCACTGGCTCTCTGCCTCTTAGGAAGATGAGAGGGTGACACAGGGCCATGAGGAGAATTCCAGCCAGAGAGCAGCACAGCTGGGCACAGGTCATCCCCCTCCAACCGCTACAGCTGCACGACTCAATCTGCAGCCCAAGTCTGCAGTGAGGCTTTAAGAGGCGGCAGACATGGAGAGCACTTTTACCACTGACATGAAGTGACCTTATTTTTCAGGGATGGCGGTGGGAGGGGAATTGGGAAGATTGAGGGGGTTGATTGAGACTCGTGGACCACAGAGACAGATGGGTCTGAGACAAGTGTCTGATATCATGAGAAGAGCAAAGAAGTCACGAACCTCGTGTTATGGGAATGAAAGAGCCTGATAATTTTAACTAAGTGAGAGTACAAAGGTCACTGACGGCGCTGCTGTGGAAATGTTTCACTCGCTAGGGAACAGCCCCAATTCCTTAGAAGAGTGTGCTCATCCCTACATTATAGAAATCTAACGGAACAAACTCCACTCTTTCTCTAAGTAAGACGGTATGAGTAACTCCTCACATGTGCATTAAGATGCCATCGTCTTATGTAAGCAGTGGGAGCCTTAAGATAGAGCAGCGAGTCTCGTAAATCCTCATTGGAATGAGTGCATTTAATGTGGTCATCCGCCGATCTGCAATAATCCACCCAGGAAAACATTCATCTCTTTTTCTTTCTGTTATTGCAGGACCGAAAGTGTTTGTGACTTAACCATCTCTTCACTTACCATCACAAATAAACCTGAATCTAAATTTGCAAATACTCAGTTTGTGTTGAAGCAGTTTCAGCTGGGGTGACAGCGGTCAAGTGGAGACTAAAAAAGCATAAACGCTTCTCTGTATTATGTAATAGTTCAACAATAGCAGAAACGACACGCTCCAAAATGATCAAACGGCTGAATCAACTCCTCTGTGAAACAGTTTCATCAGCTACTGAACGTTATGACCTTCATGTTTGCACGGGGGAAATTCACATGGACTATTTACTTGATTAACTGATTTATTTTCTCTGTGGTTTCTGTGAAAGAAAATAAGGGTAAGACTTTAATTGAAGGTGCTACAGATGATAGTGTAAATTATGTTTATTTGTGCAAGTGTATAGTGTTGCGGTACAACTATATACTGTTGTGTACTTGACCTATAACCAATGAATGAATGATGAAGGCATCATATTATTTCTGTGTTCTCTGCCCTCATCATTCATTCATTCATCTTCTACTGCTTTATCCTTCACATTTTTTGCTCTCCATTTAAGTCTTCAGGATGCCAATGAGAAGGAAATTAACTTAATCTTTATTCATCTCTTTTTAGACTGAATGAGCTGTAAGATGCTGAAATTAGAAGGTGTGAAATAATGAACTGTCAGTGACATCATGCATATACTGCATCAAACAGTTTCATACTTTACAAATGTAGATGTGTTAATCAGGAGATGAAGGAACTTGTTGCAGTGGCAAAGTGATCACTGATCAGCCATCATGCACAAACGAATGTAATAATGACACCGCAACAACAGGAGGCAGCGCGGAGTAGGCGGGATAGAACAGAGAGGAAGGATGAGGCGAGATGAGTGATGAAAGTGACAAAGAATTAAACTCAATAAGAGACGACGGAGAGATCAAGAGATTCTCTGGTGATATTAAAAGACACTGATACCGAGAGATGATGATGAGGGGAAAAAAAAGACAAGAAAAACAAGCCTACCTCAGTTCCATTCATGCGCCTAAGTTTTTAGGTAAATGTGGTGAAGTGGCAGCTGCACAGGGAGGCAAAGTGGAAAGCTTTTCTCTGCTTCCATCCCTGACCGAGAGTCGGAGCCACTGGTGCCAACACTGGAGCTTTGCTCAGTGAGTGAGGCAGTGAGCGCTCTGCCTCCTACTGCTCTGATCTGATCAAAGCGTGTGCGTACTGTATATATAGTGAGTGTGTGTGTGTGAAAGTGAGAGAGAGAGAAAGACAAAAATTAGAGGGATTCTTTCCTAAAAAAAATTGCAGGCAAAGCTAAATTGCGGACAGTGAGAGAGCGAGAGAGAGAGAGAAAAATCAATACTGAAATACAGACATGCTTAAAAGATATAGGGATATATGTGTAAATGTAAAATATGCTTCACAATCAGCAGCGATGTGTTTATGTTGATGGCCATGCACACTCTTTTAAACAAACATGTCATTCAGCAAAATGTTTTGAAGAAGGACACTCAGCGCTGCCTTGTTCCTCATTAGCAGGATGTAATAAGAGTAAAATTAGACCGCGGGGCAACATCCGGGGAGCCTTTTTCACAGCACATCCGTCCACAGAGACTCACAAAAACACACACATATTATGCAAACACAGCTAATCAGCGCAACACGCGCAGACACAAGGACTCGCACCTTTTTCGACATCACACAACCGTGTGTGTGCAAACACCACAGTGAATCATCTCAAGTTGTGTGTCACCACTTCTTTGTCGCTCGCTCACGCTCACACACACACACACGCACACGCACACGCACACGCACACGCACACACACACACACACGCGCACACGCACGCACACACGCACACACACACACACACACACACACACACACCGCTTTGATCAAAATAAGATTCTTTTCCACACTTCAGCTTCTGCTGCCACGTTTGACAGCTGCTTTGGCTTCAGCTCGTTCCACCGCCACCGAACCTCTGACACAGAGCTGCTCACAAAGTCTCATGATGAAATGGCCGCCATCAATTCACCACAGATGGACTATAAAACTGGGACTTTAACAGGAACGCTATCATCACTGTGTTAGAGGAACAGTGTGTCAGTGTGCAGTAGTATTATGAACTAGAAAGGGGTTTTTGACATTACTTATTGTTTCTATGACCACTCATTAAGGCCACGGAGAGAATCTGCACAAATAATTAGAATAGTTGTTTTTTCATGTATTCAGACTCTGCCTAGACACTAGGTGTCAGGTGCATGTAATAGTATGTCAATACCATCATTAACAGATCTTCTCTCTGTCTTTTTTGTGTGTGATGGAAACCATGCGCCCGTCATGTGTGAATATAGGCGAGGAGGCGCCTGGGCTCAAGAATAGGCGCATTTCTCACACGTGCAGTGTAAACACTCGTTTGTTAACATGGGTGCAGCAATCAAACCACAACGCAGCCGTGACACACGCGACATATCAGTGTGAACCAGCCCTTCGACAATAAATCTACACTCTACAGTCATAGGTATCATATTCAGTCTTTAAAACAAGAACACCGTTTCTATTTTCACACTAAGCTCCTCTCTGCATTTACTCAGTACATTGAAAATAAGTAACACAACGACACAACACAACTCTACATGCTACTCTGACGCAAAGCTGCTTTTATTTTGCTTTAAAGGAGTCATGTGAAGGTGAATCATTATTCAACTGTGGATGTAAGTCCTTCTCGACAGATAGAGAGAGAGAAGACGTTGACCCATATAGCAGAAATGTATTCATTCAATTAAATCTAGATTCACAGACTGTCACAGACGAGAAGTGCGGACGTTTTGAGCTGCAGCTGTTTAGCAGGGAATAAATTTGTACTTTGTGACTTGTCACATGTGGAAGTGTGCTGACGCTGACGGAAAGTTAAAAAAAACAGCTACTTTTGCAGTAAGAGTGAGGAGACCTGCAGATTCAGAGCTCCATATTCTGGAAATATTCATCCACAGGGCCAGAATATCCTTCCAACTAAATTCAGAGACTCTGCTTTCTTTTGACAGAATAATAATACAGAAAAAAAAAATCAGCATTTAAAATTCTTTCTCAAATGCTGCGGATGTTGAGAGGGACTGCATATTTATTCTCCGACTCATTTTTTCTCCTTATCTTTTTCACAAGAAGAATTGTCTACACTGCAAAAGGACTTTGTTCAGTCAAAGTCTGCATAACAAATCAGAGCCTTTTCTGCATGACGAAAACATCCCGTTCCAGTGCGACAATGCATCGAGTTGAAAAACAGTTGGCAGTTAAAGAGTTCTGCGATTCTTTGATGATGAGTCGGTCAAAAATAATCAAACCAATCCGATATGCTTACATACATTAATCAGCTACCACAGACTGAATTCTTTCAGAACTGGACACATAAATAGACAATGATTTAAATCTTGTGGCTGGCACATGCGTGTCATGCTTCTTACCCAGGTTCCCGTACGTGGCACTGCACTGGCTGGAGGCGGGAGAATGCGAATGATGGGAGTGACTCCCATCCTCCTCTGGCTCACCGAGGCTGGCGCTGCCCTCGCTGGCTGAAGCTAGTTTGGCAGCAGGGTTGACATGGCCCTCGTCGTCCTCCCCAAGCACCAGGCCCAGATTTACTTTGGCATTTTTACAGGCGGAGCCGAGCAGCTCCCGATCCTTGACATTGCTGGCACTGGCTGGTACCTGGCTGCACATGACAGATAGAAGCATGGCTCGTTTAGTTGGTGACAATGTCATTTTGTAAATGTAAATCCTTATCGGCAAAACAGGTCAAAATAAAGCAGCAGGTTGACATCAGGGAGCTCTTTATTATAAAGATAGTAGTGGTTATAGATAGGTAAACAAATGAATTAGAGCTTCAATCTGTCTTTGTTTATTTTATCAACGACAGATAATCTACAGTCATAAGATATGAACAGCAACAACAAACATCTGTAGCTGCGAATGGGTGGGGAGTTTGAAGCCAGATGTGCTTTGAAAACATTGCAATGTTGCCTGAGGGAGAATTGGTGGTGTGTGTGATAACGTGTTTTGAAAAGCCATCTGTGCAACTAAGTAGCTATGATTTGAGGTGTTAATGGAGGTGAGATGAATTTCTTCTAAATCTGCAGCAGAGGACTGATGAAAAGGTGTGAAGATAAAGTGGCAGACCAAAATGTGGTTTTGCTTACTGTGACTTTTTTTTCTTGCTTTGTTCAATCAGAAGATTAAGCATTCTGGGTGTACTGGAGTATTGATTTAAACACAATGTGGCTTCAAAAGAAAAGACTAAAGAGGGATTTTCCATTCAAAATGCAAACATTGTTGAACCAGGAAGTTTAACCCAATCCTACACAAAAAAGTATGTACTTTTAATTCAAGATAAATGCATCGAAAACTGTCATCGAGACATCACACAAAAACTGCCACCGTGATTCCTTTCCCTCCACAGTCACCTGGGAAACTGAATCCTCACCAGCTGGTGTTTTTCATCAAGAGCCATCTGCAATCAATCTGAACACTTTGATCTCAGCAAATACGATATTCAAAACAACCCGGTGACTGACCTGTGATCTGATAACACTTCAGCCACAGTTAGTCAGTGTGACCCGTGTGACACATTACACCGTCATCGACTGTGACCACCCAGGTTGGGTGACGTTCTAAGAGAATTCAGGTAATGCCCTCATTGTGATACACAAACCACCTACTGTCGAGCACTAAAGAAACCGACTGGCCCCGCTGCTCTGTTTGAAATAAAGAAACTGTTGTTGCCATATTGTTTACTGCTATTATAAGTATTTCAACACCCTCTGTCAAATACAACATAAAAAAATAGCAGTTAAGTTTTAAGTGAGACACGAAAGGGAACATGTCAGACAAGGTTCAAAGGGCTGTTTTCTGGGTGGGGCAGGTCAGCAGTAATGTTTGTATTACTCTGAATCAGATGTGTCATTTCCTTTGACTGCGGTGTTGAGAGCACATGCTCACGGAATGACAAATGATCTATCACGGACAAAATCCCCAAAGCTCGAGTGACGACACAGTTCACATAAGGACTGTGTCCAGACGAATCTTATTCTTATAGCATAGTGAACGTCATGTGTTGCATAATGTTCTTCAAGGTCTTTTTCTGTTTCTGTTATTCATTCATTTTGGAAACAAGTATCACTGGAAGATCTGGAGGATGACGTGATAGAAAAGCGAGCACTTGAAGAAAAACAAACCACTGTATCCGTCTCCACCCTGAGGGTCTGTGTCTGCAGAAAGTGTCAGATCTGACATGTTTATGGTGCGTCTTTGTAGGACCATTAGCCCTCTGTCTCTTTTAAAAGGTCGATCGATGGCCTCCAAGTTGTCATAGTTTATTACTTTGGCACTTGCCAGCGCCAGACAGTTGATATAAAGGCCTATCGATGTATTCCGAGAGCAATGAGTAAATAAACTGTGAAAAGATTCAGGCACGAGAGAGGACTTACAAACATGTGTGATACAATGGAATATAGAATATATTTTTGAAAATCGGACAGTGGTCTGATTTGTGTTATAACTCAATTACCTCTTTTGCTCTTCCGTGTTCCCTGCTCTGTCTATACAAACAGATTATTGATTATCTATTCATAACCTTAAAGCATCAAATGTGATATTTTTCTGAGAATATTTCTTGCATGTTATCATAGTGGAGGAAAACACCCATCAACGATGCACACCTCTAAAAGGCCCTTGACACAAAAATGCTTTTATGCTTGCTACATGTTTCAGTGTCAGGACCTGACTTGTTCAAACAGCATGCAGCTACCTCAGTGGATTTAACTGGCTCTCAGTCGTCACGATCCAAAACAAAAGTCTCAAATCACAAACCTCTACTCCTTAAGACAACATGGCTTTAAGTTGCCTGTTTGCTCACAGGTATTTACAGAAAGTAAAAAAAAGAAAAAGAAAAAAAAGAATACAGGTACTGGATTTCAAGCTTACCCACTGTATTGGCTCACGCAGCTTCCCATCGAGGAACTCTGAGTACAAGGCAAGGGTGAATTTACATTCTAGCTAATGCTAATTGCACGCTGGCCATTGAAGAATCAAAACGTCCTTCTCTGCATGTGTAATCTTCTCCGTGTCTTTTTTCACTCTCCCTCTCTTTGAATGTTCTTACCTGTCTAAGGTAATGTGCATTTGCCAGCACTGAAGACCACGCCTGCTGTGAGCCAATAAATCTGCTTCCAGTTAACCCCTCGGTTGCCATTTGAAACAGAAACACTGCAGAATGACCTGTGTGACCAGTTTGTGACATGTAATAACTGGGCTGTTAGATTTTAAGGAAGCACACAATACTTCCACAACTAGTTGCATATGTCGGCGGCAGTTGTTAGTGCAACCAAGAGGGAATAACAAATGTGTTATAGAGAAAAGCTAATTTGAATGAAGGTGTTGATTGCACATAATCCAATTTTTTAGACTTAAAACTAATTGAACCTTGCAGTTGAAGAACAGCTTCCAATTCCCTCAAGTCAGTTCCCAAAGCACTGTGAGGAATTTACTGAATTCACATTCCACAAGCACATTCTTTCTGTAGATCATCGTCACATCTTCCTTCATTCACACCACCAAAAAGAAGCTTGAGTATCAAGGGAGATAAGCTATTTTCTGTTTCTCAAGGCCAAGATACAACTTTTTATCAATCACAATATCTACAATGACTAAGTAACTGACTGCCAAGATGCCAAGTGAGAAAATAAGTTACAAATTGACAAGTTCACAGTGAATGCTGTAAACAAAGGTGTCACAAAGGAATGTTTGTAAAGCACAGGTGTGGAGAAAACAGGGTAGACTACACCATCGGTGTGATGTCTGACATTCACTGATGTCCAACACTTATGTTTCATATGAGGAATACAGCAGTTTCAGTGCTGGAACCATCCCTGATGACTGAACTTGGAACTGACCAACACTGAACAGTCATGTGATTGTGTTATAAAGACATTCCAAGATCTGCATTTCATTCATATTTGACTACTAAATGTGAGACCTGAGGATTGTGGACTTTGTCATCATACTTTTGAGTAATATGCACTGGGTACTACAAATAATACAGCACATCCGAAAATAACCTCTTATATTAACAGCAAACGTGGCACATACTTGATTGTATCATATGCTATTAAGTGAGGGTAGAGACAGAATGGGGTCGAAACTCTTGACAGGATAGAAGAGTCAAATATTTCGGTGTTTGCAGTGCTTACGGCTCAAAAGTATAAAAGAAAAAAAAAATGTAGATGGAACAGTAAAAAAAAAAAAATTGACAGAGGAATAACAGTCGAGAGCCAAGCACCAGAAGGCATATAAAGGTGGCAGAGATACAGAGAGAGAAGAAAAAGATAATGGCAGTGTAACAGGAGAGTGAAAATGTAAGAGTTCATGTGAAATGATATAAGAAAAAACCTGAACAAGTTGAACTCACTAAAACTATGACTAACCAACTGCTTGTGCCAGATTCATCAGTTAGTGAGATAAGGAGTTTTCCTTAATTTGGAGAACAAATAAAATGGCTGATATTCTTATTGTTACATAACAGCATTTTTGTTTATTATTTATTTGGGGAAGTGGGGGCAGGTCTTGCGCAGAGCTGCTGAGACGACCATAAATGCTCTTCACCTGCAGAACTGCTTCCCCACTCAATCATGGCTTTGTTACATTCTCTTAGGTATTAAACCTTTTTTGTTTGTGGTGAAGAATTTGAACTTATTCACTTCCCATTTATGTAGTTATTGATTTGCCAATTGTTCATGTTTTATACATCTCTTTTTTAGTGAGGTCAGACTAGGCTTTTGTTTCGAGGAAGAATAGCAATAATGAGGCCTAGTTTTGTTTTGTTCCTTTCCTTAATTTTGACTGTTTTGTTTTACATTAAACATACATTAAAACTTGTTTTTTTGCACCTGGCTTCATTGAGTGTTGTGTGCATCCTTTTTCATGTGTTTGGAAAGGGACATAAAATGAACCCTAGTATCAGGGATAACACATCTTAGATCTAATCTTATATTGGTATTTTCCTATCATCAACAAAGAGTAGTCTTCAATATCGTTTAGGCTGTCCAAATGAATGCAGTGACCTCATAAGAATAGCCACAAACAATGTGTGTGTGGGTGAGAGAAAGAGAGAGAGAGAAGCTAAAGGCAATTATGACATTGCTCAACAGAGTAGTAGCGTAGATGTGATCTGACTGCAACTCAGTGATGTCCACTCCTGGAGGAAGAAACTGTGCATAAAGCTTGCTGTTCACTTCACGTTATAGGTAACATTAGGGAGGAGACAAACTGCAAAGTCTCAGCATGTGGCTGAGCAAGTGGGCGAGCAGACAAGCCAAAAAAAGATCAGACACCTCTAGAATCTGTGATGAGGGATCTGTATGATTAAGGAGAAGCACCCCGGGTATTTTGCAGGGGCAGCTGCAAATGGTTGAGCATTTTCATTTAATGCTGGAGGGGGGGGGGGTGCTCTGAGGGGAATGCTAAGACAGACATTGCATAGAACATCATTCAAGACCAGCACTAGGTGGTGTAGGTAGAATTTTGAATCGCTTACTAAGAAATTTGCTAAAAAGCCTTAAGACAAATGTATGCTAAAACTATTTATGTAAAAGCAATAATTATTTAACAATAAATCACAATGTTTTCACAATTATAGTCTATATTCATTGGAACATCTTTTAATACAGCAGTACCAAGAGGGTGAATAAAACGTCCAAAAAATTGTGAACAAATACCTGAGGTCTTTCCTGATGAGATCAACTCCAGGGCTTTGGCTGTCATCTGATGTCAGTTGTGGAGTTTCCCTGCACTCCTCTACTCGCAGTTCTCCTTCTCCATCACCAGGGGTGCTGCCACCGTCTGGTTTGTAGGTGAATATGATGGTTGGCTTCTGGCTGGGATCCTCTGGTTTGGCCTCAGTGAACCAGTGAGTCTGTTGGATTGGCGGTGGTGGAAGAATGTGAATGACTGTTCCATCAAGCCCGACCAGCTTGCCCTTCTCCTTCTCTTTCTCAGCCTTCTCTTTCTCTACCTTATGTTCGTCCTCATCTTTTCGCCGTCGAAAAAAGCTTCTGAAGGAAATCCAGCGTTTAGGTTTGGAGCTCTCTGTCAAAATACGTCGACCATCTCCACCCGGACTTCTTTCGCCTTCATTTGTTCGTACAGGAGAACTGGAGGCAGAGCTCTTGGTCCAGTTGCTAAAATGTCTTTGGAGGATATTAGAAGCATGGTATGGAGAAGATGTCGACCTAGGAGGGGGGAAGGGGGCACTGGGCTCTGAGCGGGGACTGGAGAGTGGGACAGCAGCAGAGGCACTCTGGGATTTAGACAAAACCTTTGTAGGCGTGTCCATTTTGGGTTTGGAAAGACAACCATCCGTTGCTGAAAAAAGAGACTTGGGCCTGCTGAGAGTCTCCATGGCATCAGGTGGGAGGGCATACAGTTCCTCAGAAATTATGTTTTTGGTTTGTGCTGACGGTGACTCGGGAGGAGATTGGGGAGGCTGGATGGAGGCCACAATCTGTGAAAGTACAGCACTGGCCTCCTCCCTATGACTTACCACTGGCACAGAAGTCATGACTAAGTTTAAATCATGATCTTTAGTGCAGGATGTATCTCCACTTGTCTTGCAAGTGCGTGTGACAGCATTGGCTGTGGGGCTTGGTTTGGGTAGGTTTGCAGTAATTGCAAGAACGGCAGAGGGATTTGTTGCAGTGGGAGAGAGGGCCCCGACTTTGGAGCTTATCACAGTACTTGTCACAGTGCTACAGTCTGTAGTGGTTCTAGGATGCAAATGTGGTGCTTTCATTGCTGCTTCAAGTGGAGATTTTGTGTCTTCAAAAGAGACTCTCTCTGATGTGCCTCTACCAGAGATTGTTTTATCTGTCGAAGTGGACTGGACACTCTCGGAGGATCCAATCTCTTCATATGTATGGCTAGCTACCCTATTACCTACACCTTTTGGCTGTGGTAGTTCCCCACTGAGTCCCAAAAAGCTCTTGTACACTGCTAAGTTGTCATATGCACTTGGATTGATCACAATGGGTACTTTGACTGCATTTTTGGAGCTGCGGGCATAAGTTGGCTCATCTCGAATAATAATAGGAAAAGGGGGCATGCCTGCATTATTAAAACTGTTGAATTTGATTTCTGATAAGTTAGGTGATTTCACAGGTACAGTTCGGGAAGAAGACAGCCCAGTAACAGGAGAAGTAGGAGCTGACTTGTGGTAACAATGTTGAGTAGATACAGAGGGGCCAGGTGTACCACTAACCCCACTATCCACTTTAGCTATCTTCTGACGAGGGCTTGTGCTTGATGTCCATACTTCCTGGTAGCGTGTGCTCCCTGATTTCTTTCGGGGGTTGCCTGACAAAGCAACAGATGTGGGTGATGTTGGCTTCACAGAAGAAGTTGGAGAAATGAGAGAGCCTGGAGACAGTGGCTGACCTAAAGGAGTGCTACAGAATGATGTGGGGCTGGAAGGCATTGACATGTTTTTGGTTTTTGAGGCAGAATCTAGAATATGTTCATCTTTGTTAGCCATAGATGCCGACACATCCACCACAGTATAGGGCTTACAGATAAGTGATTTTTCCAAATTTACTACACGGTATGGTTTTGCTTGCTCCTCTGTGGGGCTAAAACTGATTGTCACTGGTTGACCTGGAAGAGCCTGGGGCATTGGCAGGCCTTCTCTGCCTTCCTGATCTTCCAATCTAATAGCTAGGACAGCCTTGTGTGTTTCAGTCACCCTGAGAGGACTCAGTGCTCTGTGAACAGGCTCCCTTTTTGAAGGAGAAGCAATGGATACAGGTGCCTTAGGTGAAGTGGGAGAATGCAAGGCATTTTGAAAAGCACAGGGGACACTGCTCCCATTACTGGAAGTTGTTCGAGAATCCTCTGGATGTGATGATGATGATTCTGGAGAAGTAGTGGACTCTGAATTTGATAGAAAACCACTGCCGTGCATGTTATCAGAGCCATAAGGAAGTAGAATTCCACTGGAACCCATGGAAGGGTATCCATTTAAGATCTCATCATAGCTATCATCATAGTCCACGGCACATATCCGCTGTAGTGAGCGGTTTCGAAGTGGAACAGTATTCCACTTTTTCCCTGCAGCAAAGGGCACTGGAGACAACGTGGCAGCGCGGAAATTTGCAAAACGTGGTTGGCCTCGCATTCGGATCTCCATCGATAGTAACTCTTCATCACTTTCATCCCAACTTTCATGTTCATCATCCCTTTCTGTATCTTCCTCATCATCATCATCATCTTCTCCTTCACTAGAAAACTCTGGATAGCAAAAACGACCTCCCTCTGTGCTGATGACCTCAGTGCTGTCACTGAGAGATACCCGTTTTTGAGCAGTACCACCACCACCCCCACTACTGCTGCTTCCTAGGGCCAAACAGCTGGAGGCTGGAAGGCCTCTTTCCAAGGACCGTTGGTATGAAGTATTGATTCGTCCCCAAAACGTGTCCTTTGAACATGAAAGGGGTGTGGGACTGAGGCCAGGTCCTAACCCAGCAATCTCTTTTAATACATCCGTCAGTCCGCTATTGTTGTTATTCCCACTAGGGGTCCTTGGACTAAATTGTCCATAGCCCTCAATCTCCTCTGTACCATCCTCTCCTTCATTGTTGTTGCCGAGCCCACTCGGCCTCTTATGGTTCAGTCCATTGCGATTCCACACCGTGAAGGCAGATTCTTTGCTCTGTTCTATTACGTTTGGAGGTGGTTGCAGGTTGCCATCTGAATCCAGCCCTGCAGAGGAACAGGGCAGCATCATAGTCGGCTTAACAGCAATGGTAGGCTTTTTAGCTACTGGTGGACGGAAGTTTCCTGAGCGGGCCGACCCAATACCAGCCCTTTGGGAAATGTTGGTAAGGTTAGGGTTGGTTCTAGCTCCAGCAGTGAGCGGATGGTGTTGCTGGATTGTTGGAAGCTTTTGCTCAGACGGAGGCTTCCCTCCACCACTCTGTGCCAGACAGTGCAGACTTTTGGGTTTAAAGCAGTTCTTGCACTCGCCTGGTTTCCATACGTGTTCGGTGAACGTGCTGCAGGCGGACATGGTTGCTGGTCCAGTGAGGCAGCGTATTGCGTCAATGGACAGGAAACCCCGCCATGGAGCTTAAGATGACGGGAACTGATTGTTGTACAGCAGTGATGATGAGTAAACACTTTAGCCTCGAATGTGAAGGTTAATGGACCTAAAAGAAAAGAAAAAGGGAGAAAGGTCTTGATTAAATTTTGCATTTACTAAGTGAGTGAACAAAATGCATTTGTTTATCTGAAAATGTGGAAGATGAAATGTTAATGAACATAGCAATATTTCTTGAAAATCGTATACTGTAATGGCAAAACCAGTGTCGTCACAAATGTATGGCCAGTTATTTGAGTTGGCAGTTTAAAATAAATAGTTTGAACAATTTTTGTCATCCCAGTTGTCAGTCAACTCCTTAAATCCTCAACAAACACCCGTCATTTCGTTATGGATTGGGTGAATGGATGTTACAAAATCAAAAAATCAAAATTCTGTGAGAAACTTACACATTTGTGCAGGACCATAATACTATCCCTCACATGATAAATTTAATGTCATGGTACAGTTACATTAATGAAGGATAAAGTGGTAAATAATGAATGTATGGATAGACTGAACTGAAGTAAAGAAGGTTTGGATTGCATTGTTACAGTGCCTCCATTAGGTGGCAAACTTTCTCTACTTAGCTCCTTGTTGGTCAGTGATCTCTCTCACAGCCCATAGCTGGAGCAGAAAAAAAGCAAAAGCAGAAAAGGCAGAAGTGAAGAGGATTAAGAGAGCTTATTTCTGAATTGCTGTCCTGTGTTGTATAGTTGGCTGTTTCAGCCAGGCTTAGGTGCTATAAAAGGTACTGATATTGTCACCGAATCAAAAGCTCAAATTCCCTAAATCCTATGAAGTAGTGCAGCTACACGGACAATCGAAAATAAGAAGTGCTGCAGCTGAGCTCACATGTGCTGAAGTCTGATAAATAGCACAGAAACAGCATCTATCACGTTCACATGTTTACAGTTAAGTCTGAAAGTAGAGGAATGAAAAAAAACAAAACCTTTTTGTTGTTGGCTCAACAACCCACCAAAAGTAGACTTGAAATTAAACCACTGAGAGAGGTGTTGTGGGAGGTTATAACCGTTTAAAGCTGTGTAAGACAAGCAGCTCTTTAATGAAAGTGACTATAATTTTAATTAAATTCAGCCGAGGAAAGATTGTAAACATAATGACTCATTTCAATGTGCTCATTAAGCACAAGACACAAAAATGCCAAGTATTGTATTTCAAACACGGTTGAGACAATTAATACAAAAAGGGTTTCAAATGTTAATAAAATAATCAGTGTTGTTTCTAATATTTTTTTATAGGTAATACACAAAACAAATCCCTTGAACAATTATAATTTAATCAGATTTTGTTATGTAACAAAGACTGACATTTCAAAACCGAGGCACAAACATTATCTTGAGTTATCGGCACCAGTGCATACATATCAGATGCATCCTGTTTTCTCACCCTGCCAGGTCATAGTGTAGCACCAGGAAGCCATATTCTTTTGTTTTTCTTTTTAAAAAATTAAACTGCACTCTTCATAAGCACCCTAATCCTTTACACTCAACCTACAGAAACCCTCCCACCCTTACACTGTGCAATCCGTTTTCACATCTCAGCGACAGGTTTAAGGCAAACAGTCTGTCTCACCTTTAATCGACAGACTATGTGGTGACCCACGCCTGTGATTCATCAACTAAAGCTGGAACTGTGGTTAAATATAATATACAGGGATGGGTGAATCAGTTTTCTCATCCATCTGACAAGGTCATGGGTGACAGTTCCTGTGTGGAAGGGTGTTACCATGACAACTCCCCTGCCCAGGGTCAGGGACAATTAAGTAGGAACTACTGAACCAAACTTTGCTGAACATCTTGATGGTCGTCTAACAGTGCATCCTCACATGAAACACAGACTGTAATTCAAATATTGTTTAAAACTTGTCCTCCGAGAAACCGCACAGGACTTCTTTCATTGTTTTTCACAGATGTAATGCAGCTGCTGCATAACTTAGAAAAGGCAGACAACAAAAGGCACTAACACGGTTATTTTGATTTTCTTTTTCCACACAGAGAAAAAGTTAAATAGGTTTTGTTGGAAGCACACCAAACAGACCATCTTTGAAACTACATTATTTCTTCCCTGACGGACAGCAACATTGTGGCAAGTGGAACAGTTTTCTTTTTGAAACCGAGATAAAAGCTTCCTTATTGTGTTTACTCTCTTCTGGGGCAGCAAGATGAAATTATGAAAAGCAGCTTCCCACGGTGCATTCTAATGAGATAATTCAGTCGTTCACACTTTTGTGTTTCCTATCGTGCTTCTGAGATTCAAGCAATAGCCAATACATGTCACAAATGCACAACACCAACAAAAAAAACCCAGTGGTGAATGTGACATTACCATCTTTTCCTTTTCTCTCTCTGCCAATATTGGAATTCTGTTGTCGTTTGATTTCAGTGGGGGCCGATAGGACACCACAACCTCCAGCATCACCCAGAAAAACAAACAACTTATTTACATTTCAGTTTCTTGCAGTAACTGGCAAGTCTCCACGACATAAAAATCTGGGATGACAGATATGCCATGGGGACAACACAATCCCATCTGGCCACCAGTCCTTTTCCTAAACATTGGAGTCCAATATATTTAGGTCACACAGCTCACATATTCAAATTATAATAACCACACAGAAATATGATGAGGATCTCTTTAAAATAAGCACTCGCTCTTGTTCGTGTCATCTCTTTGTCACTTATGAATGATTGTTTGTGTTTGTAGGTGTTCCTACTGCTGTTTTTGTGTTACTTTGATGATGCAACACACCATGGAATGTGAAGAATTACATTACACAAATTGGTTTTTCGATACAAGAATGCAAACACACAAACTATATATTTTTTTCCTGGAGACCGCAACGTCTTTGATGAGAAACACCATAAAGGGAAAACCAAGTATATGGTTAACTTTACGGTAAAGAAAATGTACTTATTCATTGTTAACAATCAAACCATTATTGGTAAGTAAATTCTGCTACTGCTATACTGAGAAACAACAACATTGGGAAATTAATTATAAAAAAACAAGCCACCACTTTGTTTAGTATATAAGTTATTCTTCTCAGTCTTAGTCTGTTTATCACTGGTTTCCCTGTCTTGAATATTTAATGAGGCAGTGAAGCATTAGTGATGACTTTCTGAGGTAAAGGAATGGCTGCTTACCTTATAAGATGTCTATCTTATAAAATACAAATAATATGATTGATTTTTTACACAGAAAAAACAGCTGTGAAAAATGTGGTTTTAGTTGCACAGTGTGTGTGTAATACGTAAAGAAGCTGCATGTATTTTCCCTGTTTTAACGTAATGTTCCCTTCCTTTTCACACTTTTTTTTTCTTATTTTTCATCTGCACTTCTTCTAACCTTATTCTTGTGTTTTCAGTCTTTGTCTTTGTTGCTCGACGTTTCCCACCCGGCTTAAAAATATATTCTAATTCATCTTTGTCTTCACACAGCCAAAAAAAAAACGAAAATAAAAAATGTTATTTAGCCTTTTTCTCACTTTTTGCTCTTTCCTCTGAGATATGCAAATCAGCCCCGTCTTTGCTTCCAACAATACTAAAAGAAAACATCACCACCCAAACTCACCACACACGCCCACCTATGCACACACACACACACACACACACACACACAGAGAGAGTGTGTGTGTGTGTGTGTTAGAGAGAGACCTACTTCTATATCTCAGAGGAAAACATTGTTTGACTGTCTCTAAATATAAATCTGTCATATATCTGAGAGTAAACTAAAATATAAATCAATACGATAAAAAAAGTATGTATGCTTTGTCACTGTTTTGAATGTGACTACATGTCAGCAATAAATTAGAACCCAACGTTGCTCCTTGTGGCTTTAGTTCAGTTCTTTGTGATGTAGCTGTGAGTGAGCAAACATTAATGAGAGGCAAAGTGAAAAGTGCTTTGAAACAAAGCACTATATAAATGCAATCCAGTTCATAATAACAATGTGTATTGATTTCTCAACTTTACAGTTAATATATCTCTTTGGTGCTTTTGCAAAGTGAATGTACTGTACACACCAATTTAACTGAACAATTGTTTATTTTAGGTTAATTATGGTGTTGCAACTACTTATTATTTTCTCAATTCTTTCTTAATGGATGCAATGTTTTGTATAGGAGCCATACAGTATATCAGTTTCTATTTTATTGGTGTCCTCCTGAACACCAGGGGGCGTAATGGTAAAGGCTGAGGCTGGCCAGAAGAAATGTCACTGATCACTGGTGTTACTAATTTTGAGGAAGCAAACAGTTTGTGACTGTTTTTTTGACTGTTGGAAGACGTGTTGGATTTTTATGGTTTCAAGACTTTGTGTGGAAAACTTATTGAAAGTAGCATCGCAACAGTGTGGATAGTGCGCATATAAATGTGTTTTGATTTAGAAAGTTATACGAAGGTTTCGGTATCAGTTTCTCCGAGCTGCGCGTCAGAACAATCTACCTAATCTATCTAATTAGCAATCAGTAGCGGCAGAAATTGGGACTTGGCCACTACATTTTGTGTCAGACAAAACATATAAGGTCCATAGTTACATTATCAGATTAAAAAAATAATAATCCAATTTATCCATCCTTTTTCCACTCTAGTTTTTTCAGTAGAAGTGAGCATTCCCATCTGTACACTCCAATATTCCAATAGGCCACACACAAAGAAATCTTACAGGAAGGACATCTGCAAAAGTGAACGGAAACTATACGTACAATACAATGATGCATGTAAGCACACTCACCCACTTTCTCACTCACCACATCTCTCCATGCCTATATGCATGACTCATAATATATCCCACTTTAATGTGTGCCACGTGTGGCTTTCTGTCAATGACAAATATTAACCAAGAACAAACCAGCAAAGCTTTACGGAAATGAAAAACTAAGATAATCAAACATCTGATCACACTGGGCAGCTTTCTGCACTCGCAGAGTTCGCAGTCAGATGAGATGCAGCATTAGCCCACGACCTGTGACCATCTGCTCCTGGTTTGGTAGCAGCAAACACTGGTCTGATGTTGTGCCATGCAAGATGTTACACAACACCAGCTGCACCCACCACCACACACACACACACACCAGTCCCATGGGACTATAGTGACATCCATGTTTATATAGTACGTGATGGGTCATGGATGGATTAACACACTAATTGGGTGGAATAAAAACTAATTTCAATGTTTCATCATCTATTTTTATGCTTTCTCTAAATAATACTATTAAAACACTGCATTATGTAAAACAGAAAAAACTTCTGTACATACACCGTCCTTTCATCCATCCCATACACCTGAGACTTCCCTCATCACTTCCCCCATAAGTCATAGCTCAGTGTCATGACACACCAGAGAAAAAACTCATTATGAGTGAGATCAAGCATTTGGGATCTGTCAGAGACACACTGCCAAGATGTCGCTGTGCATTTTGCAACCAGTAAGTTTCAGCCAGGGAATAGTGTCACCGCTGTTAGCGCGTCTCTACCTGTTTCCACCAGGATCAATTGATCCTGACACAGGCAGAGCAATGACTAGCTGTTTGTGTGGCTTCACGGAAAAGGAGGGGATTGATTTTAGCGAGATTAACTGAGTTTATAATTAAATAAGACATGAAAAAGTAACATTTTCTGGATCTTCTAAGAGTAATATTACAGTTCTACTTTTAATATACCCACACAACTACTGTCAATCAAATAGTGCCTTAATCCCCTTTTTGCAGTATTTATTTATTTATTATTTATAACTCCAATGTGGTGAATCTGGCATTGCCTTATAATGCCAGGCCATGGAGTACCAGGAAACATCACAGTTTTCCTTTACAACCTCTATTTTGTTCATAGAGGGGAAAGATTTTATGGAGAAAAATGGTCCAATCATTACATAACATCCAGTGGTATCCTTTATTTAAGCAAGTAAAATATCCTTTACAAAAGAGACCTAGGCCAATAACAATGAATCACTCTATTAGCGAGTACAACAAAGAAATGCGTGTGGGGTTTTTTTTCCCCTGTAAAAGTAAACATTAAGGTTTAGTTTCAGATCCACTAAGGCTGCATGAAGGAAGTACAACAATAAGTACCGTCTGCACGGGCAGTTGCTCCAGCATATGGAAGTCACAGACTGAGAAAGCAGCTGTGTGACTTTTTATAATTCTGTGAAACCACAGCAACGTGGGGACTTTACTTACATGCCAACATTGTCTCTGGTTTAATTACAATACTTACAAAGCAACAGCTTTGCACCGTCACGAAGGACAATCACTGAAGCAGAATATTCTGGAACAAGAAATTCAGTGTAAAGAGAAGTTACTGAGAACTACAATTCCAAGCGAACGTGTACAAGAAACGTGACCATTGAAGAAAAAAAAGAGACAGAACTTTTGATCCAAATCCAACAGTCACCTGTCCACAGAAATGCAATGTTTCCCCCCTGACATAAGTCACCGTGTTGAAAAAAATAAGTCAATTTACCACCCGGAGCACGTGTTTAGAGAGTGAGTGGAAGCTCTCTGAGCCTGGTTTATAATGGTGGAGTAACTGAAGCTGACAACTGAAGCCACGAGGAGATGGTATACAGGATTTTCTGCCGCTTTACAGCAGAGGGCTTGAGCGACGATACAGCCGTGTCACTGAGATAGACGAGAGCAGAATAGACAAGAAATGGGAAGAGAAGCCGGGACAGTGGGAAAAAGCTGTGTACTCGGTTGCTTGGTAAGGCAACAACAATCCAGCCTGTCATCACGAGTCAAAAGAATCCACCATCATTTATTCAATAGGTTATTTTTTTTTTATGAAAGCATCTACTTAATAGTATAGTTTTTCTTAGAAGGTGTAGGCATCTATTGCCTGACTGACAAAATATTAGCATTAGACAGTCACCAACCCAACCAAAAACAACACATCCGTTTCCTTTTCTATCTTTTTTTTTTATCAATAAATCAATATTTTCACCAAGTCATTGTAGGGTAACTTACACCCCCCCCCCCCAGCTGCCAGCACAGCAAGTACAACCACAGACTCTAAAGAGATGAGTTTAGCACTTTTGCGAAGGGCATGACGACGGCTGTAAATGAAGCGCAGGTTGCATTTAGTGCCTCCTTTCCTCATATTTGCTCAGCTCATACGGCAATTTACGGCGATGACCTTCAACCATGCCCCCCAGCTTTCCGAGCAGCAGCACCTTCAAGTGTAGCTCGTATATGAGTAACTACACTTCACTTATTGTAACAGGATTCTTTCAGCATTCACTGTAATTGGTTAAACAAAAAAAAAGCAAGATGCCAAGGGACAAGTAATAGGAAATTACATCATCTACAGTAGAGGACAATGGCAGGTTCAGCAAAATCTTTATGAGCTTTGTGTGTCAGCAAAACCTTTCTGAATCATAACCAACTTGCACCGTATAAATTCCAATTTTAACCAACTTTTAGCTTATATCCAGAGAGAGAGAGACGTTTCCACTTGTGTTTCAGGTAAAATCATCTCAGCAGTCATACATTATGTTGCTTTTTTTTATTTGTTATGGACAAATGGACATTAAAATTGAAGTATGAACTCTGTCTGTCTGATAACTTTGTCTTTGTTGAGATTAAAGTGAGCTTATGTATTGAATTTAAGATATAAGAGGCTAGAGTAGCTGAAACAAAGTGTTATTCTACAAATATCAGCTTCTGTCCGAGAGTAAACAGAGGAGCTCCAGGGTGACGTCAGCAGACAATCACCGCTCTCTGGGTTTACGAGGGGTACGAGAGAGGGAAGCCCATGTTCACAAGTATTGATCGAGCCAAGGCCAGTGGAATAAAAGATGGATTCTCACAGGGTGTGATGAATCCTGTTAAAAATGTAAACCCCCCATAGAACAGATCAATACATATGGATTACAAGCAGCCAAGTTCCCAAATAAGATTTAGTCCTGAGATCAATATTTCAGGATGTGCAAATAATACCTGCCATGATATAACATTAACACTTTTTCCACTATTGACTCACTTGGCCAGCAGACCCGTTTTATTGCCCTGCTTTATTTTCAGGTGTGTGTTGACTTGACATTAATAGGCCTTGCTGGGAAAAAAAAAAACTTCTAATAGCATAGATGAAAAAAATATTTATGTGTCCCAATTAGCAGTAGATAGTTACATGGACATGGATATGTTTAAGATGACCCTGCCAGTATAACATGTTTTGGGTAAAAGATGATGAATCCTCTTCATTATTGACCGAATTGGTCAATTAAATGATCCTATTTCAAGTTCTTACAACTACTTTTACTGCACTCATTGGTTATGTCTGACCCCGGAATGATAAGACCAGTTTACATTTGCAAATTAATCTCTTCATTTTGGATTTTAACCACACAAAATATCTTTGTGTGGAACTGAGACCAACCAGAATAACAAAATGTATGACATGCAGGGCTCCAGACTAACCTTTTCTTTTAGGTACATGAACATTTTTCAACAAGCCGCCTTCAGTGCCACAATTTTAGGGGGTTGTCGTCTTTTTTGTTATTTCCCATATACATTCATACTTACGTAAATGATTGTAAACAAGAATATGGTGTAGGTAAATGTTTGTCTTCATTAGAAGCACAAATTGCTTGCACTCTAGAACCTTGGCATTTAAAGCAACCAGCAGAGCTACATGGTAAATTCAACTTTTAGTGTCTCGCTTGTCAAGAAACACACTTTGTTTGTTCTTCTTTTAAAGAAATAATACAACCTCTATTGTTTCTAATTCCTTACAACCACCAGCCTTCTTGAATGTGAACAGAAAATACTATCGTGGCTCCTTTCTGTCTGTGATTGTATTATACTATTGGAATGTTATCCAAAGGCTTGTCCCGAGAGACACTTTTACGGTCCAAACAAATCAGCGAGCTGACAACACGCAGACCACCACAGGGAGCCAGACAAGAGAAAATAAGTGAGTTTCTCAGCTTTCTCTGAACTTTCTCAGCTGCTTCTGGGTACATGCCAAAAAACCAAGATCACAGAAGCAACTCGCACAATCCAACCTTGTGAAATAAGTTAAATCTCATATAGTACAAACAGTAAGCAGCAGCAACTCTGAAAATTCGTTCATGAGTCAAGTGCTCATTCATATTGATGCAACACAAGAAGGACTGGGTGCAATGGAATGAGTTAATGGCTTGGATGGCCACAAAGCCTTTAAATCGTGAGATAAAATCAGGAATAATGCATGTATACATTCTGTACATTAAATGACTAACATATTCCTCCCTTGTGTTTCCTGTACATCTGTGGATTCCTCAAGCCTGAAGATTTTCCAACGTAAACAAACCGAAAACATTGGAGTGTAAAAGCCCCGTTAGTCGCAGTGTTGACAGACTGTGATGAGTAATGTGACAGGCTCATTATAAGCTGACCTCTTGCTAGTTCAGAGACAGATTATATACTTAGAAAAGGCCATTCAAGAACCACTGGAAAAACCATGTCCTCGAGGCAGAAGCGAGGTTCAGCTGTCAGTGTCAGTGGTTTATCAACTCAACATGACTGGCTGTGCAGTTTAGTTTGTTTTAGTTTTTTACATAAAACATGTGCATGTAGGAACATGTGTGTAGGGGACATAGCAAACAACAGCTAATTTGACACTTGGGTTAATGTAAGTTACATAAATAAAACATGTTAAAATGAAGATTTAATCCTCAGTGACAAAAAGACGGTGCACATATCGTGAATGTAAACTTATTATATTCTTATATTGAATTGCATTCCTGTGAACCAGTGAGAAAGTATCACTAGCAGAAACTTAAAGATAAGAGTAAGAGAGGGAGCGCAAGGCTAAAAAAATAGAAAGAAATGAGAGAGCAGCAGCAGCAGCATTCCAGTGCAGTGTTTGGTATTGTGCAAGCTCTGGGAGAGTTGTTGGGAGTCTGGTCTGGGAAAAAGAGCTAGTGTAGGTCTCTGGGGAGACAAACCCACAGCCTAACAGACAAACACCAGCAAAGTGGCAGAGCAGATATAGCCAGATGTGTGGGAGTGCAAACTACACACACAAAAACAACACAAGATATATGACCTTCATTCATTCCTGGCGTTAACACGCATCTTTTGTGATCTGCCCAGGAGTAGAAAGCCGCACGTTTGTCAGTTCACTCGTCAAAAATGCCTCCACACGTGCCACTTGTGGATCATCCCACATGCCTGCTCTAAGGACTCTGAAATTGTATGTATTAGTTGGCACATGTGTACATCCATTTGAGTATGAAATAATAAAAGTAAATGCGTACGAATGGAAATAGCCAATACTGTAAACATGTTCAACTGAAAGTAAACACAAGGCAGTTTTTGCAGAGCTATCAGACAAATTTATGTGCATAACTCCTACTTGATCACATAAATTCTGAACAGGAACAAAATGTTCCTTGTATAACTGGTAAAATCACACTGCATGCCGTCTCGAGCAGAGTTCACAAATTCTTTGTCACTGGAGCAGGTAAAAATGTGCAACATGATCATCGCAGATTAAAAAACTTGGCTCTGTCTTTTTTAAGCTTTCAGGGAACCATTTTTGTAGAGGAAAACAGATCTCAACTTTCCAGAGTTGTACGACATGGTGCAATTATTATCCTGAACACTTACTTTGAAATTCCAGAAACTCAGAAAAGTAGTCTATATCACGAAGCACAAAGAAAACAGTCAGGAGGTGAGGTGATAAACCTCTGCTCTTTGACAGTGTGTAAAAACTTGCTATTCAGTCATGAATGTATGAAAACGTACAAACTGAGACATCTAAACAACTGCAGCAGGTCTCTAATCTGGATTGGGGGGCTATAAATAACAAGCATGTCATTATCAGATTTTTTTTTTTTTATCTCTCTCACATTTTTTTTTTCCGTCTATCTCGCAACCACACGGTGGTATTCAGTCACACGTACGTTCATTCACTCTCACTCCCTCAGGTTCACTTGCTCACGGTCTCCACACTCTAGTGTAAAACTGACACAGAGATAAGCCAGAAGCAGGTTGATGACGAGAGCTCCTGAAGGTTTACTCCCCGCAGACTAACATCTCCACTCGCTCTGCAACCCCCCCACTGAGGAACAGCTCTAAGCTTATCTCGCAACCAGGAAACACTGAAGGTAGCAGCATCACAGTGAGCGCTGGCATGACAGTGATGTGCGCACTGAACGGCGAGCCACTTGGGATCACAGGGAAGTCTTATGACTTCAGAGATTATAACATCACATTCTGTGAAGACTGCGTGCGCGAGTGTATCTAGATTTTCAAGACGAGGCATGCAGCACGCTCACTTCCCTGACAATGCGAAGTTCTATCCTCTATCCGTCAGCTGCTTTGTCAACCTCTTTGTTCTTAGGTATATTTAAGATCTAAAAACTGAAGTGAATTAACAAAAAAAAGTATGTATGGTGGTTACATCAACAAATATTGAAATAAAAGTGGCGCAAAGATATCCTAGAGTGCCCCTGTAGAAGATATCATTAAAATAAAATAGGGTACGCTTGATAATTTTGCACTCAACTTCAGCCTATGCCTGCCTTAATTAGTCTTTCAGAAGTGCAAGCATGAGAAACAGCGTATAGGCAGAATATATAGGGAGCTACAAAAGACAGAAACAGCCCCAAGATAAAACTGAAGCTAGTGGAAAAACTCGTCCTACTTTCTCCGAAGAACAATCGCCTGCTTCTGCTGCTCAAGTGTTCAACTCAAGAGACAAACGAGAAAGGGTGGAGGCAGATTTGATAACAGTTTGCAATTACGACCAAAAGAATGACACTTTTTTTTGTGTGTGTGTAGACATTCTATTCCCTTTCTCATAGTGGCGTTGGACTGTTAGGCCAACAAAAATGGTAATGGGCTGATTTAGCTAATGGTTTAAACATCTCTGCCTGTTAACTGTGCTCTTTGGAGAATTACTATCCCAGACCAAAAACCTGGCTCAAGTTTGAAGATCATTCACAGCTGCCTACTGGTGTTATTGTAATAGGTGATACACTTGATTGATGGGAAAGAAGACAGAATTATATATATGAAATCAACACTTTTACTAATTAATCAATTGGATTGACTGACTTTTTGATACACTAAAAAAACATGATTTTTCAGCTTCCTATGGTGCTTTTGGTGCGCACCAAATGACGGTTCGGTTCTTTTGCGTAGGTGTGAATGTAATCTCGGTCCTTTGGTGCGCACCAAATCAACCGATCCGAGACCTGCCTGACGGGGTGGTCTCGGACCTCTTTATCCACCCTACTTTGGTACGGTTCCTCTGGTGTGAAAGCAACCAAACCAAATGGGACTAAATGGTCTAGTTTAATGCATTATGGGTATGAGATACGGGATTACCCCTGATTTCCACTCAGCAGCATGGTTTTGCGCCGTTCTCTGCCCAGCTTCAGTCCCCACCGGGCCATCAGCACAGCGCAGCCTTGCAAGCCAGCCATATTCACACAAGAAGCCGCGGCGTGCCCGGTGGAGATGTTCACATTGATTAGAGTGGCAGCAATCTGCTCTGGTGACCGCGGCGCTTACGTTCTGCAGCGGTGACACACCCGGTGGAAATCGGGGGTTAGTCTGGTTCTGGTGCCGATGGTCTTCGCGGCCTATTGTTTAGTTTAGAATTATGCATATGCGAAAGCAAAACGTACCCACGTCTGTTTGATACATTGTAACATTTTTCTGACTGGTGCGGACCAAAGCAATCTATAGGTGAAAAACTATAGGTGTGAAAAGTACCCTTAGATGCCAGTATTTCCAAGACATTGGAGAACATCATTTCAAGTTTTGGGAAACACCAATGACTATTTTCTAATATACTGTATATACTGTTCATGACAGTAGTGCTTGAAGAGGAAAGACACCAGTTTCAATGTGAAATCTGTCAGGAAAGAAGATTTTAGTAACACAAAAGAAGTATCCCCATTGAGTCCATTGTGTTTTTTTTATTAATGGATTTTTTTGTTTTAAATAGAAAGAAAGAACTTCTATTTTTACAAAACGAGCAATTGGAGAGGTGCAATCCAAGAAAGATGATACTGCCACCCTATACCACTGCTGCTTTCAGGAGGAATGCAAAGGCAGTGAAGGTTTGAAAGCAGCAGATTCGAGCTCTTTGTGCAACAACTCACACAAGGTAAAGTTAGACTTTTTTTTGCAACTGCTCTAAAACTAGTAAAGTGTCATTAAAAAAAGAATGTTTCTACATTTAGGTTTGTAGGGTTCAGGGAGAGATTTAATAAAAGTACATTATTTGACACAAATATTTTTCAGTCAGAAAGTCAGAAACGTGAAATTATAGATACTTTGAATGAGTCTCTAAATAATAAGAATAAAAAAGGCATTATTTCCACACAAAAAAAGACTGTCCCTCGTGTGTGAGTATATTCACGGTCTCAATGACGTAATTAAAGACAGGGTAGTTCTCTGCAGTTCCTGTCCAGTGCAGGGCATTAATCTACATCGTCATAACCCAAACACAGATGTTACATCTGTGGCGGAGGCTGAGCACATGTTAACAGCGCAGGACACAAACCCGCCGAGACAAAACAACACAGATGGCTGCTTTCTCACGAGCTCACACTCAGGCATATGGATCATTAGCAAGACAATAAATGAATGACAGTTTCCTCCACAAGCAAATGTCAGTACCTCTGGGAAAGAGAATCATTTTTAGAAGGTATTGTTGCCCATTTTGATCGACATTTTTGAGTTGTAAATGGCAAAATAACTACATGAGAAAGAATTATCACACAACTTAGCTGCTGTGTAATTTGGGGTTAAGGTTGGGTTGTGGTCATTGTTTTGATTTATGGCCACTTCACTTTTCTGCTTCCATCTCACTGCTCTCTCCTCAGAGCTCTTTAGGAATCCATTCAATTTCTTCATGACAGAGCAGTTTGACCTTTAGGGCCCGATGTTCACGACCAGTGTAAACAGCTCTCTGATTGCTTGGTAATTTCCTCACTATGACACTGACTTAAGGTGCATCTGTACAGGATTTAGGTATAAAAACATGTTTACAGTATCTGTTGTCCACAGCTGCTTCACACTGAATGTCAAAACCTTCTCTGTGTGGTCATAAATTACAGCCGCCTTCTAAAGGCAGCAAGAGAAATAATATGCTCATCAATCTGTGATCAACCGCAAGTAGTGTCATAATGTACGGATGACCACCGACATCAAATTATATGCAGATGACACTCAAACAGAGTGGAAGATGCTGAGCAGGCTCATCAATCCAGTTCATCATTGCCTCCTTTCTAATGTTCTATCAATCAAAAGTAGCACTTTTTTATAATTTATTATGACAATACGAAACAGCTGTCACATGATATAATGCGACCGTTGTGATGTCACGTACAGTAAAAAATTAAATTGAAATAGTGTCAACAATGGAGCGTCCATATAAAAGCTGTCGTTTTGCACCGCTGATGATGATGATCAGTGTTTATACTAATACTTATACTAATACAAATTAGAATTTAGACAAACAATTTATATTGTGAATCAAATCAGCAGGTGGGCATGGAGACAACCTGCTGTTTTGAGCTTTGTCTGGTTTTGTCTGATTTTTCTGCTTCTTCATATCTAAATTATTTTTCCCATGTTTATTTGCTCCATATAACAAAGAAAACAATTAAAACTGAATAATTTTGTTTTGTGGGCAACACAACATTAGAGAACATCATCACTGGAAAACAATCAGCATTTTATGGACCCAAAAACCTATAAATAAATAAAATATCCACAGATTAATCGAATTGAACAATAATTGTTATTTCTAGCCCTACTATTTTGTCAAAAATATTGTTTTTTATAGTTTAAGTCAGTTTCGTCATACTAACACCTGCATGTAATGGGGGCAGTGAATAAACAAACAACAGAATAATTAACACAGCACCAGTGACTAATCACTGGTCCATGGGGAGTTGCCTTTGCTCACTTCACATCCACTTTTGGAGTCACAAAAATGATGCTGCAAATAAAGCCACAGAACGGCATTTACTGCACATCATAAACAGATGAATTGGTTAAAGTCATTACTTCAAGTTTTGCTTGCTGCATGTGCAAACTGAACAACCATTAACAGCTTGTGAAGACATGAGAGAAACGCAGATGGAGAAACATACATACATGCACACAAAGAGAGAGTATACTCACACCAATGAATCAAGCAGCAGCAGCAGCAGCAGCATGAGCAGGAGCAGCCATGGAGTCCAAGCTTATGAAGCAGAGAAAACCTACTGCTGAAACCTACAGAGAGAGAGAGGGAGGAAGAGGGAGAGAAGAGGGAGAGTTAATTTAGTTTGCCTGACAAAGATCATTTAACAATGTGTCTCATTTTTAGAGCAAGTCCTTGTTATGGCATGGCGTCATAGAATAGATACTAGATGTATTGGTGCATTTAGCACTCCGGCTATGAACACGGAAAAACATGGGCACATCATTACACTAATGGGCACCACTTGATGCTTTTGAATCCATCTGTGGCCTTGGGGTGCATCTATAAGACCAAACTAGTGGGGGGCAATGGAGGGGTGGCAAGAATAATTCTAGAAAGAAAGATATACATTTGAAATAAATAACCATTCAAACAATAAATAAATATCATTAGCTATCTACCCCTGAAAGGATTCTGATTCTGACATTTCTTCCATCTGGGTGAAACAGCGCTGCATGTCATTTCTGAAGGTCTGTAATGATTAAAATGACACAGTGGAGATTTCAAAAAATGTTACATCATTATATGAATATAGGACAAAGACCCATCTATGGTTTCATCTTCAGACACAATGACAACGAATGACGCAGGCATTGCATCTTTTCGTTAACCTGGGTGGTTTGGTTTGATGTCTGAAGTCGTTGCTGACAGGATTTGGCACCATTTGTCTATCCATCTAGAAAATTTTAAAAATGATGGACTGACAATCTGTCCTAGGTATACACCACCTTTCGCCTTACGTCAGCTGAGATTGGTACAGCACTCAGCATGACCCACATGTGGAGGATAAAGCGTTAGAATAAGGATGGATGGATACCGGAAAGCAGCGAAATAGAGCTTTGCGCCCATATACTTGTCATTACGGTAGCCCTCAAGACTTCCGCGGAACGACCGTCCAATCACAGACAAGATTCACCAGCGTGTCAGTGCCGTAATTGCTAAATGGTTGAATAACTGCCAGATATCGAAAGTGAAAGTTATGTACAGCCATAAAATCAACATAAATCCAGGCGGCCTCATTATCATGATGGTCATGAGAGGTTCTAACTGTCACGATCATGATTATTTTACTGTTCATGAACATATATGACAATATTAAGGATCCTGTAAAGCAAATCCAGCATTGTATGTCTTCACACATTGTATATGTTACAAAATAGTGGCTGAGAACATGTCAAGGAAATGTATTGAGTAAAGAATTTTCAAATTTTCAGGCACCATTTAACGGCCCTCTCCCCCGCTCACTCGTGACTCACTGTTCCTGCTTCTTTTTCCAGCTAACTGAGATGTCCTTGTCCTGCAAACGTGTCTTACCTGAAGGTAAAAGCGAACAGAAACGCTCTGAGACTTTATCTAAAATTCCTAAAGATGAGAAAATTAAGTAGAGAAGAACAGAAAGAGGAGCAGACTCCTGCTGTGAAGCTGCAGGTGCTGCTGATAAAGAGAGAGAGAGAGCGCAAAAGAGAGAGGGTGGACTGCTGCTAAATTAGCTCTCCAATTTAATTTTTAAACACTTTGCAACTAATCAC
Source organism: Microchirus variegatus (assembly GCF_963457635.1). NCBI lineage: Eukaryota > Metazoa > Chordata > Actinopteri > Pleuronectiformes > Soleidae > Microchirus > Microchirus variegatus. The sequence goes on from NC_139809.1 coordinate 7,913,168, forward strand.
TCAAATTTGGTTACTAACACAGTTTCCTGTGAGGTGACAAAGTCAGAAGTCATCATTTGTAATCACTTTACCGGGACTTTAAGTTATGTAGTTTTCAATACTGTATTTGTAATCAATTTTATCTTAACATAGACACACAAGCACAAAATGCTGGGTTTAGGAACACTCAAGCCAGCGATCGATCCCTGGCATCCTGCATCCTGAAAATAAACTCCTTATCTTGTTGGTAAATGTAATCTCAGCTGTGAGGGGAGCAGCATATTTTCTAGCAGTGTGCAGAAATTACTCAGCAGCTCATTTGCAAATTCAATTTCTCGCTCGCTCTGCTGTAGGGCTTTGTTCAAGGTGTTCGGTGCTGTATTTGGAGAAATTATTGTGAATCCCTCAGTGTTGCAGTGAAACCAAGAAAAAAAGCTACACAATAAGGGAAAAACCATTAAAAAGGATAGAAAATAAAATATTTATTGATATAGCTGATTTTAGCTTTTCAATGTGAGCTTCTAACCCGGTTTTAGTTCATCTCTGTAAGATGATGAACTCATTTCTTTGACCTCACACAATATCGCTTAACTCCTGGTTAGGAAGAACACATAATTATTTGGCAGTGAAGACACAACCACACTGGAATAATTCACAGCAGTGATCATGTTAACATCTTATGTAACCTTCATTGCTATGCAGTACATTATCAACCAACCCCCACAGCTTTGATGACACCTAATAAACATCTCCAGCAACTCTCAGGCACAAGCCACCAAAGGCTTAGCTTGCTCATTGTCAGTGTGCGTGCTGGTTAGAGGAAAATAGATTTTCTTCTCAACCTAAACCCTGCTTATTTCTTCTCTGAACATTATTACAATAAATTATCATTACATTTTCCCCACACCAATTTCATTTTAGAGATCTCAGGCTATGCCACTGTCGCTATTACAGGGTCCTGATGATTAAACAAGCCATACATCAACATACTTATTAAGGGGGTGTTGAGAATTATTGTTTCTAAGATGCATCGCAATGCAACCGTCTATGCATTGACATCACATAATCTATTACAGTCACGTTAAACTGCTTGTTGGCTGTCCACTACTAGAAGCTGCAGCTGCATTTCTTATGTGATGGAACATTTCAATTTCATGTTTTAACTAATGTTTAATATAATATTTATCTGGCTACATTCACTGATGAAGTACAAGTAACAGAGAAAAATAAAAAAATAAAAGGTGAGCAAGGTAGTAATTATTCGACTCTCACAAGACAAAATATATGACAGTAATGCAGTTTCTGAAACCAGGTTGTTGTTGTTTCTAGGTTTATTCATTAATAGTATCATCAAAATTTCAATTTACAGCTGCTCTTCAAAGGCTCTACTGCTCCAGCATCACTGTAAGATTTTGTTTTGTACATTACATCATATTTTAAGTGCGCCACTGCACGCATGTCCCTGCCTCTATGAACAAAGCCAACTGCAATCCCTACATCATACATAGTAAACAACAGCTGGTTCAAATAGCCGTTCTGAGACCTGTAAATTCCCTTCCATAGGACTCATAACCCAAGCATACTATTGTGTGCGAGTTGCTGCTTTGACTATAATAACAGTTTGAATTCTCACCTTGCGTCACCCAGTATTACAGCTCAGTCCTGTGGATCATATCTGCACAGTATGTTCAATGTCTACTGCGTATGACCATGAGCCTAAGTTACTTAAGTGCCAAAAAGCTGCTAAACGTCCTTATAGTATGTCACAACCACAGAATTATCAAATGATGCTTGAAAATCAGTCTTATTAATTCTGTATTTTCTTAGAACGAACATTTTGAGTGTCTTTAACCGTTTTAACCCGGTGTCTGAATAATTTCCATCTGACCGCACAGTCCCCTTTTATCCTCCACAGCACATTATCTGGTCAGCATAGTTTGCTCACTCACTTTTAATAATGCCGACTGCAAAGAGTCAGCGCTAACAAGCTTACAATTTAGTCATTTGGCAGACAATTGTATACAAAGCGACAAAAAAAGTGATCAACATATCAAGGTTACATTAAAAACTTCAACACAATCGAGACATTCATTCGCGTTACAGCTCAGTGAGAGACCGTAAGTAGAAAATAAGTAGTAAGTTCAAGAAGGAATGTGCAGGAGAGCAGTGATCAAGACAGCTTTTGATTAGTTAGTGGTATTAAGAGATTTCAGAAAAGGTGTATTCTCGGCAGATATGAGTCTTCGAGGGTTTCTTGAAGATAAAGAGGAATTCTACTGCTCTGATACCATTTGGAAGTTTGTTCCACTAACGAGGAACAACAAATCGCTGGCTTCACAGATGGGCATTAAAGGAAGATGAAAGTCCAAAGTGTAGAAATGTAGAAAATGTTCGGTGCATGGTGAAAAAAAGTCCACATATATACGTTGGCTTGTATTCTTTGGAAGTTACTCTATAGATTATCAACTTAATCATCATCAGTAGCACCCAATGGCTAAACGCCAACAAAAGTACAAAACTGCTTTCCACATTCCAGCTCCACTACACACTGTAATGCTATCCCGTCTTAAAATGTCAGACCCATGTTTTTCTTAAATATGGCATGTTGGATATATCCTAAGTCTGTGGTTCAGAATGAAGACACTACGCGAAGTTTTTACACAACAACAGGGTTCAGTGGAAGACCACAGACAAATCATCACTTCAAATCCCAAGCTTAGCGGCAGAGTCAAGGCTACACAGACAAAGACATTGACACTATCACTATCAGACGTAACTTAGGCGTAACACATTCATTATTGTTGAATAGGATTGTTTTTAATGTGATAGTCAGTCAAGTCTCAGGAATCAGAGTGGGTGCTATGATGTTCCCTCTATATCATCTTCTCCCTTGTTTCCTGGCTTCACCTTGTCCTTGTCTCCATAACGACTCAGGAATTCTTTCAGTCACAGTCTGTGTACTGCTGGAAGTGAGTGAGGCTGCACTCTGCACCGTGACAACTGTGTGACTCCAACTTTAATTGACAGAGAGTCAGACAAGTGAGTTGAGTGAGGAAATCAGAAAACTGCAGCAGCCCACTTGTGGAAACTAGTGCTCGCTTCTGCTATACTTCAAAATAGTCTTGATCTTTTTAGACTAATCCTCTGTAAAAGTACTTTAAAAGTAAAAAGGAACTTTTTTTGCTGCAGTGGTGCAGCTCTCAAATGGTTAAAGGTAGGACATGTAGAATGGACTATTGTAAATGCAGGTTTTCTGTTTAAAAATACCTCAGAACAGGCCCCGTGGTTGCTCCAACCAATGGTCAATTCAACGTTTCCCTTTAATTCACTTGATTGCGGTGGCCTGCACTTGCTTAATTCATCCCACCACAATGTCCTAATCCAATTGTTGTTGTTTTTTATTCTACTTATAGCAAAAACATTTTTCCATGTTGCTTTAGTGTAGAGCTAAATGCAGGAGCACTATGTCGTCGTACTTTCAACCTTTCATAGTAAAACTGGTCATCGCAGCAGTGGGAGAAACTATGGTGATTTTTATATTGGACTCCACATTTGGCCGATGAGGGTTCTGAAATATTTGTTTACCAGTTCATGCACGTTGTCATAACCTGCGCTCAGTCAGTATTTTTGCACATGGGAAGAATGAGGTTGAAGTTATTGAACTATGACAGCGTAAGTGTCTAAGGCATTTTTAAAAGAGAATTGTTTATCCCTCAGATAATGTGCTAATATTAAATTAGGTTAAATCTTGGCACAATATCTGTAAAAGTAAAACGTTCTTCTGTATGAAAGGTCTCTGTCTGTCCTGACCTTGGTGCATCATTAAAACACGTTTTGGTTTGGCATCATAAACTTTAATTCACTTGAAAGTCAACTGATTCATTTGAGGTTTAAATGCTCTTGAAGCAAACATATGGACTGTAATTAAAGCAGGATGGAGTCATAACCAAAATGGAACACAAACCATCAACTATTCCAATTAATTAACACTTGCTTCTTCATGATATTAAAAGTTATAAATGAGAAATGTGTGGGGGTGTATTCCAAAATACATCCAGTTTATGTTTTCACGCTCAGCATGTAATCAAATGCTAAATGGGTTAGCAAGCCATTGCCAATTTCAAACTTAATTTATATTTCACTTTTTGGTTTCCATAACAGTGAGGTATAATCCCGTGAAACATCCCATTATTATGGTTAGGATTTCTGAGCAGACTGAAGAGGATTGCAGAGTATAGAGTCAGGGTGCAAACACAAACAGTCCATGTAAGCAGATGAATCCTTTCTTTAAATTATTTTCTTGAGCTGAGAAAGCTGCTCAAACAAATTCAATATTCACACAAAGTAGAGGAAGAAGGAGCACGTGGCAGATAGCATGTCGTATAAAAGGCTAGGAGGGGACAAACAAACTTAAGCATCAATCTTTGGGTCAAAAAGGTCAAATTACAAGAACAGACACACGCGAGCATTTTTGGACAATGCATCACAGCTATTTGTCTCAAAACCCTGAACTATGAAGCAGTTACTTAAGTGTAAACAGAGCTCTCATTAAAATGTAAGGCAGTCTGTTCGAAGGCACACATCCTGTTTAATTAGAGGGTGTCCTGTCAGAGCCAAAAGTCCCCTCTCTGAACATTAAAGACCTGACACAGAAGGTGTTAATAATGATACAGACTATGGAGCGTGTGCTGCCCTGTCTTACATTGCTCCTTGACTTTACTTTATCTAATAAGTCCGTATTCAAAACCTCTTTGTTGGTGATCTCCTGAATACTATGACAAATAGGATAGAGGATAGAGGATAACTATGACACCACTCCTGTCCATCTGTGTTTCTGTCAGTATGCTAGCAATCCTCTGCCACGCTGATGAGGCAGCAACAGTTGGACCCTCAAAGAGCAGGACGAGGAGTGAGGTGACAAATTAAAAATAAAAAAAAATAAAAACTCAGCTTACTACTTACAAAGCACTGGTGTGTATTCGATCCATTGCCTAGCAGATGAGTGAGCGAGAGAGCCACATGATATTGTCGAGATGCAGCCAGTGTATGAATGAAAGGCAGAGAGGGAGGCAGGAAGAGCTCAAGCACTGTGCGAGGAGGGAGGGAGGGAACACGTATGACAGTGGTTGATGATGAGGAAGCCAAAATACAACTGAGCAAGAGAGAAAGATGAGCAATAGCAAGGATGAGTATTGGGAGCAAAAATCTAAACAACTTGGTTTCTCACATGACAGAAAACCGAGTCTTAACAAAAATAATTCATGTTGAGTCACTGTGTATGAAAAGCTCCTACAATAGTCCAGGCATCAAAGCCCATTACGAAGTCTTCGTGTTGTTCCGAGAGAATAAAAAAAGAAGAAATGAGAGAATAAGGTTGAGCTGAATCCTCCCCGTAGGGACCAATTCCCAAAGAGACCTATCACTTTCATAATGCCTTTTAACCATACATCTTGCCAGGCAGAGTAAGAGTAGAGCAGCTGCCAACTTCGGCGGATATGGATCCCCACACACAAGCAGCCTCAAGTACAAATTTAGTAGATGTGTCAGTGGCTTAATGTTTTGTAAAGTGGCCGAGTCTAGACAGAGGAGGACATCAAGTGCCATTAACGATATGAGGACAGGACCAGTGAAGCAGATCAGGAGTACAGAATGTCTTGTTTTTTTCTGCAAATTTGCTTAATAAAAGCATTTGAATCTGTGTCACGCAGGAGATTAATCATTAATAGCTCATGAAAATTCACACCTCAGAGGTTGACATACATCAATTATCCATGACAAGCAAAAAAGTTTATTTTATGAAGGTCAATGTGTATATAAAAGTGACATCTAACTTAAAAGCATTCATTGCTAACTAAAAAAATATTCAATATGGTGGTCATCAACTTGAATGCAGCTCATGATCCAGTCCAGTCTGAACATCTGAGTTTCCACATCTAATACGCTTAGTTTCCAGTGCTGAAAAAATTAAGTGGGTGGTCTGGTGACAATTTCACAAAGAAAACCAATCTGAGGCATTCGAGTTCAAGTTTTTTTATGTGGCATTTCTAAAGACGAGGACAGAGACGGTTGATGACTGCAGGCTTTTTCCAGTGTTTAGTCTCGGTAGCACTGAGCAGTTTTAAGAGGCAATTTCTCACTGACCAAAAAGGCACTCTGCATGCAGATGTCAGTGCAGTTGGCAGATGACGTGGTGAAGTCCAAGTGACCCCATCCTCTGTGCTGACATGTGGACCATATGTCTTCTACACAGGAGAAACCAGGGCCCAGATTTTCAAAAAATAAAAACAGGGAAGTGGAGGTGGAATTTGTCTAAGGAGCCATGCACAAGAGCGGCGGTTATAAAGAGAGACAGGAGCTGGTAGGAAGAGGAAACCATTAATTGTGGCGTTTATGAGGGGTTGCTGTACACTATGCATGAGATTGAAGTTACCTGTGAAATATGCACTTTACAGCATGTAATTCCTGTCATGAATAAGCTATAAACTGATAAAAGGGAGGGGAAAAAGGCAGGAAATGAAGCAAAACTTTACCATGCCATTTTTAGACCCTTAGCTGAGAATATTATGTGAAAGTATAGTGTGCAGAACTGGGAAAAGGAAGAACAGATAAAGTCAGGGATGAGAAGCCAGTGAGATATAAATAAAGAAAGAAAGATGGAAAAGGGAAGTCAAAAGCCTTTGTGTTCACTGATGGTCTTTTATCTCAGGGATCTGATAAGCATTGCATAGTATTCTGCTAAAAAGTGTATTCTTTACTCTCAACACCTAATCACAAGGGTTATGCTACATTTCAGATGTAAATGTGAAACAATTAGGGGAAAATTAAGGACCTGGCATGTTCCTATGACAAAATATTGCCTATTAACTACAGATTTAAGGATTTATTCCCTTTTTTTTGGGACAAGGTTGCCTGCAAATTCTATAACTTAAGCGACTTTTAAATCCCATGAGTTAAATGTTACAAACTTGTCAGTGACCACACTTAATCTCAGACGTCTTCCAAGGAAAATGCCTGTGGTTGCCATTATGTATAGTCAACATGTTATTAAGGTTTACCAGCCTTGATCTGTGCATGTGGGCTACATGCATGTTTGCATGTGAGGTGCTACTGCTTGCATAAACATGGCTGTTATGTGTGCGTTTGCACACGCAAACACCAACAGCAGCTGTAATTTCAGCCCTCACACACATGTTGGCACATCCCTCTGCTTTGTCATCACCATCCATTCCCGTGTTTATCAGAGTGGCATAAACCCTCGCTCCTATTTTTTATTTTCTCAACCCGGAGTGACGGCGAGCACAACAGCATCATCAATCCTTCCGTCCTTCACTATCACCTGCCCGACCGAGAGATGGGAGGATCCAGGAAATCACAGCTTTATCACTATAATGACTTCCTCTTACATGTTGTTTCTGCAGCAATAAAGTGAGTGAAGGATGTAAGTCTGCACCCATTCTTCTACCTCAATGACAATTTACCAAGAACCTCAATAAATCTGCTTTTCTTTATTGAGCCCTGCAGTGATAAACGTCTATTTTAAAGACATTTATGAAGTAGAAACAAGAGTAAGCGATCAATCAGTAAGTTCAAACACTAATGATGCATTCAGGAAGTGAAACTTAGCTTACAATTGATGTAAGGGGTTAGGTAGGTTAGGTTTTCCCGTCATTGAGTGTACTTCAGTTACATCTCAGTAATCCCTTGACATTCAAATACAAATCCCCTTGATGGTAAGAAACGAAGGGGCGGACGTTGGCAATCACTCCTATTTATATTTGATATTTCCGTGCTTGCCCAAGTCACAAGTTAATGGGATTAATGTAACCACTCGTGTAAGCCAGACGCTGCTCAAAATTCACAAATTGCACAGTGGGATGTGACTGTGCTGATGTGGAAGACCACGTTTCCCACTGCATTACAGCCTGAAACACCAAGAATTGTCAGCGGAAATATGACGAGACCCTTAAGTTTTGTGATCGTCATGCCAGAGGGAACGAGGCCCATATAAGCTGCAGTATCTATGCAGCGATGCAAGGATGTCATAGTAGTGTTTCTCGAATCCCAGCAGAGAGAAAAGGATGGAGAAACAGTTAAGCTACTTGGCTCTGTTTTGCCCCCCCAACCAATGTTTAGCGGTTTGACCTTGCCAACAAACCAATGGGGGAAGTTGATTACATTTTTTTTAGAGAAAGAAAGTGTGATGTATTTGAATACATAGCAACATAACGGCACATTTTTCCATCAGCGTTCAGGCAAAGAAAATATGGGCAGGTATGTTGTCCTTTGGCACATACGGACAGCTTCATATTAGGCCTCGATTTCATTCTTTACCTTTTCACAGAGGAAATGTCTGGAATGGATGACACAAGTTTGTGGAAACTCCCACAACAACAAAAGGCTTTATGCTGTCACTATCAGGGCATGGCTGCTTCTTCAATATGTCCTCCTTCTTCAGCTGCATAGCAAATGATTATTAAGAGGATCAAAGCATTTGAAAGGGCTTCTGCTTTGGTGAGATTGAGCGTGGGGGAAGTGGCTGACTGAAAGTGATAATGGCAGAACAGGGAAGTATTTCCCCCCCATATGTAACACTGGAGTGTCTGAACTTAACATTGGTTAAGTTGGGGAGGTGTCTAAATTATCCTTGGCTCAATCAATTTTCTGTGGTGCATCCAAGCTATTTTACAGATTTTCAACTAATATGTGGAGGATATAGTGGTAGACGATGGATGGATAGAAGCAGTTCACTTACCGACAGCAACCCACTGAGAATCAATTTGCCTTGTCATATTCAATCAATGAGTCAAAAGTGAACTGTGATTTTAGCGAGGCAATATGGAAAGGACTGAAATAATTCCTAATATGAAAATAAAACAGCCAGAGGCAGGTGAAAATAGTAGAGCTGCAAATAATGATTATTTTTCATAATTGGTTAATCTTCTGATTATTTCCCCAAATAATCGAGTACTTGTTTGGTCCGTAAAATATCAGGAAATGTTGAAAAACGTCAATAAGGTGGTCAAAGTGTTCCAAAAGTGGATGATGATGTTCTCAAATGTCTTGTTTTGTTCACAAACCAAATTGATTCAGTTTTAATGGTTTCTTGGTTATATGGCGCAAAGAAACCAGAAAATATTCACATTTAAGAAGCTGAAATATCGGAAAGGTTGTAATAATTATTGAAAAAACGCTCAAACCAATTAATCGATTGTCAAAATATTTGATGATTGATTTATAATCGAACAAACGTTGAAGCCCTATATAGAAGTGTATCTTGGATAGGATTGGTCATGTTCTACCAGCTGATTTACAAGTGGAAGTAGACCAGTTAATAAATGTTATTAGGTACACCAGAGCATGTGCCCTGTAAGCAGTGTACAGGCTAAAAGGTTAGTGACATGCTAAACCACTGTCTAGTGCCCACATACTAAGATGCCGTTCACTCAGTGGAAGGCTTCCTTATAAAACTGAGTGGAGAATGATGAAAACACATTCCACAATAACATTGTAAAGCACAGTACATGAATGACAGTTAGACAGGCTTTGAGTCAATCACAGAGAAATACCTATATCAAGTCGGAATATACTGCCGGCAACACTTGCACAATCAAGACCACACACTTTAATTTCACCTACTGCAACTTTCTTTTAAATAAGCTTGCCTAAAATTACAGCCCGACTTTGTGGTTCAGGAAAGACTGATCAAACACAGGAAGCCCTGAAATAACATTAAAGATAGTTATTTCAGAATAATGGGACATGTTATCATTAATGCAGTGTTTCCCTTTAATTGCCCAGACAATAGACCTGTCAATCTTATTTGTCCAAGCCAGAGTCAGAATTGTGTGATTTTTTCTAAAAATATTACTCAGCGTTTCTGACGCAATGTAAACAGTGATAAGGACCGATTGAGTTTCTTTTTTTATTATTAAGCTTTATTTATACAGGTAAAATCTCATTGAGACCCAGGGAGTTTCTACTTGTTTAAGAATTTTAAATGAATAAAATCTCATTTTATTGTAGAGCTTTTTGGATTAGGTTGCTGACACAATGTGTATATTTTTATATGTGCAATGGAATATCCATATACATAATACATTATTTAGTACTTCAAAAGCCAGCCCCATATACCCAACCAGAAACTTCAACAAACATAATTTAGTTCTAGTCATAATATTGGCATAGTTAAGAAGCTATAATGATACAGATGTTGCAGCCTTGTGACTTTAACTCTTGTTTAATGAGAGTTAACTACAAACATTATCCGGTTAATTGACATTAAATTGGTCGTTTCGTTTGCATTTTTAATTTGATTGTTTTAATGCCATTACAACAAAATGAATTTGTAAACTGAATTATGCTCTAATGAGATTTGTATATGCGAGTGTGATTGATTTTTTTTCTTCCCTCTCCTTAACTAGAGATAGATGTTACAATACATTAGACGTATGTCACCACTTTAACTCACAAAGTGATATAAAACGAAACAGATGTTTTACTACACAAGAGCAAATCAAATTGAAAACGAAAACCTTGAGCGACAGTGTTACTGAAGAATAAGAAAAAGACACCTGAGGCAGTGCCATTCACAAACAATTAACAGTATGTGTCAGTGGCCTAAAGTTAGCATGATGTCTGCACAACAGCAGACCATAGTGTCTTCTCCGTCTATGACAAAAATGTTGATATCACATACAGTATGTAATCGGAACGGTGCAACTAAGCACGGTCTAAAATAACGGATTTAAGCAGCTGATAAAACCAACTGACCCTCGTCACCAATTCCCTGGTCGTAAATATTTATCTCGGACAGTTCTTTCCCTGCTCTATATGGACATGCAGAGACAGAGTTGAAGCAGAGCTGCGAAGTGTGTCATACTTCGCTTCCACGTCAATATCAGTCTATGACTGTAAAATAGTGAGTCACAGTTGAAGTACCCATGTGGAAAAGCTCAAAAACTCATCATCTAACAGGGCAGGCCTGCTTTATGAGAAAATGTGAGAGCTCCAAGGGGTCCAGTATAAATTAAAAGAGGTCGATGTGGAGGGACAGTTTGGGAATAGTTTATATTCAATTTCATGCATGGTGTGCACAAATAATGTACTCTCAATTGTGTTTCTCATCACCTATGGTTTCAGCTCCCTCTGTGCTTAAATAATCTAAAATTGAATTCCCTGGAATCTTATCTGATGATGGGCAGAATAAACTTTATCATCGGAATGGATTCTACAAGTAAATGAAAACGGATATCAGTTGGTATAGATCATTGGTTCTCAAAGTGCGGCCCGGGGGCCAATGGCGGCCCGCAGAAACATTTCTGTAGGCCCGTGGTGAATTACAGTTGATAGTTTTAATCCAGGAGGTACTAAGCTTGTTATATGTTTATTGGACATTATTGGATACAGACCAATAACTGTAAACAAAAATACTGGGTATTTACCTGGTTTCTATATGGTGAATTTTAGTGTATTATTGGGTTATAAGCGGGTAATAAGCAGGTAGCTACAGCCCCCAATTTCTATTTACCCAGTAAATATATGGTAACAGAAATGTGTTACTTGGTTACCTGTAATTAGAAGGTAAGAACAATGGCCAAAATACTGGGTAATTACCCAGTAAATTATAAAGCGTTATTATATTAATGCTTAAATTACATTATATTAACACTTATATTACTTAACGCTAAACTGTAGAACTGCAATCTGGTCATTAAAATTATTACAAATGGGATTTATTTCTTTTTTTTTTCCATTGGCGGCCCTCAGTCCAATGTTGGGTTCCTAAATTGGCCCTCAGGTATCAAAACTTTAAGAACCCCTGGTATAGATGATAAGAATGTGTGAAATTATATTTTGGTATTACATGATGCAGGTCGTCTATGAGATATGTGTGCCATGTGTTCTACAGTGTATGGTTATACTGTATATTTGCAAATGACTGTATCTTTAATTACCTGCCACGAAAAAAGGACTGGTAACACTTTCACCTGGTGAAACCTATACTTATATCCAGTTTTAAGTACTTTTGCATGGATGGATGTTTTTTGCACACTAACTGAGCACGCTGTATCATCCTACGCAACCTGTAATCACAGGGAACAAATCTCTGATCCTGCATTCACTGGAAATGAATACACTTTCCGGATCATCTTTCCTTACGAGGTCACATCCGGAACGAAATGCATACCTCAGGAAAAGACAATGGGTTTCTTTACATTAGTGAGTTAGGAGAGACGAACAGACAAAGAGCAAGAGATGGCAGGCAAGAAGAGAAGAGTGTCATGATTGTTAAATACAGAATAAAAATAATATCCTTTGCATCGCCTATTTGATTTGACTTTCCGCTCCGGGCCGATCGTATTCATTGTGTACACATGCAACTTTCTGTATAGATCATCAGACAGGCAGCGCTGCTCTTTAAGATACTGTATGTGTATCAGTTGAACGATGTGTCAGTGAATGTCAGTATAGCCTTTCCTCTGGTGTGTGATTTCAAATAGAAAATCAATGAGAGTGAATGTATCTGTAATCAGTGAGGTTGTAGTGTACAGTACATCCATATCTGCCATAAGACTATAAAAGTCTATTCAGTTTATTCTCTTATATAACTAGTCCAAATTTGAATTGAATGAATAAATGGATACATAAATAAACAAATAAACCCTCAAGGCTTTACTGGGATATTCACGAGAAAAGGCACTACTTCAACATAAAGCCTCCTGCCACGGCTGTCACCAGAGCCAAGGCTTCACAAAAGCTGCAGGTGTTATGACTAATCTCACGTGCCACAGCATCTACATGTTTCATTATTAGTGCAATATTTTCTATTTAAAAAAAAAAAAATTATCAAAAAATAACAGCTGCATGACTACATTTCATCATTCATCATCTGTCTTTCTGAATACTCAGTAGAAAGGTGCACGGCTGCCCTTGAGCAGAGCACTACAACCTTTTACGGTGAGAAAAGGTGTTGAGAAACCTTCAAGTGAATTAAGTCATCAAAATCCACCAGCAGTGCCCTTGGTGCGCTGAAATGAAGTCATCAGGACAGTGAGCAAAGTCAATCATTGCTGCATTTTACAGTCTGTGTCACTCTGCTCTATTTATAGAATATGCTGGTCCAAATTGGCTCTTTGAAGTGTAATTCATATTCACTGGGTAGCATGTAATGATGAAAGTCAATGGTTGCTGTGCTGTGGGTCACTATTAAAGCAAGATCATAAATTGGAGCAGCACTTTGCATAAAGTCCATCATGGCGGTGTGGAAAATGAAGTTGAGCCTGCAAACTCACAGGTCAAAAATACATACAAACACTCACTAACATCTGCTGTGGACATGCTCAGCATTTGTATTAGTAATATGTTTTATGTAATGTACATTGTATTATAAAGTATATATTGAGTTTATTTCACAATTTCAGGAGCAACGGAAGAAATTTGCCATCACTTAGATTAGAACGTTTTTTATTAGCTTTAATCAGTGGTGATTAGGACGGTTGAACGAGCCACAAAAATGAAGCACAGCGGGAGAAGCGAGACCACCACAAAGGATCACTTCCACAACCACACATGACATCACCTCATATTCCAACCAGTTCAGACAGAAACAATGGCAGCTGCACAGGTGGCAGGTGTGGTGTGGCCCTTTAAGGGAAGCCAAGAGCGACAAGTCTGTGTCACTTTGTGATATCACTGTTGCGACGTGGTAAATGTTGCTCTATACAACTCGAACAATGTTTAATTCATACCAGAACTCACCCAGTGTTAGCAACACTCTCAATAACTCACTGTGTGAAGCATATTTTCTCATATCATGGTTACCACAGCCCAGGCTTTTAGCCAGCAGGGCGTCCGGGCGTCCTGGGGACTGCTGTGAATTCTTTACTCTGTACAATGTCAATAATGAGCTCACACACGTGTAGTTTATCAGGTGACAAGAGAACAACACCAACGGAAGATGAATCTGACTTTCTTTCATACGAGAATTGCAAAAAAACAATCTCCATTGCAACTGAAACAACTAAAAACACTTCAATTTGATGCATTGCTCGGACTCAAGTAGCTTTTTCACTTTAATGGGACAGTAAATTAGTTATTATTCCATTTTTTTTTTTTTTAACTCTGCCCTATTTTTCTCTCCTAAAATAGTTTCCATTTTTTCTTGTCCCCCCCACTAAGCCCTGTAAAATCTCATTGCATAGTGGCCATTTGGCATATGAAGACAGATTTGGCTCTGTGGGCTTTCTGGCAAGCAGTAACGCAGCATTTCCAAGAAAAAGACAGACAATCAATCCGTGGACAGAAAGTCATTATCCGGTGACATTGCACAGAAACAATCACAATTTTAACTTTAAGCACACATCTCAGGGGCTTGCATTACATTTTTTACATACCACCTCTCATCTTTCTACAGGCAAATCATTCCTTGGATTCCTTTTCTCGCAAAGCCTTTATCATTGTTTCTAGCCACAAAGTAAGACAAGTTAAAATACATTCACATTCATTTGAATGATCTCACCTGCCTCCAGGCATTCACTCAAGATTGTGACAATTAACTTGGGTGTGCTGGTATAAGCTGCAGATATTATCTTCACCACTGACAGCTACCTTTATGGAGGGAATGCAAACTAATGACACCGTGTAAGCTGTGAATTACAGGGTTTCAGGTGCGGTATCTAATGTCCGCACTGTTCCTTTAGTGTATGTGTTGTATAAAAGTAGTGGGGGTGGAGCGATGAAGCTCTACTTGACAATTTTAGTTCATTAACAACAAATTAACTTGTTTATATGATCATGGTATTCTGTTTGGATTGCTTAGGGCAGGTCATTTTCTCATGACTGCAAAGGGGTGACGGCAGAGAAGGATGGTTGCATCAGAACAATTAGAATATTGAACAACAATTATGATAATTTAACATGGTTAAATTCATTAATTCATTCATCGTCTACTGCTTTGTCCTCAACACGAGAGTCGCAGGGAGCTGGAGCCAATCCCAGCTGACACAGGGCAAAATGTGGGACAGGTCACCAGGCCATTGCAGAGCAAACATACAGGCGAACGCCAATATCATATTAGGTGTCCAATTACCTTATCGCCAATCTGCATGCTATGGGACAGTGGGAGAAAGTCGAAGTACCCAGAGAGAACAACGCACACAAGGGGAGAACACGGATAGGCTCTCGGTCAAGCCAGGATTCAAACTGGTGCCCTCCTTCAATTTGTCATTACTAAAAACAAAGTACGAAAAAGTCATAACTGATTAAAAAAATCCTAAATAACAGAGCATAAGAGTATGATGAAGGCCAAGAATTACTCATTAAACATTAGCTTAGTGGATCCTTTTTCCTTAAGCCATCAATAACACATGTGCATATGCTTTACTTCTGTGTTTAACACTCTTAGAAATAAGGGTTCCAAAAGGGTTCTTCAATGAGGGCTGTGGTTCTACCTGGAAACATTTGCTTCTGAAAAACCCTTTCCCGAAGAAAGAGTTTTTCAAGGGTTCTTGGTAACACTAATGGTTCCAGTAAGAACCATTTTGATCCGGAGAACCCTTTAAAACCCCTGTCCTGAATAAAGGGTTTGTAAAGGGTTCTTGGTGGAACCCTCCAAAAGGGTTCCAGGTGGAACCTGGAGCCAAAAAGGGTTATTCTATGAGGACAAGCCGAAGAACCTTCTATGGTTCGACTTAGCATTTTATTTCTAAGAGTGTAATGATGGACTGGTTCTACATAGGTGAAATTATTTTAATATATTAGGCCATCATAGGAAATACAACATGACTACATAACTGAACCAGGGCATTTATCAAACTTCTGATATGAAAGCCTCGAAGACCAGAAAAAACGGATAAATGTTTTTCTATAGCATTCATGCAAGCTAGTATTTATGTCTGTAATGGGTATAGACAAACACGAATGATGATGTGTTCTGACAGATGTCAGAAGTCTCGTATATATAGAGGAAGGCATTCACCCCACCCTTCTGATTTCAGAGGACTAGCATGTAAACACAGCTGAAAAAACACAGTAGAGGGTGGTTGGATGAGCAGGGTCTGGCTGCGTGTCCAGGAGCCAAAACATGGCAAGATTAAAAATGGAGCAACAACTCTAAAGCCTCAAACATCCACCTTGACGACGCTGGTTTTAAACCAGTATTTTCACGAGCCAAAGGTTAAATAACATTGTGACATGGTATAGTATGGTACCTAGCACTACTTGAAACTGTTGAATATAGTGATGTAACTATTTGGTCATACCAGCCAACACTAATTCAACTGGATAGCTAGTGGGTTGTGGACAAACCTAATGGAATCAATCAAAAAAGGGAATGGCAAAATATTACAGTCGTTTTTCCATGCAAGCAAAATGCAATCTTAAAGGCATAATGCTTAACTTATTCAAGCTCTGTTTCAAACTCTGACTGCATTGATAAACTAACTCAAAGGATTTTCTTTTTGGAAAACAGTGATACTTTCAGATACATTCAGCTTTTTAGCCTAAAGGTCAACCCCAAAGCATGCAATGCAATTTCTTATTCAATTTTCAAAGCGCAAACCACACGGGGGGCAGGGGCCAAACAGCTGAAACCCCAGCCTGTTTGAAGAGTCAGGCAAGACAAGGTTGACTAAACCGTGAAACAATAGGAGGTCAGACTGAAGGCCTTGGAGCAGATCAAGTTGAAAGTCTCTGGGTTGACTCCTGGCCAATAAATCTGAAACGCATATTACATAGCAACGAGTAAAGTAACAGATATCCATTTTCAAACGTCTGGGAGTTTCCCCCTGTGCGATACTCCTGTAGTGCTGACTTGAAGTTTGAAGACAGCTTAAAATAAAGCATTCAACTATTGTCTATTTTATTTTTTTGGACATTTTAATCAAGCTAATTTGCATAAAACTCATTATCTGATCCTTCACTGTGACCAAGCAGTAGCCTTGGTCAGTCAATTAAATAAGTAAACAAATACAGAAATGTAAAAGGAGATTATTGGATGTACAAGAACAGAACATATATCCAAAACTCTTCGCTCTCTAAACTGCAAACGCAACATTCAACTATGGATTCTTTATCAATGAATGTTTATTTCCCCAGTAGGGACAATGATTAATGATGATATAATCGGTATCCTCAATAGCCTGATTACTCAGAGCATCTCACCAGAGTAAATTGACTCCAGCTTCTAATCCCACAAGATAGAAAAATAATTACCAGGCCATTTAGAGGTTAAGATTCATGTGGGAAAGCACCTTCACATACATTTTTGCAATTACAGTGTAATACACTGGGGAAAGTTTGGAGGAATTTTGAAAGAGCAGTATTCATACGGTTCTGAGTGAGTCACAAGGTCAAGATCTGGTCAAATGTAAGATCAGAGTAATAAATAGTGCAGTGCTGCTATAGAACATCGAACACCGATCTGACCAGAAACCAGCCGTTCATTTACTTATTTAGTTATAAGGGTAAGTAGAGCTTCATGTGCGAGGGAAAGATACGTCAATATTTCGGCAGTCTTGACCATGACAGGCCATGAAGAGTGATGACCTCTTCTCATGCAATGGTGCATTCCTGTCATAATTAAGTTGGAACAGGCCTGGGATAACTACAGCAGTGAGGAAGTAATGGGGTAACAGCATGAAGGACTTCAGGGGGAAACTGTCACCCACCCTCTCAAACTGGCCATGAACAAAGGTTCAAAAGGTCAAACTGACATTATTTTATAGCTCGACCTTTGTTGCACCAGTAGATGATGGCATAAGAATTATGGTCAGTGGGGGGGGCACACAGTTGGTCTAGTGGTTAGCACTCTTGCCTTTGCAGCAAGTGGGTTTTCTCCGGGTTCTTAAGCTTCCTCCCACAGTCCAAAAACATGCAGATTTGGGAATTTTAGGCAAAGTAGACACTCTTAATTGACCTTAGGTGTGAGTGTGAGTGTGAGAGTGTTTTTCTCTATATGTGTCCCTGTGAATGACTGGTGACCTGTCCAGGGTGTAGCCCCGCCTTTCGCTCTATGTCAGCTGGGATTGGCACCCACACATGATTTCATATTGATGTGTCAGCCTGCTGTGGTGCCCTTAGTGAAATTCACTTTCCCTCTCTGAGGTGCTCTGATGGGAACTCCAACAGCTGCTGGTTTCCACAGTCCACTTAGTGGAGCCCTCAGGGAAAGTCTGAGGGATTAAGAGAGTGAATGAGAGAGAGAGAGGGATAGGGAGAGAGGAGGGGGCTGAACAAGAGTGTAATACATTTTCTAGACACCCACTCTGTTTATTGATCTCCACTGACCTTGGCTAAAGGACAGAGCACAGCTTTATCTTTTTGCCTCTTTCACACTACATTTCCTGGAAGTGAGACACTTAATTGATTTAAACCTTATCAACGTGGTCCTAATGGGAAAACTTTACATAGTTGACTGTTGGAGCGAGATACTTAGGGCACTCTCAGCGAGCATTGGTGAAGTGGTAAATCTACAGGCACATCCTGATCCATTAATCAGGCACAATTACAGCAGGGGAAATGCAACAATCAATAAGTAGAGCAACTTAAAGAGCTTCCATGCATCAACAGTATGTATTCTTGATGGATCTATGCACATACAAGATACACATCAATAAGCCTGCTCAGTAAATCCACTGGGTATAAAAACACTACACTTGGCCTCTGAATCAAGGTCAGAAAGGAAGGCATGAACACATTTGTCTTCCTCTTTAGATTCAAGTCATTTCTACTACTACACCTCCGTATATAATGTATACCAAACGTAAAAGAAGCCCAATATTTTTGTTGCTCCAATGTTTAAGATGAAATAACAGACTTAAAACAAACATGAATGAATGAATGAATGAATGAATGAATGAACAAATACAGAATGGTGGCTGCACAGGTGTTGCTTGGTCTAGTCACAGTACAAACATGTCCAATTTGATAAAACATCACACAGATGATGTCAGCACACTGATTTTATTTACTGAGCAAAAGATGAGTTGGGAGCGTAAACCACAGTGGTTTACAAAAATAAATAACTATTAAATTTCAGGGCTCTGGACTAACGTTGGTTTGCCTTCTGTGCCACAATTTTAAGGACTGGCTTTTTGTCATTTCCTATATACATTCGAGTTTATGTAAATGACTTCTAACAACAAAAAGGTACAGGAAATTGTTTGTCTTTAGTGGAAGCACAATGGTCTACTATAGTATTGTCATCCAGCGCTGCTCTGCATTCACAAACACAGAGTCCAACATTTTTTGCAATACACAGAAACCAAAGCTTAGTAGTGGGTACACAGTCTATACCTGGTACATCACATAGACTACACCACTGCTACAGGCCTACTTCACATTATCTTGAATCACCGTCTTTGTTCTTAGTGATGTTGCCCAGAGAAAACCAAGAGGAGAAGTGGATCCCACATTCTTGTTCCATCTTGAGCAAATTAAAGTTAATGACCGAGCTATCAGTGAATCAGCATTTAGCAGATAATCATGTAAAAAAACACCCCCCCTCCTGATCCTACATATGACTAAAGAGCCTTTCTGTGGGAACATGTGAACTGACAGCTACAGTACGTGTGGTGATGTGCCTGGAGTCAAGAGTTCCAACAAAAAAAGATCCAACTATTCTCAAATTAACTATAAGTCAAATGAGGGGTTTTATGATGGACTGGGGATCACAACAGACCTCACAATGAATATTGGCAGGTATAGACAGTTAAGACACTGTCATATTGTAGGGAAGGAGGAAAACAGCATCAACTTGGCTGGCATTAAATGCACAGTGACTTACTGAGACAACACGACATGAAAGTAGGCGAAGTACTGACTACCAAAACAGAACAAAAGCAAAACATGTCCAGAAATAGAATCTGTGTTTTGTAGGCAGCGTGATCATTTAAAAATACTTTGGTCATGAAGTCAGAAAAGATGAAATATTTTCCCACAGACAAACAATGATTATATACCAACAGAAAATGTTCCATATACACTGCAATTTTTATGTTTAAACTTGGTTTGACATAAACTCCAAGAGCATTATCTTTAACTTGAAGGACTTGAAAGATATAGGGTAAAAAAACAACAGACTTCTTGCTTACTATGGACACTTAACAACATGACGCATTGTAGGGTTCTCAATATGAGCTGGCCTGTGGTTGTCTCTTCTTTGTAGTGATTCCAGAGTGGAATATTAATAAACAGAGAGGCACAAAGGCAAAGAACTGACAAACCAGCAGTTAGGATAGGCAGCAGGGTCAGAAAATGAAACACACAATGTGGCCTTGTACTATCCATAGACAAATGCTTACTAAACCTTTGTATCACATGCAGCCTTGTGGTGCCGGTGCTTGAATACCATACATTCTGGTTTGTAATGTTGGTGCTGCAGTTTATTTGTACGTCCAAATCCTAGTCTCAAATGTCTCAATGGACCTTTACAGGCCCACAACAGGAACATTTTCCCACCCCAGCCACAACCCTTAAACAACAAGAAAAAAAGAGAAACACTCCACCAACCACAAAACAGTGTGGCGTGAAATAGGCTTTTCATTTTCTGATGTACAGTAGCTTAAAAAAGTTAGATTAGTGCAACAGCTCAAGTGCTATCATGTACACAGAGAAAGCACAGCTGGACCACAATGGATTTTGCAACCCTTATACAGATTATAATCAGAAAATAAAAGTTTTAACTTGGCTTACCTACCAGACTATGCTGCTCCCAATATTATTTGTCTGAAAGGACCAAACACCCGCTGATTCACATCAAGTCACAGGGCATCGTAACATTGCAGCCAGCCTTCCTGCAGACAATGGAAGCAAGAGATGAGAGGGCAGATCAGTGCGGCACAGAATCATCAAGCGCTGCAGGTAAGCACTCACTTCTGAGAAGGCACAGAAAGAGAATCATTACAATTTAATTAGAATTGACACCAACCTTTTGACATTAACGATACAGAACAAGTTTCCTTTCATTTTGTGCACGTCTGAAACACAGAAAGCCGCAAGTCCATTTTGGTTTATCATCTCCTGTGTGAATGTAAATGCTTCCATCTCTAATTCAAACAGACCATAACGGAACTGTACACACTGTTGCATGAATCAAGAGAGCGACCCTGAGGCAACTTTGATTTTGTAGAAGTACCTGCATACTGTAAATAAGAAGCAGAGAAAAATTATGATTTGCCCATATTAGCAGACAATTATTACATTTCATGATTGGTGATCACCAAGGCTGGGATGAGGGATGGCAGAGTTAATGTTGGGGTCAAATTTAGGGGTGCCAATAGACTAAGCTTCTTAGTTAGTCTTAAATTATTCATCCATCTTCTACCACATCATATGGCTTCATCAGTTCATCTCTGTGTGCTTCATGCTGAGGCCAGTCAAGAAGGACAGCTCGAATATGGGCAATAATTCACAATATAATCTTCTTCAACATCAATAAAACATAACGTTTTAATATTTATCAACATATTTATGCACTGTGCAAACACACTGAGGCACAACACATATTCACTATGAATGCCATGCCTCAGATGAGTTTTTTTGTCCCTTTGATTATCTGATATTTTAATTGTGAAAATGATCAATACTGGTTGATTTTAATCTTTTTAAAAAGATGTTTTGGGCCATATCGCCAAGCCCTGCAAAAACCTCCTCAAACACAACACATTCAACAAAAGCAACACATAATAAATTGAAATGATTTAATAAAAGTTTAAATTTAGTATTGGCCTACTACAAGGTACCAAGCTGGGAAATAGAAAAAAATTCAAACTGCTCCAACTTGATCTAATAAAATCACAAATATTTATTTCAAGCCAAAAACTGACGGTGCATTAATAATACCATAAGACAGACAAATATTCCAAATTCATTCTCCAAAACACATTCACATACCAATACTCATTAAAAGCATGAGCCAACAGAAACCACTCCCTGGCCTAAATTCATCCCTGCTGGCAGGGCATTCTTTCACTGTAGTCTTCTCAGGCAAGAAACCAACCTATATAAGGAATTGTTAGTGTAAGAGCACGACTAGTGGCTCTTAATGATTACAACCAATGGTTTAGATGTGGGGAGACTGTTTATGCAGAAAGTCTTTCGATTTTTTTTTGTTTTGTTTCAAGAGTGTCCACTTGCAAAACATGACTCAGATTTTAATGTGGAATCCAACACTAATATTAGCAGCCAGTGGGCAAAGGAAGGTGTTACAGTGTGAACATGTCCATATTTGGGTAAATAACCATGTATTTTGTAAAGGTGTAGGTTTTGAAATACAAAATATGTGTAATCTAGTGGTGGGACAAAATATCGATAAAGCAATAGATCTTTGTTCCAACTGGTGAGATACTTATTGATACACACATAACATTCTAATTTCCAAAAACAAGCCACTCTAATCAGTTGTATCACCAATTTTGATTACAAGCATGACTAACTCACAATACTGTTCAGTGGTGCTTATCAAAGTAATGTGAATGTATTTTTTATGGGGGCAAAGAGAAAATTGACAGCAGGGTAATGGCAGAGCGGTAAAAAAAGCACCTAAATTTGAAGGGGCATTTCGGTTTGACAGATATCTTACATATTATGCTTATGTGATTGTTGCATATTGCATTGAATGTTACCCAGCTTTTCACACACCTAATAATATCTAATAACATATTACTGTGATTTGTTTTGAAACAGAGGTTTGGCCTTTGTCAAATAATTGGTAATAATTGGAGAGCTATAACACTTTCTGAACTGCAATAAAAATTAACATTATATCATGGGCTTTGCTCTGATCCCATTGTAGCCATGACTTGTCTCTAATTGACAGTGAAGCACAGCTTTTCAACAGAGGCAGTTAGCTTAACAGCTCTATGTGTCATGTAATGGCAATGGTAATCAGGACAGATATAGAGCCGAGCACTCCAGACGACTGCTAATGTGATGCAAACAGTTTTTATTGCACCCGAGCAGCATTACTACGACTCACAGAGCACTGGTGGATGATTGTGTGGTGTAGTCTGGGCAAAATCACCTGGTGCTGAATGTGGGCAAGACCAGATAAATGGTGATGGAACTTCAAGAGGAGCCTGTCAACACCAACAGTGGACTGAACTGGAGTGTCAACAGCATGGCTGTAATACAGGAAGGCCATGTGTGCAGCAAGATGCTGGAAAGGTTCGACCACTGTTCTTCACTGTAGTCTGCTACAGACTCTATTACTGGCTGCAAACAGGAGACAGACAGAAGCCATAGTGAAGAGTAGGACAATAACAAACCACCCTCTCCATCACTCACTGGACAGACAGTGAGGCACCTTCTCAAACAGGCTCTTACAGCTCCACTGTCAAAACAAGTCATGGTGGAGAAAATTCTTCCTAATTCCTATTTCTACCAAATGCAATGAATCTGCTTTGTCTGACAGACAAATACCTGCTCTATGTCTTGTATTAATTTCCCAGTTTTGGGATCACTTAAGTACATCTATCTATATCTCTATCTCGCAACCAACTTCTTTACAAGCATTGTCTGTATTATAATGCCACCACAGGTGTTCTTGGTTAATAAGCTGCTCTTATGATATCATCACAGACAGGCTTCAAGCATTAGGCTTGTTCTTTTTTTTCTTTTTCTAAGACCAAATATAAAGTGTGGATTGAAAGATGTGAGAGGTTATAATTAAAGCCTTGGACAATGTACATACACCAGGCTGGTTATCTTTGACTCAAGCTCACAGTAAGAGCTCCCAATGGGAAGGAACCTGATCAACACATTGTCACACTTGGCACAGATCAGAGGAATCCTTTTTTTTCCATACCTCTAAATCACTCATGATAAATTGAAGGAAAACCTGAAAACCTTTTTACACACAATTATGTAAGATGACTGTGGACACATGCTGCCTATACAAATAATAAATAATCAGTGTGGTCCTAAACATTAACATTTACAAAAGTCCCAGTGTCTGCATGAAGCCAAGTGCTAACATTGGTTGTGCAGACTTCCTGGGTTGGAAGGCCTCAAGAGGAGGCAGCTGACTGTTTGCAATGGTCCATAGAGCATGTCCTCACGTTCCCAAGACAACAACCACTAAGAGTTTACCATGACCTTTACAGGAGTCTGAAAAGTCAGGCATTCTAGATAAGAAGAAGAAGGTTTGTGAGATGATAGAGCTGCAACATCAGTAGTAGAGAAATCTGTCTTCAATATGTGTTCAATAATCCAACATCAATACAGATCAGCATAAGGTAAAAGGTTTTGTAATTCTAACACACCAAAACTATGGCAAAAGACCCTTAACAACCCTAACCCAACATAAGACAGCTATTCTGTCTCCATGGTTAAGGGATTACGCCACAAATATCTTTTCAAGAGGGCACTGGATGGGTACCTCAATAGAAGTGACTGAGTAGAATATGTATGTCAGCCAAATGATCAGACAAACAATTGGAATACTGGGCAATCCAGTGGTGTATGAACCATGATGTCAACACTGTACATCTTGGAGCCAGGGCAAAAAAAAAAAAAAACAGATGCTGAGCCAAGAGCAGAGGACTTGCATCACATTCAGATGGCATTACATTCTATATTTAAATATGATTCTGCAGGAAGACAAAAAAGGTCTGAGAGTCTGACATCTCCTGGAAATAAGTTACTTCACAGGACCCTCTTTAATCACAGTCTTTACAAGGATTGTTTCTCTTTAGCTATTAAAATATAGACACCATCCACGCTCCTATGAACTCCCAAACTTTCTCTTCTCCTCTCTCTATATGGTAGGTCCACTGTGTAGCTCCCAGGGCGGGCAGCTGGCTCTTTATCAGACAAAAGGGAAACTCCAGATTGTCGTGGTAAGGGCAGCCACCCATGGCAATGCTCTGTGGTATTCCGGTTGTTTATAGCTGGTACTAATTACAGATTGACATCCTAACCAGACTCAAGAATCTTGGGTTGGTACAAAGAAAACAGAGACTGCAGATTACAACTGCATTCACTTGCAACAAGCCAAATACAACAATTTGCGATGTAAACTCAATAGGGTGGCTGAAAGGCATCTGTCAGGATGAAGCTCAAACTCCCGGGGGAAGCCTGTCAACTTTTGGAGGGGCACAATTTTGCAGTTTACGGTTACGAGAAGGACTTGCGTTGTCAGCTATTTGCAATAAGTAGATATAAGACTTAATTGAAGGTAGTTAATTATTATAATAAGTTAATTTTAAAAATAATCTCCATCTTACAAATCATCTTACAAGCTCTCTTCAAAACATCAAAAGCTGCAAAATACTTTTTTTCAAGTAGTGTATTAGGCTGTATCAATGATTTGTTGTATGCACTTGATAAACCCATAAAGTTAAAGGTCTGGAGAAGTCTGTGATTAAATTCAGAGGCCACATTGAAATTGCACAAAAGAGCATAAAATTGTATTCTGACATTTTGGGAAATAAGCTCATTACCTTTCTTGCCGAGACCCACGATCATGCATGCTCACTTAATGTGAAGCAACATCCAGGAGTCAGTTAGCTAAGCATAGCACAAAGAGGGTAAACGGTGTGTCATTATTATATTATATTAAATCTTATTAATTCCGTACAACAACACCAGTGTGTAATGTGTTTAAGAAATTGCCTCAATATTATCAGGACAAACTTCTGACAACTGACACAAAAGCAAATCAGGGGGTGATCGGAAAATTACTTTTTATTTGAAGATGGAGATTACATGTGTTAAACTTAGCAATACAACATAATTGTATTCGTCTTGCAATAATAGGTGCATTTTGCTATCTACATGGCGAATAATTTCAGTGCAAATGTGCGCCTATGCCTGGCATATTCCTATTGAATGGCAGATGCCAGGAAACGAGAAGTAAATGATTCTCTGTTGAGGAGATGGGTAAGTGCTCAGGCATAAGGTGAAACTGAAACATTTTAAAGCAAGGTTAGAGGAACTTTAAAGAAATGTGCCCAAGATGGGTTTGATGTTAAGAACAAGTGCCATAAGGTGTATCACAGCTCACATGATGTGCAGCTGTGATACAAATAATTGTTGTTTTACATTTAAGACGACACATATCATGGGCACTAACGTGTAAGACACTTTGCATGTTTGTATTTCAATTCTCAGCTGAATCAGCAGTATAACAGTTTACTCATGAGAGGAGGAAGAGATAGAAGTACTTCTCCCTCTTTTTCAGCTTTTTAAGTCTAGTAAATAAAACTGAATACATAGTATTGTAGTAGTCACAGACCTGGAATACAGCAGATTGAACCTGCATTACTATACTGCTGATTTAAATAACTTTCATACATTTCAACAATATTTACCATTCTTATACATGTTCTTTTGACTACTGCAACTGATATATATAATTTTTAAACAGTAATTCAATGTTGATATTTAGCCCTTCTGAAGCAATTCCATGGTTAAACCAATTCAATTTATGAAAAATGCATCCAATATACCTCAGAGCTCTGATTAGTTTCTTTATTTAATCTATAAAATTGACTCGACTTCTACAGTTTTTCTATAATTCTGGCCCCCTTTGTGATCGAGCTTGACACCCCTAATCTGCATATGAAATTGTGGGTAATTTACATTTCAAAAACCTACCTCTCCTTCCAATTTTGGAGTCTTATTTTGCTGTAGAATAAGGAATAAAAAAGAAAATTGTACTTCAACCTTAAATCAACTGAGGCTGTATATTTACTCCCCACAAAGACCTACGTGTACTGTATGTTAACTGTAAATAAACCAGACACAAATGTATGAGAGGCCACAGCAAAAGAGAGTACTATGATAGATACAATCAATGGGCTGTTTGCAGGTAGCTGCTGTTTTGGGCTGACGGAGAGTTAAAATACAGCTTTTTACTTCCCCTGGTAAATTTGCACTGCAGCTCATTAAACAAAATAAATTGACATACAACAAGTCTCAGGCATCATCATAAATATATACAATATAAAATTCAGCCCTGACCTAATTTTGTCTGATATTTTTTGTTTTACTATTCATTATTAGTCATTACATCCATGGCACTGTGTAATTAAAGCTAGTTATGAGGAAAAACTTGATTAAAATGCAAATCATCCTTCATGTCATGCTTTCACACCACAAAAACTATGTCTAATTATTGCTGAAACAGTAAAAGTAGCTAACTGAGATGTAACAGGGGACTCATATATTTAATTAAAACTGTAGGACAGCTCTCTGTGTGTGTGTGTATTTGGGTAGAAACGACTCCATTAAATTACAGCAATTTAGGATTCTATTTACCAAAATATGAATTCACTGTCCAGTGCACAAAGGCACACAATCTTTCAAAATTGGTTGACAAATAATAGAGTTAAGGACAATTACTGAACAATGACTGTAACGCTAAAATTGCCACTAGAAACTGAAACATTGACAACAAAATTGTGCTGCTGCAGCTCATTACAGCTTGTTTTAAGAGAATTAGAAGGGATTCCTCTGATCTTTGCTGTGTCTAAATCACGTGTCGCTGCAGGTGTTCTCCTCCATCAATCGCCCAGAGGGAAGATGATGTGCTGGCATGAGGGTGAACTGTTCATGCCAGAGTAAAAACTTTGGTTTGGGTGTCTGGTGATTTGCAAATATGCCATCGGTGATTGTCCATCAGCCCGAACCTAGTGTATCTTTGCACATATTTTATCTTCTTCAGCAAAGGAAACAAACACTTTCTCCATTTCAACAAAGCGCCTTCTCGGTGTACAGTTAAGATGCCAGAGAGAAGCCAGGGGAGAAGCAAAGCCTTGTGTTTGAACAGCATATTTTCACTTTGATCTCACAATATGGTGTCCCAGCGGTGGGACCAGACAGAATTAACTGAACACTGGATCTTGTTGTGCTGTGGTCTTGTTTGCCAGCCTCACGCTCATTGGCTAGTTTATGCACAGCCACTGTTCCTGTCAGTCAACAGTCCTCAGAATCATAGCACTGGAGTTAGGAGCACCTAACTCCTCCTCCTCCTCCCTTATGTGGACCAAATCGAGTGGCACAGTGCCAGTAGCTGGGCAGGACACCCACCTGCTACCACAATCACACGCTCACTCACAAAGACGCTTCACAAGCAAATAGTAACACAAAAAGGACTTTTTCTCCAATATTCAACGTGCTACATGCTCTCTCTCACACCATTCTCAGACAGACATGTCACACTTGTCTCATCCCTTACAGACATTCAGCCAGGAGCCCTCCTCATACTGCCAGCCTGATATAGCTGTGGTATGGGCCTGGGTGCGGGCCAGGGACTCGGGGTTTGTTTTTTTGCCATGTTGTTCTTCATGTGATCCAGATCATGTCACGCACCACACAACAACCACTTACACAATCAGCGAGGAGTTACAGAGATACAGCACGGCATGCGCTTATATTGCCAATGAGATCACAACATGGATGGGCCGTGTGTGCTCGCGTGTATATGGACGGAAAGGGGGCTCCACGAGCTGCACAGGTAATTTGAGATATGCCTTCCCTCAGCTGGGTGACTTGAAAATTGGGTGAGTCTGCAAATCTAATTTGAGCGGCACCAACAAGATTAGTTGTGGAAAACAGTCTTGCTGTGTCAGGGAAGGTCAAGCCGTGGATGTTTGTTTACATGTGGCAAATGCTGGAGTGCTTTTTCAACACAAATGTCTTAACCACGTTGGAATGTAGAGGGACACATACTCTGGGGTATAATGCACTGTATGTTCTCTTTGCCAGTAAAATCCATGTTCCATCTATGGAGTATTTGAACT
Source organism: Microchirus variegatus (assembly GCF_963457635.1). Lineage (NCBI taxonomy): Eukaryota > Metazoa > Chordata > Actinopteri > Pleuronectiformes > Soleidae > Microchirus > Microchirus variegatus. Next base: position 7,941,889 of record NC_139809.1, read on the forward strand.
CCTATTATTATCGTATTTTCACCATACAGAATAAAGGAAGCATAATTTCAAAGATGAAACATTTGTGATCAAGATAAATTAGGATATATTTTTGACCGGAGAGTTGAGTGTAAGATTCAGATTGATGGCAACTTTAACTTTACATAGTGAATTATCCCAGCTATACATGTGAACTACATAAAACGTTGCTCTGAGCTGTAAATTCACAATTTCTGAGCATAAAGAAGGTGATGATAATGCTTTCTCCAAGTAGAAGGTGCCTACGTCTTATGGCATGATTGTAAAACCAGAGAGCAGCATGAAAGCTGGGCCTGCTAACTGTGTCACTACTTCTAAGGACTGAAATTTGAATACTTGCTGACAATGTGATCTATGCACTGCGATATGGTACTAAAGCTGTGATCAGATAGTAGCCCCACAAAACTGACAGCATAATGTCTATCCATAAGTATATTTTAAGATGGAACTTGAAATGTAACAGCCAAAAACAGAGAAGCTGTAGTAAAGTTGTTGGTTTCCACAACTGAATTAGTACAAGATTGGAAACTGCCTCAAAAAAAAAAAAAAAGAGGATGGGGGTCTTACAATTACAGGAGATATGAAGCAGAGCATTTGAATTTGAATGGAAATATATGAGTCACAGTGACCTAGTTTAATAATCAGAGCAGTGTTGAGAGGTTTTAAACAATTGCAATATCAGGAAGAGCCATTATTCATTAAGGATTTGCAGAGAGGCACCACTCCCATCACCTCCAGTCATCTCATCTGCAATTTATGAGACTTCTGAATTCCACGGAGCTTCATCAGTATGCTAATTAAGAAGCAGGGTATTTAGACGGTACAGCCACAGTGAACACATTCCATCCACTAAAACATACAGACTTATAACACCTGCCACCAAACACTTACTGCGCATCATCCTGAAAGGTTGTTGCTTCAGATGAATCCACAAGACACTACTGTGGCATGCAAGTAACCCTGTCCAGGCCTGTAATCTCGGACACAGGAGAGAGCTCAGTTTCACCATGGCAAACAAGTCCAACAGCAGCAAGGTATGTCTGAGAGATTTCAGAACAACACGTAGCAAGTTATTTTAAGGAGCATGGTGAGTCCGGGAGAGTTACTGAGGTCAAAACCTGTCCAAAAGCAAAGTACCCCTTTGTGCTCTCAACACATCTGCGTAACGCAGAATTGTTTAGCTCTCAGCATAGAAACAACCAATCACAGAGGCTTTGTCCTAACCCCTTACAAATTCTTATGTAGATATATCACAGATCCTGCAGGGAAGACTAATCCTTCCTTATATGGAAATCAATACGGCATCAAGGCAGTTAAAAGTGTGAGATCATGTAATACTTTTCCATCAACCTTGTGAAGCTCAAACACACAATTTACCAGAGCTGATAGACATTTCTATTGTCATTTCTATGTGGACAAGTTTGTTCAGGAGAGATCGGTAAAGTTTGGAGCTGAAACCCAGTCCCAGTGTCACATTAAGTCATGGTCTTTGACTGTCATTCTCAGTCAGTGTAAATGTGTAAGAGGAGCAGTCAGTGAGCGAACACCATGCCAACAGTAACCTAAAGCTAAAACCTAACCTAAGAGAAGAGAAACACAGATACTGCTGGGAATATTTTCCCACCTCATACTGATACATTATGACAGTGCTGAAAATGTTGACATGTGTGTGCAGGTGTGCACACATGGCGAGCAAGCTTAGATGCACGTGACTTCACTTTATAAGCAGTGTTGACAGTGAACTGAATTTGCATTTTGCTTTACACCGTATCCATTCACAACCAGGTTTAATCAACATACATGCTAAATTGTGAGATGGAGCCTGAAGGTACCTTACTTCTAAATGAAACTGGAAACCATCCATTTCACCCAAAGGTTTTGATCTTCCACCACACATTGTTAGATCTTTGGTCGTCCTCATTTCAAGCCTCCAGCTGTAAGCTGCTAATTCTCAGACTAAGGCAGGTATTAGAAGCTAGAATTGCAAATTTCCCAGAGAGGATGAGGGGCACTTTTTACACGAGTGCTCAAAGAATCTATAGCAAAGTGCCCTTTAATGATAAGAGCCCAAACATCATCATTGGTTTGGGTCTAAAGTCTAATAATCCACAAATGAAAACATCTTGAATTGTGTGATTGACAGGGATAGTTATACATTATTTCTGCTTGAATTGGATGCCTCTCCCACTAACAAAGCCTGTATAAATATTGTGTTAAGTCTTAGACAAACAAATCGAGACTTAGGTTTTATTTTTTGTGTGTTGTAAATGGATGTGGGAATCTAACAAATGCTATTAGAATAGGAACATTATTCAGGTCAAGTTTACAGCTCTGTTCGTTAGCTGAAGCCTGAGAAATAACACAACATATCAGGGTTGGAATGCAGCACAGCTGGATGGACCCATGAAGGAATCTGCTTTGGTTTCAAGGTCAAAGACTCGACAACACAGTTGTCTTCCATCACAAACACTGTCATGAGAAGTTTGAATAACAGTGAGCTGCCAAGACCCAAAGTTTGGCAGTTTTAAGGTCTGGGGATGGAAGAGCATTTATTATCACAGCCAAGGATATTCGGTCATATTTGAAAGTCAGCATGCCTCAAAAGCACAACTTAATTTGTATGAAATTTTCAGGGGATGACGATTATGCACGGAGGAAGAAACAATTAGATTTTGGTGATACGGATACAGATACAGATCTGGATTCAGGACTATTTTCAAACAACTGCTAACCTTGCAAAATAGGACCGTGTATACGCCTGTGTGGAGATTTAGGCACTCGTAGAAGAAAAACATTGTGAACATAGTTCTTCAAGTTATCGATTGACTTAGCCTGCATGCACTGTGTGATCAGCTGTGTGTGTGTGAGAGAGAAAGAGAGAGCGCAATGCAGGAAGATGAACAAATGGAACGATACATTGGGGAAAAAAATGATCAATTTGTGACGGTCAGTGTTGATTCTGTCGCCACGCACTGATCAATGTATGGTAGATTTTTGACACGTGCATACAGTATACTTTTTCACACACACGAGAACGGGTGAAATGTTGAGGAGATATCAACTCTTTCACAGTAAAATTAGCATGGTCACATAAATGCCAGAAACAAAACAAGCTGGGGGGGGCAAAAGATGGATGCAAGATCCACTGATGAAAAGCCTGTTTAAATGCAACGGTAGTAGTTGTTTTTCCCACACCCACTATTCAGCTCAGACCGAGATAATCTGACATCACTAAATCACAGATTCCAACAATGTTAGCTCATTAAGTCAGAGGGCTATGTTTAATAGCTGACCTTTGACTGCCCTGTGAGAACAAAAACTTTTAAAGAATATGCTTTCATAGAAAGAGGGGTGAGCAGCAGCCTACAGCTTAAAACTAGAGTAAATATGGGGTTATCAACAAGCTAAATCCTCTCATTCACATGCCTAGCAAAACATCTGTGGTACAGAGGTTTTTGCATTCTCACTACACCAATTAGTTCTCGTTTCTAGACTAAACCAATTGTGTATACCCTGTGTAAAGGAAACACATACAGAATTTTACAACAGGCTAATGTGCCTTTGATGGTGTCATAAGGTTTTATGCACCATTACTACATAATTACCTCAACTTAGCTAATAGCTCATTAGACTTGCATTTTCAAGTTCGGCACCTTAGCTAATAGCTTATCAGCAGAGCCATAGCCTTGACATACCCAGACAATGTTTACCAAGTCAACATTCCTTCAAAAGGTCAGAGAGAAACATTTAAACTGTTTAGAATTCATCGGCTCTCTTCACTGAATAAGGGAAACAATACATAACCAAGTCAATGTTGTAAAGATAAGAGGTATTAGTATTTGCAAATCAAGAACTCTTTTTCCTCAAGCCTTTATTTTCTTTTCTCAAGACAGTTTCACAACAAGAAAACATACTTTTATTGTTGTGTTTTTATGTTTTGTTCTCGTTTTAATTAATGTGCAATGTCCCTACCCTGTAAATTTTTGATTACACCTTTATCGGGTTCTGGGACAAATTGCAACCTGGATGACTCAGATGACACTGGTAGGTGCAATGTTTTTGCCTGATAAGTGCAAAACGTAGTTGGAGTAAGCCATGACCTGTGGCTGCCAACACAAATTATATCAAGAGCAGGGATCCAAAACATAATGTGACTGGACTCTGACTCTGCCTTGTTCGCAATACAAAGCTGACATTTTTAGACATGGCTTCCAGCCCAACCTGCACTTTGTCAGGCTCCACTGATTCTCTAAAACTCCGCATTTTGTTTGAGGGGCAACTACGTGGCCAAATTCCTCATGGTGTAAAAAGGGAGCAGTGTTACTCATCACAAAGAGTGTGGCATTTGGGAAATCTCGAGTGAGACTTGGGCGTTGAAATTCTCAGTTTGGAAAGAAGCTGGTGTTTGGTGCACTTCAGAACTTCAGACCTCATTACAAATTTAAATCCAACACAAATCCAAATGTGTAACAAACAGCGTACACAGCACAAAAAGCAACATTATGGTTAATTCATATGATTCATTAATGCGTGCAGAACACCATAAAATATGACTTGGCTTAAATACAACAGTACTTGAGTGATGAGTCCAAAGCCTACTTCAAAAACACTAGGTAGAAGAGTCACACTCAGGGGGATTTATGTCACCCGGTATCACAAAAAGAAGTGTTATTACTGTCAGCAAATTAGATTTAAATACTGTGATCATAGAATTGAGTCTAAACACAGTTTAGAAATTATAATTTCTCTTCTGTTGAAACTGGCCACTTTATCAGAAAGAGAGAGAGAGAGAGTGAGTACATTCTATGTATGTGTGTGTGCATGCTTGCATGTGTGTGCTCCTTAACCCTGAGGTCACACCTGTTACCTAGCTGAACCCCTGGCTCAGGGTAAGAGGTAGAGTTCAAGGGTCAAGGAGTCACATGGCACTTCCTTCACAGATCTTTTTCAGGGCCCACACATTCACTCTGTCAACCAAGCAATTGTCCAGTGCTGAACAGGAATATAGGTTCATACTGGAAAACTGTATTTATTTTTTATGATTCGTGAATTTTACCACAAGACCGGTACATGAAAAAACTGAACGTGGCACAGCAAAACACTGTTCGACGAGGGACCCTTATCCCTGCTGCACCACACATGCTAAGGCCAGAAGCTGTGGTAATAACTGCAGTAATCAGAACTTTACTCCACAACACATATTAGACTACCAATAATGTATACATACACACACTCAAGTGAGCCACTAATTTGAACTGGCAACCCTCCGGTTACAAGCCCAGTTCTCTTCCATGGGCTGCCCCCAATCATCTATTATTCATGCCATCGAATTGTACCCAAAACAAGTGTTGGAAATTCAAATTAGCAAACAAACTTGGAATTACAGGTGTTGTTTCAGACAGACAAATACTGCCTTCAATTTTTATGATTATGAGTATAAAGTCTAATACAGTAAAGTGAAACTAATTATGATATCAGTGACCTTTGCAGTTCTAAGTTTTGGATTTTTCCCAGCACAGTTTAAACTTACCGAATTAAGGCAAGGTTTTGTGCAACTTCGAAGCTATTAACACATTTCCCTTCGATATGATTTAACATCATAGCGCTGTTCCTAAACCTGAGAGAAAAAGAGAAGACATAAATGTCTCACAATGGTGAATTATTAGATTTAAAACGGCCAAATAACACCCATTGTACTTTTTTCTGAAAAATAAATGTACCCTGTAAACTGGGGGATCATGTCTTGGCAAGTATAGGAAGAACTATTATTTCTTCCAATGTTCATGCTTCTTGTGGTTTGTGTGGTTTATAAACAAAAGGGTCTTGCAACATCTGAGCACTTGCCTGTATTTCTGTGGCTCTGATCCACAAACTTTCTCTTGCACAGTCTTGCAAGTAGATGGCAACTCCATCCAGTCATAATATTATGATAATACAAAAGCAATTATTGTTATTAATGTACTAATTCTTTTGTCACAGCTACATAATTGATGATCCAACCTAACATAAGACATAATACTGTTATATTGAACATGGAAATAAAAATCAGGTTAACTAATGCACACACAATGGCTCAAAGACCTCCCTGTCTTTGGTTGTGGTATCGCTGGGTATTGGTATTGTATCAAAGTCATAACTTCAGTAATGTAACAACACTAATTCTTAAATCTCAACATATAAGCCTATGTTCAGGTGATGGAAACTGTCATCTCTTGTACCACATAAGCCTTTGGAGGGGGAGGGGGTGCATTGTAAAAATATGCATTTCCAATTGATTCTGGAATATTGTCATTACAATATTTATGAAAACACAATACAGAGCTCCCAGTTAATAGAAAAAGTCAATCAAATCCCAAAGACTATAGGCCACTTCATCAATAAATTTTTAAGCAAAATGTGACGTACAGAAAACAATTGCATTGATCAAACAACTATCACACTCTAGCAGCCAATCCTGTGCTGCACAAAGACTGTACTGCATATAAAAAGTGGACAGAGTCTTCAGTTGTGAAGGCTCAAACTTTGTAACTTGATCAGGACATTACAGTTTTTGAAAGTGGAAATTCACACGACACCTGCAACAAGGTGCCTACTGGATATAGTAACAGGGTGCACTCATATGTCACTTTTCCTAGAATGGGAGCATAATACACAACATTAACATCATACTCTATTGGAGAAGACATACAACTTATCATAAACTCCTTAAGAAAAGGTTTATTGTCATTATGGCTACCTGCTACTTCTGCTACTTTTAATTCTGAGGCTTTGCTTTTCCAACCCAGTACTTCCATTTTATATGCAATAAATGGGGCTGTATAACCACAAGATAAACATCACAAGACACAATATTCCCGTTGCTCACTGCAAAGAATGTCAGTTACGTCCATCGTTCACAAATGTAGGAAACAATACAATAAATATTTGCACAAATATCTCCCGCAAAAAGTATTTGGGGACTGGCATCAGCACATACAAGTCCTAAATCACTGTGAAAACACTCCACCCCCACATCCACTTTACACAAGTTACATTGTCAGTCGCCTTCCTTTGTTGACACTGTCAACTCACGCGTACTGATCACAACAAGAGCAAGCAGCAAGTAAAAACAAGAGCCGACGACTGCAGTCGCATGTGAATGTGCATCTATCCAGAGCCTGAGGTTTAATATAGTTCAACTTTCACTAGCCTGAACTTTTGACAATGGGAATGAAGATGGTTTTACTTTCAGTTAAGTAGTTATATTTGCACCAAAGCTAAAAGACAGTGGGTCACAGCAGAAACCAAACAAGTACAGTATAGATAGCTGAGTCTAACAAAGCTAAATAATGATTAATACTCAGAATTTGTTTGTGATGTGAGACAAAATGACCTAGAGACTTTTGATTGATTGACTTTTAGAATGTGTTACTGCTAAAGTTATTGTATTTACAATAACAACACATTGTTTAATTGGGGTGGAACCTCTTTTTTATATCAAACCTAAATAAACTATTTTTAGCTGTTAGATCATCCTGAGATTATGGTCTGACCCTTACTGTGATGATTAGCTGTACAAAAATGGACAATCAACAAAAATGTGAAACCTTGGTCTTCTGGTCCTAATCATGGAAGGTTGCATATCGTATCTTTAAACCTACATTTCTTAAATCGGTCAGCGCATTGACACCAACGGTGAAGCTTGGTCAAACGTGATTCCAGTTTAATAAGCGTGTTGTTGCATTATTGACGACTGCTTCACAGAGAGCATCCTCTTACGACTCGTCTCTATGTGTTTCTTTAACGAGTTTTACATTTATGGAGGAAACGTGACGTGAACTCCATCACCTCTACCGTCACCGGTTCCCTCCAAACACGGTCCCTCTCCCTCGGTTGGACGCCTTGTGTTCGGTGAGGGGCGGTTATTTTGTCCCGCTGTCTGTCCCCCCTTTTTGTGTGTAAGAAGAGAAGTTGTAAGCTCGGGTTTGGACTGGTTTCTTAAAGCGGTTTTAACAACTTGTGTACGAAAGTAAAAGACGAGCGGAGTTGTTAGCAGCAGTGATATAATGACAGACGCAGCAGTTGCTGTTGTACTTGTACTGTTGTACTTGTACTGTTACAAACGCAGTTCGCCAGCCCAACTTCTCCGCTGTCCTTCACATCTTCACACCGACTGCACACGTTTGACATTTAGCGCAAACGGGACACGGCGCCGCTAGCTTCTGCTCAGTCCACAAACTGAAACTTAGCAGTCGGAGGCGAGACTTGTTGTGGCTGAGACACTTAGAATTTTTCTTTTTTTTGGGGGGGGGGGGCAAAGGAAACGTTCGGCTAACTTTTCCTTACCTTTACAAACACCCGCTGACGCCCGCTCGGTCGTACCACTTCCTGGCAGGCATTTATCCCGGTTTTTGTCAACGTCGTCCCTCGGCAGTAGTAAAGAAAATCCGAGTGTGTGAAGCCCAGCTCTCTCGCCAGTGCCTGAGATTCTTTTTTTTTCGCTCACGGCTCCTCTCTCTCTCTCTCCCTCTCTCTCTCTATCTATCCCTCCCTCTCTCTCTCTCTCTTTGCGTGGCTTCGGGAACAGCCGCTGCAGTTTTTTCCACCAGCCTGGCGCGGGAGCGCGCACACTAGGATTCAAGGCTGGCCAAGAAGAGCGCCGCGTGAACGCGCTTTTCACCAGGCAGGCACAGCTCACACCAAAAAAAATAAAAGGTACTGGAAAAACTACTGCAGAATTTTCATCAGTATCAACACAACACACCTAAAATTCAAGGTTAAAAAAAATTAGAATTTCAAAATGTCCCTTAATCCAGATTACCACCAGAATCTAACTGTTTATTCCCTGGGCCACAACCCACAAGATAATTTGATCCAAAATCACCCAACACATGTAATCCACACATCTGCAGTTCATTTTCTTCACAGTCACAATATGAATTTCACACGTGCACAACGACATTCTTCCCGTGACACATCATGCATCATGTTTTCCATTCATGTGTCTGAGGTTTGAGACTATTTCAGTTGTAGAAATGTGAATTTACTGCAACTAAATGATGAAGATCTATCATTTGAAGTTGACATATCAACAATTTAAACTCAGGAAAGTCACGATTCCATGGTACATGAAGCTACACCGTAACTGGAATTATGACTAGATGGAGTTGAACTGTAGATATGTCAGATTGTAATTATGGATAGTCATGATTTAGTTTCAGATATCCATAATTCAGTTTGGCTAGGAATAATTGAATTATAAATAACTGTAATACAAAAATGCTGGCTAGCTATTCAATCTCAGAACTTAAATATAATTACCATACAAACTCGCTTTGGATTCAAATTTAAAAAAATATATAGTGGTCATGACTGACATTGAATACAAATATATTACAATAACAAGCAATAGCATATCATTCACGTTCTCGCTGGTGACCAATATAGAAACCAACGACATACAACGAGTACAATTTGTATTGGAGTATTTGTATATTGTGTGACAGTAGTGTAATATCAACTATATAGAATCCATTGTATATACTATACCAGTATTTAAATGTTTTTCTTTTACTCTGCATTGTTTATTTTGTGCATATTATGTTTCAGATACTTTCCATATAAATCACATGATCAACTGATAAAATATTAATATTAATGTGCTCACTTTGTACACATTAATATTTGATTCTGAAAATAAACCATTCTGTTTATAGGGTGCAACAGAAGATCGTGACCAAAATTGCAAATACGTGTGTGAAGAAAATCGAAGTATTCCACCTGCAATTGAGTATTTCTACCTAGTTTGTTAAATAGAAAAGGATTTGAACTACTTTCACTGATCACTATCACTCACAGTGCGTTTGTTTACTCTGCTGTATGTATTTCATCATAAAAAGTCACACATTTCCTTGATAATATGTGGTGATTATACAGGTCAACATGTAGTTCAGAATAATAAGGTAGAAGAAATGTCTCCGAGCCCTTTTGTCAACTTTGCCAAACCGACTAAAATTGGTTCTTCTTACTGTCAGACAACTCTTTTGTATGAAACAACGTAATTCTTTAGAATCATCTCGATTTATTCACAGAGATGACAGAATCTTGGCTGACGACGAGTAATCACGGACACCACCCCACCTGATTACTGTTTATAAAACAAGCCCGAGCTTAAGATTCAGGGGTGGAGGGTTCGCTCTTTTGTGTAAAGAAAGCTTTCAAATGCTCCTCCAATGATCTGGGGCTGTTTATCTGACTTAAAGCTCTCTTTCTTTCCTTGGGAAGGATTTAAAGAAAATCTCTATGGGGTTGATATAGTATAACAACCCAGATTTGAACTGTTGCTCTGTTGCTACTCTGTTTCATGGTGCGTTTAATTCTGTGTTCATTTTTATGGCATTTTGTTATTTAAATCTAATTTTATTGTAATGAAAGTAATTTATTTTGGATTATATGAAGTAGTTTTGCTCATTCAATAGATATTTCCATTCATGCATGTAAAGAGAAGTGACATGCGTGGGCTAAAACCACAAAGCAAGCAGGTTTATTTAAAGGTGCCATATGTAAGAATGTGGCCAAAGATGGTTACTACATTCAAATTCAAAATATACAATATGTATATAAAATATATATATCAAAAAATACAGAGGTCTTTTAGGTTTCGTTTTCTGACGTAACTGGCAACCCGTGGTTGCTCGGCAACTGAGACTCTACTGACTGCAATGATTGGTAGACGGCGGTAGGTGGCGCCACATGCCAAAACATGATTTCAAAACATAAACATGATTTGCAGTTTTTTTAATGAAAATATTTTGGCTGTACTGTTGTTGTTGTTGGTGAGTTCAGTTTGTTATATGAACATTATTCCTGAGTCTCTGTGACATATTAGGAGGATTTTATGGCCAGTTGCTTTAGATTTATTACATAATGCACCTGTAAAGTTTGCATGGACAAAAAGTGTGAGTTGTACAAGAGAGCAGGAGAGTGTCTGACATAATGCATGGTATAAGAGATGACCAGTGCAGAGGAAATCTCCTCCTTTCCTGCTGCATTCAGGTGCAGTTGGTAAACAGGTCTATTCTATTCCTCTTTATCAAAACATAGCAAAGTGTAACTTTGAGTAGCTGCATTTTCCTCAGGCCAATATGTAGCAGAGGATTTAAATCTGCTTTTGTATTTGTAATTTGTAGTCAAAGCTGTGATATTTGCTGGTGTGTGAAGTCTTCCCTTAGGGTAAAAACAGTCTAGTAAAGCAAGCAATAAAATGAATATTTCAGACAGAGGTTAACAATTTGTGTGGATGAGTGACATTTACACCATTTAGTCCTCCGATGTGAGCGTTTATGTTGAAGGCAGCGTGCGTTTAGGGAGAAGAGGAGGAGCCGAGCCATAGGTTGACATGTGGGAATGACTGGAGTTTTTTTTTTTTTTACACATTCCAAGCATTGTTTCCTCCTCCTCCTCCTCCTCCTCCTCCTCCTCCTCCCTTCTCCCCTCTCCAGTCCAGGCAATGAGGGCCAAGGGTTTTCCAAGGCTTAGAGAGACGGAGCAGATGACTGATCGAGGAAGAGGAAGAATGACTTACTTGCCTTTTTAAGAGTGACTCATGCTTCTGCAACTGAAATAATGAAAGTTAGTTGTCTTTTTTTTTTTTTTTTACATGCTTGCCTCTAATTAAAGGGAAAGTGAAATGCAGGGCACGATATATTCAATTGCACAAGATAAAACATATCTTGCCTCAGGTACTGGGACAATTTGATTGTGGTGCTTTGTACACAGTCAGTGATTCCCAAAGGACCCACACATGGATGACTGGTGACATTTTATTGGAGTCCATTAATTTTATTGGAGTCCACCGACGTTTTACGTTTTAAATAACATGCATAAGATGAAGTTTAGTTTAAGGAATGATTCATGAAGTTCAGAATCTAAGAAAGGGCTCTAAATGAGTCGCTACATTACTCACAAATTTGCTTTTGATGGTTAATATGTTGTAATTTGGGTCACAAAAAGTGGTTCCCCATATAGAAAGTTTAGGAAACACTGACAAAAGTGACAACATGATGCAATTTTGTTAACGTTATTTTCAAAATAATCAATATAGTTCAGCCTCAAAGACAGAGCGGTTAGAGTCAAGGTCAGCTGGAATAGACGCAGTGAAGTTTGAACTCACTCCCGCATCACCAGAGTTGAAAGTGAGGACATTTTCCAGATGATGGAATGGAAGAAAATGGAAAAAGAAAATTTGGACTTTTACCTTTCCCTGTGGAATTGAGAGAAGCTGGCAGCCTTTACTGTAGTCTGCAGTCTAAAGCACAGTTGGCGATATATTCTGTCACATGCTTATTAAAAAGATTTCTATGTGTTTCATGTGAACTCAAAACTATCTTTTTTTATTATTATTATTGACGGTGATTTTACAAATCCCTACACTTTTTAAAGACATGCTGCGTTTGGCAGCTGACTCTAATATCCGATCTTAATGTTCTCCCAAATGAGAAATATAATATAATATGGGCTGAATAATAGAAAAAAACTTACTCATAAAGAAGCAAATAAACCTAAATGTATGACTGGGATTTTTCAAATGTAGCACAAAGTATATAAAAAGCTATTAGTCACAGTAGTCAACACCCATCGCAGAAAGGTCAGTGGTGGCCTTCAGCAATGACTCACACAACTGAAAACCTTATTGATTTAATAATGGGAGGATTGTGTGCCATCAGGAAACACTTAAACATCAGTTGATGTTGTATCACACTGGGGACAATCAAATGATTTCTATAAATGTTTACTGGCCCACGTGGCTCCATACACAGACCGAACGGAGCTCGTTCTGACCCGTTCTGGTGCGTTTCATTGTGCGAACTGAAACCATTTGGTACACGGAAGTCGCCGAGTGCCAACTCAGCACATGATGCCTGCCTGACTCATCCTCCCTCCCTGCCTCCCTGCCCGACTGCTCTGGTCCAGGATCTGTGGCTGTCTGTCCCTTTCTCCTTTGCCAGCCCCATCACTCCATGCCCATGAGCAGGAACCTGGCCAAGGCTGGAGACACGGCCTCTCTGAAGAAAGAGGAGGGCGTTTTTTTTTTTGCGCGCGTGTGCGATTCTTTGTCAGAACAAAGACTGGGTGTGATGTGATATGAAGAGGGACTGGAGAACAGCATAGTCACACCTCCACAATCATAACAAATATGAGAGGAGACAGATCGGGTGCCTAGAGGCTTCATCATCTCGACCCACAGAAAGAAGATAATAACACGTAGAAAGGTTTTTATACATACTTCTACCATTTATCCTATCCCTCCTTCCATTTCTGTGTTTTTTTTACAGCTTTGTGCCGACTTCAAAGCTAAACAGGACCGTAGCTAAGCTTATTATATTAATGAGCTTTGAGGCCTACTATGTACACTATGTGGTAAACATAGGAAAGATGATCCCAGGAGTTAAAAGGTAAACAAACTCTAATTAGGCAGAGAATGCCTAACTGGCCACATAGCTCTACTGCATGTAGATTATGTCCCGTAATAAAAGTTAACACTTAACACCTCTAGGATTACTTTATATTTAGCCATGCATCGCCATGCTAGTGTTTTTTTTAGTGAACAGGGTCCACAAACATTTCTAAAGAGGCAAAATCTATTTCTCGTTCTCCCTTCGCAGTATAATTCTATTTTATGAAAAGGAAATTGGAATTTGATCAGCGTCTAGGTCATAAAATTTGAACGACTTACTGTAAATGCTATTAAAAAAAAAACTAAAGCCAACCGTAGACCAAGATTTTCTCCTATGGGAGTAAAACAACTGTTCGGGACATTTATTTGATAAGATATGACACCGTGACGCGTTTTGCCATTGTGGACAGGAAGTCCCAGATGGCAGAGAGGAAATGGGCATTAGTGAATGGAAACAGGAAGAGCTCATAATAATGTCAGCTTCAACACAAATACAGTGCCATGTCAGTGGGTTGATGGCTCGTGTCCAAGCCGGTCAAACAATGGCCACTTTTGATTTGATAATCCGATTCATTGTAAAGGATTAACGGCAGTCAGAATTTTTCACCTTATTCAGCTGTTCTGTCCCCACTCCTCGCACATTTTCAAACTCGACACAGTCTGCGATTGTCTCTCAGGAGCTGTAGGCAGCTCAGCGTCTGTGAACGAACCACAGAAGTCATTTGTGCGTCTCTCCAGATCCAGTAAATGACTGCAGAGCCGCTCAATTAACTTAACCACTTCAAATCTTCTTAACTCCACATCTACTGTAAGCAAATAGGCTTATGCGCTGACTAAGCACAATCCCAAAGAGTGATATATTACAGCAGATTAGCCACATTATCGTCTATTTGAAAGAGACTGATGTCAAAACGAGGCAGGCAGAAGTTACCAAATATTCCCATTGTGAGGAATCAGAAAGTTTCAACTCGCAGCTTTTGTCTTGCATATTTTAAAGATGTCATCAAAAAGAGATTATTCCAGCACTTGAATCCAGAGCACTGGTGCCTAATGGTATCCAACTCAATTCAAACAAGCAGACCGCTCATGTGATGCAAACACATTTATTGAAAACACACACAAAAAAAACCCCATCTTTTCACAGAGAAAAACAACATAAATGGCACATGTTTCTTCTTTTCCACAGACCATGAAGACAGAACATCTGCTTACATTTCTCAGATATGGTGAATAATACAAACCGACAGACTTGCCTCTGATTAGATATAAACCTTTTTACTGTACATTGTTGGATGGATATGCAGTAAAAAGACACGTCAGTACGTAAAAAAAAATAATATTGCATTCGTCCTTTTCAAATACATGTAAACACACTCAGACAATGTGCCACTACTGCATGTATATGTTCAGTCGGACCAGAGTCAGACTCAAGCTGGTCTGGGTGTTCTGCGCACGTGTAAATGCGTTCACATGAGAAAAAACAAAACAATTTAATGCTTTATCAGCTTAAAGAATCTGCTATTTTTAAGTTAATGATAGGAAGATTCTGAATGGTGCTTGAAATGCTAAGAACTAGCCGCATGCTATACCTGAAAGCATCTCATACTAACCAGCTGAAAGGGGGTGTTTGGCCACCAGTGGAAAGGAGGTGGACACACTTAAATCAATAAATCGATTCCCCCACTGAAGGACAATAGTCCAATATAATAGCATAGCAGCTCAACTCGACTGTGCATGAAAACGTACTGAGTGACGACAGAGCAGGAGCACGGAGATACAGAGAACTGTTTCAAGTCATCTAATCGTTAATAAAAAAATGTTTTACTAATAGCATGAAAGGAAAAAAAATATATATATATATAAAACAAACAATAAATAAATATGAAATGCTACATCACCTTAGAAGAGTAATAAAAGATCTTGTAAAACTGGGGACGACAGACTGAGAGACTGAGAGGAAAGATTCACTGCTCATCATCCTGGAAACAGCATCTGCGTATTGGAGTAGGGAGTCTGACGCCGTTGTCCAATTATCTGGGGCAAAAGACAAAAAAAAAAAAAAAAAACATAACGACAATACAGTCGGTTTAACTTGAGTTGAATTTGTCAGTTCAACAAAATGATTGTTCTCTGTACATCTGGAAAGTCGGTCAGGAAAGAGCTTTTATGGCCTTCTTTTGTAATGCACCATTTAAAATTTGATAGGTATTTGTTGCTGCTCCATTAAAGTAATAACACAGATTCTCTTCTTGCATTTCAATTAAAGTCACCAAAACGTCTCTCACCTGTCCAAACGGTTGACCACCTCCCTCACAGTGTTGATGAGGTTATCGTGTTCTTGGGGGTTACTGACGATGATGCTGTGGAGCTTCTTCATGTAGGAGTCGATGCTTTCTAAAGAGGGAGTCTCTCCGCTGCCTGTAGGCGACAAGCACAAGCTGTCAGCACACACAAAAGGGCTTGGATGATGTCTGTGGTATTATACAAACCTTTATTTAAGTTGTCATAGTTTAAATGTGGATCTAAAGAAGGTACAAATAAAAAGTAAGACTGAGAAGGTACATGCACTGGAGTTAATCTAAATTAAAACAAATCTTAATTAACTACACTATTAAAGACCAAAAAATGCAATATTACAAACTGAGAGGAGCACAATCATAAGAAGAGTTGATGCACCAGTTCCTAATCTATCCACACTTTCTCTCAAACAGAATGTGCAAGAGCTTCCCCGAGGCTACGTCTAAATGGGTTTGGCAATCATCTTTCATCATCAAGCTTTTGAGAACTAATATCAGCAGTGTTGTGTCATGCTGGTTGTGCAGCGTCGGTGCATCTGCTCTTCTGTTACAGCAACAAAATCAAAAAAAAGGCGACGAAGAGAAAATGCCAGAGAAAAGCTGTGGGGGCGTGAGCCAAGCAGAGGTTCTGTATGTGGATATAAAAAACAAAGAGGGATAACATTCACGTTCAAATGAAAAGGATTTACTATTGGTCTGTCTGGAGGCTTAAGGGCGTGAGACGACAGAGTTTTAACAGCTCAGTAAACACGGTGACGTGCCACAGCATTTGTCTGGGGGATTAATTACTTGCATGACATAACAAATCAAAACTGGTTCATAATCATGTGTTTTCATCAGCATCAGAGCATCTTAAGCCCAGAAGCGACATTTCAAACTTTAAGATTTTATTTGATTTGTTCCCACACTCATTAGATTATTGATTAAAGAAGAAATGTGTTTTTATATTTTATCAGAAAGCTGATGATCCAAGTCTGCACTGTCACAACTCACAAGATCTAACACCTTTAAAAGGCTGCAGGAGTCATCTATGTTTGTGTCAAGTCATTTATTGCTTTATTTTTTTGAACAAAGAAAGAAAAACTCAATTTAAACAGCAATATCTCAGTGGATTAACATGACGGTGACACTGTGTGGTCGGCTGTTCTCACCTGGCAGAGGTACAGAGGAGAAACTGGAGGTGAGCGCCTGCCGCAGGGTCTCCAGGTGTTGGTAGAGAAGGCCGTTGCGGCCCCTCTCTTGCATCACGTCACCTTCTAGCCTCTCCACCGCCCCGCGCATGCTCTCCACGTGCTTCTGTAGCGCCGCGTTACGCTCCTCGTACTCCATGTTGGTCTTGCGCAGCTGCCGCATCTCTGCTTCTCGTGCTGGTGAGGAAGACAGAGACATTTGGATCGATAGGTGAGTCGAGCGAGTTGATGCAGCAAGATCTAACAGTTGAGGTTCATGATGATCCATTTATTTGCTCAAATAGGTGTGTGCTCTTTACTTTTAGGGCTTCGGTAAAGTTGTAAATAACAATAAAACAAAATTCTCTGAAGGCAGCAAAGGACTAGAAACACTTAAAACAAATAAAGGTGTTTTACCTTTGCTGTGGTTAAGAAACTCCTCTGTGAAGATCGGTATGTCAAATATAGTTCTGTCCTTCCCTTCCGCGTCCTTCTGTTCAAAACCAAGAGACAGCAGGAGGGAATGAGATAAAGCTGAAGAGACAACAGACTGATGAAACGTTGTTAATCATCTCGCATGGCTGCAGGTTGGCGGCGGGTAATTGATTTTGCATCGGTCACAAAGGAGTTTACGAGATGAGGAGGAAGAAGCCATTTCATCTGTGGCTACTACAATATCCAAACATGAGAAATAGATTACACTATTTCAAATAAAAATGTATTTCATTAAATACACAGTGAATGTACGGGCAGCCCATAACCACGTGATAAGAGCACTTGGCTTGTAAGCACACAGGTACACAATCCCCATTGCACATAAATGGGATGCGGGATGGGTTCTCGTCAGGAAGGGCCAACGTTCCCACATCTTGTTTGACATCAAATTCAAGGAGTATTCAAGATGGGAGGGGAATTTGTCAGAGCCACTTCCCCATGGTTGTGCTGCACGCTCTGCATCTGGCCAATCCAAACAATTGCCCTTGGGATCTTGAAATTTGCTTTTCCCAGACATCACATAATTTGCTCTCTTGCTTTACTTTACTCGCTCATTTTTCTGCATGGACTCTCACGTTAACGGTGGAGAGAGACAGCACAACGCCACATTAGGTGACACGGCAACAAACAAGAGCTCATCGGTGGCAACTTAACTTCTTTCTTGCACACATTTAGTCTATTAAGGGCTTTTTTCTAAATCTTTCAAGGGCCTTGAATTATTATTTTTCAAATTCACAAACTTTCAAGGATTTTAAGGACCTGTGGGAACCCTGAAAACCACCGCCAAATCACCTGCTGTGGCGAACCCTAGAGAGGGAGAAGCCAAAAAAACAAACAAAGGGGAAGTACAATATACAGTAGGTTGCAACTTTCCTGCTCCCTCTGAGGGAATGCATCAACCCACTTATTTCTTAACACAATGAAACGTAAACAGAAAACACTGGTATCCCCATAGGTATGCTAATTCCCCCCAAAAAAAGGTCTCATCAGCTCTAAATTTCAGAGTCTCCTTAAGGATTTACAAGAGAAACCTCTGAATCACAGGCAGGACTTCATAAAAACAAATTACACACCAAGAAAAAAAGCAAAGTGTTTGTATCACAAATGCTGCAGCAAATCGGATTAACACAGCTTTGGTGATGCAGCAATAAGCACTAAACGTGAGAGGAGGAAAAACTCAAAACACCAACGGATTAAGAGGTTCCTGAGTGAGAAAATGGTCAAAAATAAAACTCTCGCAAAGATCACACAAAACTCAAAATAAACCATTGTATTATTTTGTCTGAACAAACATAGACTTTAATAAAGTCTTGTGTTGTGGAATAAACAACTCTAACCCTAAGATTCCTTTGCGTTAATTAATATATTTACGACAGTAAAGTGGTTGAGTGTGTTACTGACCTCATGAAGAGCCTCGTTGGGTACCTGGTGTCCAACATCTGGAGAGGAAGGGAAGAATAATGTGAGGACAGCAGATGAGATTTTCTCTGTGACCTACTTAAAACAAATAAAATTAACAAGATCCTATCAGTACACTCCACATAACGAATCAGCTGAAGCTGTTTTTATCATCAACATTTTTGATATGGACGTTTTTCCCCCCATAACAAAGATCAGAACAGATAATACAGACCATGTGTTGTGTGAGCAGCTTCTTGTCCTCAAGCTGAACTATCACTTAAAACATAAACTACTATGAACTTTAATAAAATATTCCCATTCCTTGCCACATTTCCACTTACTGAGCAAAGGAAATAATGCCTTGGGTGTTGCTCGGCCAAATCCACCGAGTTGTAAGTGCACGATCTTCCAGGTGAGCAGTTCAAGATGGAAAAGATTCCCTAGCTTTGGCAACGTCTATGCTGAAGTTTTATTGTGTCTCTTTTTTTGCAGATATTCTTTTTCAAATTCAAGCAGCTAAAACATTTGCCAACAGTGTTTTCTGTGTTGTTGTAGATCACCCCCAAGATTTCAGCCAGAAGAGAGGTTACAAACTTCCATTTTTATATTTGTGTAAGACTAATTTACAACTTCTCAAATAAAGCATTAGTTTGGACCCTTTGAATATTATGTAATTATTATTAATCTAATTAATGTCTATAAGAAGCCCAATGGTTTTGATAGACATAACTATCTGCAAAGGCACATTGATTTTCATAAGTATACACTACCGTTCAAAAGTTTGGGGTCACCTGCACAAAGCAAAGTAAATAAAAGTCACACTTTTATCCATCAAACGAGTTGTGAAATGAATAGAAAATATTGTCAAGACATTGAAAAGATTAGATTTGTATAGAGTGTATTTCTGATTCATTTAATGTTATATTCATTGAAAAAAAGTGCTTTTCTTTCAAATATAAGGACATTTCTAAGTGACCCCAAACTTTTGAATGGTAGTGTAGTGTAGTGTACTACACATGCGATGATAAACACCAGATCACACTCTTTTGGGAGGGTTTTTCCAAGATCTGCCTTCAGATTACAACATTTTACAAACTACTGACCAAACCCTGACTTATTTGCAAACAGGAGTCTTCAGATTTCCTGTCCATCATGCGGGGAATTCCTAGCTGATTACTGAGATTCATGATCATGTTTGTCTGGAGAAGGATTGTTCAACAAAAGTAAAATCATTGACGCTCATCATGATCACAAAGGAAGCAGCTAAATTAATTACTTTTTACATAGCACACCCTCAAATATTACGTTTTTTATACCAACTTGCCAACCTTCAGCATTGTTTTGAACCAGCTCTCACCTCCACGATGCCGCTTGCCTTTCTGTTTCTCCTGGACCTTCCTGGTGAAATGTTTGTACGCCTCCGTCTTCTGGTACTTCTCCAGCTCCCTCATGTAGCGCTCCTTATCTCGCTCGGCTTCATCCAGGTATCGCTGCAAGGAGAAAAAAAATAAGTTGAGAATAGCTGAAGAGAGGTCTCGGGAAGAAAATTAGATTTGGTGAAACGGGATGAAGGGTGATTGCAGGTGAGATGGCACAATAAGTAAGAGAAATTCATCTTAATAAGGCTTAATTCCTTTCGGTAAACAAAAAGATGTAATTTCCTACATATTCCACTTGCTTGCAGCCACATGCTTGCAACAGAAATTGCATCTCGTAATATAATTAGTTTAGAAATTAGGAGGAAAGATGATAAAAACATCCCCAGGCAATGACCCCGTCAGAGGATCCTGGGAAATCAAACATTAGCTCTGCTGTGAACTCTGTGTAAAATTAAAATATGATCAAGTTATTTGGGCTCTATCCCACCAAAGCACGTCGATACTTCTCGAGTTTTCTCTGGAAAGAAAGCAGATGAAAAGCTGCACGTTGTAACTTGAAAAAACAAACAAAAACGTTGAGTAAGTAATTTGAATAGCTTAATAATACAATGCAATACAGGTTTGTGCTTATTTAAGACAAATTAAATTTGATAACAGTCAGATATTTCAGAGGGCCTACAGTGTTATAGTAACTTATTATAATTTAGTTTATTCCCATTTTGTTATATAATGACAGGCACGCCTAGATTTTCCCCATTTGAAGCAGTGGTGTTAGTCTGACGACACAATCTTCCTGTGTCTGCTCATGTTTCTATCATCACAAGAAAGTAACTTCATCCTTTGGGAAACTCCCACTATTGTTCTCGTCTCACAGCTGACGGCAAATTAGGACATATCTAAGGCATTAGAAAAAGACGGCATCTAGTATGGAACTGAATCAGCAGTAATACTGTACAAGAACGTCAAACACTTAGCTAATGTAGTCATGTGGAAATCTGGGTTTTCTCAGCTGCAAAGCACTGACACCATTAGTGCCATAGGGCTTTATTCTAATACTGTGGTTGGGAATAGTCTTAGTTACTTATGAAATTAGACATTAATATAATAAGTAATGAAGTCAGTGTTTTCCTCCCACTGTTTTTTATGCACAGTCACCCTGGATATTTCTATTTGCGTCATCCACAACACAACCCTGTTCTTCACACTTCTGTTATCAATGTGTCAGAACTTCTTCACTGACCTGCTTCTCCTCAGGGGGCAGCTTGCTCCACTCGTTGCCCAGCATCCTAGTAATCTCTGGAAAGGGCACGTCTGGACGCTCCGCTCGTAGCTGCTCCCGTCTGTCATTCATGAAACGGACGTAACCAGTTAAGGGGGCCTTGGGCGCATTGCTGTCTTTCATTTGCTTCTTCCTCTTCCTCCCCTTGGTCCAGCTGCCACGCCGGGGCTTCTGCACAGAGCACAAAATGGACATGTTTTATTCCAGGTAGCAAAACAGTTACACACCAACAGGCATTGGTCATGTAGAGTTTGATTTGAAACTTACATGACGATGAACTCTTACCTCGTCTCCATTTCTCTGGCTGTTGGTATCGGCGTTGGCTGCTGGAGAAACTGCTTGCTCCTCCATGTCTGCAGAGGGAATCTAAAGGAAAGCAACAGGAGTTAAGTAGTTTTAACAGGGCTCAACGAAGGTGTGGAGACACAATCGCTAGGGATGCTGCCCAGTCAGGAAGTTCAGAGACAATTCTTTCTACAGTTGAAAACACATTATATCCTCCAAAATCCTCCAAGCATTGACCTTAAAACTCTCTACGCCAACCTCATTTCCTCTTATAGAAATGTCTCACTACAATCGATAACTTCTGAGCAAGTGAATGAAAAACACTTATTCTCTACTCAGACACACACATATAGAAAGTATTGTAATTCCTAAACCGTTCACCTGATTTGGATGTAAATACCCTCAAATTAAAGCTGAAAGTATGCAGTTACAGCTCATATAATTATACAAATACATTGTGTATAGAGCCAAAAGAAGAGAATTGTGTCAATGTCCCAATATTTATGGACCTGACCTAAATTAACAGCATTGGTAATTATCGAAATAATTTTTGATGTTTATGTAATGGTTAATACACCAGTATTTAGAAGCCTTTTAATCCAAATGTCATTTACTTGCATTCATAAATAGAGACATTAGTTTTAGTGGTTGTATGTTATGCTTGATTAATTTCTGACTCAAACTCAAACTTGAGTATAAAAAGGTCAATTCAGACTGTTAATCCAAACATCTGCAACAGAAAAACTGTTTACCAGAGTTAAATCTTTGACACAAAAATATCAATCAAATCACTTTTAAAACAATCTGACTAAATATTAGTTTGCCTACATTTAAACTGACCAAATTAACTGACAGAGAACGTATTGAAACGCTATGCTGACTCAGAGTACTTTTGAGCTCTGTGTTGACCTCTCCTAAATCATTATGAGGGAAGGGAGCCTCCATTTCCAGGATGTGGTTTCTGCCCCTCCTCCATCTGCCACTAAATACTGTGGGAAAAGTAACAGAGGAATTAGCCAGTTTACCAAAAAGGGCCTATTGGGAACATACTATAGGGGTAAACCCCCTTTACAGCAAACAGTAAAGGTACATAGGGGTTGTATTTCAAACATGTCTGAGATCAGTTTCCAGTGACGCCTCCTGTATAGTAGAGCCTTAATCGCAGATTCTTACCAACAACAGGAGCCCTCATAGGTCTCATATTCTGTGAAAAGTACTTGAGCTCGGGCAGGACGATAACAGTATCACAACACAAAACTTCCAAATCAATAGATAATGATGATACTTACATATATATGTATATAAAAACTAAACTATGATATATTGTTATGAATTATTGCCCAGTCCTAATTTGAGCAAGTAATCTTCCCCCGGGTTCTCCATTTTCATCCCCCAATTAAAAAAACATGCAGATCTGGGTATTTTAAGCAAATTGGAAACTCTAAAGTGACAAAATTGAATGGTTGTTTGTTTTCTATATGTGATGGACTAGTGACCTGTCCAGGATGTAGCCTGCCTTTCACCCTACGTCAGCTGGGATTGGCACCAGCCCCATCAGCAACCCTCATGTGGAAGATAAAGCGGTAGAAGATGAGTGAGTGAATAAATAAGCCTCAATTTAATATTATGCACAGAATCTCTGTGATGTAAAGCTCTGCTTTCATATAAAGGCTGTGCAACAGTGCCCCCTGCTGTGCGACACTACAGACTGCAAGACTTAATGATAAAATGCACAGAGTTGTACTTGGACAATGTTATTATAATCACACCATAATGCTAGATTATATTTAAGGGAGGTCAAATTATCGTTCAACACATGTCTTCCACTTGATGCGTGTTCAAATATGAATTCTGGAATTGAAAGTAATTAAAGCGAAATTGTATATGACACTAGCCTACCTTTCGAACATGAGGCGAATTAGTTTTCTAATTAATTAACCAAATTAGTCATGTATTTCAATCAATATCGTGCTCAGTGCAGACGAAACCACCTGATGTGACGAGTACTGTTGTTATTATCCAAGTGTTACTTTCGGTTTGTGGTCTTGTATAATTGGAGCTAACTGGAGTTAAAGAAGACCATGGTGTTATGGGAGCAGTAGTCTATAATTCTATTAGCACAGGCTACTACGCTAACATAAAACCACAACACTGGACGTAAATCTGATATCGGTGTGCTCATTCTCGTCGTTATGTGAGTAGTTATACTATCTTTACTATACATATCATTACACTGAGGTTTGTTATCCAAAGCAGTTCGTTATGACCCCCCAGTCAATGACCAGCTAGCAAACCGCAGCATTGTTATGTTAACCTAGCTGCAATGCATGGCATGCGGGTTTACACACTTCTATGTAAAAATACACGACATTACAACATAATAATAATGACGACTGACTTAACCCTAAACATAGACGTGATAGTCAATGAAATGATAAAATGTCAAACCATAGCATGTTAGACCGCTAAGCTAACAGCTAGCTCTGCTGCTAGCTAGTAGCAGTGGACAAGAAGCTCGCGCTCTACTCGCTCAGAATCCATCGGAAATCATTCAACAAAACATATTTAATACACACATAGTCACACCATGCGTTAAAAACTGACCTTTGATGGCGTAAATTCGTATCTGTTCGTGTCCAAGCGGTTTTTCCTAATCAAAACAATGCAGCAGCCCCTCCATAGACTCGCGTGACATAGAAGAGTAACGTCTTCTGTTTATACGTCACCTTACAAAAACACTGTTGTTTTCGCCTGAAAGTTTTCATATAATTGCGAATCAATGATTGTATGAAGTGTCATGTGATGGAAGCAAGGGAATACATCCGCTTACAGCATGTCTGAAACGTACGGTAGTCCGAAAAGGCAATCAAATGAATAAGTTGACTGTTAGTGTATATATTATGATCAAACAGCAATAAGTTCACTACCGATCAAATACTATTATACAAACAAATTGGACATATACTGTGTGTTCACATGTCAACAGCCCACAAACACAAGAAAGCAGAATAAACAATCTCCATCACAGCGAACTGCTCTAGATGATCTATTTCTATGCGCCCTTGGTTAGTCACCGTATTCTTCGTGTTTATATTACACGTAGATAAGCGTCCTGTGTAATGTTTGCTTCCCTCTTCTGGTTATAGAGCGAACTCTTACATTTTGGACCAGTGCTTCCCAAATGTGTGCAGAATATAACATTTCTGTATATTAATACAGTTTTATTTTTATGTGCGTGCTATGTAATACATCTCGAGTAAAACGCTGAACAAAAAAAATCAGCTGATTTAGGTTATGGAGCCCTAAACAGATTTTAAATTGCATTAATTATTGTTGCATTATTTACACCAAACCCGTGTCACTATTGTTTTTATAGAGGGCAGTAAAAGCACAAAAGTGGCCCTCGTAATTTGCACTTTCATATTCAAATTGAAGCACTTAGTGTGGTTGAATTAACTTGAATTAAATAACTAAGCCAGTTTAATGACTTGTTTTTATTTTTTTAAACTTAGCACTAAATGAGCAATCTTCAACTCCAAAGTAAAACTGTTTTTTTTTGTTTTCTCTCTCTCTCTACACACTACCAGAGGCCCCAAGCAGCTGCTCATATGGAGGGAGGCTGCACGTCAAGGCCGGTAAGACATATTAAATAGATGAGATGAGTAGAGGAAGTCCTTGACAAGCTTGGGTATTTGCAATTTGAAATAATTTCCCTTATCTTGCTTCGAAAGCCCATCTCCTGTGTCTGTGTTGTGACTGTGTCGGTGCCACACACCTGAACAAACTACACTCCTGCAGCAAAACTGAGCCCAACCCTGACAACCCTGGGGTTCAATCAAGCTCTGCGAACAATCGGGTAAATCGTATTGCTCTGAGTGTTCCCTATACGTTCATAAATAATTGTATTTATTCCCAGGTAATACAAAAGTCTGCTCCGCTGCTTATTGTTTCAGCGCGGCATTGTCTCTGAGGGTTAATATGCTCCGTCCAAACAGAAAGTTTCATAACACATTACTGTTCCTCTGCGGATAGAAAATAATAATAATGAAGCTGCCAGCTCGTCCCATAAGTAGAGAGGGAGAGAGATAGAGAGAGAGGGGGGATGACTAATACTCTAATTCCAAATTAACAGATCGCAAATCAACAGCCAGGCGGGAGTAAACTAAGTGTAGCTGCAGTCTAAATGAAACTTTGATTGCAATCTCATTGCAATTATCCAGAGTTAATCCAACCTCAGTTCTCAGGCTCATTACACACAGGTTCGGCACATTCAGCTGCCACAACGGGGTTTGCAAAACAGTCGGGAACAAAATGAAGACGTTTAACTCATAATGATTTGAACCTCCACCAGAACAGAAAAATAAAGTTCTGGAGATTGGAATTTTACATTCTTTGTCCACTGGTCAGTGAGGTTTAAGGATTTTAAGAAAAGGTCCACAGCTTGTTTAGTCTACTTCTGTTTGCAGTGTCCTATTATTTATTCACTTCCAAATAACGCCTTCTGAGAATGTACCCAATCTTTTGTTATAGAAGACCCTACAGTCAAAAATCTTGTGGCTGTTGTGGAAAATCATGACATTTACACCTCATCTACTCTGAAATTCTTGAAGAGTTCAAAATTAAACGTGCAAACCAACACCTGACACAGAATATAAACCAATAGGAGCTCCAGTTTCTTGTGTAAAACCTTACTACAATGCTTTTGTTTTGCAGGCTGTATATGAGATGTCCACACGCTGCTTATAGATAATTTTAATTGAGGTAAAGGGGAAAAAAAAATCTGATTCTTCATTTCATGATAATCTCCACCAGCAGACATTTCCCTATTGTTGCTCTGCAGCAGCCATGGATTAATAAGAGGTAACGTAGCCTGTGGAGTCATGTTTGTCACTAATTGGCTTACTGAACACAGAAAATATGCAGGCCATCTTCTCAGAAGCAGCAGCATGTCCGTCCATCCATCCGTCCGTCCGTTCATCCATTCCCTTTTCACTTTACTTTAACCTGACAGCACCAGCTTGGTCGATGTATTGTGTGTTGTGTGGCACATCAGACAAAGGGAACAGCCTAGTCAGGTTTCATCAGCTCTGGACTGAACTTTCTTCAGGGCCCCAGCAGGGCCCGTAAGGCAGAAGCTCCCCCAGCTTTTTCGCCCTTGCACGCCACATCAAATCATTTGCTCCTCGCCTGAAAAGTTTAGCACAGAGGGAAGGTTTTTTTTTTTTTCGGCCACTGGCAAATCCACGGGTTGATTGTATGCCCTTGTCAGTTGGCCTGTGTTGGTGTGTGAGGGTCTACAGCAGCATTGTGACCGCCATAAGGCACGTATTAAGTCTTTCTCATGAGGAAGAGGAGCGAAAAGGAAATGAGATTTCCCACTGTACCGAGTGAGGGCACAGCACTACGCATTATCACTCTTGTATTTTATATGAAGTGAAATCCTAACTGGAGTTACAGAATAGTCCTTTTTATTCCCATTACTGAATTATTATTGCATTATTACTACACTATAGAGCAGGGGTCTCACACTCAAATGACATGGGGGCCAATGAGCATCTATTGTGGTCAAGAGGGGGCCGGGCTAGAGAGCAAAAAGTGGGGACTGTTTACAATATTGCATCATGATGTCACACGTACACTTAATAATACTATTTATGATGCAAAATTAATGTATTAACATAAAAAACAGACATTTATTTTAAATTACAAAAATAATAGTGTGGACAACTGTAATTAAAATGTGTACCAGGAGCTGCCACTGCCATTCGTGGCTCGGGCCCTAACAAGTGTATTTATATATGTAATTGAATGTTGTATGTGATATATTTAATAATGGGATAATTATGACCAAATGTCTTATTATTACTGTTATAAAAACATTGATAACAAACATATATTATATTCTATCACCTACACACTGTGTTTAAAAGACGGTGAGGTCGTGGGCCATGTTTTCATGATAATATAATACTAAGTGGGAGGGGGGGGGGCATGTAATCGATTGGGGGGCCGCATGTGGCCCCCGGGCCGCCAGTTTGAGACCCCTGCTTGTGCACAACTCCTGATTGTGGATCATGAAACATTACTGCCCCTTTGTAATTTAATAGTGACTCAAAAAACAAAGACAATAGTTAGTGTTTACTGACGCCACAGTAGCAAACAGTGTGAGGCTGTGATCCAGTATATATTAGCTTACTGTAATGTGGAGTTATCACATTGCCATCATCACCATCATGTCTGCACCACAGTCACTTCCCCCCCAGAGCAAACTGTTGGCTTAAATATTTCAGCGTACATGTGGATATTAATCAATTAGAACAAATGAACAGCAGCTCCCTCTTGCCCCTCGTGCTTCGAAGTTGAAGTCCATAAACCACTCTGTGTGTTGTTGGGAAAGAAGAACGTGAACATATGCTAACCGCTGCATTCATTACCCCCGTTAATGGCCTCTTAAGCGTAACCGGTTTACGGTTCAGCGCGTGACGGAGGATATAACGGGGGGATTAAAGCGGCTCACGTGACTCGTGTTTCACGTGAGCAAACACGAATCGACTGTGAACTTTGCTCGTACTCGGAGATCGAGGCTGTCGCATCATCTGTAGCTTTAACTGTGTTGATATGCAACTGTGGAATCAGGCTCCGGTAGGTGACCTGAAGAATCAAAACGGGAGGTGTTTACTGTAGGTTTATTCCACATGTTGTCGTCTTTGGTAGAACACAACGTGGAGAGATTTCTCTGCTTTTATAAGAAGCTGCAGCTGCAGTGAGGATGAATGTGTCACAGTAATGTGTCACAGAGCGTCCAAGAGAGCCAGGATTTCATACTCATCAAAGTTTGTGGCTCAGTGGAAGTTTAGGCATCATTTTTGATGTCTTTATTGACACTGGAATATGCTAAATTCTGTGACGTGAGTACTACATTTTGTTAGGAAGCAAATTTATCTATTTATTAATAGTATATTTCCAGTTATTGGAATAGTAAAGCATTGTGGGAAATTCACATACTTAAATCCAAAATCCACAAAGGACCCATGAAACAAAGAAGATGCATTTTACTGCATGTGGTGAGCTTTTTGTTGTTTGGAAGACTGCAACAACTCAAGTCAAGTCAATTTTATTTATATAGCTCAACATAACAAACACAAATTTGCCCTCAAAGGGCTTTTCAAGCGCGTCGGGTTGTCAATCATCTGGTTTCCGCACATACAGATGCTTTAAAGTTTGTTTATGCATAAAGTTAAAGTTAATTTGCATGGCAAACTGCTGCTTCAAACTGAGAAAACACCTGGCTGCTTTGTCATAATATGATTTTTCGGCAGAGTTTGTCTGTCTGTCTGTCTGAAACACATAACTCGAAAAGTCAAAAGACGGATTTGGATGAAATTATGAGGAAATGTCCGCAATGGGACCAGGAACAAGTGATTTTTAAAATTTTCAATTTTGGGCGTGATCCGTACACGCTGCACATCGGCGGGGGTCTGCGCTCTCCGAGTGCTTTTCTAGTTTTATAGAAGTTATACACTTGTAAACATACATATGGTTAGTATATTCAATGTTTGCCAGTTAAACGTCCTAAATGTACCACACTGGAGTGAGCATATAGTCTCCTATATTTTCATTATTCTTTATTTATGCCTCCCAACTCAGGGTCTTTAAGAGAGTGATTATAGTCTTATTTTAATTTCCTACATAAAAAAAACAATCACATTAACTTCAACGAGGTAACTTTGACTTTTCATGCTATTCTTCTTTGTAACTTTGTTGTCCTCTCTCAGCAGCTCCAAGTCGAATAAACCAATGCACACACGACTGACTTTCTTCCTCGCGGTTTGACACCTTGCCGTAGTTCATCTCACAGTGTTACGACGGCGTTCCCACATATAAATGTGTTTGCGATTCACCGCCTCGTGTGATGCACTCTCATATTTTTGCATCTGTCTTTGGCAACAGTATCGATAAAGAGAGGTACTTTTTAGAATTTAAATCAGCACATTAAGTTAAAAAAGTAAAACAAAGACACCTTGCTGATCATCACTGGAATACAATTAGCATTTAAAAGCGATGCATGATTTTACAAAATAGTTGCACTTATACTGCTGCGTGAAACAAAAGACGAAGGCTCATCGGAATTCAGTACCAATGCGAAAAAATAAAGAAAATGACTTTGGTATTTTGTCAAAACAAATGACATAGGCGTCTTAAAAAACAACAACAAAAACAAGATGACATGATATATGATGTATTTTTGGTGATAATAATTTGTCTGACAGTAAAATAAACACACATTTACACATCCATTTCACACAATATTATGCTCCAACACAATCACTAACCAACAAAAAATGAAATAAAAGGGGAACAGGCTGAAGCCCAAGGCTTATTTACGCCTGAGACAAAACATGTCTGTCTAAAACCTCACAAACAGAGATTGATGCTAAATTACATATTTTTTTTCCCACATTAAATGAACACCATTACACTCCCAGTTGCCTAAAATTATTTGAAAAGACGTGTACATTTATGGGACAGTGTGTTCCCACAGCAGCACACAATGACATGGATTGAATAAACATGATAAGACCTTTAATGTGAGTCAACCCCCGATTTGAAGTGACTTGACTGCCCTTTGTAAAGGGCTCAGAGGGGGCAGAGGAGGTGACAATGGGTAATAATTTGATGTGTGGCCGCGGCGCTTCTTCTGTGAGCTTTAAACGTCTTATCTAAATTCACACACAGTGACGGCGCTTCCCCTCAACCATGTCGTGTTTATCATTTTTCTTTTGCATCGCCTTCCAGATAATGGTAGGGGGGAAAAAAAAAGAATCAATAAATAAGAAAATCTTACCTAGTGAATCACACGGTGATAACAAAGAGCGCAGATGATTCTCACACATACTGTATTGACTTTTTCGGAAAGACGGTTATTAGGGTTATTTCCAGAGTTTATGCAACATTTAACTTAACGCTGCATTGGCTGAGAAAAGAAAAAGAAAAACTCTAATTTCCCCAAGTGGAGTGAAAACATTTCATATTAAGAGAAGAATAACAACAACAAAAAAATGAGATGCCGTCATGTTTCTACAGCAAACACAAAGGACAAACCAGGGGAAGTGTGCCCTTCTTGTTTTGACATTGAATCAAAACAATGGAGTAGTGTTTTGGAGGAGTTCCTCTTTTTGGGCTACAGTCTGCAGTCTAACTATTCACTGGATGTCACAATTGCTTTCACCTTTAAATCCTATGATGAGGCTGACAGAGAACCTCATTAAAAGGTCTCCTGAACAAAAGCCTATTATAGCGTTGTAATTTTAGAGCAACAGTGCATGAAGTGCCCAAATGCTTCTGGTAGTTAAAAAAAAGAAAGTGACAGGAAAAGTGGAGGAATGACAGGAAAAAAAATGCCCAGACAATGTAAATAAGAGTAGAAAACTGGAGTGGTTAGCACTTTTGTCTATACAACAAGACCTGGTTGGAACAAGGGTCTTTCTACATGGAGTTTGCATGTTCTCCCCATGTGTGTGTGGGTTTTCTCCCACTGTCCAAAAACATACAGTGGGTGACCGTAGGTGTGAGTGTGAGCGTGAATGGTTGTTTGTTTCTCTATGTGGCCCTGTGACGGACTGGCGACCAGTCCAGGGTGTCCTCTATGTCGGCTGGGATTGGCACCAGCGCAGCCCTCATGTGGAGGATTAAGCAGTAGAAGATGGATGGATGGTAGGAAAACAACTGAGAAATACAACACATACTATTGTTTTTTATTTTCAGTATGCAAACCCGTTAACTCATAATGCATGAAACTCGGACAACACGGGCTCGTGCAACTCCGCCTCTTAGCCAAAACCAAGTCCTATTTCTAAGATAGACCTTGAAAAGGTTATCCATCGTAACTCCTTGTACGTTGGACCAAACGTCTCTCAGCCACCTTCAGCTCATTCAAAACACTACCGCTCGCCTTCTCCGGGCAAGAAAAAGCGCAATCATGATCAGTCTTAGCTTCTCTCGACTGGCTCACGGTCCGTTTTCATATTGATTTTAAAACTTCTATTAATTGTTTTTAAAGGTATGGCCCTTTTATATCTTTCTGAGCCTTGAGGTCTTCTGACCAACTGCTGCTGGAGGTTCCTAAAACCAGACTTAAGTCTAGAGGGCCTTAAAACCTTAGAACCAGACCCTAGAGCACATGTGTCAAACTCAAGGCCCGGCGGCCAGCTGTGGACCGCCACATCATTTTATGTGACCCGCAAGGTCTATGCTGCTTTTAAGGCGTGTGTTGACCATAAACTACATTTCCCACAATGCATCACACATGATCCCAAAATGTCCAGGAAGCGAAAGATTGATGCAGACGGAAGGCAGTTTCAAGAAAGATGGGAAGGTGAATACATGTCTGTGCGTCAAGGAGAAAAACCGGTATGTCTTTTGTGTTATGAGGCCGTGTCGGTCGCCAGAGACGACAATCTACGTCTGCATTTTGACACCAAACAAGCAGCCAAAAATGATGCGGCACTGAAAGCTAGATTTATTGTGGCTGAAGAAATCACCCGTGCTTCAAAGTCTCTTTCTGAGGGTGTGTTTACATTTAGTTACATTTATTCTGTCTTGCAGTAACATCTGGCCCTTTGAGGGCAACCATTTTGCTGATGTGGCCCTCAGTGAAAATGAGTTTGACAAACCTGCCGTAGAGTCTTTTAAATCATCCCTTAAATCCCACTTCCTCTCTCTGGTATTTCATAAATGAGCACATGCAAATGTTATGTTTTATTGTTTTTTTATTCTCATTTATTCATGTATTTACATCTTTTTGTACATTTGGCCGACTGCTGTCGTTTTAAAAGAAAGAGCTCTAGAAATAAAGCTTGAATTCAAATCAGAGGAGAAGAATTCAGTAGTGTTTTTTCTTCTTCTTTTTTTAACTAAAGTACAAAAATCACACATTGTTGAACTCACAAATAACACGTCACAACGGCTTTGTTGTCGTGATTCAATTAAGGAGTGTGACCGGGACGAAAGTAAATCAAAACAGCACTGTTAGGACCAGCGTGTTACCTTTTGATCGTTTGAATTCAGCTTAATTATTGCAAGCAGCAGTTTCCTGGAAACAGACCAGTGTGAAATAGTTTTAGTTTAATAAATGATGAACAACCCCTTTTTTGGAGAAACATATCTTTTATGTTTACAGCCACGAGCCGCTCATTGTGACTGTGACAAATTCCAGTCATGGATGTCGTGTTGGATCAAAGACATGATTACATTTATAAAGCCCGTTTGTACTGCTGTGTGTTTTTTGTGTGTTGTGTGCTAAACACCACAACGTGAACTGTTACACTTGAATATTTCCCTGGATGGTGTCGAGTGATCACATCAGGGGAATTGTCTCAAATGCAGCGAGCAGCCATGCATATAAGTGAGCTGGTGCCTGTGGATTTCCCCTCACCCGTTCCCCTCCCGTGGGTGACAGTGATGGACGCGTTGCTTTTCTTGTTATTGGTGAGGTCACCAGCTGTACACTTTTTGCTGTACATGCATCTGCACTTCACGGCGTTACATGCAGCAAAGGGAACCGTATACTTTTTACTGTGACTTTGGGACGTATGCACATGTCCATCACGTCCTCTGATGTGCATGATGGACAGATGGGACAGAGTGACATGTCTTTACTCCCTGACCTCACACATCACCCACTGTCATCTATGTGACAGTTGTTTGATATACAGCCATAACACAGAGACGAGGACCCGTGTCTACTCAAGTATTCAATTTGTGCCTTTACATTTCACGGCGTTCAGCTGCATTTTTGTGTGACATACAGCACAGAAGCTCTCATGTATCTTCGGTTTAGGGACCTACAGCACAATTTGATCTCAAGTGTTGAATGTGCAATACAACCTACAGATCACAGTGGATCTACAAAGGCACCCACATTTAGTCACAGGCATCTGAAGTGAAAAATATAGTGTTTCACACTCTGATTCTAATCATAGGGTGAAAATTTAACAAATTCATCCCGATGACTGGACTGGAGTCTGGTTCTGGTGTACGTTTGACACCCCTGCTTTATATGCATGAGGGAAAGTCAATTTGTAATTCTTTGCTGCCATAGACAAACTGTAGCCTTTTGGTTTTGATCAGTGTGAACACAATTGAGTACGTAATCGGTTTTCTTCATGACATGTAGAAAATACTATATCAAGTAAATGGTATGACTGCGTATTAGGGCCAAAAAAAAAAAAAAAACGGACCTGGGGAGGGGGTAATATTTCGAGAAAAAACTTATTTATGAGATTTAAAGTGGCAAATCTACAAGAAAATAAAGTTGCACATTTATGAGATTAAACGTAGCAAATCTAGAAGAAAAGTCACAGATTTATGCGAAACTAGAAAAGTAATCGGAGAGTGCAGACCTCTGCCAAGGCAGCTCAGCCCCCCACAAAATGACGTTAAAAATAATGATAGCGACTACGGATCACACACAAAATGTTAATTACTTATTCCTGGTCCCATTGTGGACAACTACATCATCACAGAAGCTGCCGCATGCCGTGTCTATGTCTGCAGTGGACGACTTAATCAAATTATACTTTGCAATTGGATTTAGCAATAAGGAACTACTCATGATTTTAGCCCAGAATCACCATATTATCATAAGTGTCCGGACTTTGAAGAGACATTGCCGTGAATTGGGCCTGTTCAGAAGAAAACACCATACTAATTTGGATGAGGTGATAGCTTTTCTGCATCAGGAAGTACAACACAATGGACAGATGCAAGGATATCGCTGGTTACGAAAACAAAACACAATTTTTCCGTAATTTTTCTCGTAAATCTCCTATTTTTTTCTCGTAGATTTGCCACTTTTAATCTCATAAACCTCGGAATTTTACCCTCTGGAATATTTCTTTTTTTTTCATACTTGGCCCTAATACGTTGTCGTAGAATGGTCTGTGTTTATGCAGCAATTTCCCAAAGGCCATCCCCCAAACGTGCACAATTATACAACACATCTACATGCAGTGCTATTTTCAGTTGCACATCGTTCCCACACTGACAGAAGCAGCCATTTGGGGGTTTATGATCCAGCCTAAGGACACTTTGACAAAAGCACTGGAGGAGCCAGGGATCAAACCACCAACCCTCTGGTTAGTGGATGACCCACTTTTCTCCCTGAGACACAGCCACCTATAAGTGAGTGATAATGTTTCTTCATATTTCGTTCCAGGTGGGGCAGCCCATGGCAAAGAAGAAAGGAATTGGGTTTGTAACCGGAGGGTTGCCAGTTCAAATTGTGTGACGGGTCAATGTCTGGGCGCCCCTGAGCAAGGCACCCAATCCACCATTGCTCCCCTGGCGCAGATAAACACCCTGTTTGTATGTTAACTACTGGTGTGTGAAAAGGCTGGGTTAAATGCAGAGGTCAAATTCACTAATTCACTAATTGGTGTTTGTGCAAATAAAGTCCACACCTGCTGAAGACCACAATATCTGTATTCAGTGTGTTTGTCACCGTGTGTTGCCACTAGACTGCCTTTTCCTGGCTGGAAGCTGATGTTTGTAAACAAGCATTTTGTTTTAGCTTGTGGGGACACTGCAGCCTGATTTGAGAAGTTTGTGCCAGGTGGGCAAACCTGAACAAATCATTTGAAATGCCAAAACATTGGCACAAAACACATTTGAACATGCTGATGGAGGCAGGAGAGGATGAATAACCTCTTGTGTGTTGTGATGCAAAAAATCACTGATTTCCGTATATGGACTCATATGGAAGTTTCTTGCTTAAGAGCACGGGATCTCAAACTCAAATGACCTGGGGGGGTCACATGAGGGTCAAGTCTGGTCAGTAGGGGGCAGTCGAGTGAAGAAAAGCCCAACTGTGTGAGGAAGAACAACCGTTTAGTCGGAGCGGGCGATGTTAGCTTAAAATCGTATCACATTATTCCATCGTGATATACTGTAACAACATTTGTAACATTTGTGACAATATTTTTTACGTAGTTTCAAAGTAAAAGGTGTTTGTTTTGATATTCAAAGAAATATTATTCACAATGAAAAAAACCATATAGATGATGCAAAATATCTATCTATAATGCAAGTTGCGTCTGTGTATCTGTCTGTCTGTCTATGACAGGCATATCTCGCTGACCAGATCGTAGTCAGATCGCCCTTAGACTTTGGATATGGGTTGAGCATGGCCCGATGGTGTGCATTCTTGATTTTCACATTTTTGGAGGAATTTTAATTTTCGCTGATTTATCACACTACACCAAGCAGGCAGCGGCTCATCAGCAGCAGCTGCGCTGTCTGGAGCGGGGAGGTGGGAGTGAAGAGGCTGTCCTCACGGTGGGTGAGACATTTTCACACGGTTCACCGCAGAACACGGTGTTATACTGAAACAACGATGGTGTCCATTCACCAATACGCGACCGCATATTTGTTTTGCAATAGCATGCTACTCTTTTGCTGCTAACTTCGCAAAACCTGTTTCCAAAGGTAAGCTAGCGAGGCTACGATTAGCATTAGAGTAGGTCTAACATCATACAAACACTGTGCAACCTCATTAGGCACAACGCAAATGTTTTAATTTTCGATTAGCATTCGCGTAGCTAGCTGTTTTGTGACTGTCAGCCACTTTACCATAACTGAAACATCGCTTTAGAGTCTCTTAATGGTAATTGCACCTTTTATCTTATTCAATATCAAAATAGAATTTAGTGACTGAACATCGGGAACATTTCCCTTCCCTTCCCTGAAAATAAAAAAATAAAATGACAACACTACCAAGCATGAAGACACCAGTCCTCTGTGCTGAATAAACGCCTCTAGGCTTTAAGATCCATCTCCTCATTCATTTGTGCGATATTTAAAACATCTCGCAATTTAGAGCAGCTGCTTAACATGACTTCAGTGATGTATATGTATGATGAGTCGTTCATTGCCATTTGAACAAAAGGGGGCCATGATGTTTCATCTATAGCTCACATCAGACTTATCACTGGACGATTAATTAACGATCAGGAGACACAGCGTCTGGACACGTGACGAAAGCATTAAGACACTAAAAAATGCTGTCTGTCCTCTGTTCAACCGACTGGGAGAGCTGAGGGAGAGCAGAGGCCGACTGGAAAAATGAGGCAGCCTTTGCGAAATAAGTCTGGGTAATCCATCAGATGCCAGGCCTCATTATGGCTGTGGGTACAGCATGAAACAGAACCCTTTATCTCGGCTTCCTGTTCTTATTAGTAGCACTCAAGCAAAGGATAGCAGCAGTCTCTCTCTCCCCCCCTTTATACCACACTCTCACTCTGTGCTGGGGGGCTGCTGCTGACACAGAGACGCTCTCTCTGGCCAGCTCTGTGGGCACGCCTGCCAACTTGTGAGGATGTGTGTGTGTGTGTGTGTGTGTGTGTGTGTCGCCTTTTGTGCACAAGTTTGCATGTGTACGTACAGATCCAGGGAGGCTCAGTAGTCACTGATGGAAACCTTTTTGCCAGCTGCTGCATATCCACCCCCTTTACCGATGCCAGCCAAAGCCAAAATGGAAATGAAAATGCTATTTTCAGCCAGTCATTCTCAAAATGGTGACACACACAACACACACACAAGCTATTGCAGGGGACTTGGACTCGCCAACAGAGACCAAACCATCCGCATTTTTGCCTTCAGCTAATGACAAAATATGTTCAGAGATATAAAAATAATAATGTGTGCTCCCAACGATGGTAAGGGCTCACACACCTTAAAATTAACCACACGCTTTTTAAAAATATGATATCAATTATGTGTTTCCTGGTCCAAGATTTTTCAATAAAGTATTTGAGTCATTCTGCTGGAAAGGGCGAAGGAAGAAAAATTGATTGTAAGTTACAATAAATGTTTGAAGGCAGAGTGAGAACCGAGCGACCGTGTGACTTTACATTTGTACAGTAACTTCCCCCAAGGAGGTTCTGTTCCTGGTTGTGTTTGTTTGACTGTGAGCAACATAGCTGAAAAAGGATACGGATTCAATTTTATGGGGGATGTAGGAGAAAAAAAAAACATTGGTGGTGATCTGGACATGGATTCAGGCTATTCAAAAAAAACAAAAAAACAAAACAAAAAACTGTTAACCTTGTAAACATAGGAGAATGCATTTGCATCAGAAGCACTTTCTCCACTTGTCAAAGTCTTTTTTAACAGGGTTATTTTCAGTCCCAGTGATGCATCTGTCAAATGCACTCCAAACATTTCCTAAAATTGAGCCTCACCTACTTTGCAAACAAGGCACCACAATCATTTGCAAACAGCCAGGGTATCCAACCCCCACCCCCCCAATTCCAGTTGTCCAAAGATCATTATTTTTATTTATATATTTTGAGGAAAAATCTTGCTTGGCTTTGGGACAGCAGCAGCCTTTGTCTGTGCAACTATTTTCTAATATATATACAATCATAACAAGAATGTTTGCTTTTTGCATTCAAAGGTCGGGTCGGAGATTATTTTCTGGAGCATTTTTTTTTTTACTATATTGCTTAAAATCCTCTTCACACCCCCGATTGTAACCAATTAAAGAATGCATTATCACAAAAATGCCAGTCAGCTGTGGAACGGACAGGCCTGTAAACGCTCGGTTTTGTGTGCCTGTCACTTTGAATGCAACTGACACACAGGAAATTATGTCACCGTCACTGAGGCTTCGGCGGCTAACAGCAGTTAGCATTTGGAAAAGCGATCATTTGCCGTCTCTAGCCGGCACATTGCCGCCAAAATTTATCCACTGGACACGTAAATCAAGAATAGAACACTTCACGTACTTCCGCTATTCCAGATACTATTTCCCTCGCCTGCAGTCTCACATTTTTTTACAGACAAAGCGGAGCTCCGTGAGAATGTATCAGGAATGTATCATTGTGACATCACAATGAATGTGGAAGTCAACATCGCGTGTTTTATCTCCTGTACTTAGACTGAGGAGGACCACAAAAACATGACTGAGTCTTCTTTTTTCACACTTTGTCTACTCATAGGGCCTCCAGAGTCCTAAATATAAGTAATAAAATGCTTAAAAAGTTGATTTTGCATAATATGTCCCCTTTAACATAAATCATTCTCATGATTTCACTACCTTTATGGAAGCTCAGACCAGTCTGCAGGGGAGCTCACATTCTCACTTTGCTCCCTCATAACTCGTACACTGCTGCGCGCTATTCTGAAGTTAGCTCTCGGAGGGAAAACAAGCCTTGCCTCCACACGGAGATATTTGTATGGAGGAAAAAGTTGAACTTGTACTAAATCAGTATGTCGGCTCATGCGCCACACCTCACTGAGACTGCTGAGGACGACAATATGAAGAGGAATTACTGAGTGCGGGTTGTTAAGTCAACCTCACAGCACGTGAGGATGACACCTGGTACATCCCAAGCCTGTAAGGACCCTCGAGAATCTTCTTCCAAATGATGGCTTTTTGTCGCAACCGTTGTCAGTCAGGTGACAAATAAAGTGAGGAATTTACAAGATGAAGGCATTCACAACTTCAATTACACGAAAGCATGAAACTATTACTGCTCAACCAACCGTTGCATTTAATCTTCTTCGTTTCATGGCGAGACGCTGCATTGTGGAGCCGATGCAATACGTAAAGACCGCCAGCAGAGGGCAGCGGGCAACAGTGCGGCAGTTGTGGTCTGTCACTGTCAGAGTTGAGCAGATGACAGGGCAGCGATGACTGTGAAACGTCACTGAATCCTTAAATATGGCAGGTGAAGCGAACAAGGCCCTGAAAAGAGAGGAGAAAAAGAACTGTACAAAGACGGCAAATTAGCCCGTCTCCAAAGATGAGGAGCTTCAATTATCACAGCCAGGGTCTCGCTGACAGTGAGTGAGGGCAGCTGGATTGAACTTTTCACAGGAGAGGAGGCGCAGTGTGAGGGTCATTAAAAGAGAGGGGGGGGTGCTACTTGACAGAACGAAAGGTGGCAAATAGGACTAGACTCGTGCACTTTGGATGCCGAGGGTTATCTAGGGGCAAAAAGAGAGCTACAGACAAATGCCTTAGTGTGTTTGTATAAGCATAGCAGTCAGTCTTTTGACATCCTGCGGCAGGTCCCCCCCCCCCCCCACCTACCTCCCTCTCCCTCTCTACAGGCTCTTGGATTGTGCCCTAATCAGAGTGGCAGTCTGGAGGCGAGTGCTTGGATGAATTGGAAATAAAAGACACAGTGTTCTGCTGTCCACAGATGCAGAAACAGCCCCAGCTGTCACCTTAAGCAAAGCAAAAACAATACACAAATGAGTACTGTAGGCTTCTGTGTATAATTACAAGGATTTTTTTCTTTTTGCAGAAGCATGTGTGTGTGTGTGAGTGTGTGTGGGTGTTGTGTTTACATTCCACTTCTGTAAACACCTGTCATGCATGCGTGATTGTCAGTATCATCATCTGCATGTCAAAGGTTACCAAACAGGCTCACGGCTGAGCAAGCAGTGGGATCAAACAGTGGCGAACAGGAGGCAAATCAGTTGACTTTTCCCTCGCACGGGGATGACTACTGACAGCGGCTCATAGCCGCAATACAAACACACACCGCACAATAACACAGTCATGCTGACACACATAATTCTGAGTCACGCGCACGTTAGCCGCCCAAGCTCGAGCTCAAACACACACACACACACATGAATTCCTGACTATCTAGTCCTGCTCCATGCATGCAGCTAATTGATGGCTTGATGAGGAAGTCTACCTCACCCAGAGAAACAATGAAGCAGGCTGCAGAGGATATCACCAGCCAACACAAATGCAGTCGCAGAATGGCCCAACAGATAAAATCTCTGCCAATGCCTCTGAAAACCCCACAGGAGCCCGTTTCTTCTCTGCCTTTTCTTCAGGTGCTGGCGTGGATGAACATGAAGGAGCCTAATTAAGGGTCGTTTCTCGGGGGGAATCGCTCAGACCAGCTGTATTACTTGCTCTGATATGCAGCCAGGCTGCTGTTTTCCACTTCTTTTTTTTTGCGCCTCAGGCCCATGTGCTTGCCCTACTTCAGTCCGCAAGGTGCTCCCAGTCTGGTGAAAGTGGACGGGTGAGCTTGGAGGACGCGTGGGACAGACGGCGAGCTTCATCGCTCGTCATCATGTCGTTGGAAAACCATGTTTGAATTTAGCCTTTTGGAGTTTGGGAATTGGTTTGATCAAGGTGAA
Source organism: Microchirus variegatus (assembly GCF_963457635.1). Taxonomy (NCBI): domain Eukaryota; kingdom Metazoa; phylum Chordata; class Actinopteri; order Pleuronectiformes; family Soleidae; genus Microchirus; species Microchirus variegatus. The sequence goes on from NC_139809.1 coordinate 7,982,814, forward strand.
ATTAATTACATTAGCAGCGCAGTAGTTCACCACGAGTGGTGTCTCTCGATGCTCTGGTCACAAGTATCAAACCCAGTGATGTCTTAGTTGTCCGACTCCCTCAGAGCTACAGTGACCTTAGCACCTCAATTCTGCATCTACAGCAGTTCACATGAGCTAATTAAATATTATTATACACCAGTGCGAAAAAAAAGAAAGCTTTTGTTATCTTTGGGTGCTTGGCCTTCACAGCTCACGTGGTGGTTCCCAAGCAAACCCAGAATTTATCCTCCCGATTCACTTCCTTTTTTTGCCATTCTTTCAAACATAAAGCTAATATTTGGTGAGCCTGGTGGTCACTACAGCACAAGGAGGCATTTGCATAAGCTTGTGTATACGGCCATTGTGATGATAATTGTTGGGTGATCCCCTGTGTCAGCAAATGAGAAAAGCATCTAATCCATTGAAATAAATATGTCAGCCAAAGCCTTAGCTTCCTCTTATAATTGGCCACAGAGGTCACCCTGGCGAAGCAGAGACACAACATTTAATGTCATCGTGCACTCTGTGGCAATGGGCTGTGACAGTCAGTTTGGAAGATTACAAACCAACATCGGAAACCCGACCTTGCAGGGATGACACTGCTGTTAATCTGGTTCTTCTGGCTTTATAGTCCAATTTTTTCCCCTCAACAGAGCATATGGGCCTGTCCTACTTGACCATATTTCTTGTCTCTGAAATAGAGACAGGAAGTGAATGGACAGAGAGCTTGAGAGGTTGATGGTACAAACTGAAACTTGAATCACCTCAAAGTACAAAAATGTGCTTGACGTGTCAGCGACACATAATGAACCAAGGACATACCATTAGTGCATATTAAAGCTCCCATAGAGTGGTCCTATGGCACATATATATGTGAGTTATGGAGGTCAACTTACATACATTAACTTGTTTTTATGGTCAAAACCTGCGATTTGCTGCAAATGAGACGATCGAAATCTCTCCTCACTGAAGCCTCGTCACGACTCCCAGCAGGCATGGACTGGCCATTGGGCGTACAATGCCCGGTGGGCCGACACATGTTTTTGGGCCGGTCCGGGGCTGTCATAATTACATTAAAAAAGTATATTATTAGTGCTGGGCACGTTAACGCCGTTATAACGCATGACAAGTTTCAATGACGACTGACCGGAAAAAGACGTGCGCAACGTCATGTTTATGCGCCTCCCGATTGTTAAAATTAGCTTTTCGTGCCTCGGCACCGGATTCCAGGCACGTTTCCCAGTTAGCTCCATTAGCTGCATTAGCTCCTTGTGTCGTTTAGCGCGCCTACAGTGGAAATGGAGCGGTCAGTTGCCATAGAAACGCATCATGCGTTAGGGTTAGTACCGTATAGTGCCCAGCACTTTATATTATGAATCATTTTTTATGAATATTTTTGTTATCATGTAATATTCGTGAAACATTTAGGTAACCAGTATGGCTGCAACGATGAATTAATTGCTTTTTTTTTTTTTCATAAACACAAGCTTTGTGATATTTTAGCTTCTTTTAAGAAGCTAAAATAGAAACCAGACAATATCCACATTTAAAAATGTGAATATTGTCTGGTTTCTTTGCTCCATTAAAACTAGGTTCCAGGTTTGATAAACACCGATCAACATTTTAACTATATTTTATGGACAAAAAAACATTCGATTAATCGAGAAAATAATTGACAGATTGATTCTAAAACTTAACAGCATATTTCATTAAACACTGAAAAGACATCTCTAGCACGGTTCAATGTACGCAAACCGGATGTGCCCGGACTAGTACCCGGAGCAGGAGGATCTGCTGTTCAGGAGAAGTGATCCTTCACACATCAAAATTCCAGGCTTTTTCAGACCGTTTGCCGAGCCCAAGAATACAATAAAATCCAACGTTCTCTGCAGTGGCTGAACTGTTTGTTTGGAAACTTTAGGGCTTCATATGACAAGTCAAAACATGACAAACAAAGTTCAGAGGACTACATTTTCTATCCTATGCTTGTTTCCTCCCCTTGCATCGCGTTCATCAATTAGTTACACAAGATATAATCACAACCTGGCTAATTAGGGCATCCTGTGGTTATCGTGGTAATTGCAAAGTGAGCTAATTTCTCATAAACACATTGGAGGAGAGACAGGCATATTTCTTGTTTTTACGAGAGACACAAAACGTCGACTCGGTTGAGTCAATTCAAGACCTGTGCGATCTGATTTCATGTAATGAACAGTACAGGTAGTTTTCCACTCAAACGCAGGGATCATACTGGTGACGGGAGCTGGTTACCGTGGGGAGAAGTTGAACAGGCCCCCATGTCCTGTTTCTTACTTTATTAAAAAGGTTGCAAATAAGACAAATGTATTTGTCTTGAAGACTGATAATAATAAAGGTTTTTAAAAAATAAACAAATAGACGATGGCATTTCAGACATCTACATGAAGGCTTTCCTGCACTGTTAACATCTCCATTCAGTGAGATCCTATTATTTATTCTGCCTTCAGTGGCATAGGATTAGGCTTCATTAGGTTATGCCAGTGGAGTCAAATCTTATCTTGTCACTGAAAAGTTGTGAATGAGTTACTGTTACTTCTTTGAGTACTTCTTAGACATCAGTTCTTTCTAAAAGTCACATCAAAGTTAGTTTTGAAAAGAGCTATTGTGTATAATTTCAGTGTTCCTGAACCTGTGACCCAACCAGGGACAACAGAACTGTCCAACGGCACTCATTACTGGACCCATTATCACATTCTGATAGACCGGTTGAATGCAACATCAACAATCTTTCAGATCAAGCACCATCATCAACGCCACATCAATGCAAACTATCTAAATGTTCTCAGACCTTTGCTCTGGTGCTTCAGTAACATAGATTTACTGTGCTGTGATGGGGAGAGAGTCACTGGCACGGACACTTCATGATAACAATACAACTCGCCATTAAATTTGTGTCCTTGATATCAAGAAAGGGAAAACGATAACAACGTTCTTATTTCCAGGAGAGAAAGCGCTCATAGGTGCAGCTGTCAGCCACTGCGGGGGCTGATTCTGATGATTGATTTGCAGTCCTGTACAATTAATTAATGGCTAAATGTGTCTAAATCTAAATCTCAATAATTGTGAGGGCGGTATTTTATGAGGAAAATTAGGCAGTTACACCAGCTACCGGAAATAGTTGTGAACTCGGAGTTGCATGTTACACCCAACACCTGCTCTGACCTCAAATGAAGGATTCACATGGAAACGTGAAAGCTGTGGACACAGTGCAATATTTGTTTTGTATGAAAGTGAGTATGTATGTGAGTCAATGGTATGGTTGGGTACCGAAAGCCGGTACTTTTTGTACCGATTTACGTCGTTATTGCTTCAATTTGAATGAATCTGTGCCAAATTTCGTTACCAAATTGGCACGAGAATGTGAGAGCTACGTGTAGCGAGACTACAAGAGCACGACAGCGATAATGGCGAGCCCAATGCGGTCGAAAGTGTGGCTACGTTTCACACAATTAGACGTAGACGGCGCTCGGTGAAATATTTGCGACCCGAAATGCAAGGCGGGCTGAGGAAACACCTCAAACCCGATGAACCTGCATCAGCTACCAACGCTAGCGGTGCTGCTACTAGTGCTGCTAGTAGCAACACCGCTAAAGCCAGTCAAGCTAGATGCGTTGATGACGAAATGAACAATGATCCACCTCATCGACGTGTTCAGATAATTATCAGCTAACTAACTCGGTGAATAAGTAGTTGGAAATAATGTAAGCTTTTGTTTTGTCTCGGCTGATGTTAGCTAAGCTAGCTAGCTAGTTAAAGGGACAATATGTAGTATTTATGGGTTTATATAACCCAAAATCCACTTTTTTATACATATTATGTGCTCCTGCATTGTCTAGTCGCTGTATAATATTCTTTGTTTCATTTTCGTAGTGTTTCAAAAAGTCATGTAAAATAACATGGTCGCGGGCCGCGGTCGCATAGCCACTGTTAGCAGCGAGACGCCATGTTTCTACGGGAGCCTGTAAGGACAAACGCGAGAGAACAAATCAAGCGTCGATTTACTTGTAGCGGAAGTCCCGCCTCCTCTCTCTCCGCTTCGTCTGCTACGGCCGCGGTAGCTCGCCCTCTCCCTCGCCTCACGAACCTCATCTGCTGACACGGAGAAAGACAACAAGGACAACATTTGACCAGCTGCGGATACCGTAGCGCTCAGGGAAGGGAGGGGGTGAGCAGAGCAGCAGGTCTTTGTTGTAAATTTCAGCCCCTCCTCTAGATGTCACTATAAACTACTTACTTCCCCTTTAAGTCTTGATAAAAAAAACTGAAACTGAGAAGTGTAGTAGACTTTGTTTTACAACTGAAAAACATTTTAAAAGTACCAAAATAAGGTACTGTTTGGTACCGGTAGTGAATTACAGATACAGATACCGGCACCGTATTGGTTCAAATATGACCGGTGCCCAAACCTAGTGAATGGGTGTGAATAGGTCAACGGCAAAACTGATCCCCATCATAAAAAGATCTTCTGAAACCAGCCAGTTAGTGTGCACTCTTTTCAAAACTGGTAACAACTTTGAAAGTTGTGCAGTGTGTCCCCAGCTTTAGAAAAACACACAAAGGAGAACACCAGCATGCTTACCAGGGACAGACGAGGCGAGCTCTTGGCTATCAACAAAGGGAAACACAAATGGGGGAAGCGGAGATAATGAGACACAGGTGAAAACAATTGGAAACAGGTGTGGGTAACCATGGATACAGTGAAGAAGTAAAACAAGAAAACCTGCACAAGAGAGAAAAGCAATCCAGAAATATAAATTTAGCCCATACAGCACAAAAAACTAGGTTCAGGTGTACTTTTGTACCCAAAAATGCCCTCAAAGTCACACAGGGGGCAGGTCACAGCACATTTCAATTGATGTCATTTCAGTGCATTTTGCTTTTTTTTGGACCCCGTCCAACATGTTGTTGTTGAGGCCTGGGTTTTGGGTGAAATTGCTCTTTTCAGTCTACCTCCTCTTCATCCATCAGACACCTCACTGCCTGGGATTTGATGAAACATTTGGACACTTTGAGGATTTCATGACAGCTTCAAAATGGACCGACAACAGGTCGAGCAATTACAATTTTTCAATTACAGGCCCACAAAGAAAGTCGCTGCTTCAAAAGCATAATATGTAGCGAGCCATATTACACGTCGCTTTTCATGGTTCGGGGGCTTTTTCTTGACAGTGTTTGTCTTTTCAGCCGCACTGTTATAGTGGAGTGAATTGTACGGTTCATCGTTAAAAATGAATATTTACACTTCCGAGGAAGAAGTGAAATTCCCAGTCGATTAAAATTGGATGCGAACAAAAGGAAATCGTGTTCAAATGAATTTGGTGTGACTCTAATTTTGTCACTTGAAGAGAATGAATTAATGAATCTTTTGTTTGTTTTTATTCACTCTGGACTCTCGCCTTTGTGACTCTCTATCTATAATAACTCAAGGAACATCTGTCTCCGTTGAAGAACTTTGAGATCGTACGATGACAAACCAATGAATTTTTGCTTTTTGATTAACTTGTGGTTTTCATTCTCTCCTTGAGTCACAGACACCTTTTCAATCTCACTTGTCTGAAACTAAGTCGATGCCACCCCTCGCGCTATGGTCAGGTGCGTGTGCACAAATATTCGATTGTGTGACAGCCTCTGAACCTCGCTCTAATGCTTTTCGTATTCTTTATTCTCCTATATTTCACTTTCACTTTCCCAATGCTTCGTTTTTTTTTTCTTGTGAGAAAATAAAAGCAATACCTTCAGGGAAAAAAGATTGCCCTCAAAGCGTGCAACAATACAATAACCCATTTGTACCATTTCTGTATCCCACTGCTCTCTGTGATGGCAGGCTTTTAGCCTCGTCTGGGAGTGTGGTCATTTAGTTTAGGCTATTATTAGTTTGGCTTCCCGATGTGGTTGTGCAACACTTCGTGCTATTTTGTTTCACCTTTACCCTCCACAGTTTTAAAACACTCATATAATTTTAGTCCTTCCAAATACTCACTTATCCTGTGTGATTAGATGGAAAATAGCACCACTTTACTTCATTGTGCTGCCGCAACATTATAAACACAGTATTGAGCAGTGGCAAACTTAGGCTAAAAAACTCAGTTATTGCTTGAGTGAGACTGATTAAGTCTAATTTACTGTTTCAAACATTTAGCGTAAATTACACAGAGATCAGCAGTTCAAGGAACGCACTCTGTATTTTATAAGAGAGGAAAAGAGCAGTGACTCGCTCGCTGCTCTTTTTCCCAGACTTAGTCAGCGACCGTTTTGATTTACACCAGACGCGTTCTGCGTCTTTTCCCGTACATTGATATCCGTTCCAAAAGAAGGCAAAATAAACATTCTTCTTCTGCGCCGCGGACACGCGAGAGATTTCCAGGGAAATAATTGCAAACTTTGCAATTGTCAATTAAATTCAAGCTCACAGAATACACTTTAAATTCAAAGACACCGTTGGGCCTTTGTGTTGTTTCGTGCACTTCGCGCTGCACTCAATTCACCTCGGTGTCTTCTCTCCCAGCGTGAGTATGGGAGCATGTGGGACTGAGATTGGCCTCCTCATGTGTTAATGTTACACCTCATCTTGGGGCCTGGCCAGCGGCAATAGCTTTTCCACACAATGTGATGAGAAGAGATCTATGCGCCTTAAGTGAGCACCGCGCCGCACCCCGACTCCCCCACGACCCTTCTATTTAAGTTTAATAGAGTATTACATCAGCTTCTACCCTCTTCTCTACCACTATATACCCTAAAAGATCCATAAGGATATTAATAGATGTCAAGATTAATAGCAGTTTCGTTGGAATTGAGGTATAAATACCTCTGAAACATGTCACAACACATCACAGAAAACAGAATCTGTTGAGTAACACAATACAAGGCAGTACAGTGAAAGAAACAAGAGATTTAGAAAAACTATTTACAGTTCTGTGAATGGTGCGTGGGTTTGATGGATGTCTAAAAGCAGGTGTGTGATTGTTTACTAGATTTAAAGCTCCCATAGAGTGGTCCTGTCGCATTATGTGTGAGTAACGGAGGTCTACTTACATACATTAACTTGTTTTTATGGTCAAAAACCTCCTAGTTGATGTAAATGAGCCGATAGAAATCTCTCCTCACTGAAGCTCTCATAAGCTGTGCTGTTCCTAGACTAAAAAAAGGAAAGTTATTGATCTGTGAGTTAACTGTTCAATATGAATGAAGAATTTGTGGGAGACTAATATGATGTAACGTAGCTGGAAAAGTTGAAGTAGTACTTTGCAGTAGTATAGTACATAAACTTCTAAGAGGAGCTTGCAATGTGGAAGACTCTTAATTAGTTGAGCGCTCAAGGTGTCAGAAAAGAAAGCACGCAGCTTTATTGACTGAAGAAGAAGAAGCCAAGGCGTTACTGAGGAAATTGAAAATGTGACCAATGCCGATGCTTTTAATGTCATCATTGGTGCTGTATAGCTTTTGTGTACACTCTAAAGGAACCATTTACTCCAGTGGAAAACGTTCTTTAACACCACGTACTGAACCGATATGTTCATTATCTGCATCCATGTTAAATACATACTAAATAAAATAAGGAAATTATGATTAAAGGCTTCGACCATAGATGACACAACCTGCTCCAATAGTTTTTGGCTGTTCTTCTTTGATTTGATAGTGATCTGAAGTAGTTTTTACTTTGTATTTGTCTACAAATTAGACATTAATGACATACTATAAAAAATATAAACCTCATAGGCCTCGAAGATCTACTGACTGAGTTCAGATAGTCAAGCCCAGAGTTGTCGAAGTGGAACAAGCCACCAGTGGTACTCACCAAATCCAGGTTAACAACATTTATTTTCGAGCGATTTTAAAGCACTTTACTCTTATTTAATGAACATAATATGACTCTTATGCTGCACTGTACGTTCATTTTTTAAATAAATGATTGTTTTATGCTGCACCATCATATTCTATGCTCCATTTTAGTCCTATTTTTGTTTTCTTTCTCGCCTTTTCTACTTTTCTGTACTCTGTTTATTTGTCTTATAGATGGGTTTTGTACAAATTGTACAATGTTTGCAACTTTTAACCCTCATTTAGTTTGTCGAGTTGCCTCTGTGTATAAAATGTGCTCCACATATAAAGCTGCCTTGCCTTTGTGCTGGTGCAGATTTTTCATAATGTGCTACATTTAATCTGGATTATTTATTATATGTTTTAACTGTTTGTGTTTTAACACTCCCTTGAAAAAGAGCTTCTTAATCTCAGTAGACAGAGTTGGAGTGTTGAGTTTAGAAACTGTATCCATGCTCAACAAAATATAAATGCAGCACTTGTTTTGGTCCAATTTTTCTCAAATTTGCCTTGAAGATGTAAGATTTCCTGTTTGCAAACGAAAGGTGTATTATTACAAATCTTATCTATTATTACTAAACTCGGCTTAATTGCTGAAATGACTCCTGGATAGGTATCAGAGCAGCTAAGGCAACTTGAATGTCCGACTGATAGATATAATCCTACATGTTTGTTGTTGTTCTGCACATGGATCTGTCATCAACGCGTACGGGAGGATAGCCAGCGTGAGCAGCTCAGATGCACACTTTTGCGTTTTCAACCCTTCAGACGGGAACGCGACGGTGGAGCGTTTTTAAGATTTCCACTCTGGAGCGTTTGTTCATTTTTTTTTTCCGTTTTTAAGCCCCCAAAAACGATGTCGCCGTCTAAACGAAAGGCACATCTGATAAAATATTTTGTCGGTTACGCCCGGTAGCGCTGGGGAACACAGGTGAAACCAATGAGGGGGCGGGGTCTGCAATCTCCACGGAGGGAAAATCACACAAAGGGAGGAAGTCAGGGGGGAAAAAATGAGTAGAAAATAAAACAGGAAGTGCATGACAAGACTGAACGTGAGACACTTGGACTGGTCGCAATAACAAGACACTGTGTAAAAGGTGCAGTTTTATCTTCACAAACACCTTTATTATACACTGAATGAAGCTTCACATAGGACTTTATTGTGTCCTGAACAAGGTCTAGGGCAGGGGTGTCAAACTCATTTTCACTGAGGGCCACATCAGCATAATGGTTACCCTCAAATGGCCAGATGTAACTGTCATAGAGAATAAATGTAATAAATATAATGTAAAATAAAGGTAACTACTACGCAACATATTGCTAAATATCTTGCGGTATTTATTACTTATTCAATTTTACTCGTCGCATGATGCATATACAACGATACATTGCGATCGAGTGGCGCTGCCGTCACTTTGCGGGTAACGCAATCGCCATGCATTGTGGGAAATGCAGTTTATGGCCAACGCACGCCTTAAAGCAGCATAGACCTATTTTAACACAGGTTTTTAAGACCAATTGATCACTCGCGGGCCACATAAAATGACGTGGCGGGCCACATCTGGCCCCCGGGCCTTGAGTTTGTTTGACACACGTGATCTAGGGCCTGAAACATCACCTGTTTGCGCATAAAGATTTTTTTCTTTGGATTGCAGACATTTCTTGCCACTTGTTTTGTTGCTGTTACCTAGCACCCTGTGTCAATTGAAGTTGGACGTGTGTGTGCCTGCATGTGCACACTTTTTATATTGAGAAATAATTCACAGAGGGCCTTTTTTTTTTTTTAAGAGTGGCAGCAGAGAAAGAGATAATGCTGCTATGTGCCACCATTTGCCTCATGCAGAGGCAGACACATTTCCCCCTCGTGTATAGGGTTGTGCCCTGTGGAATATAGGCAACGGATGAATAGCAATACAATAGACCTCATCATCATGAGATCTCTGCACATTCAAGTCGCCATCAATAAAATGTGTTCACTGTCCGTTATGCCTGTCCATACCGTAAACCCCACCACTTTTCTCACAATATCGACATGGTTACACGTGGTCCGTATTCTCTGAAATGTTAGAGGCGGCTTATATGGTGAAGCAATTAACATTTTCACGGGCAACGTCTCACATGGACATTCCTGCAGTTATAGCAGCCAACTGTGCGCTCTGTCAAAAAAAAACTTCTGTGGCATCTGTGGCTTTGTGTCGCACGAAAGAACTGCACTCTTTAGAGGAGGCTTTTGTTGTAACCAGTCCAAGGCACAGCTGCTTAATAATCACGTCCTTTAATCAGCATCAAGATATGTCCCCACCTGCCAGGTGGATGGATTATTGTAGAAGAGGAAATAAGCCTTTTCTTTGCATGTGGGAAATCTTACTTCCCACATTCCCAAAAAATCAATTCAACTCAGTATATGATGTGAACGAAAACAGAAGTTCCAGGTGCTGCACACTCCTGGTTAAGATCCTCCATTATTATTATTATTATTATACTTCATTCAAGTGCAGTGTTTGTTGACGTGACGTGGTTTCCAAAGAGATACTGCACCCTGCGGTTTGTGCGGTTTCGATTTCACGTCTGTCCTCCTGGTCAGATGTGGAGATAAGGATATTCTTCCTGACATCATCCAGGAAGAGAGGAAAGAGGAAGTTGGGACGTTATTTATATAGAGCCACAGGACAAAGGAGGAGGTCTGGAGGAGGTTGATAGGTCAATAAAATGTGGGACATTGCCATGTTTCATGTTACCGAGCTGCAGTGTGTATTACCTTATTTTTTTCTAGCACGACCCCAAAAAAGAGATGTTTTCTAACCTTGAGGAAATGTTTTAACTCATTTTATAAAAGCCATGCCTGTTTGAACATGTGATGTGATATCATAAAAATATACTGTATTTGCTGCTTTATTTATAACTATAATTTAATTTATTCAGTCTTTTCTGACTGGAAACTTTAACACCTACGCTTCAAAATGTCCATTTGAACTTTCTTTGTTGCCTATTTTAACCATAACAGGGCCAGAAAATGTCCTGTGAGTAAGTGCTTTTGCCAATTTTTCCAGAATAACTTTTTCAGAAATACGTTATTTACAATGTACTGCATGTTAAAATATTTAGAAAAACACAGTAGTTGTACACAAACACTAGATTTTGTGTGTTGAATTTGAAATTTTAATAGAAAAAAGCACATTTGAAATCATATCGTCTTATGGTCCGAAAAATGGCCCAAAAATGGAAAAATGGCCCAAATCGCTGGCTTCCTGCAAAAGTGCAAGTAAAATTACCATAATAATAATGACGTGCAACCTCTCTGCTTCCAGAAACCGCTGGAATTTTTCCAATAGCACAAACTGTGACATAATTGCGGTAATGCAAAATGTGCTTGTGCAAATTAAGTGCATGCTGCTTTGTATAACACTGACTCCCTGAACCTTAGAAAATAGAATCACCAGTTTTACATAACTGCATGCAGGAGTTGTTGATCCAAATGTGTTATTTTGTGACTTCAGTGTTTTGAACTCCTTCATTCTGTGACACAAACGTAACCGACACGAAGCAGCAGCAGTAGAACAGCGAGTGAAAAATGCTGATATTTTCTCTGGACTTTGATGTGGGAGAGTGAATGTTTACAACCACACATTTTCTCAAGATATCCTAGACTCAAGCCAGTGTGGAGTTTATTCAACAAACCATGGCTAAAATCATTTTTCTGTGTGTGTGTGTGTGTGTGTGTGTGTGGGGTGTGTGTGTGTGTCTTAGCTGACAGCCACGTTTTCAGTAAAAGTGCATGTTTGTGTCAGGCTTGTTCTTGAAGATGGCTACATGCTCCACAAAGTCTATACTGACAATGTGTCAATAGCTCATACTACGCTTTCTCCATCCTTTTATGCAGAGGAAAATCAGCCAGGGTACCTTTTCTTTGGTATAAACACAAGTGGAAAGAGTACTGAAATATTCTACTCAAGTAAATGTACCACTATGTTGATAACATTTTACTGAAGTAAAAGTACTGGTTTAAAAATGTACTCAAGTTAAAGTAAAAGAGTAACTTGTTTATTTACCCTCATCACTCACCTGTCTTCATTGTTCACCTGTCCTCATCATTCACCTGTCCTCATCGCTCACCTGTCCTCGTCATTCACCTGTCCTCATCACTCACCTGTCCTCATCATTCACCTGTTCTCATCATTCACCTGTCTTCATCATTCAACTGTCCTCATCATTCACCTGTCTTCATCATTCACCTGTCCTCATCATTCACCTGTCTTCATCACTCACCTGTCCTCATCGTTCACCTGTCCTTATCACTCACCTGTCTCATCATTCACCTGTCCTCATCATTCACTCACATGTCCTCATTACTCACCTATCCTCATTGTTCACCTGTCCTCATCGTTCACCTGTCCTCGTCATTCACCTGCACTCGTCATTTACCTGTTCTCATCATTCACCTGTCTTCATCATTCACCTGTCCTCATCATTCACCTGTCCTTATCACTCACCTGTCTCATCATTCACCTGTCCTCATCATTCACTCACATGTCCTCATTACTCACCTATCCTCATTGTTCACCTGTCCTCATCGTTCACCTGTCCTCGTCATTCACCTGCACTCGTCATTTACCTGTTCTCATCATTCACCTGTCTTCATCATTCACCTGTCCTCATCGTTCACTCGTCCTTATCACTCACCTGTCTTCATCATTCACCTGTCCTCATCATTCACTCACCTATCCTCATTGTTCACCTGTCCTCATCATTCACCTGTCCTCATCATTCACCTGTTCTCATCATTCACCTGTTCTCATCATTCACTCACCTGTCATTATCGTTCACCTGTCCTCATCATTCATTCACTTATCCTCGTCACTCACTTGTCCTCATCATTCTGTTGTGTGCATTTTATTCATTATAATTTTTTTCTCAGTAAACACTCAGCGACCTTGAGTGTCTTGAAAGGCGCCTTCAAATATAATGCATTATTATTATTATTATTATTATTATTATTATTAATAATAAAGGATGTGATTTCAAATGCATTGAAGTACAGTACTTAAAAGTAAAATTATAAATTTAAAAATGACTTTAAAAAGTACGAGGACACAGAGAAACCTACTCAGTTACAGTAATGCGAGTAAATGTAATTCATTACTTTCCACCTCTGAGTATAAAGCACTTATAATGTAAACTGTTGACACTTAAAGGTCTATGGATTTTCCTCGGATGTTGAATATTGATACAAACAAAGAGGTAAAATGTCTTGTGAGTGCGGTGTCTCGCTCAATTTGTCCTCCAGGTCTCACAGTGAGAATATGGGACACACAGGGATATAATATAAGAATACATTACACACACTGACATCCAATAATATAAAAGGAAACTTAATCCTGCCGTAATGAGATTCTTGCAGCAACAGTGTTCATCTGAATGTCACTTCGGTGTATTACACAAAGGGAATCCACTGAAGGTTATTGAATGCTGGACAGAATTGTCACTCTTCAGGATGGTTTACTCATCACGCCATTGTTGATCCCAACAGACCATTCAGTGCCGTTGTCAGGGAGACCTGAGTGCCTCCCTTTGTACCCGGCATTAACATTCATCTCTTATCTTGGATTGTGTCTGGATATGATTTATCTTGATCACCTTTGGATCTGACATTAAAATCTGGCTCTGGTGCTCCCTTTCAGATCAGATCAGGCCTTTTCCTTGACAACAACGTGCACATTTCTTCTTTGTTTTCTTCTCCTCATACTATCTCAATATTTGGTTTCTTATTTTGTGTTGTTATTTGTTTTTTTTTAGTTTTTCACTATCACTATACAAATATTTGCCGCAATAACATACTTTTTTTTTTTGGTGTATGGGGAATAAAAGCCGCGGAGACTGCAATTTAATCAAAAAAAAATATTAATAGTTCTTTGGAATTCAAGACGAAAAAGGATAACAATAAGGATTCCATTTTGATAAAATGCCTTTAGGATACTAATCCAACCTTTATCACCTTCCAGTTTTATATGCAACCTGCAGACAGTGTTGTGAAAGTTAATTTCTTCATATTTTACGTTGTTACAGCTTCAGGGATAAAGAAAAAAAAAATACAGTCTTTCTTAGAGGACAAGAAAGAGCAGCTGCTGCCGTGTGACACAAGATGGAGAACTGCATTCTGTTAAATATAATTACAGGTATAAGAATACATATTTTCCATCTATCTCCTGTCTTTGTTTCTTTCAATGGAGAGAGAGAGGGGTGGAAATAAGAGATTCTAGGCTTTACTTTTTGTTTAATGCTGTAAATCCCTTTTCACCAAGCGTTGAGTGTGCACATGACCTGGCATTAAACACAGACTGACATTCAACCTGATCATTTAAATAGACATTCATTTAGTTGAATCATTCAACTGTGACTGCTGCGTGGCTATTCAATATATTAAAAACCTCACAGGCATTAGCGTCAACAACCATCTCGCAGAGGACGACTGACTCTTATTGACGGGTTAGATGTGGCTACACACACACACACACATACAGACCTGAAGAAACACAGGGGTAAAGGAAAAAAGTGATCTAAGATACGATACAGAGACGCTCTGGGCTCCATGCTCTTCCTCGGGCAGTGTTGGGATTATTTTCAGAAACAGTTGACTGGAGGAATGAATTATACTGCATATGTACATGTTTTGTTGTTGTTGTTGTTAAATAATAATAAGCGAGAAAACATCTTCGCCCATTTGATATGTTCATGGAAAAACCGCGTACGGTGTGGTACGAGATTTTTCGTCGGCACATTGTTGAAAAAGCACAGGCTCTCATTTTTATTTTTCCGTCCTGGAGCTGTCCAAGGTCCTGATCCTGGAACTCTCTAGGGCACAATCTGCGGTTTGTCCTGCCAGGTTATAATACTGGTCCTGGGGGACTGAGGAGAGATGGGTTTTTCTGGAAGTATTCAAACAAAAAAAATTGACCCCAACTGAGCTGCCGCTAAGAGAGATGTGAGAAATGAAATCTGGCAGTTGACCAATAGCAAACCGCCCTAAGAACTCCATATTTAAAAAAAGATGTGTGCTAAGAAGGTGTCAGTCAGAATTCGACTGTATATATATTTATATATTTTAAAATAACATGTTCAGCTGTTTATTATCTATCCCAGGGGTGTCAAACGTACGGCCCACGGGCCAGAACAGGCCAACTAGGAGGTCCAATCCCTCCCCGCAAGATGAATTTGTGTAAACTACTGTTGCAAGAATGCTGCGGCCCCTTTAAGAGCTGGGCAAGTGAGTGAGCAGCGCTGTGTGTGTGTGAAGTACAGGCAGAGTTAGCATTAGTCACTATGAAATGGGGGTAAATATGTGTTGTGTTCCAAGCCTGTTGACAGAAATAAACGCTCAGATTCTTCTCTGTCTTGTTCGCCTGTTCATCCCCTGTCTATCTGTAGAAGTTCCGGGTGATAACCCGGAGCAGCCACAGCTCCAGCCCCTGACCATCACCAGCTATTTAAGATGGTTTGTAAGATAATTTAGATTTTTTTTTTTTAGATGTACATGACCTAAAAAACTTGACATCATAACCTCTTAAAGGGGAAATAAGTAGTTTATGTGTTTATACTATGTTTTTACTATGTTTATAGTGCCATCTAGAGGAGAGGCTGAAATTTACAACGAAGACCTGCTGCTCTGCTCACCCCCTCCCTTCCCTGAGCGCTACGGTATCCGCAGCTGGTCAAATGTCGTCCTCGTCGTCTTTCTCCGTGTCAGCAGATGAGGTTCGTGAGGTGAGGGAGAGGGCGAGCTACCGCGGCCGTAGCAGACGAAGTGGAGAGAGAGGAGGCGGGACTTCCGCTACAAGTAAAGAGACGCTTGATTTGTTCTCTCGCGTTTGTCCTTACAGGCTCCGGTAGAAACATGGCGTCTCGCTGCTAACAGTGGCTATGCAACCGCGGCCCGCGGTCATGTTATTTAACATGACTTTTTGAAACACTACGAAAATGAAACAAAAACTATTATACAGCAACTAGACAATGCAGGAGCACATAATATGTATAAAAAAGTGGATTTTGGGTTATATAAACCCATAAATACTACACATTGTACCTTTAACATTTAAAATGAAATAACTAGGAAGGGGTGTGGTAGATCTTGACATGTACTTATCATATGTGAAAAACTAGAATTTTTAGTTCCAGATACCTGCGACTAAACCGTTTGTACCGCTGTAGATCCACTGTCAAAAGATTCATTATTATGCTATTATTTTACTCATCCGACCCACTTGCGTAAACACATTTCAGCGCACAACATGACACTGGATAAGCGGTTGTGAGTGACATGGTGCAGCAGAGATTTAAGTTGAAGACCATTTTGGATGGAAAAAGAGCGGCTTTTGACAAACAGCAAATAAAACAGGAGCTCAACAAGCATCCAAACTTTGCCCCGGTGTGTGTGAATATGCTTGTCGCCCCCCCCCCCCCGATGTTTCACCACCTCGGACTCATTGTTGATCGGATGCAAACACAGACTGCTCTCAGTGGACTCTGTTTTGGAACTGTGCAGCAGAGGTCACACGGCCCTTCTTTCTTTAGTCTCCCTTCGTTTTATCCGGTCGTCCATTTGGGCTCACACCAGCTGAGCACAACTGGACGACTGACATTGTGCCTCAGCTCAAAGCCAGCGTTTGTTACAAAGGATTTTCAGCCGACCAGCTCACCTCCGGCCTGTTGACAGGCACTTTGACGTAAAGTGCCCTTTAACAGGATTTCACTCCAGTCGCTCTTTTGATATTAGCTGTCGCAATTCCGCCGAGATTGTGGCGTTTATGAAGCCAGACAGCAGTTTGTCTGTGTAAAAAAATTGCACTTGTTGTTGTTTTTAAGGCCACCCTGTGATCAGAACTGAACTGGATGAAACGCACAAACGGGATAATGAGCCGAGAACAGATGGGAGTGTGATGTTTTCAGGCTGTGAGATGACGACGACTTAAGGACCCTGAAGGATGTCTTTGATATGAGTCAGGGAGACGGCTCGCGCTTGAGAAGGTGTTTGCGTCCGTTAATGAGTAAAAGAAGTGTGGGACCCTGAGCGTTTGGGTCCAGAGGTTACAGTGAAGTCATCCTAAGAGTTTCAATTTGGCAATTTGAGGCATATGAGACATAAATTAGTCAAAACCCACCTGTTCTGACTGGCCTTCCCCTCATGAGCCTACTCATACTATTTATTTATCCTTTTCTGTTTTTAATCTGTTTTAATCTTTTGTATATATCTTGTTCCATTCATTGTTTTTCCTGCTGATGTACAGTGACCTTGAGAGCTCTGAAAGGAGTCTCTAAATAAAATGTATTATTATTACTAAATGACTAAACATTGACCTCACTCACTCACTCACTCACTCACTGCTCCAGGGACCTTTGGCACTCACATTTTAGAGCCGAGTGAGATTTGCGGGGTGAAGTGGAAGGGGAAGACGTTTCGGGAACGTACGAGACTAATGCACAAATAAAATCTGGAGCATGAAGATGAAGATGATGAGCTTGACTCACGCAGCAGAAGGAGCCCCACAGCCTGTCGTAGGAAGAGTTTCGTCTGGTGCACGTGTGTCACTCTTTTTCTATTATTAGCTCCCAGGGTTTTCTGAGCAGGAAGTCATTCACTCACAGCACCGTAGTTGAACTAGACAATATCCCCTGTATTCGCTGTACGCCTTTGATTATTATGGGATAGATGATATACAATACTATAATATGCATTTTGTGAAGGAGTCCACTTGCCTACTTTAAGCTCGATGGCTGAAAAACACCAACAGAGAAGTGGAAATAGTGGAAATGATGATTGAATGTACAGTGTTTTTATATCCTGATTTAGTTTAGTGGTTTATTTGTTGTCGACCTCAACATGTAAACATGATAATAATGTATGCAGATAAACCAGGGGGGCGTTAACCTTTATTCAGCACATACAGTGTGATCACATCACTCTTTCTCATGTTCTCTAGTCAATATAATGACAATCCATGTTGTTTTACACGTCACAGTATGTTCATCTACATCAGGGGTCACCAACGTGGTGCCCGCGGGCACCTGGTAGCCCGCGGGCAGCCAATACGGTGCCCGCGGGCTCACTTCACTTCACCTCACTTGCATGTATCCGTATGATCGCTCAGTAAAATATCTTTGATATTGTTTATAAAAACTGGTAATCGTTAGGAGTAAGCACTGGAATTAATGTGTATGCAGTTGAATGCATAATATTAATCATCCATCCATCCATCCATTATCTACCGCTTTTCCTCCACCAGAGGGTTGCGGGGGGTGCTGTGCCTATCTCAGCAGACATTGGGCGATAGGCGGGGTACGCCCTGGACAGTTCGCCAGTATAATATTAATCATTTAAATGGTAAACAAACAAAAAAATATTATATGGTAGCCCTCCATATTATTTTTTACCCTTAAGGTAGCTCTCTGTCTCAAAAAGGTTGGTGACCCCTGCTCTACATTATTAAATCTTGCCCTATATTTAACATTTTAATTACACTCACCTTTACTTCAGAGATGCGAGCATCTTTTGAATGTATTATTTAGCAGCGTGGTATGTCCAGGTCAAGCGCCCCAAATAAAAAATGTATCACAAGTGAAAACAAGCGAACCATCAAATCTTCTCTTCAGTACCGTAACGTACCACGTTTCCAGTTGTGCAAAAAAACCCCCCAAAAAACGTGCATGCAGATGATGTTAACACAATAGTTTTTATAGAGTGATTATATACATAATAGTATATTGTGTTTTTGTTGTTTTGTGCCTATACCTAATTTATTTTACCGCAGACAGCATTTTAACCATTGGCACATGAGCTACGTGAAATCTGATGACACTTGTGAGTGTTTTCATTCAAATCCTGATGTAAACTTTGTCATTTACATATATTTATTCACGCGTGTTAACCGAGAATAGAAATGGGAACAGTTGGTTGCCTCAGGCAATTATGACAAAGGAAATTGTCGTAATTAAATTAAATTAAATTAAATTAAATTAAATTAAATTAAATTAAATTAAATTAAATTAAATTAGAAAAAAGTGGGTGAGGTGCATCTAAAAGGTTAGATGAAATAATACCTTTCCTTTGATCTTAGGGGATGTGTTGAAAGCATTGATGCAGCACATGAATGGGCTGAGGCATTGCACCTTTTTTGATTTAATGGTTGACTCTAAACTTTAAAAAATAAAGTGCCTGAACATGGCTGTGTTGAATTTGTTTGCAGGCCAAGCTGAGCTCTGAGAGCATGCACGTCACAGACCATTAATGCTTATCCTACTGCACTTCTAGTGGAACTCAAGTTCAACCTTAAGGTCTGTACACATTTTATTCCTTTTGTGTTTCATATTAAAATAGCCCGGATAGTGTTTACCGCCTTATTACTTACAATACAAAAAAAAAAGAGACACTTCTCATACCCAGCGACTGTTGACTGGAGTGTCCACTCGGTGTTGGTGAAGTGCTTTATATCTGCACATATCGACCTCCCCAGGAGGAATGCTCCTGTCGCCCCAGCTGCATGTCACTCCAAGTCAATTAAAAGTGGACCTCGAAGGCTGCGGTCCAAAGAGACCATGAGACAAGAGTGACAGCTGGAGTAAGAGGGGGGGGGGGGAATGGAGAGAGGAAAGGAGAAGAAAAAGGAAATTAAAACAAAGAATCACAAGATTTAAGGAAGAATGATGCGGAGATGACAGAGAGAGACAGAGGGAGAGGAGTTTGGGCAGAGAGGACGATGTGCATGAGAGATGGAGACGGGGACGAGGCAGTGGGTGTGAATTCATGGAGAGTTTAAAGAGACTCTGTTCTCGGTTTGAACACACACTGACGTCTCAGTCAGTGCCATCAGAGAGGTCTTTCTCTGCTGGAGTGAAAACCAGCCAGCTGCTGGGACGGAGGAGGAGGGACAGGATGGAGGGAGATGATGAAGGGAAGGACGGAGGGATCTGAAATGGACACTGGAGGCAGAGCTGGCACTAATTCTTTCCTGGCCCGCTCTTCCCCCCCCCTTCTCTCCCCCACTGCTTCTCCCTCTGTGCACCTCGGTAACGAACGATGCCCGGATCCAAAACACAGTTCCGTGTTTGTGGGACTCAGCCGGACAGATCACTGTGGGAAGGAGTAAGAAATGCTGTGGAGTTGCCAAATCCTCATGCTGAGTTGTCTCACCAGCTGTCATTTTTTTTCTCCTCTCTTTCTCCATGTGCAAATCTTTAAATGTGAATATTTTGGCAAATGTGTCATTTGTCTGAAACCATTTCTTTTTCTTTGAATGACTGATTGTTCAATTCAATATAATTTGAACGATCAAAGTCGTGTCCAACATGCTGCACCGCATTCTGACAATCTAATAGAATAAACAGTGAAAGGATTATAAATTGCATTTAATATTTTTTTTTCTTCACAGTAGGAAGAGCATCGGTGTAAATAATCCAAATAATGGCTGAGTTCCATTTAGCTTCTATCCCTGTTACAATCTCGAGCAGTTAGCTTTAATTTAATGTTAATTAACTGATTATTAAAAGGTTAATCTCGAGTCAAGTTACTGGCTCAAATTGAACAAGTTCATATTTGACAAATTAAAACTGTTCTAACAGATGAGGTCACACAGTGCTAAGCCTATCAGCTCCACCAGCATCACTCTCAACACTCTGTGTTTCTCCATATAGCACTGTTTTGTTTTCATTTCATTTGTGTGCTGGTGATTCAAAGTATGTCAAGAGGCAACAGCATGATTGTGCTTGTGAAGCCAGACGGCTGCGAACAGGTTGGAGTAGAACAGAAAATGGCAATGAAAATTTTAAAAAAGTAATTTCATGGAACAAAAACTTTTTCCATGAAACAACCTTCCTGTTCATCATTTCTGTTGATGCAGCCTAAACAAAAGTAGAGCACTAGTATAAAAACAACACAACAAATCAATGAAAATTCCCCAAAACTGAAATAAAAGCTATGCTTTGCAGCATTATGCATTATACAGTTGTAACGAACAATAACGTTTATCAACTCTAGGGGGTGCCTGAGAGCAAATCCTAATTGGTGTTACTTTAACGTGCATTTATGATCGACAATAAGACTAATAATGACTCCTTCTTCTTCCATTAATAATAACTGGTACAAATTGTCTTGTTTTTTATAAACGCACTCAGGCGAGTCCGTTCATTTACGAAGTATGCAAATTGCCAAGATGGACGCCAAATTCAAAATGGCCAACTTCCTGTTGACTTGAGGCCATAGTCCCAATATACGTTTTTGTTCGTCTTGGGCTGTTACAAGTTCTCACCGAGTTTCGTGAAATACGGTGCAACTTAAGCTTGGCTTGCTCCATTCACGTTTCAACCCTAGGGGGTGCTATAGAGCCCTGGTGCAATGCAGGGGTCCCAGCCCTGTGCTAATATTGCAAGAGTTTTTGTGCACGTTAACCCCTTCAAAAATGACCGCAATGACACAGAAATATAATAGTAATCTGAAGGATAATAGGTTTCCTCGCACGAATTCACGCCAGGAGCCGTTTTCGTTTAATTTCTGAACCACAGTGCGTAAAATATTTCCCCATTAATGTGATCACTAATCATTTATTTAAGATTTGTCCATGAATAATAAGACATTAATACGAACAACGCCGTCGCTGTTGGCGCACAGAAGTCATCAGTTCGTCGCCGTGACTTCACTCTGAGCCACATAAGCCAATGTGGTCAGCAGCTGTCAGCGCTAATTAGTTATTAATGGTGGAGCCGCTATAATTTATTCATGAAGGCTTCGTAGATTTGTAACAAACTCGGGATATTTTAATGCTTTTATAACATGTAGATTTAGACTTACGTTCCTTCTGTGCACACTGGGGGAGCGAGTTGGCACCACGGCTGTGACTCTTTCAGCATTTTGCCAAGGGAGGTTCTGCACCATGTGGATCTTGGCCCTCCCTCATCTCCAAACCTCTCTACTACACACACTGCTGATAAGCTATTAATTGGCGCAACATGCAAGTCACAGGAGTAACAGGACATTTTTTACCTTGTCTGTGATGGCACAGTAAATTAGATTAACACATTATTTAGATATTGCAGGACGGAGCGGCTCCGCAGGTCGTTCATTCCTACTGCTGTCCGTCTGTACAACAGTGTGCAAACCAAATAACTATGTTTGTGTCACTGCTGTATTAGTCTGTTATTGTTTACAGTTTTTGTTCCTCGTTTTTAGCTGGTCTGTTAAGTTATTGTTTACAGTTTTTTGTTTTTCGTTTTTAACTGGTCTGTCAAGTTATTGTTACAGTTTTGTTTTTTGTTTTTAACTGGTCTGTTATGTTTATTGTTTACAGTTCAGTTTCTTGTTTTTAACTGGTCTGTTAAGTTATTGTTTACAGTTTTTGTTTTTTTACTGGTCTGTTAAGTTATTGTTTACAGTTTTGTTCCTTGTCTTTACATGGTCTTTTTAGTTATTGTTTACAGTTGTTGTCCTGTTTGTCTTGTTTGCCTAGATTTGTCCTATTTTTACCTTAACCTAATACGCACCTTATTTACATTCACTCTTACCTTATTTCTTTCCATGTACAGTTTTTATAATATTGTGTAATTGTTTATCTGTATACGGAGCTGCTGAAACCCTGTTCTCTCCCCACTGTGGGATAAATAAAGCTATCTTATCTTATCTTATCTTATCTTAATTAAATAAAAAATCACTGGCTCAAGCCATTACATCTGCAGCTGTAAGTTGTTAACTTATTTTATCGACCAATTATGAGTCAAAAAAGAATAACCTCTCCGTTTACTAATCATCCAGGAAGCCAATTCTTAAATGTTGTGAAAGGATAATGACTTTTCCCACTTAGTTTAGTAAGCAGCAGATCTGCAATTAGAGGTGTTTGTCACTTACATGCTCTTCCACTGCATAATCCATCAAGGCTGCAAGTTGTAAATGTTAATATGTAAATGAATGGAATTTGTTGGTTGGAAAGGTCTCTCTCAGTCTGATAAATTAATGATTTGACTCGAACACAAGGGTAGATTTGCTGGAGGAGGATTTACTACATCATCCAGAACCTTACGCAAACATTATGATGAAGGGCTTTTTCAAAGTAAAAAAAAAAAAACGAACTAAATACTACTTTCTCCATCTCTAGGTAACAAACATATGGCAATCCTTGAAAGATATTGATGAATTCACGCGGCGCCTTTCAAAAGAACAATGTTGTGTTGATTTTCCGACCACCTACCGCGCGGAAAATGTCAAGAACGAACGACGTGAGAACGATGCATAAATCCTGAGCGGCGTTACCACGTCAGCGTTGACAAAATGCAGATCAACACGTGACCTTGTTGTCATTGTGCTGAGCAACAATGAATGCTGCACAACAGCTTTGGCTGAACCTTATATACCAGACATTGTGTTTATTATGTGCCGTTGCGCACATCTCACAAAAGCTCACAACACGCGTCCCGGAGCATGTTTGCGGCCATAAAGCTTTGTGGGAATGTGTGCGTATATATCCCCAACAACAGCAAAAAAAAAAAAAAAAAAGACTATTACCAGGCGAGATGCTGTCTCTGAGGATTGTGTTGTGTATGAGCATATGTGTGTGTGTGTTTGTGTGTGTGTTCTAGTGGTGACAGAGCAGAATGTCCCTGGAGGAAGACAGACACCAATAGCCATCACTGCAGAGGAATCCTGGGGGACAGCAAGACTTTCACTGGCACCGTCCAATGCAGCATCTCTCTCTCCCTGACAATCTGTCCACACACACACACACAGACACACACACACACACACACACACCCACACAGACACTTCACAAACCTGTCTCACTCATAACTACCTTCTCTTCCTCTCTCACCCAAGTAAAAAACTTAGCAACAGTCTTTCTGCAACTTACTCACTCACTTTCCAATTACCAGGCAGGTGACTGCCGTTCCAAGACAATGGTTCGCCCCCAAACTTGATTACTTGTTCCCGTGGAGCCGGCGGGACGACAGCACCTCATCCGCTCGCGTTGCTCAGAGACTGCTGCGTTTTATCGAGAGAAGCGCATATACCCAAGTGCGTGTGTGTGTGTGTGTGGAAAGGATTTTGTAATAATGCGGAATTACCGTCATTCTGTGATATTCTTGGCGATGGCGATGTTGCCGAAATAGTTTTTTCCACCGACACTCTTGCGAGATTTGTTGTTTGCTTGCATTTTCTCTGCAGAAACATCTTTATTCTTACACTGTGTCTGTGACACGTTCGATTTCAGGCAGGTTATACAATAAAAAATATCACCACTTTGAACCCGCTGTGCCACCAGGACATTTTAAGCTTCACAACAGTATATATATATATATATATATATATATATATATATATGTTGGGAAAGTACACTATACCCACTCTCAGTCGCTCTTCTTCTACAGCTTTGTCCTCAACATGAGGGTCACGGAGGGGGCCAATCCTAGCTGACATGGGGTGAAAGGCAAAGGGAACACCCTGGACAGGTCGCCAGTCCATCACAGGGCCACATATAGACAAACAACCACACACTCTCACTCTCATGGTCAATTTAGAGCAGGGGGGTCTCAAACTCAAATGACCTGGGGGCCACTGAGCATCCAGTCTGGACAGTTGGGGGCCGTAAATTAATAGAGTAAAATTTATTGAGGGAAAAGCAACTTCTCAGTACGGGTGGGCAATATAATCTTAAAATTAATTCATGATTTTTATATCATGACATAGCAATAGCAATTTAAAATAATTTGTCGTTGAGCATATTTCACAATAAAAGCATTTTGTTGCTATGGAATGATTTAAAATAAAAACAAATCTGATAATATTTCACAGAATTTCAAAATAAAAGCATTTTGTTGCTATGGAATGATTTAAAATAAAAACAAATCTGATAATAGTTTACAAAATTTCAAAATAAAAGCATTTTGTTGCTATGGAATGATGTATAATAAAATTACAATAAAAAAAAAAAAATTCTTAAAAACGTACAGAAATAACTTGATAT
The DNA here is from genome assembly GCF_963457635.1 of Microchirus variegatus. Lineage (NCBI taxonomy): Eukaryota > Metazoa > Chordata > Actinopteri > Pleuronectiformes > Soleidae > Microchirus > Microchirus variegatus. The sequence continues at coordinate 8,007,683 of NC_139809.1, forward strand.
TAAGAGCACACGGGATGCCAGTTTGAGCGTCCTCCAGTTCGCCAAATCTGCATGTTTTTGGACTGTGGGAGGAAACCTGTGAACATTAACGCACACACGGGGAGTAACATGCAAATTCCATGCAGAAAGGCCCTTGTTCTACACTAAAAGCAAATTGAAAAGTTGCAAAAGTACACGTATAGATTAAATGTAACAGAGCTGAAACAATTCATCGATTAATTTAACTATTTTGATAATCGATTTGAAGCTTTTTTCATGATTAAAACAAGATTTCTGATTGTTTTAGCTTCTTAAATGTGAATAGTTCCCTCCTTTCTTTGCTCCACATAACAAAGAAATCATTAAAACCTGAATCATTTTGGTTTGTGGACAAACCGAGACATACGAGAACGTTGTCATTTCCAGGTTTGACAAACACATTTTATGGACCAAATGATTTATCGATTACGAAAAATATGCTTAGTTGCAGCTCTAAAGTGTAATTCGGTGTCCGTCGTCGTGCTCTCACACTGCAACCCTCAGCTCTGAGATGGATTGGCGAAACCCCATCATGAAAGAAACTCACACAGATCCACACTCTCTCGCATAAACTTGCGCGAGCACGCACACCTTCTTCATCGTGTGCCAACGCACCTGTCCACACTTATTCTTCACTCAGCGAGATCAGACCGACTGTATTTTATGACCTGAAGCACTGAAGTAGCTTTTAGGTATAGAAACAATTTGCGGCAACGGCCGAGGCTTTGACCGTAGGGAGAAGAGGGACAACGAGAGGGAGATTCAGTGGGTGAACACGCACGCACGCACACACACACACGCACGAAGGGTAAATGTTGTCATTTGACAACAGTAATATCAGCCAACAGCTGAGATTTGGACAGGAGCAGGAGAAAACAAAACAAACAAACAAACAAACAAACAAACCAAAAAGCAAACACCATCTGTAGCTCTCCGTGAAACTAATAGTCCCAATGATAAGGACACCAAAGAACCATAGCATATGACCAGTAAACACTGACTGTAAATTATTATGATAAAGGCATGTTTTTCGGCATCAGACACACAGACCTGCTGCTTCATTAATATTGATGCCACATATTCCACACAGATTCACTGAGAGCAGGAGCTCAAGGATATTCGACTCTTACCTCGGCGATCATGTCAGCTGCGTCTCTCATGCATGTCAAAGCACATGCGCGCACGCACACACACACACACACACACACACACACACACACACACACACACACACACACACACACACACACACACACACACACACACACACACACACACACACACACACTCACACACAAACAACAACACAACAACCCTTATCTTTGAAATACTGCACAAATCCCGTAATTACAATGCTCATCACAGATTCCCTGTTAATCATATGACTTATAATTGCTTCATGAATATTTTCAGGGGAGCTGGAGCCCAGTTTGACATGAGGTGAAGGCTGCCTCTATATTTCCAAGCCAATTGACCCCCCCCCCCCCCCACACACACACACGTATGGGGGCCCACGTACATGTTAACACGTCTGTAAGCCCGTACGTGTGGTTGCATATTTACAAACTATACATGTACATATGTGTTACGTGCATTTTAATCCCACGTGACAGCAGCGTGTCATTCAAGTGCGTACTATTATGGTGCACACATGACCGATCTCTCACATAGCTTTGTGATTCATGTTCATTTCTGACACTTATGAGAGCTTTTTATCTTGTTTCATCTTGTCCTTTCTGCACGACACACAAACGTTGTTAAAAAAATAACTAAGTAACTTATACTTTAAGCTACTTTAAGTACTTTTACTTGAGTAGAATATTTCAGTACTTTTTCCACCTCTGGTATATACACACACATGCAGTATATATACATACAGCAAATACTGTAGTAGAATTTCTAATACTAATATCCTTCCGGTTGCCAAATGCCAGAAGGCTCACAACCTGACATCTGCTCTCAGTGCCTTTTTACACCTCGGCTTGTGTGAAGCAGGACTGAGCTCAGTGTGTGAGGTTACAAGGCAAAGGATGCTGAACTCACATGGAAGACATCAGCAGACACTAACTCATGCAAATTCAATGAATAAGTTGACTTCTTACATCCGTACACAACCGCTTATGTCAAAAATTGACTTTTCTTGTTTCTTGTACAAATGCTACACTTCACAGTTCAAGTAACCAACAATTAATGTGAATTGTTCCGTGACATTACATTTGTTTTTAAAATAAAATTAAAAAAAGAGTAGAAACAATTACTTTACAAAAGGAAAAAAACAAAATGCATCACATTTTTCACCTGCAGCCTGACAAAAAATGACACCGTTATACAATAATAATCCCAGAGAACCATCACCTCTCTATACTCTCTTTCTCATGGGAACACCGTCTCTACCACATCATCCAACTCACTTCAGAACTCTCCTCTTTCTCTTCCAACCAACTTATGGGACAAAAGCACAACATTCAACATCACACCTTCAATTTCTAGCTTCACACTCATGATTCTGACACTCTTGTCACTTCAATGGTTTTGATACTACAACTGAAAACACTGTAACGTTACAAACAAACAAACAAAGAAAAATGACAAAATAAGTTTACGCAGCCGCAAAAAAAAGGAGTGAGCTGTGTCTGTGTCGCCATATTACCTGTACTTTTCCCTTTTTGTTATAATGACATTATCAAGATACAGACTTTTATTAAGAAGCGGGGGCTTTCTGCTCATATAATCTATATTTCGGTTTTTCCGTGGGAACATTGAATTTGTTTGGCCGCGGGGCGGAAAATGGGTTGTCAAAAACGGTTACAGTCACGAGGCGTGTGGCAGCGATTCTCGATCAGATATCTCTCTCTCTCTCTCTGCTGCTGCTGCTGCTGCAGCAGCCATTTTCATGATGGCACTTTTAAATGTGAGGCCACAAACGGGCCACCTTCACCACCTCACCGCATGACATCTTGGCCTCATCTGCCTCTGATCGGCCAGATTGTGCCACCACACCGTCTGCCCCCTGCCGAAAAAAAAACATCTTCCTCCCCAAATAAAGTCAGATTGCAAACCATCGGCGTTCTGCTTCTGAATCCCATTTATCTGTGATTGCAATTGCTCGTAATGCAGTGTATTCCATAAGCGTGCGCAGCATTTATTAGTATTGTCTCAGTAAATCCATCTGTGGAGGCCTTTGTTCAAACTTCTGAGTTGTTTCTCGAGCTGCTCATGGTCTCCGTCGCGTCTCTCCATCAGCTCATTCGTCGAGTCTTGCATAATCCGTCACCAGGAATCTTTCACATTGTTATTTCTTCAGCGAGAGCGGTGGCTTTCGCTCTCTCACTGTGTGTGGTGCAAGTAAATAAATAAATAAATAATACAATGCATTCTCTCTGCCTTGAGCAGTCAGTAATTCACATTGAAGAAGCTAGAGGGAGCTGTGGGTGTTTGACATCCAGGCTCACACTTCTCTCTTTTCAACATTAAAACATCGACTCTCTCTCTCACACACACACACACACACACACAGATCTCAACATGCACAGGTGACTTATTAATATCTCATGAGCAGCTCCACGGATCGGAATCAGCCCATCTCGCTCTGACATACAAAATGCAGCGTCTGGTGTCAGCGTTTGGGACACAGAACAGAACTAATAGGAGGCTTTTAAGTGCACCCTTCAAACCGATGCAAGGAGACATCATACCCACAACGTCGCCGGGGCTGCTCACTTAGGAGTGCACGTATTGAGGTTATACGCATGAAGCAACCTTGCCTGAGGTAGTGATGAAAAAAAATAAAAAAACCCTCAGTGGTCCCCCTCACTGAGGGCGAAGACAGTTTGGCTTAATTCAAAAGAGCCATTCTGATTTCACGCTCGCACCAAATCTCAGCCTTTAGATAATTCATTTCAAAGGAGAATACATCTCTGTTATACAATCATTGCAAGCATATGTGTCTTAGAGAAACTAGGAGCCTTGACAGATGGGAAACAGTCAGTTTATTCAGATTTATCTATCTCAATGTGATTCAATGTGAAAAATAATAAATCAGTTTCTTTGTTATCCCTTGGAGGTTGGTCACGGTGTGGTACTAAAATGCAAAATGTAGATAATGCAGTTACACATTTAGAAATAAGGGTTCCAAAAGTGTTCTTCTACAAGGGCTGAGGTTCTACCTGCAACCATTTGCTTCTGAAAGACCCTTTCCTGAAGAAAGGGTTTTTCAAGGGTTCTTGGTAACACTAATAGTTCCAGTAAGAACCATTTTGATCCAGAGAACCTTTATAAAAAAGGTTCTACCTGGAGCCAAAAAGGGTTCTCCTATAAGGACAAGCCGAAGAAACTAATATGGTTCTACTAAGCACTTTTTTATTAAGAGTGTATTTAATTCAGCACTGAAAATAATATGTATATGTATATGTCCCCAAATCCAGGCCACGGCTATTGCAAATACCAAATGGCACGAACCAATAAGGGAGTAACATATAGGATTCCGATAAAAATAAAGGACATACTGAATGGTTCCAGTCTGTCACCATTGTCCCGATGACACGACGCCTACTCACCAACTGTCACGGCTGATGGAAACCACAGAATGTTCCCAGTAATCTGATTCCCAAGAATTTGAAAAAAAAAAGAGAAAAAAAAAGAAAAAAGAGAGACTGATTTAAGATCTACCTTCCCCTTGTAAGATGACACAGTTTTTGTATGTTTCAGGTACCTGCAAACAACCACCAAGGCACAGTACACCAAGGACAGGGACTGTTAAAAATGGTCACAGTAGGATTAGTCAATTTTTAAAAATGGGTTTAACTTTCAAAACTCTTTGAGACCAGTTGAATAATTCAAAGAATACATATTCATAAAAGTAATGAGGAACAGATACACGGGTGGAATCGTAAATTTAGTGTTATATGTAAAAAAAAATTGTCACGGTTAAATTCTACTCCCGATTGTGCTGCTAGTCTTATAAAGTATAACACCATGTGATCAACACCAACTCAGATATCTCCTGGCACATTTTGACACCTTAATGTCTCACATAGAAAAGTTAGACACAGGCGAAATACTACTTGAGAGTTCCTGTCACATCTGCCGGGGAAACTGCCACTCTGCTCGCACACAGTCATTAGCGGCTTTACATTGTTACATGCAGAGTAAAGAAGAAGCCTTTTTAGATCTAATTTATCTGTATTTTTCTGTCAACTTGTTTCTGTTTTGGTTTCTTTTCTTATTTAACCCATTGTTGGTGCTGTGTCTATGTTTTTTTAAAATATAAGTATTTAAAGAAGTTAAAGGGGACATATTATGCAAAATCAATATTTGGGACTCATGTTTTTGTGGTCCTCCTCAGTCTAAGTGCAGGAGATAAAACATGCAATGTTGACTTCCGCACTCACTGGGACGTCACAATGCGCTAAATTCCTGGAATTGTTGTCTCGCGGAGCTCCGCTTTTGTCCGTAAAATACACGAGAGTGCTGGCGAGGGCAATGGTATCCGAAAACCGGAAATCTGCAAAGTCAGTGAAAAGTTCTATTCTTGGCTCCACAGTGCAGCACAGAGTTCTACACAAACTTCCAGCCTCAGAGGATTTATATCCAGTGGATACATGTTATATATGATGGCAATGTGCCTGCTAGAGCCTGCAAATGATCACTTTTCCAAATGCTAACTGCTGTTAGCTCCCAGTAGCCTCTGTCGCTGATGTCATTTCCTGTCATTTAAGTTTCGTTTAACTTTTTTTTAAGGTGGACCTTTAAGGTGGACCTAAAGAGATACTAGTGCTCTGAACAGGGCTAGTTTGGCAGGGTGATTGAACTGCTGTGGTGCTTCATCCTTATGGTATTTTGACCAAAAAATGTCACAGACATGAGAAATAGGGTATAATATGTCTCCTTTAAGTTTTAAAAACATAGAGACAGTTGTAGAATGTGTTTGTGTTATTTTTCTGCAGCAAACATACCTGACTATAGATGTAAATCCAGTCAATGGGATTTCCACAGGCATAGCAGGTGAAGGCATTTAAGTCTCTTATGTTCCCAACCATGACAACTCCAAAGGCTTTGGTGCTGGAGGTTCCAGACATCCAGTTCAATTCAAGCCAGTGGATTACTGACCCCACTACACACATTATACATGCAGTATTTAAGCATGTGGATCATTCTGGAACTATACCATGGATAATACTTGATGCAGAGCTGTAATTTCATCAAATCTCATATTTTACAGAGTTTGTTGTTGCACAATAGGAGACTGCTGTTGAAATGTTTGTGGTCACAGAGAGTGCACGGTGCAGAGAAGCTGCTACGGGCTACAGATTCTTCACCACACTTTGATTGTTCAGTGGTGCTTGTCTCCAAAAAAAAATAATTCTACACTCTAAGCAAAATAGAGAACAACATAATATGTTTGTGTGCTGCACCACCAAAAGATGACTATACTTACTGTTGTTTTGGCTGAAAGGGCCTGAGGCAGCTTACTATTGATGTACCATCAGAGAGCAGGCCACTGTTAGAGCAAGGAGAGCTATTTGTTTCATCTGTCCTCACAGCTCGCAGCCATTTATCACACAGAAAAAGCCTGAGCAACTATCAATGCGCCTTCAATAACACAGAGGACTACATTGCCACAGCGTTCGCGTAGGTGTGCCGACTGTTCAATAGAAACACAACACCGCACCGGCGGCGTTACACACAGGCGCAGACACACGTTCCTCTTCAAAGGCCAATCACCTTGGCGCTGACCTCTCAGACTACCCCTCCTTTCTGCGGCTCTATTTCCGTCATTCCTGAGGGCTCACGGGGTCAGAACAATTGAACGAGCTGCGAGGCACATGTTGTGCAGCTATTTACCAGCGATGTCAAGTCACAGACTCGGGTAATAGAAAAAAAACGTGAGCGCTGCTAACAGCCAATAATATAATGTTAGTGCTCAACTGAGGGCTGCAGAGGCAAACTCGGAAATCCATTTCATACAGCCGAGGCTGCGCACGGCACCGCTGACATGCCCTATAGTTGTGTTTGCTACGCCACACGATCTCATGTGTTTTGTCTTCGGCGTAACCTCGGCCTGCCCCTTCTTTCTCAGGCTCATTTCAGAGCCTTTGAGGCAACGCGAGGGAGGAAATTGTTGTGGAGAAAATAAGTCACATTGCATCAGCGGCGCAGTAATGTGTTTCTAATGACTGTCTAAATGAGAAATCCTCTCATATTAAGCTAAAGTAATTAATAATTGATTAAACAAAGTGACATTGAGTGGCAAAACAACGCAAGGTGTGCTTCACTAACAAGCCTGAATTATGGATTTATGCTGATACATTCCTATGACGGAGATACTGCTAATACAGCCAGAAGGCTTCACGTTACACACAGTATGTTCTGATGCCCATGCAGGTCACTGGAAAAAAAACATTCTTTTACTTGCTTTCCTTGAAAATTGAACAGTGACCAAGTTACTGAGATATAAAATCAACGGTGCTGGAAGTGAATTAAATTAACCCTTTAACACCTAAGCCTCAAAATGTCAGTCTGGGCATTTGTTTTGCTTATTTTATCCATAAAATGGCCGGTAAATATCATGAGTTAAGTGCTTTTGCCCAATTTTCCAGAATAAGTCTCTGGCAATTATTCACAATTTAAAATGGGTGCTAAATTTGAAATTTGAACAGTATAAACATATTTAGCCCTTTAATGTACGCACCAAGAAAAAAGCAAAGGAAAAAATTATTTCTTTGCATTTTTTATCATTTTATTTACTTATGATAAAAATAACGACATTCAATATTTATTTATTTTTTAAATTAGACCCTACAGCTTTTCAGATACAGGCCTCTACTAAACGATTGAGACGTCTGTTCATAATAAACCTGGTTTTCATAATTCATAAAGTACAACATTCAGAACAAGTCACATTAAGTGTTAGTGAGTTCAGCTTGATGCATTTTTCAATGAGATATAGTGACTTAAAGTGTGGTCGACCAAATGGTTGAATAGTACCTTAAAGGGTTAAAATAACATTTGTTTGAGTCTTTGTCTCAATGTCCAAAAACAGGACAAAAAAATGGAAACTACGTAGAGGCATTTTTCCAACTCTCTCCTCTGTGGCGACAAAGATGCTTATTCGCCGGCTTCCTGCAACAACGCGAGTGGAATTACCGTAATAACCACATGTTTGACACTTTGACATGTAACTTCTAATCTTTCAGAAAACGTTGGAGTTTTTCTGATAGCACAAAACGTTGCGTAACTACAGTAACGCAAAGTGCGCAAACGTGTCGTCTGAGATACACTCTGTGTTAAAGGGTTAAAAGTGGGTGAATCGTATTTGTTATCTTGCTAAAAGTGGACCTTCCTGGTCATTAAACAGCACACGTCGAGGCAAAACTGATGCAGTATGTTCAAGGGAGGACTGCTGCAATCTACGTAAGACACAATTCAGCTCCACTCAGAAGAGGTCTGGTCCGACATCTCTGAATCTATAAACCTCGAGGTCAGTGGATTCCTCTGAGGATGCCGATGTTTTCCTTTGTTGGTTTGCAGTGGAGGGTTTTCGTGGCCTCTCATTTAGATCTACAGATTGATTAAACAATGTTGTCGGCTTCGATGTCACATTTGCGTGGCTTGCTTTTAACCTATTGCGTTTTATGCACCGATTCACTATCATACCGTGACTCCTGCCTGTCCCTTGTTTCCTGGTCTCTGGATTTAAGCCAACAAAAAAATCCTTTCAAAGCCATTTGGCCCCACAACATGTACACACACATTTTTGTTGTGCGAAAAATCATTTACCTGCATTCTGCCCTTGAACCAAACAAGTACATTGTTTTTTCAATACAATAATATTGGCTCGACAACACTGAGGAGACAGAACACCAGCCCATTAACAATACAGATGACTTCAGGGTTCACCGTTATAAGTGTAGGACTAGATTAAAATGGCGCGAAATTGAAAAGAATATGGAGGGATATTAAAAAAAATAAATGATATAACAACATAACTGCTTCATAGAATTTGTCCTATACCTCAGCTAAGGTTAAACCACCTTGGCTCATGTTGAGAAGTGGGAGGGAAAAAAGAGGGAAGGAGGGAAAACTATTTTTGCACCATGTCTCTTGAGATTATTGTGTTTTTGTTTCGTAGGAAAGCTGGGAGGAATTTTTTTTTCTTGTTTTTTTTTTTTTTTTTTTTAACTGAAATTGAACATAAAGAGACCCTAGATTAGAAAACAAAACACTTCAATCTTTGTCTGCCAAAATACATCCTGCGTCCACTACATTTGTGTGAGCCCTTTTGGGAGAAAAATCACTGTTCACATGACACAACAACAGATTAAATGTGTGTGACGATGCAGTTGATATCTTGACCTACGTCGTGTCCATACATGTCGACCGCACACTGAACATCTGCCTGAGGCGTTTCGTGTCATCATGGTGCTGCATATGCATGACGACTGACACTGGCAGAGAGAGTTACTGTCAACTTGTGCCTTCACTGATGACAACACACACACACACACTGGTTTTGCATTCTTTGTGAGGACACTCATGGGCGTAATGCATTCCCTAGCTCCTTACCCATGACCTTATTCTAACCCCAACCCTACTAAAACCAGGTCTTAATCCTCAAAAGCTCAAAATGTCCTCACAAAGATAGATTTTCTTGACAACGGTTCTCCACACAGCCTACTTAACAGTATTGGACATGATATAGTGTCTGCCCCAGAAAGAATCACACAGCTAATTCTTATTTTTGAATATCCTGTTATGAGGCTGGGAAGACGTGCGGTGCGATGAAAATGCAATCAGGAATCCATCATTCTGACAAGGACCAAGGGAGTTGAATTGGAGGCCATCTCATACACATATTGTATGAAATTAATTAGAATGAATATCCAAATAAAGCCCAAAAGGGATTTAACGAACGGATGCTTAGATCTGATGGGAGAGAACCAGGTGTTTCCTGTTTTCTGGAGTACGGGAGAGCCGACAAAACATTGTTGCTATTGTCAGATTTGTTGTCATGCATTGGAAATGCATGTTCAAAAGGTAAAAAGAGCACAAAATTGATGATGTCAGACAGGGAAAACAGGGGCAGAGTGTTCCAGGATTTGGCTTAAACACTGTCGGACACCCGCAGGGTCCGAACGGATACTGGCGTGCAACAATAAAGTTCTCTTTGCTCATACAAGCCTTGTGTCGGCAGAATCTTTCCTACACCATCAACTCATCATCTGTTGTTTTGAGAAGAAAGAAGCCCAATTTAGACAAATGACAACACTGCACTCTGAACTATTTGTCTCTGTCTATTGCACACATCCATACAATGAACAATCATACAGTTTCAGATATTGACAGAAGATAGATGCCAATTAAAGCATCCTTCAACTGCTTAACACTGGATCAATCCAAGGGTCAATGAAGGAGACCTTGGTAAAAGTCCCTGAAATACATTTTCCTTGAGAAATTTTATACGTGAAGGAGACAGGATTTGATGCATCTCCAGGGTGAAGATGCTGGCTTGGCAGAGGAGGCTCCAGAGGATGGATGCCCGTCACGGCCTAAGCCGCCTGACTCAGTTGCGTCTCATCACAGTTCTCCCATTTTCTCACTGGGGGACGTAGATGAGGACACTGTGGTGGCAGCTGCTCTGCCAGGCTGGCCCCCCGGCCACTTCCTGACCTTCAGGCATTGTCCCGGGACTTCCCGCGTATCATCATCAAAGCGGCATGGGCAGATGAACAACAAGCTGCCTCCACAGCCTCCAACGACTGAAAGGCATTTCTGTGCACATGGCTCCTTTTTTAAAATGTATAGTGCATTTGAACTTGAACCCAATTCACCTGAGAAATTAAACAATGAATCAAGCTTGCATCAGATGTGGGCCAACAATGTGTGAAAGCACGCTCTGCCGTCATTGTACCGGGGATAAAAATAATTTCCACAACAATGTACTCATGGTCAACGAACAACACATGTAAACACCAAAATGACAACATGCGAGGTTGATCGTTGAGTGAGTATGTACTGTCACTGCAGCTGTGATGCATGTTATTAAAGAAAGTATACAACAACAACAAAACAAAATTATGGCCTTATATTTTTGAATGTTTGGGAGTAGGGAGACATTATCTTGGCAGCAGTTTCACATGTGACTTTGGTTTAGTCAACAATAATAACATAAACTGTAAATAAATGTCATTCTTTGTCAGTTGTACAAACAGTTATACATAATACATCCAATAATGTGTTATTTTATCTTAATTTTTAATCACAGTATCTCTCCACAGCAGTTGTAAAAAAAACCTTCAGAGAACCCTTTAAAAACAGTCTAAGCTCCTCCCACTTTCCCCCCCTCCCATCAGACATGATTGAAACCACCTGCAGCTGCTCGGTAGCATTTTTTTTTTCCATGGTATTTAACCTTCCAAAAGTAAAAAGAGTCTCCTAACCAAGGTAAGTAAATGTGTTTTGTTCTTATTAAACCTTGCTATCACGTGAAGTGTGTTTGTGTGCCTCTGCCTTTTGTGTTCTTCTGCTTGTTTGTGCTTGACTTGTGTTTGCTAGCTTCTGCTACTGTCAGCTAACTCTCTGGATTAGCATTGTTGGATAATGTTTTGTTGTTGTTGTTTTGGTGATGATATGTCCACCTATTTGCACATGCAGTGTATTTAGCTCTGAGTATCAGAGACTTTTAAGCTCATAATGACAGCGGATTGGATTTTTTCAGTGTTGGTTTACTTCACACTGGGACTGTTTTGTGCTGCTTGCTACTTTGTTTTGATTGATTTCAGGCTCACATTAAGATCTGTTGCAGTCTGTGTAGGGATAGTGTGTATATCTATACTTGTTTATGTGTTGTAGTATTGGCTAAATTGGTTGTGCAACTCTCAGTATTTTCATGGCAAACATTTTGTCGGTAATGTGTACTGACAATAAAAGAAATTAGATTGAAATCCAGCTGCTTCTGTTACTGTTGAGTCTTATTGTGACATCTAAACTGAACACAGCTATATTTCATGTTACATGAAGCTCTGCTTGGTGCTTGTTGCCATTGTTTGTTCTTTGAAATAAACACCTTAGCCACTTCCTTTCCTGTAATATGTCCTCCTTATTAAATTAAGCTTTGCCAGCATTTCACTCGAAGCAATGTACTGTAACTGTATTTATTGCTCTGATGTCATGTCCTTACGTTTCTGAATATTATATGCACTCATGATAATCTCGTTTGTGTAGATCACACAATGGCTGCCGACCCTTCTTTAATCGTGTGTGTCGGTGTCTGTGTCTGCTGCACGCTTCCTCTGCCTGTTGTCAATCATCTGCGTTACGGGCAATAGTGTTGTTTTGGTTTTCGTTAAGATAAGTTGCGATTGTTTTTCTCACTTCACAAAAGGTTCACTTAGGTGTCAGTTTTGCCTCATTGCGCTAAAATTAACGCTTGACTTTTGTTTCGTGTGTTTTTGACAATATTGCTGACACTACTTTGTGATAAAAGCAAATACGATCAACGAATTTGTTTTTGTTGAGCGTTTTATTCTTTTGTTTTCGCCATTGTTTGATTTGCTGCTGTTGCTTTCGTAGATGTCTTGGTGTACTATGAATACTCACGTCTGACTGTTACATATTTGTTTGTTTATTTTCTCCCCAATATCATGTTTTTGACAGTTCCTCTGCTCTTTCTTAAGAGCTTAATAATGATATATGCTTGCTCCAGGGAAGTAAACATGACTGCTCAGAGCTAATGTATGGCTTTGTGGAATATCTATAAGTACATTGCTCACATTTACATTTTTCATGATAGTTTATATTCCACCAAACATACATTAGAAGGCCTGATGTAACAGCCTAATCTCTTGCTCTTTCATCTATTGTCAAGTTTGTTTTGCTTCCACCCAGTTATTTTTGTGCTGGTCCTGCCATCTCTGCACAGTCTGCACAATACAGTCTTTTTGTCTGAACAGCATTATTTTGTACCAACGTGAAAGTTACAGGAGGTTGTCTGTTTCTTTGCGGGGAAATCTTCATCTGCCGTTTTTGATATCAGTTGTTATCCTCGTTCTATTTTGTTGGAACTTTTAGTCTGCTGTGTACTGTAGGGGATCAATGCGTTTCAACAGCAACCTATTTGCTGCTAGCAAGAGTATCACAAGTTGATGCCTCAGCTTTGTTTGTCTGTTAGAGTGCCTGGAAAAAATGATTGCTGACACTGCTTTGCTTTTGAATGTGTTATTTTGTGCTTTTCTTGCTGTCTGCTAATTTCTTCTTCTTCTGCTGTTGTCATCTATGTGCTGGGTGAGAAGAAATGTTTATTTTTCTCTTGGCTGCTTTTGTTGAAGGCAGAGGGGATATATATATATATACTCTATGTTTTGAGGTATTTCTTTTTCAAGTAGAGGTGGTGGGTTGTCAGATAGCTCAGAGGTTGCCTATTGGTGTCTTGTAGAGAATAATGTTTTTTGGCTTTAGGGATGTAAACATGACCGGTAGTGCACATTCACTACCGGTCACTACCACATCCCATTCACATAGTTATTCCTCTGTACAGCTGACTATGAGAAACTGGAGGTTGAATTTTCTTCACTCACTTCATATCGAGGTGAACATTAAAGTCATTTAACTCAAAGTAAATGGTTTACTTTATAGTTTTTCTTTTTCTCACAATTTTTATTTTTATACTGCGAACTGTGAACATGTACTGTATTTTCACATACTGACTGTGTCTTTATAATTGAAAAGTTATTTATTTTTTATATATTTTTGTGTTTCACTGTTGACTGATCTCAGCGATTTCTCAGTGGTGAAATATTGGCTTCACAGGAAATGCAACAAGTCTTTTGTCACAAAGTACATTGTCACATTCTTATTTTTCATCATCATGCTTCATATTCTGTTTGCCAGATGTCTGGAAATTGTATTATTTATTCCTCATGGCAGCTCTGAGTAATATTTATCAACCCTTTTATGATGTTAGCTGTCAGCTGCCATGTGTGTGAATGTGGGAGTCATTCCCAAACATTTTACTCGGTTATCGTTGACATTCTTCACTATAGAAAATTGCTGCTTGTTGCCAAAGTGCATATTCATGGCTTGGTATTAAACAGTTGTTGTGCTTCATGATGGGGCTGACAATCCTGCTTTTATTATTACCTATGCTTTTTTGTGGTTTTGGCTCAGTGTTCATTTTTGCTGCAGTCATATTGTGCATTATGTGCAACAGTTCTGATAATGACTCAGTTTTGTTGAGCTATTTTTTCCTCTTGGTAGTTTGTATTTTCATACTTCATACTGTTGTATTGATTTGATGTTGTGTTATTGTTGCATATTGGCTCTCTCGTTGGTGCTTGTTCGCTTGAAGTCAGTGATGTATTTATATTGGTTCCAAGGATTTAAACATTACTGTACTCTTTCTGTATCACTGGGTTCATGGAGAGTGAACATGGCTTTTTCTCCACACCCTTCAACTAACATTTCTGCACAGTTGTCGTGGCCTTTGATGATGGCTAACATTGCAACACAATTGTACTGCACATTTTCTGCTTGCTAATCTTGCATAGAAATTTATTTCTGATCTTAAAGTAATTCAGATGAACCCATGGCTGGAAGTAGCTTGATAACGAGCAAGTTGCAAGTGTGTCCTCGGGCACTGTAGGGGTGACATTGAGCAGTTTCTGTTGAGCTCCAAGGCGATACAGACTTTACAACCTCAGTAAAGTGTCTGTGCAAGGGGAAAGCAGAAGAAATCCTCTTTCTCCTATTCCTTACACGGGACTCAGCTGGCAGTAGTACAAGGGTAGGATAAATGGAAGAACATCAGAGTGGAAGGATGAGATTATCCTGGTTGGGATTTGGATTGGTACTTGGAAATGCTGAAGGTGGGATATGAAGTTCTCATCAAAGCCACTGCGGGCTGGCAGAAAGCGGACAGCAAAAATACGAGAGAAAACCCGACCTAAAGCAAGTTCCTGTAGAGAATATGGACAAAGGCATTAATCTCTGTGCATATATATGTATATGTATGTTAGTGTATGCATTGGATTTCAAACTACATTAACTACTGTGTCACATGTCAACATTCTATGAATATTTCTGTGGACACGAGCAATTATATGTGCAAAATTAGACAGCTGGCTCCATTAGTTATTCCCATGTTGGTACATGCAATGAGAAGCACTTTAAGACACAGATTTGTGTGTGTGTGTGTGTGTGTGTGTGTGTGTGTATTCCTCTTCAAGTATTTTATGACCAATTAAGCTGCCCTCTTAACTTTCTGAGGTCTGGGTAAGTGGAGTTCTCCAGGGTTCATTGGTAGAGCAAGGGCATGCAAACCTCATACTCTGACCTCATGACATTGCTGCCGGTGCAGTGGAGATAAGCAAATGGCAAACATCATTATTAAAGCATAGGCTTCTCCAGCACTGTGATGAGTACTAACACAGAGCCCTCTGCCCCATTAGCAGCCTCTCAATAGAAAGTGTATCATTACATTTCCACAACTCCAGGTTTTGTCTTTAATTGGCATAGCATTATGCTTTCAAATTATTTTCATTTTGAAGAAACAAAATGCACATACTGTTTTTGTCATCTATTCATTAAAAAAAAAATAGATCTAAGTTGCTTTATCAGCAAATTTACAAATAAACTTGGTGTTTTCAAGCTTATATGATGACTTGATTTTATGTGTCATCACTTTTAAGACTCCTGATGTGCTGCACAGCAGGATGCTGTAAAATCTCGCCTATTGACTTCCTGCCTAGAGCCACCTTTTTAATGATCCATTGCATGGATGTATCCATATCCCATTTGCTTCTTTAGCCTACCCTCTGTTTAAACATAAAACAGTTTCTTTGCCTGTTGAAGTGGTAATTATTTACTTAATGTTCGGGTATCTAGTTTTTGCTGTTTGTGTGTTTAATATGGAAGTTGATGCTGTGTTGGTATTTTACAGAGAACGGTGCATTCAAAGAAAAACTAGGTCTGGACTACAATATATTGTAAATCTATGTTTGACAGGTAGATGGACCTGTAAATCTATGTTTAGTTGTATATGCCATTTCTCTATATACTGTACGTACTGTTAATGCTGTTGTCACAAACTATTTGGTATTGATTTATTCTTTGTTCAATATTTATTGGATCTATTTGGGACCAAAGTCAATCACAGTTGTAAGACAAGAATAGTGTGACTTTAAATGCAATAAAACATTGGTGATGTACATGTTTATAGTGTAAATGATGCAAAAGGTGAATTTTGTCACATTAGGAGAGCTCAGTGGGATGCACCTGCAGCAGTGGCAGCAGAGTTGGTATTTGAGAAAGACAGTTCCATCATTATGTATCACAATGTTAGACTGTGGACATTTTGTACTGCGGTTCCAGTCTCAGTCTTTACTTAGGAAAAGGATGACTGCACCGAGTACAGCTCATTTGAATTGGATGAGGTTTGCACTCATCTTACTGCACATTCATGCAACTTGCAGATAAGGTTGCCAACTGTCCCGTATTACACGGGACATCCCACATTTGAATTTTCAAAAATTCTGGACGGCTTGTGTCCTGTTTTCAAATTAGAAATATGCATTCCCTTTAAATCTGGCGCCAGTCTCTGCATTTGCGTGTGTGACTGTGTGCTGTCCACAGGGAGCAGTTACTGGGTCAGGTGAGGGCGCTGTGCACAATTATTGCAGATCTCAGGAGGTCAGGGGTCTCTTTGTAGATTTCTTTGGCTTTGGTGTAAGCTGGTGCACGCTGCACAGCAATGTTGGCTGAACAGATTTAGCGCCGTAAACCATGTGTGAGACTGATGAGGAGCCTGGGACTTCGGCTGCTGGCCCTGTTCCAAAAAGAAAACATTAAAGAGTGAGAACAAAAGTTTGATTGGGTTAAACCCATTAGTGCCGATTCAAGCCGAGCCTTTCTGCACATTGTGTCAGCGGGATTAGCCACGGTGGCGCTAAACAGCATTTTGCCACAGAGATGCACAAGAAGAAAACCCAAGCTAAAGGTCTGATATCAGCAAGTTCTTTGCCAATGCCACATCAACTACTAAAACTAAAAAAAATGCTGCAGCTGAGGTTCTGTCTGTACATCATATATATGATTACATGCTGCTTACTCATTTATTGTGGTGTTTTTTAGGGATGCACCGATTCTGCATACACATGCAGGCCGGCTATACACATTCTGGTTCATACCAGGTGTTACAGCTGTCCACTTCTCAGAATTGTAGTCAATACCAGGTTGGAACAGCCTCATAGAGAGAAAGAGCTCAGGGCTGTCTGTAGTGTGTGTATGAGAAGACAGGTGGCGCTGTCATTGGTGCTGAAAGTAAGTGTACGATGTATTATTCTGGCAGATGGCTATTCTAAAAAGAGAGTTTGGCCTATGAGTGGTCATTTATAGGGTGTTTAGTGGCAGTTAAAGTATATAGTTCAAACACTTGGAGTTATTGTGCTTCAATTATGGGAATTTAGTACTACTTGATTTATAATGAAGTTTTGAACAAAGCAAGGTGAACATTTGCTTGGTAACGTTTGTATTTATGCTACGGTCCAAAATTGCATAAAAAATGCATTGTTTTTTGAGTGTGTATACTAAGACCGACTTGCAGAGCGTAATTAATGTATTCATTAATCGATTAACTTACCCCATGTGCTCATTCAGAAGAGTCATCTGTGCATGATGGTTTTTTTGTAACGGAAAAACATCAACCAAATTATTCTATACCTAGTGGTGCTTTGATCTTTCAAGATAAAAACGTGTCCCTTTTGTCACTGACCAGTTTGCAGGATAGCAATTTTCAGCCTTTGTCAAAAAGGCTAGGGCAGTGGAAAACAGGTGGCCTCCTAATTAGCAAGTTTTTTTTATTTTTTATTTCATGGCTTCCTTAAAAAATGTATAAACTCTGAGTCTGGCTGTCATTGTGGGAACACGAAAGCTACATAATGTAACTGCCTGAAAATGAGCCAAGGTTTCTATTTCGTCACACTTCGGAGAAGCAATCAAATAAACATGCATGCTTTTACTGTAACTTCTAGGAAAAACCTACTGAGACTCGGAGAACGATGTCACAAGTGCTTTAGTTTATTATAGACTGTTTCCCCTTGGTCATGGAAAAACTGCATGAACCCATAGAGGAAAGTAAATAAAAAAGTAATGTACTACATTTGAATTGTAGATACTTCTGATGAAGGAAGAAAAAAAAAAAAGCATGAATAATTGATTTTATCTTGAAAACATAAACAACATAAATGCATTAACAAAGTAGCTCTCTTTAATCAGCCCCATTGTTTCCATGAAGAGATGTCATGTAGTCTGTTGCAAATGGGGCATATGCATCTCCATAATGGAACCAACATGTATTCAAAAGGGTAAAAGGTTATTAGAAATAACACAAGAGAAACAGTGACGTCTATCCAAAAACATCAAGTTGAACAACTACTCAAAACTAGTAGTGTTAGACTAAAGGCTTTTGTGTCTGCCTTTGTATTATTATTATTATTACTGCATTGTTCAGTGGCATTAATTTTAATCCAAATTGGCTTCCTATGAATATCAAAATGAATTTAATGTTTACCCCTCATTCTGCTGGATGGTATTTCCAGTGTTGAAACATCTAGCTATAAAGTGATACGTTCACTAGCATTGCTTTATCCAGGGTGATGGCAGCTTCTGAATCTTATTCCCTAACAAAAGATTTTACATTAAATGAATGGACAAGAGGATAATTACCTAGAATAGAACATTCAATCCATTCCATAACTACAGTTCTACTACACTATTTAATGTGTTTCATGGCTCAGCTGGAATTAATTAATTACGCAGATGTGAATTAATCAAATTATGTCCTCTTCAGGTAGAAGCTACTATAAATGTGTTCAGGGTTAAATTACCTAAATTATCTCCACAGAAGCCCCTTAACCTCCCAAAAGGTGCGGTCTACTCTCATGACCACTAAGTCTCCAAATGTCCACTGTAAATAATATATTTTACATGGCACATTTAAGAGCACAAGTCTGGCACATAAACAAAAAACAAGAAACTTTGGGGAAAAGCCGCACACATTTAGAGCACCAAATGTCAATATGAATAAATAAAAGCAAGTTTGCCAAGTAAATAAAGGCAAAAGAGAAGTCCGATGAATGACTGACATCATGAACGGTCTGTCACAAACTTATATCTTAGTAATCCTCCCTGCTGTCAGGTTGTATGTGCTGCAATTTGCAGTTTTATATTTAGCTAAATATAAATTCCATTTCTATAATATTCTGCACCAACATTTCTCCAAATACCTAACTTTTCTTCTGAATTGACATCTTCTTTTGTCTTCAATGTATTAGTGATTTTTTATCTCACGTAAACCCATGTAGCAGTACTCAAACTTCTTCCCCCAAATTCTGTCAGTGAAAACTTTCTGACAAATCATAGTACTATAGTTTGTGCTATCAATATTGCAACAAAGCCATCTACTGAGCAGTTGCCATCACTGCTGTACGCCAACCAAGTTTGAAAGTTCAGACTCTGTGTGATAAAGCCCGCTGGATCAAGTCAGGATCACACATCGCATTGATCTTACATCCACACAGGGGTGCTAATGATAAAACAGCCATGCGTATTTTGTTTCCATCTATAATGCAGCAGCGTCAGCGTGTGTTTGCCTGACTCTTGCAAGCTTTCAACTATGATTGCACAAGCTTTCACTAAATCAGTAACACCAGCACATGTCTCATTGTTATTCTCTCTATTTTTAAGTGTTTTTTTTTTATGACACCTAGCAGTTGGCAGAAGATGGAAGGAGCGCAAAAATACCCTGCTGTTAAATTAATTCAGGAGATGGTGGAGCACTGTTGGCTATTGTCCTCACAGAAACAATACTTACAAAGTCTTTAGTGACATATGAAAAGTTGTAAAAACTGCCTGTGTAGTTCTGTAACAAACACTTCTACTGGAACAATCACATCTTGTAAACAAAGCTTTGTTCTTTCCTGACTTTTAAGAATAGACGTTCAGCTTATCTGTCCCTTTTCAGAAAGCTGTGAGCAATATTTCTTGGGTTGTTTGTACCCTTCACTTTTGCCAAGCAGGACATGCATTGAACAGCTGACAGCTGTTCACACTGTATAAATTGTAACACTGGATGTACTGGCAGATAATACTGTTTTGCTTATCTCAAGTGGTACTGGTATTTACTCAAATCTCACCTCCACTCTTACAGGAGCTTGTGGATCTAATAACGCCTCTTGATACTTTTTGTGTGATTTTCTTTTTGGCAAATTTCAGAACAACAACTTCGTTAAACAGGACAAAATGTTTTTGTCACCAATAACATCACATTGAGAAATCTTATTCTGCAACCACAGATTGCATCACTTAAGCTCTCATCAAAGCAACTGCAAACCTCACTTTTGTTGCAAAGAGAGAGTTATCCCACTGAGGTGTCCCTCCTCAAACATCTGTCACGCAGAACCCGGCCTATTTGCGTTTTTGAGCAGCAAAACAGGGTAAATATGGGCAAGCATCACAACCAGCAATAGCCAACCAGAAATAGCCCATAAATGGTTGCCTACATCTGGGTGGACAGAGAGCATTCACAACCCACATTGCCTTTGCTCCAAGTCTGTGACCAATGAGTCTCTGTCTTTGTCTGTACAGAGACTATCATGGCTGTGCTGTGGGTGCCAGATGGTGCCGTCTCATAGAATACGTGGACGAGTGAGTAATGTAGGAAACTGGAGGTGTGCTGTGATTGAATTAAACAGACTTTTGGAAAGGAAACTATATTACATTGCTCCACTTTGAAAGCAGAACGAAGCCGAGAGATTTGATCCTTCAACTTTTACAGGCGGAGGTTGACGGATATTATGAATATGTAATATATTCTGCATTCATTTCTACCTCATCTGTATCCTCTATAGAGGTTACCCATACCATAATTAAGTGCATTGTGTTGCACTTACACATTAATTGGGGTGTCCTAAAACCTAAAGCTATACCTAAAATAATTATATAATTTCATCATATACAGTCGCCTGTTGCTGTTCTGTCATAGCGCCTATAGACAAAAACTGAAAATATGTAATTTGACAGGGAACTACATACAGATAATTTTTAGGTCAATATTTTACAGAAAGAATGGAGGGTCAGTTTGAGGCTTTGGGCTCTGGGAGGCGCTACAGAGTTCCCTTGGCAACAAGGGGCAAGTGATCACTAAGTTTTAAATCCACAGCTGCAGTAAAGAGCAATTTCTAACGTTCCTTAACCTCTCAGTTTTATTAGTTTGTTATATGTTTTCTTCTCTTTCTCATGTCTCTTACAATTGTCTCTCATTTCTATCTCCTTGTTTTTATGTACCTTTTTTTTTAAACTGTGTTGTTTTTATGACTTTCTGTACGTCTCCTTTTATGATTTAATATTGGGGGCCGAAGGCAAATTTGCACCTTGGTGGATTATAAAGTTCTATTATTATTATAATATTCTATGATTGGCTGTTTGTGCTTTTTTAACACACAATCCTCAGTAATGCCAGAAGAAGATGAAATTATTAATGAAATGCTTACTTTAACCTGAGGGTTGTAAATAGATCTTCACAACTGTCTTTGTTCTTTGTCCAGTATCCCAGGCAGTCGTGTTTGGAGTCTTGGCTCTAATATTAGTTTGTTTTTATGATAGCAGAGTTTTTTTTCTCTATGGAGTCAAAAAGGGCATAACAAGGCAATCGAAGAGGGATTGTGAATCAAAGGTTTGGTCATGCATTCATTGGCAGTGGAGCTGAACAAATCACAATATCCAAAGGCCTCCCTACCCAAAAGAGTTCCGTACTGAGAGATTTACACAGCTTACACAGACTTAAAATGCGCTGTCGAAACCAAGTCATTTTGAATGCACACCATGAATCCAACCGTTATTAAATCTGAACCAGCGGACAAACAGTACTATCAGAGCTGCAGGTCACTTCAGATCACATCTGTATGCAGTGCTATTTTACTCTCACCCATCATTCAGTTTCTGTAGTCATAGCTGCCAGGAGCACGCAGACTAGAGAAGCTAAGAATTGAACCATCAACCTTCTGGCTAGTAGACGACCCACTTTACCTATTGATCAAAAGTTGCGCTGTTGAAAATGAATTATGGATACTCACTAGCTTTGGGACCTCTGCTCAAAAAGCCTGCACTTGACCTTGTTAAAGTTGAGAACTATTGACTGGTCATTCTTATCTTGGTCAATCAAAAGGGAATTCCTCTCACTGTGTGCTCTTCTTGATCCAAATCAGCGGAGCTATAAGAGCAGCCACCTTACCCCCTAAGGGTCTGTTATCTGTGACAAAAGCACTAAGAGCAGCTAGATGTGTAACTCAGTCCCTGGTTCTTATCTAGCTGGACCAATCGGCAGCCTTTGATACAGTCCACCACCCATCCTGTTATCTGTACTCTCCAATATCGGGATCTTGGGCAAAGGGTCTTCTTGTTTTGAATCATATCTGGGCATTCTTTCAACATGTCATGGCAACGACAAAGGTCTTTCTCCCATTCCCTCCACACAGAGGACCTTCAAGGCTCAGTGCTGAAGGATACTTCTTTTCTTCTTCCTCCTCTCTAGAACTTATATACATTTACATATCAAAATATAAAACAAGCTTATACTGCTTTTCAGTCACTGTTTGGCACCGCTGCAGGTTGTTGTTCTGTGACAGTGGATTGAACTGTCAAGTAGAGGATGTCACTCTATATTCAAGGACCTCTTAAACCCTTATCTACTTTTTAAACATCGCGTCCTCTAACAACTTTGTGATATACCAAGAGGCCTAACTAGCACTAAGTGTAGCGATTGAGCACATAGTACTTATTCCAAAATGTCTGTACTAAAGTTTTTGTAATGAGTAAATAAGAGAAATGACTACATTCATCCACTAATAGGAACCTCTCTCTATTAATTCAAGAATCTGTTAGCCTGTGTTTGGGTTGCTTTGATGTCATGGCAACGATTAGTGTTGCTTTTATGTGTCACAATGCATGTGATGCTGAGTCAGTTAAAGCCAGAGATGCTCAGCTGGTGAGTGAAGCTGCCCATCTGTGTCTTGATCTTGATGGGCGTCAAAGATTATCAAAGAGTCCTTTGACTCTGAGCAAAGAAAAGATAGCAGTGAAACTTTACTGATTCCTACAGCCAAATTGAATTATAAATTGAAGCCACGAAATGTGGGTAGGCTCACTGCACCGTGTGTGTTAATCACATAATGTCCAATGGTTCACTTGACAGGCTTCAAACTTGGCAGGTGTCTTACTAAGGGCTCCAGTTTGTGCAATGTGGTTGAAATGTGACAGATGTATTGCTGCATGATACTGCCTCTGCATGCCTGAAGACACTTGTGCTATAGAGAGATGACACACGAGGCAATGTGTCATACAATTGATGCTTGAGTTAGAGATGAGGGTACTGCACTAGTACCTATTTGATATTGCAACCACCACACAGCTCTGCCCTTCAATTGCAATGGCTTTATTCAATGAGAAGGATGAGGTCTTAATATGACTGAATGTGGTTGGACAAGCATACGATAATCAAATCACTGTGGATTATTTTTCTGTATTTCTGTAGTTGCAAGTAGAAGTCACTGGCGATTGTAGTTAAAAGTGAGTGAGCCACATCATGTCTTTGGTGTGCTACTTGTTTATGAAGCTAGGACACCGCCTGCCCTGAGCCAGAGCGGGGACATGGAGAGTGGGTGGTGGTTTGGGATGGGACATTAGTTTGAAACATTGGTGGAGAGAGCAGCTAAGACAATGATCAATATTTTGCTGGATGGATAAAAATCCCCTTAGCTTCCAAGTCGGGTTGTCTAAAGAAGCCTGTCTCCTTTTCTTCCCTGCATTTTTTTTATTTATTTTTTTTTACTGTGGGTATCCTTTATCTATTGCCAGACCCCCTCATTCAGTGCTTATTCCAAAGGGTTTTATCATACAGATTGAAAATGGAGAGAATCATCAAGAGGTAAAGCACGTGCTTTGGAATGTGTTAGCCACCACATGGCTGTGTATCTACTCCACGATCTGAGCTCAACTGAGTGACCTTTTCTAATGCACCTCATTAGTACTATGCATGTGTGGTACTCGTGTGGCTGCAGTTTTCTGATGCATTGGTGTCTCACTCACTGCTGCTGTTACCAGGAGCTGATAAATGATAGCTAGCTTCACCTTCCCTCCCAGGATTCGTTTACAGCCCCTGGCTAGTTTCTCTGCTGTGTATTGATGTAGTGACCTCTGGGCCAGTGTCACTTGCGCCCCTGTAACGATAACTTGCAGTCAACCTTCAGTGTCTGGCTCTGTATTGAGAATTTGCTGGCTGCATGGTGCTCGGCTGCATGAAGTACAGCCAGCGGTCTTTAGAAATCAGCCTATCACTTGCCTAACAAATGGAAAAGGTTATTCTTTGGCCCCCCAGATAAATTCAGTAAACTCTAACAATATATATCTGCAGTCTTTCTAACATGTCATCTTTATGTCATAGACCGCCAACCCATCGCATCACTCATGGCCCTCTGCTTCATTGACAATGAGGCAATCAGTAAATATGTCACAGTGAGCATGTGTCAACTGGCAGCAGTGATGGAGAGGGCATGGGTACAGGCTGGTGGGGGTGCATACTGGGATTTGGCGGGATAAATCTTCAATGGCAGCTCCCAGCAGCTTCCACTAAAGCACTTGGTCTACAAACCATGCCAGTGAATGCATCTGTCCAGGAGCCCTCTTATTGGATGAGTCTGAAGCCCTGGGGGAGGAAAAGTTCCCCACGTCTTAATTTCACATTGACAAGAACTCTGCTGTGAGGATAATTATGGATTTGTTGCTCTGAAATAGAGAGTGGAACTGAGGAGCAAGGAGGAGAAGGCAAAGATGGAGAATTGGAGAATTAAATATGATAATACATTCAGATAACCATTGTAAAGCAACATTTACTTCTGGATGTAATTGCCATTTTGTAATGAGTGTTTAGTGAAAAATCTGCTCCTCACACTGCATATTTTGATTACATTATATTCTGCCAGAGCATGTAAGTGCACTTCCAATCTGCATTATGCTATTAGCAGTTCTCATTATGTTATACCAGTCTCCCATGCAATCCTCTCAATGTAAGTAATAATTGATTATATTCACTCACGTTCCATCTAAATGAACTACGATTCTGATTGATTGTAATTTGTAAGTGTGTTAATGCAGAGGTCTTGCTTTCCAGTTCATATAAAAAGTTCTATCAGTGTTTTCTTTATAAAAAGTTGGGATAGAGCTATGGCAATTATAAGACACTGGCAAATTTTGACTTGCCTTCTTTGTTTTAAGAGCATTGGTTGGGGTGTTTAATGTATCACCAGTTCTTTCTTTCATGATTTGTTTTTCTTGTTGTGTCGGCATGGCAACACTTTATAAGTGTTTTCCTTGTCTTCTATATCACGTCATCTCAACTCATCTCAATGTTAGCATGTTGTTTGTTTGGACTCCTTCTTCTGCGATTGATGTTTAATGGTGTTTGACAAATACCATTACCACTCCCTGGATTGGAGGGTGGGTACTGCCTTACACACACAGTCACAGCTGTACACGCCATATCAGGGTGGAATATGTGTCTTAATTTGATAAATCATCAAACATTTTTGAGAATGTTTTAAACAATGAAATAGAAAAGCTTGAAGCCCTAACCACTAGGCCACAGCTGCCCCAAATGATGACTAACGGATACTATAGACAAACATGACACAAACCCTGAGTGTGCAAAATTAAAGACAGCCACACTTCACTGCTTAATACAAAGATTGCTGCCTTTTAACTTATGTACTGTATGGCCTGCTTCTCAAATTAACTTCACCAGTGACTCAGTGGAACCTCTCACTTTGTTCGCGAAACATCATCCAATTCACTCCGACTCACTTCTGCCATTTTCTCGCAGGCCCACTGAATCTGTTGTCCTACCTCCTTCTAGCTGGTATCGCTACCACACACCAGATGGCTCTGGATGCCTGAAAAAACATGTACCCTTTCAGTCTGAACGTGACACATTCTGTGCCATGCATTTGTATCCTTTAGCACCAGGATGTAGGTGGCATTGGTGGGTCAGTGTTTAGCACCGTCATTTCAGTGCAACACGGGTCACTTGTAATGTGTGCTTCATGCTTTTTGTGGGTTCTACGTAACCTGTAAGGTGTTAGATTGCTGTCATATAGAGTATGTGAGCGCATTTGGCTCCTCATGTTTGCCAGGGGCTGATGTACGTTGTGCATCCATTCCTATCCACATACAATGTTAGGGATAGACTATACAGGCACCAGGGGATCTGAGTAGTTTAATATGAAAAGTATTTTAATTAAGCATTTCCAAGATTTTTAAAGTTAATGTGAGTATAGCTTATTAGTTTTTACACCATCAGACAAGCATTTTAATGACAGTCCATGTATTCTATTACTGACATAATAGACAGACACAAACACTTGTTTCTCTGAACAAATGTTCACTAAGTCAACAACATGCTCTTAATCGTTGATATTTGTTGTATGTTAATTTTTGATGTTAGATGTACCACTTTATCTTGTCATTAGATATACTTTTCCTGCTGTGAGTAAGCTTTGTGAACCAACTTACTCCCCGCATCAATGTCCACGCAGAAAATCAGTTATTTTATATCTTGGCACACAGGAGTTGTTGATCCACCGCCTCCACAAAGTACGTTCAGATGAGTTACTTTGTGACTTTGTTGTTTAAACTCTTTTGTATCAACCTACCTATTGTGCAAGGCAGCTGTAGACTTGCAGCTCCCATGTCCCTTTGAGCTAAACAACTGTTTCTATGGACATTGATGTAAAAGAGCGAGCAATTTACAAAGTTAATTTTCCAACCCAAACAAGCCGTCAAAAAGTGAGATAAAGCTGTAAGCATATTCTCGAAATATCATAGACATATACAGATGTAGATTGTATTAGGTGAGCCTTTTGTTAAAGGTTTTTTTCCCTTGTATCCCGATTGGCAGTCTTAGTGAGAGTGAGAGACATGTTTCAAGCCATGGTTCCTGGCACAGCACAGTCAGTGCTGACTCCACACTTCAAGGAAACCAAAGCTATATCTTTAATGTAGTAAACTCTTTCTGTGAGTGAAATGTCTCATGTAGACTTTTGTTCAGTGGGGTTGTCTCTTTCTTCTTTTAGCTTCTCCCTACCTCCATTTGGACCTATCCCTTGTGTTCTCTTCTGTTACACCAACTGTCCTCATGTCCTCCTTAACAACATCCATGAACCTTCTGATCTGTTGTCTTCTTCTTTCCCTCCTGTCCTGCAGCTCCATCTTCAACATCCTTTGTCCGATATAATCCCTCCTCTGCACATGACCAAACCATCTCAACCTTGACTCTCTGACTTTACACTTTTCCACCTTAGCTGACTCCCTTGAATATGATCATTTCTAATCCTGTCTATCCTCGTCTCTTCCAATGAGAAAATCAGCATCTTCAGCTCTGTGCCACTGTCACCGATCAATACGACTCTAGAGAAGTTGAACTTGTATTGGCTGAATGTAAAATGTACTATCGTCATCAATAACAGATAATAATACAGACACATTTTACAGTGCTTGAGAAATGAATTGGAAGCTCCAGGGTAAATATTACCAAACAACCTTTTGTAGACCTTGAGAGGCTGTACTGTTGTAGGCTGTATCTGACTCCCAGTGATTGAGTTGACAATATTTTTGTCTGTCCCAAAGAAGTGATCAGGTCTTCTCAGAAAGCCAATATAGTCTGTCAGGGATGTTTTCCTCTCTGCTCTCACAACTGTCCAGCACCTGGGAGTGGATGAGTGAAATTGAAGTGCTGACATTTTTCTTTTTCTAACCACCCCTTTTAAAGAAATACCACCTGAACCCGATAAACCACAGGCTCAGGGACGTATGAAGCAGCAAGTGCAGTGAAAGCAGTAGAACGAGCCAGATTGACACAAAAGCAATAATGCCTTATGCTGCTTCATACTGCTGTCTATACCAGTTAGCAACCCCCCAAAAAGGGACCGGGGGAAAGCATGAAACTGATATTGGCGGTCTCCCTTCAGTTCAGCAGATATCGTGCCTGTGGTCCAAAAAATGTTTAGCAAAATTCAAGACGTGCTGGAATGTGTGAAGCAGAAAAGGGTAGGGAATGCAGTGCAAATATAGATTTAGTTTTCTGTCTGCATTACTGTGTGTGCTTCAGAAATGTTCAAATCCCTCACTGTGATTAGTATGTTAAGTCCCTTTTTCCCCCTCTTTGAATCAAAAAATGCTCCAATCAAGACCTAACAACTCATTAAAGGTGTGCTGGAGACACACCAGCTGGTACAGGACAGTACACATGGGGAAATACAATATGTGATAGAAATGTGATAAGCAGGTGTTCAGCATGAAGCGCGAGGCTGTTTCTGATGCGATCACGGTCAAATTACCTGATAATTCAAACATGTAATAATGAAGTAAAGCAGGGTTTGGGCGGTATCTCCTTCACTCTTAATAAAGTCTTGCCATATCTTGTCCCATAAGGTCTTCACCAAGTATTATGTTCTGATCCATGACAGACTTAAATATATCCAAGCAATGTTGGACAAAGGTTGCACACCTTTTGCAGTCCTCGATGTTTGTGTTTCCTTCACGCTAATACCCTTTTGTAAAGAATGTTTGTGCCATCCAAACAGAAATGAATGCTAATGTATAAGTTGAAGTGATTAAGAAGCAATACATGCATTTTATCATCACAATATGTAGTTGTTTTGCATGACCCATATACATAAAGCTGATAATACATGCACAACTGCAGGCAGTGAAATTATATGTAAACACAATTTCACAGGCTCAACTGATCGCCCTCTCTAAATTTAAATTTAAATATGGTATATTTGAATGTATGTAACATATCATATATGTATGTGAAAATATGTACAGTGCAAACTTTGTGTCTTGTTTTAATGTAATAGTATACCTCCAGTTTCATATACTTTGAGGAAGGCTTTTCCTTGTTTAAACCTCTTTGGACCTCACATGTTACCTCATAATATTTTTAGGGTTTATAGAGTTAAGTGTTCTTGAATCACAAAACTCTGCAGCACAAGAATCAATCAAAACTCACAGTTTTCTTCATGTGATCCAGACACAACCCAATGAACTGGTACAGTGTTTCAACGGGGGGCTGCAATAATAACAACTATATATTTGGCCTTTGGGTGAACACAGTGCTGAATGACAAACGTGTTTTCTAATGACGTGCTGTTCTGCATGCACTGTGCCATACATCGCTTATACCGGCTCTTGCCACCCATAACAATGAGATGGAGGAGACAGGTGGCCGGCGACCAGTGAGAGCAGCTCCCTCCGGATGCTGCAAAACATGGATGGCCATCATATTAATCCAATTCTATAGCAGTAATGTGGAAAATTCAGCAGCTGTTTGAGCTTTATATAGAAGACCCTCCCTGGGGCATGAGGGACCTGTGGTGATTCAAATGGCACAAAAGCTGTGGGCCTGAAAAACAGCACCCTTTTGCCTGGCATATAGATCTTACCTGCTAACCCCCCCCCCCCTCTCACCATGTCTCTGCTTAATTTCACTTTGACTACAATGTCCTCATTTGCTGTCTCTTATACCCTGATGCTGTTTTCTTGTTTATACGTCTGCCTGCAGTTCCTGTCTTTCATCTTCCCTTTACAACTCAATTGCCGAGGCAGTTACAGTCCAAATCCATCATTTTCTGCTCCCATCTCCTCATTCACTCACACTCTTGCCTTGTTTTCCTCCCATGTCTTGCTCTCAGCAGGACTGTAAACATGACTCGCTAGGGATGTAAAAGTGTAGCTAAAACAATATAAATAATTACTCTTTTATGTAGAATACCGCAAATTAGATGCATTGTGTTCACTTTAACTAAGAACATTACTCTTTTAATAGCAGAAAATAGCAATAACATAAATATAATGAAACAAAAATAGGGAGTGTCCATCAAATTAGTAGTTACCACTAAATGGTTGTTTTGAACAATAGCACAAACCATACACACAAACAAAGCTGCTCCACGATGCAGCGCTATGACCAGTACCATGATGTATTTGCTGGTCATTAAGGCTAATGTGCCTCATTCTGAGCAAATGAGCATCATTACAGTACCTTCATTGAAATAATGTATACTAACTCTTAACGAAGCATCTGTAAGAGCTGGATATTGAAGCCAAGGGAAAGATGGCAGAGGACACATTTTCTAAAATGCCATCTCGTGGCCACATGCAAATGGAATTCATACACGTTTTTGGGGAAAAGGACTGAACCGCTCAGTTAAATATGTTCTCTGTGGAGCTTAATGTTGAAAATGGCTCCTAACCAGAGGCTTCCTAGTCAGCTGTAAATCACCATGATAATTGGTGTCAATTTTTGTCGATAATGCATTTAATCCACTATGAGAACATGGTACATATCGATTGGGGCTTTAGATGGTGTATGGGGGGGAAAATGGCAGTAATGGAATGGATCTGGCATCTTTAAAAGTCAGCATGTGCTCTCTTCTCTGGATGTCATTATGCGGATATGATTACATTTTGGCTGTCATTATGTTATTGTGGCTTGTGGCAGAGATGTTGACAAGTCGTTATTGGCAAGTCCAAGTCGAAGCTCGAGTCTCTGAGGGGCAAGTTCAAATCAAGTCTCGAGCCTTTTGTCACAAGTCTCCAGTCTCTGGTTGAAATGAGAATTCTCTCCTTTCCATCTGCTCTGTCCTTCACACTGGATTGTTGAATATTATGAATTCAAAACGTGTACTGTAGCCTCCGATCATCCCTACAGTGCAGTATTAAAATGGATCAGTTGCGTGTTCATTTTAGAAGTGCACGGCAATTCTTATTGGTATTTAACAATAATGAATAATACAAAATAAACATACAGAAGGGCTACACAGCTATGAGACTCGGAGGCTAGTCTCAGAATCAAGTCTCCATCTCTGGTCTGTGGGCAAATGCATTTTGGGCAGCAGGAGATATTTATATGCGCTGTACTTGTTGCAGTACTTTGTTAATTTGGTCAGAAATGACAGTACAGACCATCCTTTTTGTGGAATACGCAATGAACTGATCTCTGCAACTGTATATGGTTTACTTTATAAATGATGCTCCCTTCACTTTGTGTGGCCAGTTGAGGCTTCAGAAAGTTGGGTTTGGCGTACTCCTCTTTTTGGCACTTCTCTCTCCCCTGTTAGTTGTGACCTTTCATTTTTAACATACCCATAATTGCAGTGCCCGAGGTACCGCGCTTTAACTGCTAGAGATGAAGAGCACGGGGAATGAAAAAGAAGATGGAATGAGCTAGGCAGACAAGAAATAGCGGTTACCTAATTCGTGAACAGGCCACCGCTGCCCTCTCTGCCTTCATCTCATGCCTCCACCTCCACCCCCCCCCCCCCCCGCCCATCCCCTTTCCTCTTCTTTTCTTATTTCAACTGAAAGCTAGTGTTCAGGTGCCACATTCCTCTGCCTTGTGAGCCCCATGTGAGCTCCAATATGCCCCGTAGCAGTCATGTCTTCTCATTTCACGGTGGAACAAAAAGGGTACACACACCAAACAAATGAGGGAAAGGTTAATGTATTCCAAACACCTTATCTACATTGAAAGACGACGTGCCATCTCGTCGACACGGCTCCTCTGTATGACTGAACTCTGATGAGCAGGCATCACGGCTCTCCTCACTTACTTAAATGATGTGCCCTGACAGAACTAATGCAATGACTGTTTTCTCTTGCCAGTGGACCATAGTGAGCCTATTAAAATCACATCGCTACTTGTCTTTTTTACCGCAATGTGCCCCTCATTAAAAGCCCATGGCGGCATTAAATGAACAGCCCTGAAGACAATTCTGCGAACGCATGGCTCTAATGTGACTTGATTATTATATCTAAAATGGCCTCCTAAACACCACGAACAGCTATATCAACAGACACTGAAAGGATTTTATCAGCCCCATCAGAATTGGACTCGTTCCACAGAGTGGCTTATGGAAAATCATGAGGTCGGGGCTCCATTAAAGACTATGGTCAGAAAGGACGGCACCATCTAGAAGGGAAAGATTAGACACTCCATCATGTATCCGAGCTCCAGAGCAGGATTCATTTTAATGTGTCACAATGGGGGA
Source organism: Microchirus variegatus (assembly GCF_963457635.1). Classification (NCBI taxonomy): domain Eukaryota; kingdom Metazoa; phylum Chordata; class Actinopteri; order Pleuronectiformes; family Soleidae; genus Microchirus; species Microchirus variegatus. The sequence continues at coordinate 8,039,854 of NC_139809.1, forward strand.
AGCCACTCGTGTTACGTTTATCTCTTGCTCGCTTGTGTATACATTTAAAGAGACAGAACCTGCTTGATAAGTGTGAAGGTTTTATTAAACAGGACATTTATTATTTGTGGGTCAAATCTTTGTCTCTGACTATTTTTAAGGCCTGACAAGTGATTCCACATGCAGCACCCACACAATGATCTCACAGAACAGGGATAACTTAAATTGATTTTGAATTTGAAAAAGTACTTGATATTAACCAAGGTTCCCCAACACTCTTTGTTTTGTTTTGGATACTCGAAATAAGATGTGGGCTACTGACGTTTTGTAATCAAACGTGTAGTCTTCAAGCATAAAATTAATGGAATGCTTATCTTGTCATCACACGATCAAATCCACTTGAATTTAGTAATTAAAGCGCTCATCCTTTAATTAAAGTCACATATGAAGTGTGTTGATCAACTGCCTTTTAAACAAGGATTTGTGACGGCACAGACATTGCAGTCAGGTTTAGAGGTGAGTTTAGTCCACAATGAGAACACAAACACTTTCTTTGCTCACCGCTCATTTAACTGTGTTCAGTATCCACAGGATGGAAATTACCTTCCTTGCATGCAGGTGGAAATAGAAAAAAAAAACACATTATTAGACTTTTAGAACAAAAACCCAGGGGAGTAATTGAAGTTCTGATTCAATGTGCCGACATCACCATGTTTTGCAAGATACCTGTTGCATCATTTTCATTGCTGTTTTTTTTCAGTGATTTTAAAAGATATAGAAATAACAATATGCATGATGATATTTCACGTAGTTTCAAAATAAATGCGTTTCTCTTCATAATAAACAATAATAGTTAATAAACAATAATTAGTTCACAATGTAAACATATTTATGATACATATACATATACACACATCCGTATGTTTTCCCTGCTGTCCAGGATTTACCACGCATTTGGCTTCCATGATCCTCATGTGGATGATTAAGCAGCAGACAATGAGTGGATGAAAACATACAGTTGTCCCTCAAATAAATCAAATAAACTCCATTACTAAAGAGCTGAGACCTTACACTACTATAGTTACACAGTGGAGATAAAAAATAACTCCCTTTAACAGCAGTGAATCTTGAGAGCCAGAGACCAGATTATATGAGTTGTCCTAATGACAACAGTAATACTTGGTTTTTAATAGCACAACAGTAATGACTTATAAACAAGAAATGAAGAAAGCTTTTTTGATGACAGTTCAGCAAACACGAGTGAATGACACGATCATTTCACAGCTCTGTGTTTAGCACATGATTATGTGTTTTGTAAATCAGCAGCTGAAAAAAAAAAATGCTTGGATGTATTTTTTGACGTGCGGCCATTATGGAAATAGACTGAAATATTGTCCACGTCTTGGCATCAATTATGTTTATAGTAATATTCTGTTTATGCTAAATAATGAATGCGACTGAGGAATATGGATTGAATTGTTAACATTAAGCTTTTAGTCTGACAAATGAGTTTGACCAAATAATTATTGATTGGAGTAATTAAACAATAACAGTCTCCTCTTGATATATTTAGAACTGTGTGCTGTTAATAATTCATACAGCACACAGAAAATAAAAACAATGCTAAAGAGAAAATGCTAATAAACATACACACTGAGGAGATGAGGGTTTTCTTTAGGAAAGTTGATTGAAAAATGACAGGAACTATTTGACAAGAACACTCTTGGGGTAGAAATGACCCTGAACTGGACAACAAAACAAGAATATTAAATATTACTGCCTTTTCAAAGACTCAACAGACAACACATGAGATCACATTTGAAATACAAAGCATGCTCTGCTCATTCCCTGTTGGCAATTCTCTGGTTTTCTTTCCAGTGTCCCCTGGGTCAAAGAAATATCTGTAATGAAATGTCATGATGAGGACAGACAAATGTCATTCATCATTCCTGTTAGTATTAAAATGTGACCGCACACACAGACGCATCGTTTCCATGACATTGCATCGACTTACATTCATTTCCTGGAGACTTCCTTTAACCTTAACCGTAATTACTACTGCCCTAATCCTAAACCTAACCTCAAACCAACCTTAAAGCATGTCTTCTTCACCTTAAAATGTAGTAATTTACGTTACGGGGACTTGCTTTTTGTCCCCATAAGGAAGACAAGTCCCCATAATGTGACTGTGTAAACAGATTTAGGTCCCCACAACATTAGTAATACCTGTACAGACACACACACACAATATGGGATTTTACACTCACACACTTCCAGGTCCCCACTTTGCTTCATATTAAAACAATTCCCCAGAGCATGTTTGGCATAATTTTAGCTTGATTTAAGGCATGACAGAGTGGGGACCTGAAAAATGTCCCCTGTTCAGCGTGCGTCCCCTCTTTGTGGGTATGTAACGACACCAAAGTCCCCTACTCTACTGGTTGACGAGTGCACACGCACACACACAAGAAATATCTCCCTGACCTATCTCAATTTAAGTAATCCCTCTTTGACTTGACAGTGCATGAACACCAACACATTCCCAGCAGATACTGAAATAGAATCATTCATTCATGCACAGCCATGCAAACACTCTCTAATCAGATTTATCTGAGGTAAAAATGTCCTGTCAATGTTGGTTAAGTCACCAGCAGGAACAACAAGGAGGCACAGGCACATAAACACATGTAAAACACAGCACTCGTCCTATACAGCTGGTTGTTCTTGTGACAGTGCTCGTAATAAGGAGGATGTCAAATCCACAGTCCTTCTCCCTTTTATCAAGCTGGTTAGTGAACAATTCATTGTGTTTTCTCTCCGCCCTCCTTCTCATCGCTCTCCTCTGTTCACTCCTCTGTCTCCTGTCGTCCTGCTGTTCTGCTGCAACTGTTTGGCAGGCGACTCGGTTCTGTGGCTCCCCCGCTGGCTGCTCTCTACCTGCAGCTGGATCAGCCACTCTGCACCTGCCACACCTATCGCCTACCTGCTGTTCTGCTGTGCGACTTCCCTCTTGCCTGCTCCACTGCAGGCCTTTTTTCCCTCTGCTGCCATCAGCTGTCTCGTTTACAAACGTGACTCCACTAAATGAATGATTTCAGGGGTTGAATTACAATTTTTTCTTTAAAAAAAATAAATAACACCTCACAATCTACTATTACAGAACTCCATAAGCTAGATTGCTTCGTGTTCTGGAACTATGGATTTATTAATCATGATCTGAAGAGTGTTCTGGGAGATGAGCACTCTCCGCTGGTCATGTCAGGCGGAGTAACACTTTGCCATCGCGAATACATGTGCAGTGCGTGACAGCTGGATCGCTGATCTGCCGTGTCTTGTGCTCCTCTGTTGTTCAAATAGTGTTCAGCGTCATGTGTGCGTGTCTGAATACCTGATGGGCTTTGCCATAAATCATTTTCTTTTAAATATGCTTCTGCACACAGCTAAATGCCAAGAAGCTGTGCATCTGTTGGTAAATTAAGGTACTGTTTCTGGTCCATTCTTGACTGTCAAATACTGTATTCAACCCTTAGAACACAGAGCATTTTGAGCATTACTATGTTTAAACATACAGAGGCTATAAGAATGTGCAATTTCAAGTTTTTCAGGCAATCTGATGAAAACAAAAAAACATTTTCAGTGACTATATAAACACACCTGAGCAAAAAACTACTAAAAATATTTAAAATAGGATTGAATTTGTGAAATTTGGAAATACATGACAGTTCAAAGTTCACTTGACTCGTTTGTATGAACAAAAAGAGAAGTCTATTTTGGGACTTCTGCACAATTATTGCCACTTTATACTAACAATGTGATATAATAGTAATCATAACTTTGACTCAAAAACACATAAGAAGACCTATAAACACACTCCACAGGATGTCCATATCCGTGCTGCGTGAGGACTAAGGGTTAAACAGTTTGGCTAAAATGTCCTTAATGCAAAGTTGAATTCCTGTGCTGACAGAACTCATTTACTTCAGTGTTGCTCAATCACTTGATTATTTGCAGTCTGTCTTTCAATTGGCTGGTAATTCAATTGACATTTTCAAATACGGAAGGCATCTGTTTTGCTTTCCTGACTTTGACACAGTGAGTTTGTATCCCAAGTGTTGCAGTATTTTAATTGTTGTGAAAACCTGTAATTATCATTTGAGTTTTTCACTGACTGCCCCTAGAGTTCACACTAAATTACTAAACATGCTGTATTGTGTTTTCTGCCCCTTTAGCCTGGAGACATTTAGACTTATTTACAGCTATGAGCTCATCTTGAACTATGAGCTTTTTATTTCTATTTTGTGAAGTGTATGTAAAGACATTTAATCAGTTTCCTTCCTTATCATCTCTTTGCCTGTCTCTTTTATTCTTCTGCAAGCTATTATATTGTCATTTCCATTTAATTTATCTTATTCAGTGAGCTATTTTAATATGTCAGTGCAGAAGTCTGCACTGTGTAGACTTTAGTGACCACTGACTTTTCCTGACAGTTGCCATGTCCCTTTTTTTATCCATCTTTCATTTTAATTTTTTATTTTTCCTAGCCTTTGAAAGTGTTTTTTTAAGGTTGTTCTCTCATCCACATGACACGAGATTTGAGTTGCAAAAAATAGCTGGTTCATGACCTCAGAATATATAAAGATATTTTAATCCCCCCCACAGGTATAGCAATTATCAGATCCTCTTGCTACATGTTGAGGTCAGCACTGTGGCGTCATCACAGTTGAACAGACACTTTCTCATCTTCCACAGATTCAGACGACTTGTTTGACACATTCCCAGATATCTTGATATTCACACATCCTCGTCTAAGAGTGTGTGTGCATGCATGTGTATTTGTATTTGTCACCTCTTTAGGACCTTTTTCTGCTATCTAACCTTGGCAAAAATCTGGTCCTAATAAGGTGGTCTGGTTAAGTTTAGTGTGAGGCATCAACTATTCATGGTTCAGGGATAACGCTTTGATTAGGCTGTCCAAATGAATGTAGAGAGTCCTCGTAGCTGTACAAACCTGTGTGTGTGTGTGTGTGTGTGTGTGTGTGTGTGTGTGTGTGTGTTCAATGAAGGACCTTGTAAAATGACAGAACAAATGCTGTGATATGCTTCTCAGACAGCTGCAGCCGTAAATCACTGCTCTGCCCCGAGTGATGCAAAACAGCCTTACGGATAATAAAGTTGTGATTTTTAAAAAAAAAGAAATCCATCAAGGAGCTACAGAGAGGAAGTTATTTACGAGGAAGAATCACTTGCCCTTCAAAATTATAGTCACTCTCTCGGATGACGGCAGGCTTCAAAATGGGCATTTTTTTGGCTGTCCAAACTGTCGCTATCAGATCTGTCCTCATGGACTTACGTCCCAACGACGTCTGTCACTACGTTTCTGATGTTGATGCACATTTCGTGCATGTGTATTGTCTTCTTATAGACCACTATTTGTCCCATAGATCCCATTTTATATGTTTAGGTGACAATATTCATATCGTTAGCCTAATAGCATAGTTGCCTAATTCATATTTGAACGTTTTTGGAAAAAACAAGAAAAAACAAATTTTTTAGCAAGCACATTGGTAAAGTTAGGCAAATATGACAATTACCAAAAAAATGACTGAAGAGTAAGCTATAGTGGATAGGGTGTGCTTCAAGACGACTGAAACATTTCCCCAAAGTATACATTATAAATGTTGTGCAACTCTATAAATTTTGTTGAGCAACAATCATCAAGTGTGTCAGTGGAGTATAAATCAGGTTTTGGGGTGCATTCACACCAGTCCAAACCCTAGGCAACAATGGCCTCATTTGGACACCCTAATCAATGCGCTATCCCTGAACCATGAATAGTTGAACTTGATGCCTCACGCTAAACTTAACCAGACCACCTCATTAGGACCAGATTTTTGCCAAGGTTAGTTAGCAGAAAAAGGTCCTAAAGAGGTGACAAATACAAATACACATGCATGCACACACATGCATGTGTAAAAAAAAGTCTGGTTTGTTTGGTTGTAACCCAAATGCAAGATGTGGACTACAACGCAGGGGCATTGTGGGTAAACACAACCAAAACATGGGCTGAGGCCATTGTTGCCGCATGCGTCGTATTGTTCGCTTAAAACAAAATAAAAAAACCCGACACTGATAGGATTTGATGCAGTTTTGCTCGTGTGGATGAAACAGAAGTTGTCTTGCATTGGCCAAAAGATGAGCGAGTTGTGTTGTTCGTTGTTACGTCGTCTTCTCCTTCAGTAAATCTTGATGCAGCTCCGCCTCAGGCGAAGAGGAGAAATGCGTTATTCAAAAGGGTTCGGCTCGTTTCACTAAAGGTGTTAAAACGACATGAGTTCATCCACTGCTTGTGGATTAATTGTTGATATAAGCTACACCAATCTAGACTTAATTTTCTTCATTAAATATGTATGTTTTTTTGCTTTACTGTATATACATACTAGGCAGAATCCTGTGGGGATAACTTAGTAATGTAAAACATCTTGTATGTGTTATACCTCCCCCTCTCTCCTGTGTTTTACTTTTAAGAAAAAAAGAAAATGTCAATCTTTAAATGATTAGTACAATTTAAATAAGCATCCTTACCCTCTTCATAGGACATACTGTGTCCACGTGCAGGGGCCAACTTCACTGCAAGTGAGCTGCTTGTATTGATGTCAAATTCATAGGATTAATACATAGATTAAAATCTCTCTGAGGCAGTCAAGGCGCTGGCAGCAGCTCACAGCATGCAATTAGCAAAGAATAACAATGCCATGTGGCATGTAATTAGTAACAGGGATCAACCTCCAAGTACCAAGAAAGTCAATTTAGGACTAAAAAGGCTGCAGTATAAATTGAAAATAAACCTGTATACACTTTAAAAGCTGCCTGACCCCAAAAGACCCAGACCAATGCAACTCACTCAACATATGAATAAAAAGAAATACCTGCCATTTCACTGGCTAATATCTTCATGTTAATAGTCGTTTCTCTAATGAGGCACTTTTAATTGTGCCTTGTTATTGTTGCTCTCAAGTTAAATCCACTTTGCCTAATCCTAAAGAACCTTGGCAATATTTTCCCCTGACAAAATGCAGCTGCTCCTATATTCTCATTTTCATAATCTCTCAGGCCTCATTGTCTTCCACTAGTGTTCACAAATCTCCTCTCGACTTGTTTGTGTGTGTGTGTGTGGATTTGTGTGTAGTAAATGAGGTTTGCACTTTGGTGAACTTTTCCACGCCTCTGCAAATGGAAAAAAGGGAGAGAAGGTATTCAGTAGTCCCACTGCACAGATCCAATCCTACAAACATTAACCATCACCACTCGACATCTTATACAGTGTAAAGTGTGTGTACCGCAGTCAGTGATGTGATGACAGGATAATGATGAATGCTGGCAGCAGCGTCACAGCAAGTGTAACACTCATTTCTCTCTGCTCGACAGATCCTATAAAAAGATTATGAGAAAGTGTTCTGCCACAACCGAGCAAAGCAATGGATAGATAACGGCAGCATAACTTAAGTGCCTATATTTTGTTTGACATCAACTCTGACCCGTTTGTTCATGCATAGAATGAAATTATTGAACACTTAATAGGGATGGGACGATACTACTTTTTGTGTCAGGTACCTATATCACAAACTTGACTACTGATATTACAACTGCTCTCCCAAAAATAAATAAACAGCCCAAACATGACTCGGCTAAAATGCTGTTGCTGATTGTATTTACATTTTTACAGTCCCATGTTTTTACAGAAGCATGTGATATAAAGGATTTTTGGACAGTTATCAGATTTGACATTTTTGACTGTTACCGATCCCTAACATTAACTGCAAAGATTATGTAGACAATGATGCAATGTTTGGTAAAGTAAATCCACTGATAGTGAATAAGTACTCATTAAAATATTCTACAAATACCTCTGCATAACACAATGAAGCTTTTGACTAATCACCAGTGTTTAAACATCCAACTAACAAACACACTAAGTGACAAAATATGATGGCGAGGGATGTAACGGTATGAAAATGTCAGACTCATTAGTGTATTAGTTTAAAAATTACTGTAAAGATATGTTCAAAAGCTAAAAAAAAAAAAAAACAGATACACTGATAAATTGAAATAATTTCACCAATACATTATTTATTATGGATTAAAATGACTCGTAATACAAAACCTTAACAAAACAGTTCAAAATAGTCTGTATTTAAAGGCGCCATATGTAAGAATGTGGCCAAAAACGGATACTACACTCAAATTCATAGCTCGTAGATGTAACTGGCAACCCGTGGTTGCTCGGCAGGAGAGACTCTACTGACTGCAATAATTGGTAGACAGCGGTAGGTGGCGCCACATGCCAAAACATGAGTTCAAAACATAAACATGATTTGCCGTCTGCAAATTATTATTTTTTTTAATGTGGATATTTTGTCTGTACTGTTGTTGTTGGTGAGTTCAGTTTGTTATATAAACATTATTCCTGAGTCTCTGTGACATATTAGGTGGATTTTATGGCCAGTTGCTTTAGATTTATTACATAATGCAACTGTGTGGAAAAACTGTGCAATGTTGATAATAATCTCACTGATAAAACCTTGAATAAGTCATTCAAATGTTATAATAAAATAAATACAAATAAAAACAAGAGTCATGATAGTCATATTTCACAATGGACACAAGAAATATTTTACAGGTGTGCAACATGAGAGAACACTTTTTTTCCATCCAATATATTTGCTTGACACATTTAAAAGGTGTCAAAGTGTTGCAGTGTCAAGAATAGTCTACTAAGTATAGTACATGACACGTATCATGTCCATCACTCTGGCTTCTTAATTGAAAAGCTATGTGCCCCCCACTGTCCAACACACACTGGCAGCAGCAGCAGCAGCAGCACAGTCACTGCTGGGCTGACACTAATGTATCGGTCATAATTAAAGTACCTCCCTCACGTAACTGTAAGCCTCTGAGATTAAAAGGATAGGGGACGAGTTTTTTCCCCCTCACCTTCAGCAGAGGGCAGTTTTCAGACATCGGAGACGGAGACAAAACTCCTAACAGATTGTCCTGGATGCAGCTGGAGGATTAAGTAGCTCTTGTTAATGGGGTAGAGGAATCCTGCAGAGTCATGTGGAGCTGACATCCTCCCTGCTCTGTCCTGAGATAACCCGGTCCTGACCACTTTCTAATGATAATGTAACTGTAGGTATTTTCTGACTGAATACATGAGTATTTTTGGAGTGTTTTTGCACCTCTTGCCTAAATATAATTTTGAAAAATTGACATACACAGAAGATTTAGAATGACGATTTAAAGGTGCCATATGTAAGAATGTGGCCAAAAGCGATTACTCCATTCAAATTCAAAATACCGAGGTCTTTTAGGTTTCGTTTTTTGACGTAACTGGCAACCCGTGGTTGCTCGGCAGCTGAGACTCTACTGACTGCAATGATTGTTAGACGGCGGTAGGTGGCGCCACATGCCAAAACATGATTTCAAAACATAAACATGATTTGCGGTCTGCAAAATATTTTTTTTTAATGCAAATATTTTGGCTGTACTGTTGTTGTTGGTGAGTTCAGTTTATATGAACATTATTCCTGAGTCTCTGTGACATATTAGGAGGATTTTATGGCCAGTTGATTTAGATTTATTACATACTGCACCTTTAATATTTTGCACACTATTACAACAGTGGTGAGAGCAGTCCCTATGTATCTATTTTCTTTTCTTTAATTATCACAATTATTTTTCATTTTCTTTTTGCTTTTTTTGTTTAGCTTTTGTACTGTATTGTATATCATTATCACTACTCTTTGTGCCTTGTTAGCACACGATTGCCCCTGTGTTTGTGTCTGTATGTGTGCACTAAATAATCAATAAATGCAAAATAATGCCACTATCTTATGGGCTCTCTGCACTACTAAAATAAAGATGCTCTCTGATCAGCGTTGTTGCCAGACGTACAGTTTTTTATTTTGCAGGTTTATTAGTCGATAGTCTTATTCCAAATTAGCCCGGTCGTTTGTTTTCTGTGACATCTGTAAAAATATAAAGTTAATAATAATGACCTTGGAGGTCCCATTCTATAACGCGTCAGAATTGTTTTTACTATTACATCAAACAAGGATGCGCCGATTATTGTGCACCAATGCTGGTGCAAAGCAGTCTTCGACTGATTTCGAGTTAAACCCTAATTATAATTCTGGAGCCTCAATGCCAGTCTCCCCAGATACCTAATTTGCTTGCTTTCTAACAACCATTTTGGCAGAGTCAGAAGGCATAGATCCTCCCCAACACACACATATTTGAATTTTGTTTAGCTGACAAACATTATAGTTGAGCATTTCAAACATGGTAGGGACATGTGAGTGATAAATAAATAAATAGAAAAAAAGATTGAACACAGATACTAAGCTGACATTTTAATTGTTAGACAGATAAGTAGCCTCCAATGTGATTTGTAAATGTTGGGAGGAAACGATCAATAGCCAGATAATTAGGTCTACTGATGCAGTCTAAGACAGCAGCTCCAAAATAAACCAGAGTAAACACGGTTATAATATTCTCCTCAAACAGTTCCATGTGTTATTTGAACCGTATTTGAGGCTGTCGTTTTTTTTGCTATTGTTGAATTGTACAATGTGCTACTGAGTGTGTTTCACACACCTCAATACCCAATAGGGATTATTGGGTATTGAGGTAATAACAGTGACACCAAAACAACTTGTGCTACAAGGTCCAAGTTAAAACAGCAAATTCACACCTACAAGTCGACACAAAAACAGTCGCGTCGCATCCACTTTCTCAGGTGAGATTTTTGACTCTGAGGGCGAGTCGTAGCCATGTGAGTCAGATATTAGTAGGGTAGTTTTTGAAAGTGATTGCACGTCACTATTTATCTTTTTTGGGGCTAAACTAATTTGAAAAAAAAATAATATATATATATACTTTGCAGTGGCAACATATCATTTTTGGCATTCACCACAGGACCGCTGTCTGATTTCCCTGTAGAGAAAGGCCGCACAGACTGATGTAACCTCGGCAGATGATGATGGACTCAAATTCTTTTAATTGCTTTGATGCATCGTGAATCATCAAAGCAGAAGGGTCAGCAGAGGGTCCAAGAACGTTCCACACCTCCAACACATACCACAACTTTCTCCCAATGTGTGTATGCACGCTGATTTGCGACTGGTTAGAGCAACTTTAAAAAAAACACTGTGCCGTTATCGTGAGAAAAGGCCCCTCGAATGACAGCTTATGCTTTTATCATTATAATTAATGACCATCCATGTATTCCATGACACTTTTTCCCGACTAAATAAACGTGTACGTTTACGGCAAATTGAAGAAAAGGGGCCACAGAGAAATAGCTAGCTTTATCCTATGTATGGATACTGTAGCTCACTATAGGTCTGAATAATATTCGTTAATTGATGATTTGATTAAAGCTCTCTCAGGAAGTCGCCGGGAAATGACTTTTATTGATATGCTTGTCAGGTATTGGCACACCATGACAGAACTAAAAATAACCGGGCCAAGGCCGCGTTGGATTGTCTTCTCCCATTAGGCCATCGCAACTCTGCAGAGAAAGTCTGACAGTTTGTTAATTTACAAGACTGCGTGGAAGTTTCCGTGATGAAATCTAACGAGCGGTTGCTCTGTCACAGACCCCGTCGGCTGTGACTGAGCTGGAAGACCAATAAACACAAAGTACTAGACAGGGAGGGAAGAGAAAAAGAAGCCTTTCTTGCTGAAACTTCTTTCTTTCTTGAAATCAATGTTAAGTCTTTAACTTGATGAGGTCCGCCCGCCCGCTTCTTTTAGAATTCATATATTTTCGAGAAGTGAAGTTTTGTTCTGAAGGTACATAATTTAAAGCGATTCTTTGGGAGACGGTTTCACTTACAGAGCTGAATATCCATTCAGATAAAAGCCCACACATTCAGTACCAGAAAAAGACTTATTAAGCAAGCTGGAGATAAAATATTGCTTTATTATTATTATTATAATTATTATTATTATTACTATTATTTTATGCTCTTAAAGGGACACTGTGTAGTATTTATGGGTTTATATAACCCAAAATCCACTTTTTTATACATATTATGTGCTCCTGCATTGTCTAGTCGATGTATAATAGTTTTTGTTTCATTTTCGTAGTGTTTCAAAAAGTCATGTAAAATAACACGGTCGCGGGCCGCGGTTGCATAGCCACTGTTTGCAGCGAGACGCCATGTTTCTACCGGAGTCTGTAAGGACAAACGCGAGAGAACAAATCAAGTGTCTCTTTACTTGTAGCGGAAGTCCCGCCTCCTCTCTCTCCGCTTCGTCTGCTACGGCCACGGTAGCTCGCCCTCTCCCTCGCCTCACGAATCTCATCTGCTGACACGGAGAAAGACGACGAGGACGACATTTGACCGGCTGCAGATACCGTAGCGCTCAGGGAAGGGAGGGGGTGAGCAGAGCAGCAGGTCTTTGTTGTAAATTTCAGCCTCTCCTCTAGATGGCACTATAAACTACTTACTTCACCTTTAATGCCATGTTTCCACCACATGGTCCCAGCTCGCCAGGTCTCACCTCGACTCTACATGGTTTGGTTGGTTTTCCATTACAATAGTAGCACCTCCTCAACATGGGCGAAGTCATCGCAGCACCGCTGCATGAAACTGCTGTAACTTCGTTTTAAATGTCACAAACAAGTGACTAGTGACTTGTAAAGCAGTTGTTTTCAGTCTAACTGGATCATTAGAATTGGTTAATTACAAAGATTTGTTCAGTACTTCCTGCATGACTGAAGCACAGCCTCCGCCTGACTCCTCTGTTAAATATGGAGATTTTAGACATTTACTTGGTACTTGGTCATGATTCTTCCTGTGACGACACTTTGACCAATCAGTGGCAGGGAGTCTGACGACATCACCCATAGTTATCAGATCAGCTCGCTTGGAACCTCGCCAGGGCAGGTACTAAGAAAAACGTACCAGATACTATTGCAAATGGAAACGCAAAATAACGGTGCCGCGCTAGTGGAAAAGGGGCTGAAGCTTCATTTTCTCACACACGATGGAAAACTTGTGGAGTTTGTAGTTCGAAGTCTGTCAAAAAGAAAACTTGTTTAATTAGTCCAGCATTAGAAATGAGTGAGTAATGCTTTATTACCTGGAGCTGAACGGAAAGACGCTGCCCTTCAGCGAAATGAGAATTAACTTAAAAGAAAAGCAATGTCACCCTCAGTGACATATGACATTATCTGCAGAAAGAAATTAATGAATGCATCATCTCCAAGGCAGCTGTTTTCCTGCCATGTAGAGTCCTATAAGACTTATTTCTGTCCGACAATGATTATAACTCTGTTATGTGATATCAACATGCTGCTGTGTGGTTTACTTAACTTCGTTTTCTCTTGTATTATTTCTATATGTGCCTTACCATGTAGAACGCTAGTGTTGTTTCATTTGGAGGTGATTTACATCAATTGGCATCTCTCCTTGTTCATAAGCTTGAGTGAATAAAAACAACGTAGAGCCATAACTCCTTGTGTTCTGACTATTTTGTTAACGCTGAGTGATGCTCGCTCACACTCGTCTTAACCAGGAGATGAAACCCTCGGGGGACGTTGCTCATGCAAATCACACTCGTGTCTCAGATTTACATCAAATTCTCTGTGTTTTTTTTTAAAGGTGAATTAAGTGTCGCAGAAAGGATTACAAGTGTTGTGTGTCCTTTCACTATTGATCAAACACCATTTGAAATCACATTCAGATGACATTCTGCTTTGTTAGTACCTTTGATTTAAGAAAATGCTAAATTCAAGTCAAAGTAAATTCCTTTGAATAAGTATTACACATCGAGAGACAATATTATACACTAATGAGTAACTAATCTTTTACAGAACAACATCCACAGCTGCTGCAGTGCAGACGTACCTGTCGGTGAGTTTTTTTTTTGTACTTCCTCTTCTTTTGTTTTGATTTGTTTATGTTATTTTAGTGCTGTTCCTAAGAACATTTATTTCATTTTGACTGCTTGTCTTTCCCCTGGTATCCACTAACAGGGGGAGCTAAAAATAGAACATTGTGCATTTTGGTCATTTGAACACGTGGCTCCTTCAGGAAAATCAATGATATCTGAGCTCTGGCATTCATTTTACATTACACATCTATTTCTAGATCACAATTAAGCTCTTTGTGAAGCTGGTATGATGTGTGTGAGCCAGACATAAATCCAGCCAATTTGGGACCACTATTTTTCTCTATCCTTTCAGTCCTTTTCTTTTTTTTTAGTGTTGATTCTTCTGGTTTGGTACAAGTACATTGATTTCCACAGTAATTGCTTGTAAGTTAGAGGTCTCAAACGCTCAAAAATAAACACTTTTATTTTGAAATGTGTTTGTCATATTGTCACAAATATTCTTCTTGTGGTATCATGATGGAATATTGTGATATAGATTATAGATAGACTTTGTTAGTATGTAGAAAATCAAGATGATTGAAGTCACCATACTGTATATGGTTCCTTTCCCTCCTAGGATAAAAAATTGTCAGATAGATAGATAGATAAATGGCCAGAAAATGTGCTTTTGCCCATTTTTCCACAATAACTTTCAATATCTGGCAATTATTTACAATTAACAGCATGTTAAAATAGTGAATTAACTATTTTAAACGAGGAAAAGCAGAAAGGCATTTACAATAAAAACTATTTTTGAGTCGTTCTCTCAATGTGCAAAAACAAACTATGCTAAACTATTTTTCCAGCTCTATCCTCTCTGGCGACAAAGACGCTAATTCAGTGGCTTTCTGCAACAGCCCGAGTGAATTCACCGTAATCGGCACACGTTGATTTTGAGGTGCAACTTCTCAGCTTTCACAAACTGTTAGAATTTTTTCAATAGCACAAATTATGGTTCTGCAAGTTCTGCTGTGTCATCGGCGATACGCTCGGTGTTAAAAGGGTTAAAAGTATTAGAACAACAACTATAACCCTAACTCGCTGCTCATTGGTTCGACGGATTGGCTGAGAGAAGTCACGTGATCTTCCCTCATAGCGATGCCATTTTGGATATCCGACAATTGTCACGATAAAGAATTAAAACCAGTGTGCGAAATATCCAAAATATATATGCACAATACTGTTTCACCACCCCAGGTGCCACCCTGCAGTATTGGCTATATTCCCTGTCAGATGTGGGCTTGTGTGGGCCTTTTCCACAACGCCTTTTGGAAAGCAATTCATTAAAACATTAAAATACAAAATTACAAATAAAATCATTTACATTTTGTCTGGTTATAAAGGATAAGAAAGCTTGTAGCTTGTAGTTTGTAAATCATATAAAACTGAAATTACACAACTCTTTAGGAATAAAACATGTTTTCCAATTACACTGTAACATGTTTAGAACCCCCTCAAATTTTGCATTTGAGGCCGTCAGGGGGTCTCTAGCCCCCCCCCCCAGACCCCCCTGTATTTCGCACAGTGGTTAAAAACACTTCCTGGCAGCTTCATTGCACCCGATTAGTTTTTCCACACGTGATGCCTTCAATGTGTTCTCTAAACTCCCAATTATTTCCTTTCCCTACCACACGTCCTGTGGGTTTAACATACAACAACAGCATATATTATTGATCAACTCACTTGTATTTCGAGGTCGGTATGAGACACATTGTGTGTACTGTAGATCTAATAAGCCCTCTTTCATCCTCCCAACTGCCAGTGTTTACACTGTAACCCATCCTTAAAGCCAGCGGACCAAGAACAGGTCATGTTGCATCAGTTGTTCGTTACTTTGAGTAAATTGGACTGTGGAGTGCATCTAAGGCCTCTCATCAGGCAAACTTGTTATTTCACCTTTCAGTGTGTGTTGCATCACAACATGGACTAATGGACACACACACACGTGTATACACCATTACTTACTATACATTCACTCTCTTAGTAGTTTTCTTTTCTTAGGATTTAGGAAATAGTGTTCCTCTGTTTCTGAATGTGCATAATAAGCAGGATAAAACAAATGAACTGCAGGGCGCTGGAGACAGTCAAAGCTTTAATTTATCTGCACTGCATATTGCTTTCCCTTAGCTGTCTTTTTAAAAGTTTAGTTTCATAGTGCACTTGAAGCTGTTCTTCAGAAGAGCTCGATGCCGAGGTTGTCCTCTACAGCACAGAAGGGGGTGGAGTCTCTGCGTTTGTGTGTGTGTGCGTGTGAGAATGTGACATAAACAGTCATTTAATGCACACATTGCACGTGTGCTTCAGTCTACAGGGAGGTGAGACGGCGAGGCAAACCCACTTGCTCTCCTGGCCTTTTCTAACCCTCAGGCCAATGTGTGACAGTAGTCGTCTCAGAAGGGAGTACATGTCAAGTGTGCGATGGAATACCCCAGGTGCCAACAAGGATGTAAGTGCAGTTGAGCATAACTAATAACTAAGTGAAGTGCATGTTAGGAAGCCTGATCTATTGATGAAGCGCTGTGGAACATGGTGTTATAGTGGTTCTTAAGTTCTCAATCGAACCGTTTGGGGCACGGTTGGGCACGCAACATCCGAACGTACAGTCATCTATAATAAGAACACTTGAATGTTTGTTCCTCATGACACTATGTCAGTGAAATTGTAACTACAGTAGGGGTCAGAAAGCAAATCAATGAAGTTGTTTTGCATCATAACAACATTTAAAGGTACAATATGTAGTATTTATGGGTTTAAATAACCCAAAATCCACTTTTTTATACATATTATGTGCTCCTGCATTGTCTAGTTGCTGTATAATAGTTTTTGTTTCATTTTCGTAGTGTTTCAAAAAGTCATGTTAAATAACATGACCGCGGACCGCGGTTGCATAGCCACTGTTAGCAGCGAGACGCCATGTTTCTCCCGGAGCCTGTAAGGACAAACGCGAGAGAACAAAACAAGCGTCTCTTTACTTGTAGCAGAAGTCCCGCCTCCACTCTCTCCGCTTCGTCTGCTAAGGCCGCGGTAGCTCTCCCTCTTCCTCACCTCACGAACCTCATCTGCTGACACGGAGAAAGACGACGAGGACGACATTTGACCAGCAGAGGATACCGTAGCGCTCAGGGAAGGGAGGGGGTGAGCAGAGCAGCAGGTCTTTGTTGTAAATTTCAGCCTCTCCTCTAGATGGCACTATAAACTACTTATTTCCCCTTTAAGGATGGATAACATACGTTTTTGGCCCTACAGAGAAATATAAGCGTTCAGGAGTAGCATAGTTTTATTAGCACACCAACATATGATGGTTTAAATTGGTCAAAAGCAATCGGAAGTATTAAAATACATTTTTTATTGAATTTTAACTTTCAATGCTGCCTTCTCCACTTGGAAAGTTTATCATTTCAAAACCAAAGCTACTGGTAGCATTCACAGAGATGTAGTTGGTTCCTACTTGACAGTAAACTCTCAAATTCTGAAAATTACACCAATTTCCGACCCAGATGAGAACATTGTGAAGTGTGAGTGATACATTCTGATGCAAATCCCATCGTCAAGCCTGAAGAAAGACTTGCTTGCCAAACGGATGGGTGTCGCAGTGTCATGATTTACATCTACAGTACTTTGCATGATAATAATCATGGTCAAAATGTTCCAAACTAGATTGAAGGGAGCGACAGACAGACTTGTGTTGTAGAACAGCGACTGTTCTGTCCAACTTCCTTTCAAAAGAAAGAACATTTTTCATCATGTTTTGTTACCCATATCAGCGAGAGGACTCAAAGTGTGAAATAGGCATCTCATTTCAGTGGCAGGACTCTTTTGTATACCCAGGATTAGTTTTACTGTGATTTATTACTTGCTTTTTTTGATACAGCTCCTCTTTTATTATTAAGCTTGTAGATTAAAATCTCTGAAAGTATTCCGAAAAAGTTGGACAGCATGCTGCCTCAAAGCAAATCAGATCATTTTATGTATATTTTTTGCCAGAGCCTGAATCTTTCAAATGTCCAAATCCAAGTCCATCAAACATACTTATTTTACCATAGCATCTCATTTATCAGTGGCTCATTTATCATTTTGTGTCTTTTTTGTTGTTGTTTGTGTGCTTTTAACATTGCCCCAAATATCTTTGTTTTGAAAGTCTCTGTTGTTTGCCACAGTCCTTTCAGTCACCATTTTAATTTTGTATGAAAACAAACCTTTATGGGTTACAAGTGAATGTTAGATGGCTGTATGCCTTTTTATAATCACATGCAGTGAAATCCTCTGGCTTGAATTGTGATGTCTTATCGCAGTGAAGACACAATTAGGTATTAAAAGTGCCTTTTGTCATTTATTATTGGTTCAGGGTGTCATGTCCTGTGTTTGATGTGATCAGATTCTAGGCATAAATTTGCATTCAAATGAGCGACTGCCACTGAAGTGCTATTCTCATGGGGATGAAATGAGCACTTCTCTCTGAGGCCATGGTTGTCTAATGGGAAAAAAAAAAAAGTTGTCCCATTCCTCGCTGCTGTTTTTTTTTTTTTTTAAAAGTCGATGACTTTGAGTCTCATTTTCTGAGATGCAACGAGGAGGCACTGAATCTATGAGTGTGCTGATTAAAACCCAATTTAAATCTACAAAAAAAGTGGGCCAAAGCCTTGTCGCGCAATTGTGATGGGGAAAACTTATTTCGGCTTGTCGCCACAGTGGATCATCTGCCTCCATATCTCACCCTTGTATCTTCTGTGTAGAACATATCTGTGATGAAGATGTGTGAGTCAGAGATCACACAGACTCGTACTGACAATCCGTACCGTTTATTAAAGGGTTCATATTATCCCCCATTTCTCCAAGTTCACCTAGTTCCCTGGTGTCCTAATGGTCAAAATACCATAAGGATGAAGCAACACAGCAGTTCAATCACCCTGCAAAAACAGCCCTGTTCAGAACGCTCTGTTTAGAAGTATCTATTTAGGTCCACCTTAAAGGTTCACCTTAAAAAAAAATAAAACGAAAACTTAAGGGACAGGAAATTACATCAGTCACAGAAGCTACTGGGAGCTAACAGCAGTTAGCATTTGGAAAAGTGATAATTCGCAGGCTCTGGCAGGCACATTGCCGTCATATATAACAAGTATCCACTGGACAGATAAATCCTCTGAGGCTGGAAGTTTGTGTAGAACTCTGTGCTGCACTGTGGAGCCAATTATAGAACTTTTCACGGACTTCCAGTTTTCGGATACTGCTTCCCTCACCAGTACTCTTGTGTGTTTTACAGACAAAGCGGAGCTCCGCGAGTCAACAGTTCCAGGAATTTAGTGTCCCAGTGAGTGCAGAAGTCAACAACGTGTTTTTCATCTCCTGTACTTGGACTGAGGAGGACCACAAAAACACGAGTGAGTCATCTTTTTACACACTTTGCCGACGGATAGGACCTTCAGAGTCCCAAATAGAAGGATTTAAATGATTAAAATGTTGATTTAGCATAATGTGCCCCCTTTTAACTTATTGTAGCACCCACTGGACTGTCAGCCAGGTGGAACTAACTGATCCCCGAAACCTGGATACCCACATAAACTAAGGCTGATGCGGCCCCTGCTGGGCATAACATACATCATATATCATATGATCTACATTCTGTAACACCCACTGTCCTCCAAATACATTTTTCTGAATTTTAAAGTAGAAGTTCAACAATTTAACCCTTTGAACACAGAGCATTTAGGCTGTGCTCAACCCAGCCGCTTTCTTATAGAAAGGGTATAAGAATATGCAATGTAGTGTGTCTTATATTCTTTTTCTCAGCACAACCTAGACAATCTGATAGAAAAAAACACTTTATTTTCACCAAATATATAAACACACCTGGGGAAAAAGTACACAAAATGTTTAAAATCTGATTGAATTTGTGAAATTTGGAAATATGTCACAGTTCAAAGTTCATTTTCGCTCTATTTATGCTCTATTTTGTGACTTCTGCACAATTATTGCTTGCTTTGATGCATAAGTAAATGAAAAGGCAATTTTTTTAAAGCCTGAATATGTGACCTGTAAACACACATCCCCAGGATGTCCGTATAAGGAGTTGTGTATTATTCCCACGGCAAATTACCATGTTAGCACCTGTGGTACAGAATTGTGCCGTGTGAGGACTAAGGGTCAAGAGCTACATTTGTTGTCCATAAATGCCACAGTCAAGTGTAGCTGCCCCCAAACAATTTACACATGGTAATTAAATCTGCCCACACACTTTTTAATCACTTTTAAGAACCCATTTCTTCTCCTTGGCCTTCACTTCAGGATGAGGACAGTCAACCCACTTCCACCTAGGATTTTCACCATTTTATTATTTTACAATTTTCCTGTGTGTTTTTTATTGTTATGTTTTATACCTTGTTGCTATGCCTTTGACTCCATAAAGCACTTTGGTCACCCCTGGTTGTTTTTAAATGTGCTCTAAAGATAAAGTTGACTTGACTTGACGGAGTGAATGGATTTTTCGAGTCACAACCAAGACCAAAATATACAGTTTATGACGAGGAAAAAAGGCATTTTTTTCCTGAAGAGTCAGTGGAGCTTCATATAAATTGTTCCATCTTTGTTCAGGTTGTTTGATGGAAGCTGTTTTCTTCATAAAACTATTCCATGCATCTAAAACTACCTGAAAAAAACAACACATTCAATATATATATATATGTATTTTTTTATTACCACACTCAACATTCAGGCCACTGTGACACTGCAAAAAACATAAGATCTGTGCTTGCTCTCTTCAGACGATGGCACATTCACACATTATTTATCGGAGCTGGGCTTTATCTTGGTTAGGTTTTTTTGTAAGGCCTTATTACCCTCATGAGCAGAGAGAGAATGAACTTTTCCACACCATTGTAGTGATTAATAGTCCATTCAGGCACTTTCCCACAGCAGCCATCACTAGGAAATGGCTTTGTGTCCCATCAGACACTGAAACGCCACGTTCCGGCGGCAGAAAAATCTGATTTGACTTCAGATTTTTTTTTGTTCTTCAAGGCTGGTCATCTGCGTTGAAATTCACAATGATTTGGATAATTACAAAATGAGTGTGTTGTGAAAGCTTAATTATTTACTGTCAAGGTAATAATGTTAACTATACAGGCAACAATGCGTGTCTGAGGACCATTAAAATATGCCTTTTCTTCAAGCAGCTTAATTTGACCATTATTTATTCTACACTCAACCTTTTTGCTGTTTTTTTCATGTTAAAAATTCTGCATTGACTGGTCACCCTCTGAAAGGTAATATACACTGGGTATGCAATTTGTCTCCACTGTAAACTCATATTTGAAAACAAAAGGTACTTCTTAGTATACAGTATATATACAACGCCTGTATAATTCTTTGTGGCTCTTTGATGTGTTGGGTTCCTGGTGAGTCTGGAAATAACTTCATAGATGAGGTATAAGCAAAGAAGCCAGAGGGAGCATATGTAAATCCTTCTTCATATTAGATGAGACAAAAATAGATATATTCTCTCAGTTACTGATTGTACGTGTGGGATACTGTATATGTGGCAATTATGAGCAAAGCGATCACGTGTTACTCTGGTCCTTATGGATTTAAGCTGCAGTCGCACCAAACGCAGATTTTTGCCTTTGTGTCTACCAGGTAGACCGTCTACCTCGCTGATTTATTCCAAGTTTTTTTCTTTTTTATAAATGTTCTCTGTAGATCAAACTTTGAATGTCGTAGAGCTCCCTTCATCTTGAATTAAATAAGTCTGGCTGGCCACACGCTGAAAGGTTCTGGCGTCATTGTATGAGTTGACATTTTTCAACTGGAGTTGAAAGTTGGACAGATTCGACTATGAAGGTCATACTATGAATTAAAGGGGACATATTATGCAAAATTAACTTTGTAATCATTCAAATCTTTCTATTTGGGACTCTGGAGGCCCTATCAGTGGGCAGAGTGTGAGAAAAGATGACTCACTTGTGTTTTTGTGGTCCTCCTCAGTCTAAGTACAGGAGATAAAACACGCAATGTTGACTTCAGCGCTCTCTGGGACGTCGCAGTGCGCTAAATTCCTGGCATTGTTGTCTCGCGGAGCTCCGCTTTGTCCGTAAAACACGGGAGAGTGCTGGCGAGGGCAACAGTATACGAAAACCAGAAATCCGGGAAGTCAGTGAAAAGTTTTATCCTTGGCTCCACAGTGTAGCACAGAGTTCTACACAAACTTTCAGCCTCAGAGGATTTATCTGTCCAGTGGATACATGTTATATATGACGGCAATGTGCCTGCTAGAGCCTGTAAATTATCACTTTTCGAAATGCTAACTGCTGTTAGCTCCCAGTAGCCTTTTTTTTTTTAAAGGTTTACCTAAAGCGATACGACTAAACAGAGCGTTCTGAACAGGGCTGTTTTGGCAGGGTGATTGAACTTCTGTCGTGCTTCATCCTTATGGTATTTTGACCAAATCATGTCACAGACGTGTTCATTAGGACACCAGGGAACTAGTTTAACTTGGAGAAATAGGATATAATATGACTCCTTTAAACAATATTACATAGGGTATTGCCTCATTTACATAGGTGTACTCCGACATCACCACTACAACTTCTAGCACAATTTAAGGGGAAAAATAAATGACAGCAGGCGGACAGGGTTAGTGTCATTCTTAACAACTGACAATCTCCAGTGAGCCTGCTTATATCAGTGTATCATGCATTCTACTCTGGAAATGAATTGTTGAATTCATCCTGGCAGTCTTTCTTACTGTTTTTTATATTTATTGTATTCACTAATCAGAGTCTAATCTCTACTTTGGGACAGAGCTGTGACTCTATTTGGAGGAAAACATGCAGTTTAATCGTCAGTAGCAACACAACTGAAGCTCAAGCCCTCAAAGTTGGAGTTGTGGTCACACACAGTCTTACTCAAATGTATGTAGTTGTCAAGTCGGACCAAAGCTAACTAAATAAAATAAAAATAAACTGAGGACATTGTTTGTATACTGAGTTTTAATTAAATTAAATTGTGAAACTGAGCATTTCATAAATGAAAACGTATGTGATTTCTGCTGAACATAGAGTTAATTAGGGGGTTTTGAAAATGGGACACTTTACCACACCCTGCTATTCCATGTAGTGTCATTGAACAGATTTTAAGTTTGCATCTTCAGGGTTGCAAACTCAACAACAGTTTTTTATCAAGTTTTAACATTTTCCAACTCTATTTCAATTTGGACTTCAGAGCAGAATAGTCTGGATATAGACCTGCTAAAAATATACAATTCTAAGGAATTACTCTCTGAGAACTGTATAAGACAGTAGTACAGATTATTTCATCGTGGTTGGCAGCATTTTGAGTGAGAGAGACTTCTCAATTCAGAGTGAGAAGAAGGGACAGACGGCCACAGCCACTGAATTCTAAAAATCTATGTGACCTGCTCTTGGCTTAAAGCGGAACTAGACCGGAAGTTCCTATTATCGCTGTTTTTTTGGTGTGTATCTGCGTCATTACCTTGTTTATGAAGCCCTGATGGTTCGAAACAAACAGTTCAGCCATTGCTGAGAACGTTGTGTTTTATTGTAATCTCGGGGCTCAACGAGATCACTGAAAATCCCGTAATAGTTACGTAAGCAGCGGTTCTCCTGAACAACCGATCGTCCTGCTCCGGGCGGTAGTCCGGGCACATCCGGTTACGTACATTGAACCGCAGAAGAAGAATAACGTCCGTTGTGGAGGTGTTTCACGAGCGACAGTGTCTTCTGACTCTGGGTCTGACTCCGGTTTAAAGTCATAAAAGGGACTGCGGTGGGGAGTCGTGACGAAGCTATTTTTAAACACTGTCAAAACAATGTTTTGATAATGAGTAGCAGTGCATCCGCCGTTTCAGAGGGGGGCGCTGCGCTTCTGAGAACGGATGTGCTGGATAGTACTGGCCAATCACAAGACTCTGTCTTCTGGGGGTGAAAGTTCACTCTGAAATCTCGCAGCAGAAAAACACTGTCAGAAAAGAGGATTTCTATCGGCTAGTTCACAGCAACTAGGAGGTTTTTGACCATAAAAACAAGTTAATGTATGTAAGTAGACCTCCATAACTAACATTTATGTGCAACAGGACCACTCTATGTGACCTTTAATTAATTCCTGCATTATCGTCGACTGCATTTAGCGAGATGAAATACAGTACACTATACAATCTACTGAAAGATTGAATTTGAGCATGGCTGATTTGAAATAATTTTCATTTGCAATTCCCTTTGGGCTGTTATTTGCTGACTTCAAATATGTACATGTCTCAAAGGCTTATCTTTGCATTTCCGGCCTGGCTTCTATGAATGGTGCAGACATTTAAATATGCCCTCAGCCTCTTCCCTTGAGGATCAGCAGCGTGGGGTCACTTTGATCTATTTGCCCCTGGCTTTCAAGTTTCCTGCCTTGGGTACCTTATCAGAAAGACTGAAGGCGTCAAGGTGAAAGACGGTATACCGTGTGCACTACTTCTTGCTCAGCAAATTTCTGGCTAATCCCCTGAACCGCTCCGATAGCGAGCCTTCAAGTGCATCATTACTCTTTCATGTATTGGGCAAGCGGCTGGCTTGTCATCATTGACGGAGAAAAGTGTCAAAGTGGATGTTTACATCAATAATTAAAAGTGAGGTCTCGGAGAGTCATAAAAACAGAGCCTCGTTGCTGCCTCTGCCCTTTAAAAATGTGCCGTGGTTTGTCCATTAGCAGCACATTTTCAGAGTGTGGGTTTGCTGAAGCATCGCAGATTATGATACCAAACGTGGTGTTGAGACACTCTGTTTGTGTTCAGATCGTTGTCAACAGTTATAAATTATAGGTTAAAATAGATTTTCTTCCGCCAGCTTTAAAATTTAAGGATCATTTTTAGAATCCTGAGTATAAGAACTATAAATAACCATGAAAAAGTGTAGGTCAAATGGAACATGGGCGAATGACAAAATAAACACAACCACATTTCCACTCTGGGGAACCTGCACCTGAACATTGCTGGAATGAATCACCAGACTGAATGGAAATATTGTGAGGTGAAAGGTTGTGGTTACAACTCGTATACTCGCACTTTGACCCTTGATGCTTATAGCTTTCAACAAAAGACTATTTACAGAGTTAAACCCGAGATGTTTAAAGTGTTGGAAGCTTTTAAATGCTAAGCACAGCTATGGGCATCATGGTGGCTTAGTGGTTGGTACGAGTAGTGGTTAGCACAGTTGCCTCACAGCAAATAGGTGCTCGGTTTGGTTCCCGCTCTGCGACCTTCTGTGTGCCGTTTACATGTTCTCCCATTCTCTGCGTGGGTTTCCTACCACCAGATCCTTTCCTTTCTTTTACAGTACATGTGAACAGCGAATACCATCAGGGTTGTTGTTTTTTATGGTTGTTAAATGCATCAGTTGTCCCATCTGGACCAAAAGGTCCTTGTTTGTGATGGCTCTTCCTGTGGTCCAGACAGCTGCGGAACATACATCTTGAATATAACCCCGTGAGTGTGAAAGCACAAAAATATAAAAGTCTTCTTTAAAGTAAATATCTCCTGCCTGACATGTTATAAATGTCAACGAAATCTACCGTATACACTAACGCCAGCTGAATGGGGGTCATGGGGGTATTTTCTTGCCGTTTCCTTTTTGATCCGCTCGCCGGAGAAAAACAAGCCACATGGTATTTTATTTGCGAGATTTAGCTAGGTTTAACCTGGCGGTTACAAAATAGGCCTTAATAAAAGTGGTTATTAAAGGTGCATTATGTTATAAATCAAAGCAACTGGCCATGAAATCCTCCTAATATGTGACAGACTCAGGAATAATATTCATACAAAATACTGAACTCACCAACAACAACAGTACAGACAAAATATTTGCATTAAAGAAAATATTTTGTAGACCGCAAATCATGTTTATGTTTTGAAACCATATTTTGGCATGTGGCGCCACCTACTGCCGTCTACAAATTATTGCAGTCAGTAGAGTCTAAGCTGCCGAGCAACCACGGGTTGCCAGTTACGTCTGAGCTACAATGGCGGAGAAAACGAAACCTAAAAGACCTCGGTATTTTGAATTTGAGTGTAGCAACCGTTTTTGGCCACATTCTTACATATGGCACCTTTAAAGGGTTAAAAAAAAGCACGGTAACATTCAAAAACCCAACCTCACCGTGAGCATAATGATGCATAAAAATTATATCAGTTGGTTTAATCCTGTCATTAAAACAACGTATATTTTTTTCAGTTGTGATGTGCTAATACGCAGTAGTAGACATTGTTATACATGTGTATAAATGTGATCTGTACTCCACCTAGTGTCAGCTGGAAGTGGCTTAACCCCAACCACCTCACAACCAAACAAAATTAATAAATGAATAAAGGATAGAGGATACTTCCTCAACATCATACTAACCCCAACCTACTGTAAGTATCAACAGAAACCAACTCCAAACCACACTTTTCAATGCTTCAAGTACTTACTGTTTGTTGCTGCTTAGTGTTTAGGGTCAGGGAAGAGCTGCTTTCTTCACTGCAGGCAGCACGGGGGAAAACAGTGTAGTGTGATTTATGATGTTAATCATGAGCAGGAGAGGAGTGGAAGCATAGAGGGGAGAGAGGGAGAGTAGCTGCTTGATGGACTGTGTCCACTCTGCTTGAGCCAAGACGACAGTTGGTTTCACACAGAGAGGCTCAGCCCGTTGCTGCGTGATGAAGCGAGATGGACAGCAACTAGTGAGAGGCATACATAAAGCGCAGGACTGTAGTCAAGAGAAGCCGAGTCCGGATAAGTCTCAGGATCATGATGCAATTCAGATGACTCCGACATGCACCTGAAGGGGGTTGAAGAAAATGAATAAAACCCAAGCCAAAAGCCAATGGAAGTTAATATTCCCAACAAGTGTAACATATTTTTTTATTATGATAAAGGGAGTCGCATGGAAAAATTACATCATTGTAAAAAAATGTAATGTAAGTATACTAAACCCATAAAGAAGAATGATTCTTCTTCTTTATGGTTTCATTGTTCCTGACTTGTTGTTTTCAGCCGAACATCAAACCACTGACTGGGATTTTATAGGCTTCAAAAGTTTTCATGGTGAATTTTCTCTTGATGTTAGATTTCTATCTTTCTCTTGTCAACAAATGCAGCATGCTATGTGGAACATTACATGAATTTTGCTGTGTTAATGTGTTCATCTCAGTCAGATATTTCACCGTCCTGAGACTTGGATGCTTCTTCTCACTGAACGTAATGGGTGTGTGTGTGTGTGAGCTGGAGCCTGTCCCAGCTGACGCAGGGTGAAAAGGCCAATTTAGGGCAAACGCACAGAGATTAACAACTACCTCTCACACTCACACTCCATTTAACCCACGTGCACCCAGGGAGAACATGCAAACTCCACACAGAATGACCCAGTGACCTTCTTGCTGTGAGGCAAAAGTGCTAGCCACTACTCCACTGTGTGAGCTTGTTGAGCTGTTGGGAATAAAAATACATTTAAAACAAACCCAAAACATCCATTTTAAACTGTGGTTCTTGTACAAATTGTACTATGCTCTAAAACACATGCAGTTTTTAGTAATTGACAATACTAGTGCAGTGCCCGTAGGAAGTATGTATTCCTATAGTGGGTGCTGAAGAAGATTTTTCCAGTTATGGTAATGCATGATAAGGAACGTAAAGGCTAACATATTACAAATACTGTGCAACCTCATTAGGCACAAAGCAATTTTTTTTTGCGTGGCTGACAGTCACAACAGATAGCTATGCTAAGGCTAATCGAAAATAAAACCAAATTGTGTTGTGCCTAATGAGGTTGCACAGTGTTTTTATTATGTAAGCCCTATGCTAATGCTAATCGTAGCCTCACTAGCTTAACTTTGGAAAAAGATTCACCATGTTAGCTGCAAAGTAGTAGCATGCTAATGAAAAATTTGCTCATGTATTGGTGATTGGACACCTCATCGTTTCAGTATAACACCATGTTCTGCGTTGAAACGTGTGGAAATTCTTCACTCCCACCTCCCCGCCCCAGACAGCGCAGCTGCTGCTGATGAGCCGCAGCGTGATAAATCAGTGAAAATTAAAATTCCTCCAAAAAAATCAAGGATGCACACCATCAGGCCATGCTCAACACATTTCCAAAGTCTTATAGGGATCTGACCAGATATGCCTGTCACAGACGCACAGACACAATGCTTGATAGACAGATTTGTGGACATGCTTATCATAGTTAGTTAGTTTTCACGTGATTCCGGGCTGCTTGATGCAGAAGTGGCAGCCTCCAAAGTACACAGCCACACATACCTTAGACATCTAACAGCAGACCCCACTACCTCTTTCTCGGTCACATAACAGAGGGGAACAAAGTCTTCATCAGAAGCTGTCTGCTTTGTGAAGCATGACAAAAGTTCTGGACATGGGGAGGGGGGGAGCATTTCTTCAGCTGTCAGCGAGGTTCAAACAGGGCTCGGAGAGGAGTCGGATTCAACCTTGATGGAAGCTGTTGCAAACAAAACCAAGGCTCTACCTGACATCTCGCACACCGCAGACGCTTGCCTGTCTTCTCAATGGCAGGTCAGATCACCGAAATCTCCCCTCCAATGACAAGTTCTTGTTTTTCCTTTCTCGATACCTTTTGACTGCCCACACACACACACACGCCACCACTGAGGCGAATACCTCAGGAAGTGCGGAGGGTGTATTGTTGAGGCAATAGTGTCCACATCGGGATAAATCACATGCATTTTGAATATTCTTTAGTTGCCAGCTCATTTTTTTTGCTGATACAAAGGTCAACGATTGAAGTCACAATCTTAAGAATCCCTTTTGTTTACTTCTGTTCCTTGTCACAATAATACGGAGACGATATGATACATGAAGCCCTTCAAATTCAGTGACATTCCTGGCTTGATAATATGGAACAAAAACACTGGGGGAAAAAAATCACTTGATATGGATAATAAAGATAGATGGATTCCATAATAAAAGATTGATTCAGTTTGTGTTAACTAACTGTGGTTTTAAACGTCTTTAAAGGTCCCATATTATATCCTATTTCTCCAAGTTAACCTAGTTCCCTGGTGTCCTAATGAACATGTCAGTGACATGCTTTGGTCAAAATACCAAAAGGGTGAAGCACCACAGCAGTTCAATCACCCTGCCAAAACAGCCCTGTTCAGAACACTCTGTTAAGTAATATCTCTTTAGATCGACCTTTAAAAAAAAAAATAAAAAAATAAAAAATTAACTTAAGGGACAGGAAATGACATCAGCCACAGAGGCTACTGGGAGCTCATCAGTGATAATTTGCAGGCTCTAGCAGGCACATTGCTGTCATATATAACGAGTATCCACTGATAGATAAATCCTCTGAGGCTGTAAGTTTGTGTAGAACCCTGTGCCGCACTGTGGAGCCAAGAATTTAACTTTTCGTGGACTTTGCAGACTTCCGGTTTTCAGATACCGTTGCCCTCGCCAGCACTCTTTTACGGACAAAGCGGAGCTCCGCGAGACAACAACTACAGGAATTTAGCGCATTGTGACGTCCCAATGAAGGCGGAAGTCGACATTGCATGTTTTATCTCCTGTACTGAGGAGGACCACAAAAACATGAGTGAGTCATCGTTTTTCACACTTTGACGACTGATCGGACCTCCAGAGTCCCACATATAAGGATTTAAATAATACAAAAGTTGATTTTGCATAATATGCCCCCTGTAAAGACAAACAACTCATATATTTGTTGAACAGAAATATTCCAAAAGTCTGAAGGAAGACATTCATTATCAGTATGTCACAGACAGAAGTATTTTCTTATAGTCTTCAGCAACAGCAGACATCATTAGGGGGCTCACAGAAATCCTCACAACACTGACCGCCAGCAAACAATAATCATTTTCTCACTACATACAGATGATTGGGTTTCAGTTCAACAATAAAAACAGATCTATAAGGAAAAAAGAACCAGTTATCAGTAATTATGATTGCAACATATGTTTGACATGACCTGTGTGTGCGTAACTAATATAACTTATAAGTGAAAGTGATTATACACTAATGTTTGTGTTCATTGTATTGTCATTTTTAGACATGCAATTGTAGAAATCCGAGTGCTTCAGTTTCATTATACGGATATACGTGTGTGTGTGTGTGTGTGCAGAAAACTCTAATAAATAATTCAGGTTTCAAATAAAAAGCAATTTATCTTTTAACAATCAAATGTGTCGGGTCGGAAACAACTCTGTGCATTACTATGGTAACAGACATTGTCTGAGACTCCTTGACATTTTGAGCAGCAATGAAAATCAAGAACTAATGTCTTCTCCTCAAATGATTTTCGATGAATGACTATTGTTTAATTAGAATCATCTAAATCAACATGTTTACCGGTCACAAATCCCCGTTTTCAGGATTGCCCAGATTATGTTCATTTTGACTCCTCTTCATGTTGATACTAATTATGCCTTGCTTAGCATACTGTAGGGGTTTGAAGGAGTCGCATATGCCTTTGTATGTATAATGTCAGTATCACGTGAGTCCATTTCTGCGGTTGTCATGGCTGTAATTAACAGATGTGACTCTCTTGGGTGCCTCGAGTAATTAAATTGCTCTCCCTCAGTCTTCTCTTGAAAAGCCACCAGGGATCAAGTCTATACGGGAAATTGACCATGCTTCTAACGTGTTAATCTGTTTCATTAAGTATTACGACGGTATTAACAAATGAGGATTTTTTTTTGTTTTGGCACAGAACAAACGCACAACAAGAAAATAGGAGCCGTTTATGTCCCGAGATCAATTAAGATTTAATTAGATTAATTTGAGAAAAGAAAAGAATAAACAGCAGCGTACAAGGATAAATTATATATGATAATACAATATGAACATCTGTGGAGGATATTAATATACTGGGGGTATATATATGTGCAGCACAGAGCACCGTAGTAAACATTTTCCTTTACTGTTTTCAATATAACCTGATGTCCATTTTATAATGACGCTTGGTTGGTTAGTTAGCTGCTTAGCAACAGTTGAAAACCATAAAGGCTCATTACTGCCTTCTTTTGAATTCTTCCTCCTCTGCCTGCTTTGTTGATGTCCATTTAGTAAGAGTAGATTCAAATAGATGATGAAGATAAAGTACACCATGCTTTATAATCTATCATCCCTGTAAGACAGGGATTCTCAACGTGTGAGCTGCAGCTCCCCGGAGGGTCGTGATGGGTCACGATTCGGGAATTAAAATGGACCACGACGTTCTTAAGTTTGGGGGGGATGCCTGCTATCACGTATTGCTATTGCGTGATTGACAGCAGCACCCGCACAAGATGACCTGCAGGTCCTCGTGGTCCAAGTCGGTGTCAAAGAATGACGGCAAGATGAACAGGAAAAAGAAATCCAAAGCTTCAAAACGCTCACAAAACAAAGGGTGACATCATGGTGCATTGTTAATAACATGCAGGCCAACAGTGCAGCGACAGGGTCTCCATGACATGACCTTATAGTCCCATTGCTGCTTTTTCTTGAACCACCTACAGTAAATAAACACATCTGTGCTCGATAGGGACAAGAGCAACTGCTTAGTCATGTCCAGCTGCTGCAAAGCATCAGCACAGGCACTATAATCCCCTAAGAATAGCCCTTCATTAAATTTTAAGAGGCCTGCCTTGTAAACAACTGGTGAATCTATAATATTCCATTTTGTTTAAACCGGAGAAGGCCATCGTGTTTCCTGTCCCTCAAGTCATATCCTGATCATGTTGCCTCTCCACCGAGATAAGATAACAAACACTGTCAAGCAGCTCATCTGCAAGTCAAGTTTCACTCAGGTTTTTCTGTGTTGTGCGGCAGCTGTTAATCATCATGAATGAGGAAAAAGGCCACCAGGTGTGAGACATCTAATCTATCCCATCAGTCTGCTTAACAGCATGAATATGGAGATTTGCATTCAATTGTTGTACGTCGACACCGCCGCAGTGTGTTCTCTCGGAAAGTAGATCTATTGAATTTTGACAAAAACACAAGTAAAAGCAAAACAATTTCATGTCAAACAACTCACAGAGCTGGTCCTTGATTTTGATAAAGCATATACTTTGAGGCTCACATCAAAGTCAAGTGAAAGCACTCCACCGGCTCAATGACTCGATTGCAGTGCATCATCTCGAGCTTGAAAGATAATAAAAACGCTGAATACATTAATGGCCAAGTCCGTCTATTCTTTGTCATGCTGCGAACAATGTGCTGCTGTTCCGAAACGCTTCTGCAAAGTTTACTTTGTTAATAAATACTGACTGTCAGATATGTCCAAGAAACTTTGCTGATTGCTCATTACTTCAATCCTAATTAAAATAAAAAAAAGGACGGCAGCAGTGGACAGTTAAAAAAAAATAGGAGACTATTTCGGCCTATATTGTTATCACCGCAATGCACATGTGTGGTCATTGGCAAACCTGCAAATATTCCGTGCAGATAGCTGTGGGTGGGAATAATGAAAGCAAATAAAATGTCCACTATCTGTACAATAAACCCTCTCTAAGTCTAATATATACAGTAAACTTTGGCATTCAAAAACAAGAATAATTAGTCAATTTACAAAAGCCGAAAGAACCCTCCATTACACTGTTTGTGTGGCAACTACAATTAACATTAAGTAGGCCATAAAGAACGCAAATAGAAAGGAAATGTCTGCTGTTGGTGTGATTTCAAGAAGTTGGTAAACTTTGTAAAACTTAACCCTTAGAACACAGAGCATTTCGGCTGCTTTTTTTCCATTACTATGTGTAAACATACAGTATATACAGAGGCTATAAGAATGTGCAATATAGAGCACAATCTAGGCATAGGCAATCTGATGAAAAATAAAAGTAAGCACACCTGAGCAAAAAGTACTCAAAATGTTTAAAATTGGATTGAATTTGTGAAATTTGGAAATAGGTCACAGTTCAAAGTTAATTTTTATGAACAAAAATAATTTGTTGGGACTTTTGCACAATTATTGCTGCTCTATATCACTACTAAAAATGCAATATAAAATGAATCAGAACTTTGACACAACAACACATAAGAAGACAATAAAAACCTGCATTTTTTTTTAAAGCCTGAATATGTGACCAATAGCACGCCCCTCCACAATGTCCATATAAGGAGTTGTGTATTATTCCCATGGCAAAATTAGCACGGGTGCATCTGCTGCATGAGCACTAAGGCTTAATATAAGGCACTTTAATAGATTGGCCAACATTCTTTTCGCTTAAATTTAACTTTTATTCAGTGTTGATAATGAACAACACAACACGCACACAATGAAAAAGAAAGGAAAACCAGAGACGGCCATAAAAGACCAAAAGATTCTTCATGATGATCACAAAATCAACAATAATTGGTAAAAATATTAAATATTATTATGGAGGCACTGTGTTTTTCACATGCATACACACACATATAATAAGAGAAGTGCAGGCAATAACATAAAGATATATCCATTCTGCTGTGCCATAGAGATTAGGGAAGATAGCCTTCATTCCAAAAGCAAATTTTGTAGGTCTACACATAGATACTCAAGAAAAGGAGACCAAAACCTTTGTAAACATTTTACAACAAGCAACAAACTACAAGACATGTTATTGTTCATGGGGGACGGTGTTAAAGACTTCCCTGTACCAAAGGGTAACCGTTGACGAGGAGGGTTGGATCCACTTATTCAAAATGCATTTCCAAGCAACTACAAGGAGTTTGTAGTGTGTTGGAGGGAGATGATATGTCCTTGAGAGGAGGATTTGTCCAAAATTCACCCAAAGAGGATTATTTAGAACCTTGAACACACACACACACAATGTACCCTAATGACTGTAAGGTCGATCTTTGAACAGCGTGAGATTTTGTATTCAACGATACAAGCGATGACACTTTTATGTCATGTTTGTTTATTTTTTTCATGTTATTGAATCCTATGTCTTATCCCAATGTTGAAAAAATAATAAGAAGAATGTTGCTTCCTCCTGGAGAGATCACCTTGAATACTGCAATCAGTGAAGTGTTCAGTAGTTACAATTTATATCTGAGCTGATAAATACTGGCTTGCTTGCTGGTGCCAAAGCCTATAAAATCAAGGGCCTATTTAATCACAATCCTGCCATATTAGTCTTTTCCTAGCCTTAGCCCTGTCTCCTGTGAAGAATGGCTGGTCCAGCTTAGGGTCATCTCGCAAGGCCTCTCATAAATTCCACCAGCGTTACCTGTCTTCTGGCACTTGCTTGATAACACTCATTACTGCTCAATGACCTGGAGGCAAAGCTTCACTTTGGGGCACAACACCTTCGGGCCACATCTGCGAAAGCTCTCCTCACAGCTCACCGCGCTGCTTTTAAAAGCCATAAAACTCACGCCCCGACACGTTAGCCAGAAGACAAGAATCACAAGCGGTGATTGTTTGATATTGTAAAGTGAATTACACCCTCCACCGTCCTCCCGAGGAAGGCCGGCTTTCTAAAGGACCAAAGGGATGTAACCGAGATGTGTGGACTTTATGAGGGTCCTCAGTCACACAGAGGAAGTGCGTTTGAATCTCAGTTCAACCCAGGGCGACAATGAAAAGTGTGAAGTCTTTGTCAGGGGGTGAGAGAAAAAATGATAAAAGGAAAGTGACAAAAAAAAAAGAAAGAACCATCATCAGTGATTCATTTTTTTTCATTCTTAAGTGATCTTTTCAGTTGAAAAATGATAAATCGATATATATGTGTGGATATAACACTATGCTGTATTACGGAATGAACTGAAATCCACGGACGTTAAAAAGGTGCTTCACACTGGATGAAGCACCTATTCTTTAACGTAAATACTACTCCTAAAACAGTCAAACTGGAATATATAGATGCTCCACATTGGAGAGAAGCTGTTGTAATGGCCAAATGGAGCAAGAGGGCCCTAGGATGTTATTCACACCAGTTCTGATAGTTGTTAAAAACCCTGTGTGCTTCACTTCAAATGGGTTTTAAAACAGCTTGCGGATGTGAACAGGGCAATGGAGCAACACTATAATACACTCTGGGATGTTCACCTCAGGCGAAACACTCTGTGATGGTAAGCACCTCTCTCAAAGCTGCCAAAGAAAGTCCATTGATTTCTCTGTTTTGTTTGTGGACTGTTTCTATTGTGGGATTTTAGAGAGAAAAACAGATCTACCAGACTACTCTCATGGTGGAGATCTCAGCAGCCGGTGGTTGAAGAAAACTAATCAATTAACATGTTTCTCTCCTTTATAACAGTAGCATCTAAAACAGGGTCTCTCAGGACTCTTTGAAAACTAGGTCAAAGTAAAAGTAGCATTCCAGAAAGCAGCAATGGCTGGCATCGGTATAACTTTTGAGAAATGATATTTCCACCATCTACAATCTGATATACACTACAGTTAAAAAGTTTGGGGTCACCTATACAATTTTGTGTGCGTTTTCCATTAAAAGTCACACGTTTATTCACCAAAAGAGTTGCAGAATTAAGAGAAAATATAGTCAAGACATTGACAAGATTATAAATAATGATTTTTGTTCAAAATAATAATTTTGCTTTTGTCAAAGAACCAGCAAAACTGTCTTCAGCTGTGCTAACATCATTGCACAAGGGTTTTCAAGGGTTTTCTAATAATCCAAAAGCCTTCTAACGCGATTAGCAAACACAATGTACCATTAGAACACTGAAGAGATGGTTGCTGGAAATGGGCCTGTACATATTCCATTATAAACCAGACGTTTGCAGCTAAAATAGTCGTTTACCACATTAACAATGTATAGAGTGTATTTATGATTCATTTAATGTTATATTCATTCCTTCATAAATAAGGACTTTTCTAAGTGACCCCTAACCTCTGAAAGGTAGTGTACTCAGAAAAAGTTTATACACAACTGCACTGATGAACAGAACTTACCAAAGACTATTTTGTTATTTTTCAACTAAAGTTCACATTCAATTCTTTGATGTGGTCTCACTGTCACCTGTGCCACTTTAACACCGAGAGCACTTTTCTGCAGTCACAAAGGGTTGCCTGTCGTCTGAGACACCTCCAACACAATACCTTGTCTGCATGACATTCAGGACATTCAACTATTTAGCGTGCTGAAAGAGACAAAAGTGTTGAATCTGGTTTATTTTGAGTTGCTAGTTCAAAAAAAAAAAAAAGCCAGAACCATTTTGTATCTTTTAAATGCAACCTCCTGCCCAATGGCAGTAAAACCTAAATAAAGTCTGCCTGCTGCTGTATGCATAATAACAATCCTCCATAGCAAAGGTGTGATTTGTACAATCTACACGCTAAATGAATTATGCTCGCATGAAAGGTAATTTACTTTTTATTGAGGCATTTATCTCACTCCCTTTCAAAGTAAAAATGTCAGAGAGACCATTTCAGTACAGACAAAATCCCCGATTACGCTGCTTTACATCTATAATGGGATTGGAAGAAAGGAGTGGTGCTTAACTTAGTCAGCACTTAATTGGTTCTACTCTTACCTACTTGGTCACTGTAGGTAATCACATGTCTTTTACAGCCCAAGATTACATGTGATGAATAGCAGGGTTCACTCTTGGGTCCAATTAACTTTTCCCTCTTGGCCAAATCACCCAATCCCACAATATTTCTTTTCATTGCTACGTGGATGACAAATATAGTCCTTCCCTTTTGAAGAGGAGGAAGGAGATCCAACAGTCTATAGCTGCCCTTCTTTGAGACACACTTACACAAACGTCGTTCTAGTTCTTGATACGCATCTAACCTATACATCTTGAAACTTTGGGCTTTAATTTGATTAAAATCTTATCTTTGAACCCCAAAAAGTTGCCCAGTCGTGCTACCATCAGCTAAGATCTATCCAAAATAAAATCAATAATCCTACACATTGATCATAAACCACTCTCTTGCCTCCTAAGATGTTAACAACTCGGCACATAGGCTAGATGTTGTTTAAGCAGATGACATCAGAAGGACTCCTTGACTTCAGGGTGCGATAACCTACCTACGGAGATACTGTATGTCTTTCAGAATCAGTGTATTTGTTAGATCATCTCTCAAAACCCATCTTTACTGACTTGCTTTAATATAATGTTGTTGTTGACATATGGAGTTCTGAATTTCTGTGGCTTTGTCTTGAGTATCCTGGTTTTTTTTGTTTGTTTTTTGTTTCGTTTGTCCAAGTATCATGAGACATTTTCCATCCATCCATCCATCCATGTGAAGCGAAATGCCTTTGACTGGGTTTCTTTCGACAAATGGCTTATCAGTCAGCCTGTTACTTACTTGCTGCGGCTTAACTCGGCCACAAATGACAAAGCCGGTTGGACTGTGAGAGCGTAAACAAACAAAGGATTTAAAATGGCCACTGAGAAACACATTATTATTATTATTATAACACATGTTTGAAAGAAAGAAATGCACACATTAAGCCCAGGTACTGAACTTAAACCATGTAAATGTAAAGGCCTGTGGAGATAATTGGTTTGTTGTGTACCGCAGGGCCTCCATGACCTTAATATTCATTTAGACTATGTCGGATGAAACGTGTAGAATTCTTTGGCTCCTCTGAAAGTGCTGCCAGGCTGCTGTGGACTGGGTCTGCTCTGCTGCCAAATATTCTGTCCCTGTTGGCTGAGCCTGAATTGTGAAAAAAGTGTGTTCTGTGTTGACACCTCCACACATACTTGCCTTCGCATTACATGGTAGTTTATTAGTTGGGAGAGAGAGTTTTTTTTTTCCAGCATGTATGTGTGTTAGAGAGAGAGTGACACCTCGCATTGTTGGAAGTCTTTGGAAG
The DNA here is from genome assembly GCF_963457635.1 of Microchirus variegatus. Lineage (NCBI taxonomy): Eukaryota > Metazoa > Chordata > Actinopteri > Pleuronectiformes > Soleidae > Microchirus > Microchirus variegatus. The sequence continues at coordinate 8,077,550 of NC_139809.1, forward strand.
CCTTGTTGTGACGTTTGACTGCATGCAGGTGTGTCTCGATAGATTTGGATTTAGCATGCAGCTCGCCGTTACCATGTCCACCAACATTCGGAATATTCCTACCATCCATTAACAGATCAAAAATATCCAATTCTTTAAGCTGATAGTGCTGAAAATCTGTCTCCTCATCAGTTCATGAAAACCTACAGACCTGAATTGTGGTAGACCTGTTGTGAATGTGGATGGACATTTGATTTAAAGGTCACATAGAGTGGTCCTGTTGCACATAAATATTAGTTATGGAGGTCTACTTACATATATTAACTTGTTTTTATGGTCAAAACCTCCTAGTTGCTGTAAACTAGCCGATAGAAATCCTCTTTTCTGACAGTGTTTTTTTGCTGCGAGATTTCAGAGTGAACTTTCACCCCCAGAAGACAGAGTCTTGTGATTGGCCAGTACTATCCAGCACATCTGTTCTCAGAAGCGCAGCGCCCCCCTCTGGAACGGCGGATGCACTGCTCCTCATTATCAAAACATTGTTTTAACAGTGTTTAAAAATAGCTTCGTCACGACTCCCTCCGCAGTCCCTTTTATGACTTTAAACCGGAGTCAGACCCAGAGTCAGAAGACACTGTTGCTTGTGAAACACCTCCACAACGGACGTTATTCTTCTTCTGCGGTTCAATGTACGTAACCGGATGTGCCCAGACTACCGCCCGGAGCAGGACGATCGGTTGTTCAGGAGAACCGATGCCTACGTAACTATTACGGGATTTTCAGTGATCTCGTTGAGCCCCGAGATTACAATAAAACACAACTTTCTCAGCAATGGCTGAACTGTTTGTTTCGAACCGTCAGGCTTCATAAACAAGGTAATGACGCAGATACACACCAAAAAAACAGCGATAATAGGAACTTCCGGTCTAGTTCCGCTTTAATACAATTGCAGTTGGAATGAATGTTGACATGCATTTTAAAAGTCCGGTTTAATATGAACAAGCTGTTGCAAGACGTTGACCAGGTCACCTGAAAACGTAATGATGTGAAAGTCTAAAGCCGCTGTCCCGCTCCAAAACAGCTGATTCTGATCAGACCAGGAATATATGAATACATAAATTTAAGTGAATAAATGAAGTGCTTGGCAATGCCAAACTCATTTTCTTTTTTGAAAATATTTTTCTAGATACAGTTCGTCCGTTAACACTTGCTCAAGCTGTTGTCACCCCTATTTATAAGCACCCCATTGAGAGCCATCAGGGATTTTAATATAAGGTAATGTTTGTCTCAGGCGACACTGATGAAAGTAAATGCATGAATTCTCATCTAGTTTTCGCTGGTTCTGCTCGGCATCTGTAGAAATTAAACTGATTATGTTGGCAAAAAGCTTATTTTGAGTGTAAGCTTTGCGTGCATTTGCTCCTCTTGAACTCGGAATTAGTTTTGTGTGTTATATTTCTCTGGAGATTAAGATGCATTCAATTCACAGGGAGTCACTATCGTGCACTTCAAAGACTGGGAGATTAAAAAGAAGCAAACATTGAATTTCAGGTCGCGTGAACACTGGGAAACAAAGATTATCTCATGCACGTCACATAAAATCCCTAAAACAGAGTGACATGATCTACATCCACATGGAAATGCACATAGAAAAAAAAAAAGCCACAGCTTTTCCAAAGCCCTGTGCAGTATGTGATAAGTGGAGCCTGTGGTATAAATGACATGTAGGTGAGAAGTCAAATAAATCTGCGTTTAAAACTCATACACCCAAGTCACTTCCAACAGAGGTCACCCATACATCACACAGTCCCCTTAACTGATGTGCATCTCAGTGTTTTTTCATGCACTATAGAAGAGCACAAGTCAATCTAAGTCATTCATTCATCTTATATTATTGGTCCATATAGGGTCACATTTGGCCATAATTCAGGCCCGGTGTGAGGCTTTGAAGATGTTATCACCACTTGTCATTGCTCCATGTGCCTAACCCTGTGCAAGCACATCATTTCATTCTTAGCTAGGCCGGGGGGGAATGGTGCATACTGTACGTGTTGGCCTGTGTAATCAGCCATATTTGACCCTGCCCATAATTCAATCACATGTAAGGAGGGAAATACAGTGACCCGTCCACAGTCGGAGGCTCGCGCTTCTTCAAGCCAGGCTCTTGTTGTTCTTCACATATTCAGAGGCAGTTGCTGATGTGAAACATGTACTTTTTATACTTGCAGTTGTTTTTTTTTTGTTTTTTTTAAGAACCCTTTAAGTCCCGCAAGGGGAAATTCAATTCTGCAGTGAGTTAGTGAACACACACAGCACACAGTGAGGTGGAGAACATGCTAACCCAGCGCAGTGAGCTGCCATGCCAGTGAGCGGCGCTCGGGGAGCAGTGAGGGGGTTAAATGCCTTGCTCAACAGCACTTCAGCTGCGGACTGGTCGGGGATTGCCCCAGTTTATAATATTCTGTAAAAATTATGAGTATTTTGTGAGGGAGTTTTATTATTTATCATCAGCCCCTTGCTGATCAAAAACAGCTTCATTCAACTTTAATGTCACGTTGATATAAATTAAGTTTGGGGTAGAAGTGAAGGCTTTGCCAGTTCTGTGTGGTATAAGTAACAGTGAAGTAGTTACTGAATTAAGTCGCTGTGAACCCTTGCATAAAGATAAAGATGAACATTGACACATTTACATCCATTTCCTTTTCACATTCCACCAGACAGTTTACTGAAGAAGCATTTTTTCTTAAAAAAAAAAAAAAAGATAGCTTCAAGAGATTAACGATGCAGCCGGAGTTCGATGTACGGCCTTGGCAGCTTGTGCAGGTGTTTCTGACCACACTGCGCTCCGTGTATCATGGCAAATAAAATATAAAGAGGCATCCAACACAGCTGAAAGAGCTACTCGATAGCTTCTGTTTAAGCAGGCAGAACCACTGGGATTGGGGTTTGTGCCAAACGGGCACACGTTGAAACCTAAATAACCTCAGTCAATATGTGAACGATGTTTATAGACATGAAACCTTACAGGAACCAAGGTCAGATTTACGCACACATGCACACACACAAACATGCAAGCATACACCCACACAGTATAGGAATGGTTGTTATTTATTTTTTTTATTTTTTTACACACTATAAATACTATACATCAGCACCAGATCTATAACTTAATGATCCAGCATTTACAGATTTTCTTGAGGACCTGCCCTGCAATCATACAAAAACTGAAAGAATGGGGCAGCTTGATTATGGCACGTCGTTGTAACAATCTTAAATCAGCATGGAGACATTGCTGCATTTAAACATGCTTTTCATTTATCTGGCAAAAAAAAAAGCTGTTAAGCTGTTCTTAAAAGAATAGATTTTCTTGTCACTAAAAAAACAGACCAACAGCAAGCACTGAACCCACTGAAAGATAAGCATTCCCATTGCTTTAGTTCTGTTCTGTTCTGCCTTGTCTGACTTCTCACCGAGTGGCTGTTTAAATGCTGCGGTGAGCAGAAGTTGCCCTTTCATACCCAACTATCTCTCCTTTGTGCAGTCAATCGTCAGCCGAAGCATATTCGAAGTGTTGCCACTATAGGGTAAGCAAAACACTTGCTGCAGAGTGCTTTCATACAGTTGCCGTTTTCTCCGCTTTCTTTTTTTTTTACCATCGCCATCATACAGGAAATCCAAAATGTTCCCACACAGGAGAACGAAACGATGCTGCTGGTGCATTCCTCTTTGGGGACATGTTTTTTTCTCTGTAAAACAATTAGAGCAACACTTAATCAACTGAAGATGGAGTTAATCTTTAACAGTGATGGGCATGTGGAATGGTACAGTATGTCATTTTTGCATTACCAGAACAACAAGTCTTTCCATTTTTTCGTTCCTTTCCCTTGAGCTAAACCCACGACAGCTGATTGGGCGACAGAAAAGCATCACTCCTTTGCGACTGGTGTTTCTTCAATGTCCGCAGTCTATTTTCATCCAAAACTTAACGTCTTGTCGAGACAAATTTGCCTACCGGGTAAAGGTACACTGTTCTCTGTCTGAACAAGGGTTTTACTGCTCCAAACCGTACTGTACTGAAACAAACTCTACCATGATGAAAACACGGCTCTAGTGTCTTATTCTTGCTTTGGTGGATTTTTTTTTTTTCCATATGTCCAAAGATTTATTCAAAGCAGCCCTCAAAATCACAGAAAGTTATATATTATTTACTCCCATATCAAGACGCATTAAATGCATTTTCCCCTCACAGCAGGCACCAATGTCCTGGATAGCTTCTCGTGTTTTCTTAAATACGTGAACTCGGATTCACCCCGAACGTGTGACAAGTGAAAGCTTTGTCTTTAATACGGCATCACCACCCCTACCAGGGCAAAAAGAAAATAAAAAATGGTTAAAGGCACATAATCAGTCTTACTTGTAATCTTATGAGTCAAACAGAATTATGTTTCACATTCCACTGTAACAAAATGCACTGACAGTAACCGCAGAGCCTGCAGGTTTATTGTCCCCATTCCTGTGTTACTGAGCCAAATGCATGCTATTATGGCCATTTCATGTGTCAGTGGCATCGCGATGCAGAAACTGGGAGAGACGTATTGAGTGCAAAGGAAATGGGTGATGAAATGACTTCAGGAGAACCGGGATGTCAGCAAAACTGCAAAAAAGACGTACGGGACATCTAAGTTTATTTAAGTTACAACGCCCTTGTCTTGTCATGCAGATTGTTAAAAAAAACAGGCTGGGGCTCAGACTGGAGGAAAAAACCAAAACGCCTGCATGTTAAATTATTCAGTAAATAATTCAAATAATTCATAAATGCTGGTCCTTTCGATCTCGCGCTTAATCTCTTGCTAGTTAGGTTAATGGAGCTTATTTTCCCGTGCCTTCACACTCAGGAGTCACTTTGTTCTTAGATCTTATTTTAAAAAAAAGGAAGGGAGGATTATCAACAACAAAGAGGTTTTTCCCCCATTGTTTTTAACAGACAAATGGATGCAGTTCTCCAGTGATACGGATTGAAAGAGTATTGTTCAGCTCATGATTAACCCTTCCATCACAGAGCATTTAGGCTGCTTTTTTTCCCCCCATTACTATACAGAGGTTAAGAATGTGCAATATGGAGTGTCTTATGTCCTTTTATCAGCACAACTTATAGGCGATCTGATGAAAAAAAAAAAAATATATATACATATTTCACCAACTATATAGACACACCCTAGCAAAAAAGTACTACAAATTTAGGAAAACGTCACAGTTCAAAGTTCGCTTGTCTCGTTTTCATAAACAACAACAACAACAACAACAACAACAACAAAAAATCTATTTTGTGACTTTTGCACAATTATCGCTATTCCTGGACACCCAGGATGTCCATATAAGGAGTTGTGTATTATTCCTGTGGCAAATTACTAAGGGTGCACTTGCGGCACAGATCTGAGCACTAAGAGTTAAACCCAGAGATGCAACTAAATATTGGTGAAAGTTGACATTGATTTATCAATAACTGATTATGTTAAAATATATTTGTGTGGCTTTAATTCATATTTGGCGGTTGTGTTTAAGTCTTTTGAATATGAATAAGGCAAAGATATTGTTAAGCGGCCAGGACAACATAATAAACAAATATACATCATTTATTTGTTCTTTGAGTAGAATGCTGTAAATATTTACTTGACTTATCTGAAGTCAAACTTTTTTTTGTATTTCCTGGCAGTACGGTAAAGTCGTTCTCCATCTATCTGTTCCTCGCGTTAGAAGAGAAATGGGGGGGAAAGAGCGTTCATCTTTGCCGCTTCCTCTGCATGGAACACTCTCCAGACGGAACTGAAAATGTCTGATCTGATTCCGCTCGGAGCCTTTCGCTGCGTCCTATTAGACAGCCAGCGAGAAACCTTTAAACAGCGCCTGTGTTTTTTAAATTATTACTGTGACCTCAACTCCGTGCACTCTAAATGTCATGTTAACTTTGCACATTGTTAAACTCCAGTGTTTTGTGGAAAATTATTGTCTGTAACTCGTCTGTGCTATTTCCATAACATGGCCAGGTCATGCTTGTAAAAGAGATCTCAATCTCAGTGGGTTTTTGTCTGGTTAAATACAAACAAAACAGAGTTTGAAAGAGGGAGTGGAAATAGAATTGTAGCAGCGTATAAATGACGATGTTTGTAGATATAAGTGACCGGATTGCACCGTTATATACAGAAATCATAAAAGTGTGATGTAGACTTATTATTATAATCGTTGTTTATTTTGTAGTTGTACAGAAATATGAATTGAATGTACTACTGTATATGCACTTATCCACTTAAAGGTCACATAGAGTGGGCCTGTTGCACATAAATGTTAGTTATGGAGGTCTACTTACATATAATAACTTGTTTTTATGGTCAAAAACCTCCTAGTTTCTGTAAACGAGCCGATAGAAATCCTCTTTTCTGACGGTGTTTTTCTGCTGCGAGATTTCAGAGTGAACTTTTACCCCCAGAAGACAGAGTCTTGTGATTGGCCAGTACTATCCAGCACATCCGTTCTCAGAAGCGCAGCGCCCCCCTCTGGAACGGTGGATGCACTGCTCCTCATTATCAAAACATTGTTTAAACAGTGTTTAAAAATCGCTTCGTCACGACTCCTCGCCGCAGTCCCTTTTATGACTTTAAACCGGAGTCAGACCCAGAGTCAGAAGACACTGTTGCTCGTGAGAACCGATGCTTACGTAACTATTACGGGATTTTCAGTGATCTTGTTGAGCCCCGAGATTACAATAAAACACAACGTTCTCAGCAGTGGCTGAACTGTTTGTTTCGAAACCTTCAGGGCTTCATAAACAAGGTAATGACGCAGATACACACCAAAAAAACAGCGTTAATAGGAACTTCCGGTCTAGTTCCGCTTTAAAGTTAATCGGTCCATGTTCCTTAGATTTGCCTGAATCCACTGCCTACTTCCAAATTTCCATCCGTCTAAAAATATGAGCGTGGCTTTACGGCAGAAGCGTGGACATATTTTTCCCATCACGCTGTCAACTGACTGTCCAAGTTTCTATCTGAGAGGATATTGCAACGCGTGTGTCGGCGGAATTATAAGCGCATAAATTGCGGCGGCTCTCCTGTCATTCACAGATTGGAAGACAATGGACAGATGATGAATGATGAAGACGAATGGCATTCCACGCGGCCGAATGTCGCCCTGAACAAATGAATTTCAAGGGCGCTCCTCATCATCTCAATGAGCTTTGCCCCCACTATGTTTCAGCATAAATCACGTTAACCTTCTCATTTCCAAGTTCATTCATTTTTAAGGTGCTCTTCCTTCTGTCTCAGTAGCTACGGGCCTCGTGGATGCATCAAAGGGATCTGATTACTGGAATTCCATTAAACCTCATATTGCAGAATACTGTGTCACTTTCCTGGGAATGCCAACTCTACTATCCGTCATAACTCCCAGCTGTCATTGCAGCCAGCGCTCCCTGCAGTATGCAAATGATCACGGCAGGTCCAAGGATATAGACACGAGGATGTGTTTTAATACACAAAACAAAAGAAAATGATACACCAGCATCTATAACATGACAGGAACACCCATGTTTGGACATTTTGTATTTCACAGCACAGGTTGCAAGTTAATCAATGTCTGATGTGCACAGCTATTAATTTTTTAATGAAAAGGTTTTAACCCTTTAACACCTAACCTGCAAATTATTTTAGCTTATTTTAACCATAAAAAGGGCCAGATTTTCTTGTAACTAAGTGTTTTTGCCCATTTTTCCAGAATAACTTCCAATATCTGGCAGTTATATACAATTTACTGCATGCAAAAAATAAAAATTAAGTTTATTTGGAAAAACACTGCAGTTGTACATGAACAACAGGAATGTGTTTCTTTGTCTCTCGATGTGCAAAAAAAAAATGGAAACTAGATTACGATGAAGCAGATTCTCCGGCTTACTTAAGCAGCGCGAGTGAAATGACCATAATAACCACATGTCGGCTTTGACGTGCAACTTCTCAGCTTTCAGAAACCTTTGGATTTTGTCCGATAGCACAGACTTAAAGGCGCCATATGTAAGAATGTGGCCAAAAACGGTTACTACACTTAAATTCAAAATACCGAGGTCTTTTAGGTTTCTTTTTCTCCGCCATTGTTTCTCAGACGTAACTGTCAACCTGTGGTTGCTCGGCAGCAGCTGAGACTTTACTGACTGCAATGATTGGTAGGCGCCACATGCCAAAACATGATTTCAAAACATAAACATGATTTGCAGTCTGCAAAAGATTTTTTTATTTAATGCAAATATTTTGGCTGTACTGTTGTTGTTGGTAAGTTCAGTTTGTTATATGAGGATTTTATGGACAGTTGCTTTAGATTTATTACATAATGTATCTTTAACTAACGGTTATGCAAAGTGCACTTGTGTGATACGCTTGGTGTTAAAAATAACATTATCGATAAGCTAACGGTATGTTTGGTTACTGCGTTCTTTCAATATCTGTTTCTTTGTTTATAGAATGGTAAATGAATAACTATGGTACAGTAAAACATGATCCACGCATCAAATTACTTAGGAGTGCAGGAAGAAGAGGAGAGCGGCTTAAAACTGGAGGGTCACTCTCAGTCAGACGCTTTCTTTTTCACAGCAGCTCGACTCAATTATTTATTGTGTCTGTGTCTGTTGCTGCTTTCACGAAGAACTCTGACCATGTAATTACAACATTGGAGGTCATCTCTCGCGCTAAGAGCTCGAGGAGTTTAGGCTCTTAGTTGTAAGTCGTAAATTGTTTCGTAAAAGACAACGGGTTGATTTGAAGTGCGCTTGTCTTCGTGATGGTAGACGACCCCATTTGCGGCGTTATTGATGTACGGGATCCAGCAGTAATGATGACGGTACTCAAAACAGTGGTTTGGAGATCAACACACAGAGGAGTGTGATGTCACTCTGTACTCAAGACATTGATGTATTCTCATTGATAATAGTGTTTCCTTTGGATCTAGTTTTACAGACATACGAGGGATAAACACCTGAAGTTGCCGTGACACATTACTTCTGCTGTCATTCCAGTCATTCCTATGGCACTTTTAATATAGGCGTTATGTCACATTCGTTTGATCTCTACCATAATGCATCAAATCGTGAAGCAGTGCATTCCCATCCACAGATGAACATCACGACTGCCATTTTTGTCTAATAATAAGAATGTGAATGCAATAACCTGCCCAATAATATGAATTCAATTCCAAGAATGAACTGATGTGATTTTTCTTTCACAAAACACTCAGAATAGAAGCTTTCACTGCAGCTGATGAAGACACTGTTGACCTTTCTTTCTTCTTAATTCAAAGCCTATTTAATTTATTCACAAAGGTCCAGAGCTTTTGATGCATTTACCAATCACAAAGACAAATTCTGAGGGACTTTGGGGGACAATAAGGCAAATGTAGGACGAGTTTATTTAAAGTTTATTTTTTATTAACAAAAAAATAGCCATTGACTGAAACAATGTAACTCTTTATTATGGTCTCCTGTTTGTCCTTCAGCAAAAATAATTCCCGTTTGAAGTGCTTGTTTTTTACCTCGGTAGCTCACATTCTTAATGGCTCTCTCCTCGAGGTCAAGTAGGTCAAGGTTGAGGTGGAACTCAACCAGGCGACCGGACCTCCTGTTCTCCCAATGGATTTCATTATGGGGTCTTTGTCGTTTGGTTTTCTGTTTTGTGTGGGGAACGAATGAAAGAGGAGGAAGAACTGTGCTCACAGTCTCTGGATGTTCTCAGGGGAGGCTGTGCACATGTGGAGGTGTCATTTCCAAATGGAATAATGGTCATAAACCTCGTATTTTTCAATACTTTTGTAGTTTTTATTATTGGTGATGTATTGATAGCACTATTTCATTTCTTGATCGTGACATCTGACATTGGCATATACCTTCTCACAAAGTTCTTGGTTCTTCTGTCATAATATAATCTTATAAACTAAAAGTTATTTTGCATTACTTTATAAATGTGGCTGAAGGAAAACCATGTTTAAGGCTGACTGACGTGTCGCTGGACAAAGAAAATGAATGCAAATAAAGCGAGACAAATCACTGACTGTTGTTTTATAATGGGAGGGAATGAGGTTTTTAATTATTTCTTAATTAACGTCGATTGATGTTGAAATGTTAATTCACAATTTTTCCGTGCGGCAGCGATCTTCCAATCATAGGAGAATTGCCTTTGGGTAGCGACTGTCCCTGATGTGTGTATAAGTGTGTTTCAAAAAAAAAAATAAAAAAAAAAATAATTCTATTTACTTCCATTGACATCCACAGTTTCCTCAATTTATCTTCGCTGCCATAAAAGTGCTTCATAACCACCAGAACTCAGCAGCTGTCTTGGGATATTCAGCGTGATTTTTCACAAGGTCCCTCGCTGTTGCAGTATCCCTTTTTGATTGTTTACCCTGCTACAGTACATTTTGTACATTAAACAATTGAATTTGATAAACAAAATAACACCTGTATGCCTGTATTTGACTGTTTCTCGTCTTCATTTAAAGGTCCCATATTATCCAAAATCAACCTTTTAAACATTTAAATCCTTATATTTGGGACTTTTCCTATCAGTCGGAAAAAGTGTGAAAAAAGATGACTCGCTCATGTTTTTGTGGTTCTCCTCAGTCTAAGTACAGGACGTAAAACGCACAATGTTGACTTCCGCGCTCCTTGGGACGTCACGAGACGCTAAATTTCTGGAATTGTTGTCTCGCGTAGCTCCGCTTTGTCCGTAAAAAAACAATAGTATCTAAAAACCGGAAGTCTGAGAAGTCCGCGAAAAGTTCTATTCTTGGCTCCGCAGTGCAGCACAGAGTTCTACACAAACTTCCAGCCTCAGAGGATTTATCTGTCCAGAGATGTTATGTACGACGGTAATGTGCCTTTTTTTTAAGGTGGACTTTTAAGGTGGACCTAAAGAGATACTACTAAACAGAGCGTTCTGAACAGGGCTGTTTTGGCAGGGTGATTGAACTGCTGTGGTGCTTCATCCTTATGGTATTTTGACCAAAGCATGTCAGACATGTTCATTATCACACCAGGGAACTAGTTTAACTTTGAGAAATAGGATATAATATGAGTCCTTTAAAGATGCCTCACCGAGAGTGCATGTGTGAGCGTATGTGTGTGCACATGAGATTGATGACTGACGTTTTGATGGCGTTATAGGAAAAACTGAACCCCCAACCCCCTCCTCCACTTAATCTACTAAAATGCTAATGCGTGAGCGATCAATACCACAGTATATTTAGTTCAGCTCTTTTTTGCTGATACTGCAAGACGCTTTAAAACATCAAAGATCATAAAGACGTTTCCTTTCTTTCTTTGTCCTGAACTGAGTTCTCAAAAGCTGCAGTGGGGAGATAATGGAACGGGTCTTGGTTTAGTCAAATACGGTCTGATACATCCATGAACCAAGATGCCAACTGGTAGACAGAGGACGTTGAAGCTTGTTCCAGAATGTTTTTATTATTATTATTATTATTGTTGGTGGAGTAAACAGTCTTGACACCATTCAAAACACCATTAAAAAAAACAACTCTTTTTCTTCCTCATCCAAAATGGTGCCGTGTGTTTGCACGAGTCGAGGGATGAAATGCATTCAGGCAAGTGACTGCAAGGTTGGATAAATCTTAAATGATTGATGTGACATTGAGAGCTACGATGTGAATAATTAACTAAAATGGATTGGGAGTTAAAATGAAAACGGCAAACGCACAAATTATGTGTTAGGCTAATATTCAGCCTTAGCTTTAAATAAATAGCACACAATAGCAATAAAACCGGTCCAATCAAGTTCATTTGGACAACGTTTTTTTGGTTTTGTAGAAACATTTAAATTTTAAAGGAATAGCGGCAGATATTAATTTGTCTTAACTCATTCATGTCGTAAAATTTGTATAAGAATAGTCATTATTTTTAGTCACATGTCAGTAGATATCACGTAACATAAGATACAGTTCCATCTTTATTAGGAGTACATTATGAAAAAGTAAATGACTTTTTCATAACACTCATTAATATCTCAGTCTTCACTATGTCATTCCGAAAAAAAAAGAACAAGTGTCGGCCTGAAATTAAGCCTGACAGGGAATTAATTAGAGCACTTTATCCACCTTCTTTGATTTTTTTTTTTTTTTTTTTTAATTTACCTCAAATTTCAGCAAAGCCACCCACTCTGAAGCTGATGGGTCTTGATGCAGTGTGTGGCCAAGGACCCATGCTGAAATGAAGTGACTTGAGCACGGCGATTGGAAAGTTGTCAGGCTCAACCGAAACAGGTTTTGAAAAAAATAAAATAAATGTTCCTTGGAGACTGCCCCCAGTGGCTTCATTAAAACGTATCGTTTCCATGCATCAAGTGTGGAACGGCACGTTTAAGGTGAGGTCAAGAACACGGAGTGTGTTTTTTTTTCCCCCCAAAGAGTTTAGCTACACGTCAGTTAGTCATGGACACATTTCCAGAAAAATAGCTGACGGTGTGCAACAATGGCACAGTATGATTGTGTGATGCAGACAAATCATACATGGACATGCATTTATGTGCATTTATTGAGCATAATGAAGTCTCAGTACAACAGATTTTCCATTTTCCCATCAAATATCCACAAGGTTTTTTACGATCCAAAACCAAACAGCCATGTTGATCCAAGAATGACCTATGTCCAGGCACGTCATTTGTGGTTTTTCTATCTTGAGGCGTCAGACAGCTATTTAACGTTTGACCAACAAAATTCTCACCTGCTAATCTGTAAAGTGAATCCGTTTCTCTTTGGAGAGAAAATGTTCTCTCTTACCTGGCAAATCCACAACTCTAATTGCAACCGTTAATGTCCAACCACACTTAGATATTAAAGGTAATGGTAGATTATTAAGAAAGATCATCAAATAACGCTCTGTTTAAGCAATCGACGTTCATTCTTATGACTACTTCCGAATCAATGTTTGTAGTTTAATGGTGCGAAATAGGAAATGGGTATGGCGTGAATATAAGGACATCACTGTAATTATCTCCATGACGCGTGAACCCCCACTATGTCATGTATCGAATGACGTGACCAACACTCCATCTATTCAGCGTCTGTTCTTATCCGTGAAAATTAACCTTTAGAAACATTTTCTGAGTCTCAGTCCCTGAATAAGACGTCTCTATATTATTTACTGTAAAATGTGATGGTGTGGATGTGTAATTGTGTAACGCTTGTACGAGCAGATAAAATCAGCTTTTAAATGAGTTTTCATACTCGTACGTCTTGTATCAGTTGCATTTTTTTTTTTTTTTTACAAATGGAAAGAAAGAGCAGTCGCTCAGCGTGGTTTATGTAGCTTCACCTTCCTGTGACCCTGAAATGGGCGAGTGGAGGGATGGATTGATAGACGCAATACTGGTTGATTGCATCACTTTCTCACCTTAGACCATAGTAAACCGAGTGAAAAAGAAAGAGTCATGGGAATAATCAGCTGGCAGACCAACACATTTATTTAGTTGTTTATACAGAGGAAAAATAACACACTGACATACAATTTGTATGTCCTAAAATGTAACTGTGAAATTAATTAATTTGATAAAGTTCACTTTGGCTCTTCAATAAACACAATTTTCCATTGTGTTGTACATTGGAACCGATTGTCTGACAAGCGTTAAATACTTACGGTTATTTTAATGATTACAATTATTATTTATTAATTATTGAAAGTACCTTGTCCGATGTTGCCGGGAAAAACCTGGAAAAAAACCTGGGGGAACGAGTTCCAAACGGACAGCGACTCCAAGCCTGTTCCTCATTCCTGTCTAATGAGCTGTCAATCGAAATCTCAGTAGCCAATCAGCAGCTTAGCTCAGGGAGCACAATGAACAAACAGGTTTAAAGCGCAAACTCCAATCAACAAAAAGTGTATTTTCAAACAAATAAAATACAATAATTTTGAATGTTTTTTAATCCATCCCTCCATTATCTACCACTTTATCCTCCACTGGAGGCTCGCGGGGGGAGCTGTGCCTGTCTCTGCTGACATTGGGCGATAGGTGGGGTACACCCTGGACAGTTCGCCAGTCCATCGCAGGGCCACATATAGAGACAAACAACCATTCACTCACACTCTCACACCTACGGTCAATTTAGAGTGAATTCACCTAATCCCCATATCGCATGTTTTTTGGACTGTGGAAGGAAGCCGGAGAACCCGGAGAAAACCCGCGCTCCTTGCAGAAAGGCCCTTGTTCCGAAGTTGTTCCAAACGGGGCTCAAACCCAGGAACCCGGGTCTTCTTGCTGCAAAGGCAAGAGTGCTAACAACTACACCAACTGTGGACCAACCATTTTTTTTTTTTTAATTATTTTTTGGTTAATTCTTGTTTGCTCAATTCATAAAGTGTAGCTTGATTCGTGAAAAGTGTTGACAACATTGACACAAATCTAATTCCTTATATATCTCTACCCGCTGCTGTTATTTTTTATTATTATTTTTTGTTGTACGCCGACCTTGAGTGTCTTGAAAGGCGCCTTCAAATATAATGCGTTATTATTATTATTATATATCCAATCCAATTCAATTCAACTTTATTTATAAAGCACTTTAAAAACAACAACAGTTGAACAAAGTGCTGTACATCAGAAATAAATAAATATAACCTAAAATAGACCTAATAAAAAACAATAAAACAATAAAATACTGTAGAAAATATAAAAAAACTACAAAAAAAACAGGTCATACAATAAAACTATAAAAACGATAAAAACAACATCTCATACTGGGTCGAAACCTAAAGAGTAAAAATGAGGTTTAAGATGCGTTTTAAAAGTACATGCATGCATCATTACTAATACTCAGTTAAACAGTAAGACTATGGAAAATTAGTACATTTGTGATGATTTGATAACATTACAATTTTTTAGTCCAGTTTACAAATTGCTGCACTTCACTGGAGCTCAGCATCACTGCGACCTGTGAGCAATGGCAGTGTCTACACTAACGATTTCAATCAGGAGCTCATTATGTCTAACACACAGAGGCCTCTCAATCAGATCAATTGATTCATTAAGTGCCAAGGGCGTTTGAGGACCCAGGTGACGATACCATCCCCGGGGACACGACGACGGCCCAGAAGCAATAGTTGTTAAATAAATGGTTCTGTGTGGGTCAGCATAACTGTCCCATGTAGTTACTCCTGCATCTAATTAGAAAGAAAATAGTCCTAACAACAACATTTTATAATTTACTGCAAGGGTAGATGATCTTTTCTTTGATGTGCTGTTTTTTTTTCTTAGTAGTGCTGACTTCAGGAAAAGCAGAAAGGGAAAAAAAAGGATTTGTTTAAGCCAACATAATAGAAAAGCATGTAATACAGGCTAATCCTCAAATCATGTTACCGTGGGGAAGAGAACACTGAGGGAGCAGTGACTTAACCTACAGTAGCAGGTTGGTAAACAAGGACCACCGTTCACTTACTTACAGCACAGCATTTAGGTAGAAAATACTTGCACCTGCTTTGTCAAGCAAAATTATCGACCAGAATCAGTGACTTATTTGTTTTCATGTTTCATGTGAGGCCTCAAATGATGTTCTATAAGCAATGTAGGTGATCATATAGATTCATGACAACGACTACAAGTCAAGCTTTGAATCCAATTCAGTCATTTTGTTTTTAAAATCCCAAATTACAAACAAATTAAATGCTTCAATTGCTTTAATTTTATTTTTTATTTTTTTTATTTGCTCTTGAGTTGCAAGTTCCACACAGCTCATTTCCAGGCAATTTAATGTTGTCTCCTGTGTTTTCTCTCTGTGTTAGTAATTTTGCTGCTCGCTGTTTTGACAAAGTGTCCCCATGACGATAAGAATCTTCAAACTCAGCAATTTAAATGTTAAATAAAAGTAGAGAAAGGATTCAGAGAGTGCAAACCTCTGCCAAGGTCACTCTAGGAGTCAATAATAATCCTACTCCCCAAGATAACAATTCTTTTGTTGTTGTTATTTTTTTTTTTATTGCTAAATTCGGATCAATGTCCAGTCCAAAACCTAATAATTTCTTCCTTGTGCCATAACCCACATCCCCTGAAAATTTCATCAACATCCAACCCTTACTTTTTGAGATGCTGCTCACAAACAGGTTGATTGACAGACATGACATCCGCAGTTGAACCAGCACAAACAGCAATCACATGGAACAGTATAAGGTGCAAGATAATGGAATTTATGTTTCTGTCTGTACATCATGTCATTTTAACAGAAAATATTCTAGCATGCAAGTAAAAGTAGAAAAAAATGAAAGTCACCATTGTGTGTGTGCGTGTGTTGCCCAGCTGTTTTATCCTCCCCTGGGGCTGCCTTGTGCCAAATCCGGAACACGGTCACCATGAAACGGAACCTCGCGCCATGTGTTCTCCTCCAAATCTCGATGACTCCTCCCTGGCAGCCTGTGGCCAATTACTGCGGTATTCATTCTCTGTAGGGCAGAAATCAGAGGTGACTGAAGTGGGGTCGCTGCAACAAATCCCACAATTGAACGAACAACTCTCCTTCAGCTTGTGCTGTCACTGTGCCCTTGTGCAGCCTCATTCTTTCTCTTAAAGTTGATAAATTGGCAAGACTTGAGTGCTGCCTACTGTATCCTATGATTGCACCTCCAAAATTATTCCCTTTATTATGTTTTTCTGTCTGTGTAAAACACATGATATCAACTGTGTTTAAAGCTGGACAAATCGATAGTCTTTAAAAAAAACAAACAGGATTGTAATACGATGCTACTACAGAGTATTAGGGCGACGCACGAAGACAAACACATTTTTTGCCATGACGAGATTAATGTCCACATTAAACTCGACATTATGTCTCGGCGTGTCCATCAGAGCGAGTGACAGAAGCTCTACAGAAGCTGCCCCTGAATCTGGACAGAAGTTTTGGACCTGTTGGAGTTGTTGACCTGCTGAAACTCTTTTCTTGACTGGAAGTGGTAAAATATCAGTTACATCAACTCTCTTTAAGGGCCTGGTATACTCATTTCGCGTCACATATCACTGATCCTGGTATACTCGTGCGTCAGGGTCCTGCAGTATTGCACTTCACCATCGGGTGGCAGTACAAGTCTGGATGCGGGGAATAGGACTTATTTCTAGCAAAGAAGAAGAGAACGACGCTACAGCGGCTCACAGCTGAAAGGCCCATCGGGCAGGGGAGTCGGAGTGTCAGCCGGTTTGAGGCTCGGATGACCATCCTTGGCGACTACTTTTTCTATGGTCGAAACGTTTTTTCTGCTTGGTGAGCGAGGGTTATACTCCACCTACTGGCAGGGTGGAAATTAATTTTACGCACTCGCTGTCACCCAACAAGTTTTTTGCATGGTTCCAAAATCTGGGCTGCACGCGCAGTTTACGTGTTGCGCGTAGATGTCCCGCCATGTGCGTGTTTGGGCCACGTGCACGGAAGTATACCGGGGCTTTCAGTGATGTTATCTACCGCTTTAATCTCGATATGATTTAAATCTAGTCATGTGTGCGAGTCTTTCGGCTGCTCCCTCCACGGGGTCGCCACAGCGGTTCACCTGCACATTTTGTTTGCCCTTCCTGACGCAAACCGGCAAGTAGCATTAAGGGCATCGCCTAGGGAACCACACTGGGTATTAGCTGACCTTGCCCCGACCAGGATTTGTACCCCAGCGTGCCACACCTAGGATTGTGGACTATACCACTGAGCAATCCCAGCTGCAACATTTAAATCTAGTCATGTAAAAAAAATACTCTGTCATAGATGACTCATAGTAATGAACAAAAAGAGAATTTTTCACGATAAGAAATAAACAAAAGGCCGAAAACAATTTCCATTGGTCAAAAAAACCCAATAACACGTGTGAACATCTGGCTTTTGTCTGTGGTGGGAAATTAATTCAACTGCCGTCCAGTCCCCGGGTGGAATGACTCTGCGATAGATGCACATTTTAATCATCCCCGGCTCTGATCAGCAGTAATGCAAACACAACATCCATCGTGAATGTAGTAATTTCATCATCTGCTTTATTTTGTCAGTTTAGTCACGGAGTCTGCGACGGTCTTCGTCTTTTCTAACATTCTTACATTTACCTTTTGAAAAATACTTGAATAATAATTATATGCTCTCCAGTCATTTAGCCCCTGATCATTTCAATGATTTGTAATGGACAAGGTACAATTACTTGCCACTGAAATTAATTCTTCATCACAGTTTTCATGTTATGTCCAAACACAGCCTCCCATCTTTGCTTGCTTGGAAAGACCTCAAAGACATTTCCCATGTTTTGACACTTACCTCAGTCCACAGAGGGGGAGTCCAGTGAGTTACAGCGCAGATAAATTCCATTTAAAATGACTGTCATTCCATTTTGTACCCACTCAGAGCCCAGCTGACAGGTCAAAAGCATCTCCATTCCCCTGTAGTGAAAACCTTGCCATGACCTTCTCCATCCAACCGGCCTTTTAAGAGCACATTCATTCAATAACTCCATTGTGTATAGTTTGGTTTGACTTACCCCTCACGGCTCTTGCTTGAATTCCCTGATTGAACCCCATAAACTGTTCTTTTATTAGGTTTCCCGGTCACATCAATGCCGCCATACCACAACTGTAGAAATAGTTTGAAAATTGATGTCTTGCTCTAATTTTCACACATTTATGGTAACACCTTGTCAGCTAACCCGCGAGACTTAGCATATCTCTCTGGAACACCCTGGAGCTTTTCACACATACAACTCACATAACTGATGGAATAAATTCCCTCAACTGTTCCATTGAAGGCATCGGAGTAAACTGTGCCTGTGACACTGATTTTAATGTTAAACAAAAACCATTAAAACACAAATGTCTGCAATAACGCACATAAAATGATGTGGTGCAGATTCTCTCTGTTATTTAAATGCTGAATATGTAAAATTAACAAGAGCTAATTTAGCTAATTTAGTCATTTTTAGAGTTTTGCAGTCACTCATTTGTGCCTTCTCTTTAAGAATATGTTTTAATTTATTTCTATAATAACCCATATGCTGATTGAGACAAGGCGTTGAATATGCAAGCACCAGAAAATGTCGACATTTGAACACATTTCCTATTGCAAAGTACTTTTTACAGGCAAAAAAAAAGAATATAAAAAGACTGAGGCAGAGTCACAAGCCATCGACACTGATCCTAACATTTTTGCACTCCAGTTTGTCAAAGTCATTCCACTCGGGAGGAAGCGTTGTGACCTTATGCAAAGAGCATTGGCTCGGCACACGGGGTTCATTTTGTCCTTCCACTGTGGAGTTAGTGATCACTGTCACGACAGAACCAAGGTTTACACGGTTCTTTCAGAGCGGAATATTATATCCTAGTAACATACGTTCTCGTATGTAAAGATACCCGATACATACTTTCAACGTCCGTTTCACATGGGTCGACATTGATTGAATCGACATGCGAAACAAGGGCACTGTTACTGTTTGTCCATCGATGTTGAAGCAGATACGAGGGCCCACTTCAACTGTTAATCAATGCGATCGTACCATTGTGACCTCCAAGTTGTCATTCACACATATGCAGGATGTTTTTTTTCTGTTGAGTTAATGGCTTCCGTATAATTGTCTGTTTACTCAGCGTTTATTTCTCAGAGGCACGAGCTGCAGCTGAAGGAGTAGTGGTTTTTTACTGAAGTTTACCCTGAGACAGATTGATCCAGTGCTGTCTTAGGTGTAATTGTGGAATTTAAACACCTCAAACCTCACTCTGATCCATCTCATTCTGCACCGTCCCTTTACGAAACACTTTCACAAACACTCAATACATTAACTGTATTATTAACTATCAGCAGTGCACGTTTAAGCCTGAAATACAATATATGTTTATTGTTGAATTCTGAGAGGTGTACTAACAGCATATTGAGACTATTTTTCCAAGAGGGGGGGAAAAAAAAGAAGCTTCTTTCGAAAAAGAACAGACTCTGCTTTCGCTGCACATCCAAACGTATTGTCTCCAGATGGATTTGCTCATTCCTATGCCCCTGCAGATCGCTCTGTTCTTCCACCCCTGGAAATCAATTGGCACATCAAAGCCTCTAAGGGAGGCTTGATTGTGTATTCATTTATTCATTCAATGTCTACGGTTGTATCCTCCACACGAGGATCGTGGGGTCAAGCGAGCCAATCCCAGCTGACATAGGGCAAAAGGTGGGGTACACCCTGGACAGACCATCGCAGAGCCAACAGACGAGCAACCACTCACTCTCCAAAATGTTGAGGTCACAGTATTTGTTTACAATTTCATGACATTGTGTGTGTGGGAGTTGATGCAGAGGGAATTCAAACAGAATGCTCTAAAGGCCACATTGTACTAATAACGCATATACTGCGTAATGCGTTATTCGACTGCCTAACCACGGAGACCCCTCAAGCCTTCATACTTCTGCGTCGTGGTGACGGATACGCACTGCGATTTCCCGCCCGATTAGCAGGGGTCACCACGCAAGGTTGTTGTGCTTTTGGCTACAGTGAGCAATGGCGTCCGAGAGAGAAAGACTGTTGTTGTTGAAACAGTGGCCGTTTCTCACTTTTCTGTGTCCCGGAACTCAGTTTTAAGATAATTTGAGGCGAGATATTAGTCATTTAGAGTCTAAACATGTGCTGTGTGTGTTAAGATATGACGTATTTATAGTTTGGCAGCGACGTTGTCGGCGGTGTTCACCTCCGCCTCTGTGGACGCTCGGTGCGCACTGTGGCCGGCACAGAGCAGCGTTAGCTCGGCCTGTCCTGAGGACCAATCGCAGCCCTTGCTGTCTCCGTTGTCCCTTGATGGAGTGACGGACACTTAAAAAATATTTTGTGCAGCCGGAGACGACGCAGAGGCTCTCTGACAGGCTCTCCGACGACGCAGAGGGCTCTGCATAACCTACGTAGAGCACTTTACAAGGGAGTATAAATTGGGCTTAATGGCAGATATTCCCCTCACTCTGCCAAGCGTAACCGAGGTGTAACGCTCAGACAAAGTCTGAGGAAAACATTTGTTGCCTGAGCTTCTATATACTGTAAAGTGGAAATGTCACAATTGTGGGTAATCCATACTAAAGACACACCTAAGCAAAGCCCCTTCAGACTGATCCTCTGGCATAAATCCCGATTTGCGTGACCCAACAGCCTGCTTGTGTGCAGGATTACACAAGTAGTTAATCCGTCTAAGATTATTTGGGTCTTTGTTTGCATGTATGCGTATTAAAACGTGGCCTTATACTCTTTGGAACTGCTCAAGGCCAGTTAAGCCAACCTGACAACCTGTTGGTCACTTCTAACGGAATTAAATCAGACAGGATTTAAGTGACCTCAGAGTGACACCTGAGTGTGAGTGGAAAAAAAAGATGTGTGATGTGGCTGTCCCTTAGTTTTCACCTTCAATCACTTGTAAGAAACACCTTTTTTTTGTACAGCTTGAATCAATTTGAAAACCCCATGACATTCCTTTGCAAACTACTGTAAGAGCACTTGGATTGGTTTCCGCCTACACTTCATCATCCGTTCACACAAGAGTTGTAGTCGAGACTACTGAGACCAGAGTGTTTTTATTTTTATTTTAACCTTTATTTATCCAGGAAATGCTCTTCGAGATTAATAATCTCTGTTCCAAGGATGTCCTGCCCAAAGATTTGCATAAATACAAAAGTGTGCCGAGACCAACTCAAGACCATGACCAAGGCAGGGCGAGACCAAGACGATACCAAAACTGCGTATGTGTGCATATACAGTATATATAAATCACTCTCAAAATATTAACACTATACATATATTGTGTATTTCACTGCATGTCTGTGCGACATCAGTTTAAAAGCATTTAATAAGCACTCCTTATCAGGGAATAATTGTGAGTGTAAACAGTATTCTGCGATCAGACCACAGATCGGTTGTCAACGACTTTTTTTTAAATAGTGTCCTTGACTTTTCTTGGCCAGCACTGGGGTGTATTTTCTCTGAAATTGTGACAATGTTGGACAGCTGCTGATGATCAGATCTTGGATGACGGCATCACTGAGGGCTTGTTGCCTCGTGGAATTGAGACTGTGGAGCTGCACTTTCTGGGAAAAAGATGCAAGAGTTGGTTGTGTGGTGTGGCATCTGTCTGCTGTGTGACTCCAGGAGAGTCAGGGCACTGAAACACAGATTCATACATTTTAAAATGGATAAATGTAAAATGTATCCACATGACTTACAGTATCTGACTCAGATTAGTCGGAATTTGCTTGAATATGAGCATGTTCTCCCGTGTGTGTGGGTGGGTTACGTTGAATGTTTGTTCGTCTCTATGTCTCCCTGTGGTGGACTGATAACCTGTCCAGGGTGCGTCCGACACACAGGCCACACAGTGGTGCTCGTGGCTATAGCACTGTTGCCTCACGGCAAGAAATTTGCTGGTTCACCTTCTGGCCCAGGTTCCCCGGTTCTCCGGTTTCCTCCCACAGTCCTAAAACATGCAGAGGTTAATTGGACACTCAGGTGTGAGTGTGAATGAATGGTTGTTTGTCTCTGTCCTGCCATGGACTGGCGACCTGGAGGTGTACCCCACCTTTTGCCCTATTTTGCTGGGATCGACACCAGCAGCCCTGCGACCCTCATGTGGAGGATAAAGTGGCAGACAACGAATGAATGATGATATTAGATTATAATATACTCATAAACATAAAAAAAAACGTATAGCCCCTCATTCACACAGGATGTCGGAGCTGGATTAATCAGCCTTAGCGAGCAGCTTGTGCACTTTCCTTGTGTTTCCTCTCCACGTGTCCGTATAAGGTGGACATGGTCGCTGCCTTTTCCCGTCAGCTCAGCACCGCAGAAGCTGCATGTTGCCAAATTGTTTGTTATTAAGATAATAATAATAATAATGGTAATAAGAGTCTTGTTATCGCTGAACTCGCTGACATTTTCGCTCCCTTCAGGCAACACAGCCGGTTGTCGCACTACAACCTCCACGTCTGTGAACCCCGCCGCACGAGGGTATAGAAACCATCTATTCTGAGAACATTCACGTCCAATACCAAAATGAGACAGAGATCGTCAAGATCTCGAGAACTATATCACTAGGTCACCAAAAAAAGCACAGACATTGTCAATCTGCAGCAACAATATCTCAATGTTTACATTATTATTATTGCCCTTGCAATAATTTTTCCATAGCTTCATTTTTTCTGATCCTGACAGAACAGGATTAGTCCTGCAGTCTTCTTTATATAGTATTCGTCATACATAATACAAATTAAAGGTTCAGGGTTCATTACTTTTGAATACAGTGCCATAAATTCCAATGCATCCTCAGGCCTTGATTAATTTACGCACTCATTCACTCTAGGATGCATCTTTGAATAGTGTTGACCTACAGGGCCGTGTGGCCATCTGTGGCCCTTCTCCGCCCCCCCTTTGCCAAGTGGGAGAAACCACAGCTGCTCTTTTGGCTGCATCCGAACTCACCAGGAGGAGTATTTAAAAATCCCTAATCTATCACTCTGCACAGCCAGCCCTTGTCTCTGCTGGCTGGCTGGCTGGCTTAGAACCTCCAACGATTTACACTGTCCGGTGTGTGTGTGTGAGTGTGTGTGAGTGTGTGTGAGTGTGTGTGTGTGTGTGAGTGGCGTTGTGACTGCCTGGTTAATCTATCACGCAGGAAGAAGGATACACAGGGCGAGGCAGAGAAAGTCATTGGGATCATCCATAATGATTTGGAGGTTTTGCTGGATCATTTGTAAACAGCCCTGGTGGTATCAAATGCCAAAGAAAGGCCACATTTTGTATTTTTTTTTTTTCTTCCAGCATTTCTTCTTATTTTTTTCATTGCATCAGATTACCCTGCTGTCATTGGATCTCTTGCATCCTGCGCTGTAAATTGTAAACCTACTTGGCATGGCACAAAATGCCGTGTTAAAGTGATAATAGAATAGGAGTAACTACTGACAACGATCTGGCAACCATGACCCAGGGCTAACGCTGGGCTAACGCTGGGCTAACGCTGGGCTAACGCTGGGCTAACGCTGGGCTAACGCTTAAAAACAATGTTAATCTCCAGAGCCCCAAAATAAACTTGTGACTACACGCGTAGCCAAAACAATCTCTAAATTCATTTACAACAGCACAGAGTAACGTAAAGTTAGTTTATTTGACGAAATGCTCACCAGGATTGTAGATGAAACCCCTGAAAATTCAGTTAGGAAACCCCGTTTTGGCCCAGCCTCAGACCGAGTCTGACTTAAACATGTGTGTTTTGCTAGAAAAGATACTACAGTTAGCCCAACTCTTGACCCAACACTCAACATTGTTGGTTGGATTAAATTACATTGCACAGTTGGATACGTAATGTTTTCTATTCATCTTACACAGAAATCACAATGAGACCAACAATTGTAAGTGTTACGTTTTTACAGTGTATTAAAAATGTCCATGGCGGATTTCGTATAAGCTTGTAAAACAGATTATTAACAGTTATTTTAGTCGGCCTGTTGAGATATAGGTGTATAAAAATATTTTTCCTGTCATGGCTACCCTACTAAAGAACCACACATCTTTTTTGTTATACAAAAAAAGCGGTTCTATTTGACAGTAATGTCCAGAAGACCTCACAGGTTGATCACTGCATGGTGCTTTTAAGCACTGTGGTAGTGACCTACGGGCAATTCTGTTATCAGCTCCATACAGCAACCGTTGGTTGTCCAAACGCATTTCCATGTCTCTGTAGAGAGAGCGAGACACTACATGTCCTTCTCAGTTTGGTTTTAAAAGAGGTAGCCTCTGGCTTGCTGGTTGAGACTCCCCAGTGAGTTAAGCTCAGCTGTGGCAAGCGGACTTTGTTTCACCCATCTGACATTTCCTGTGCTTTTTCTCTTTTAAGAATGATTGTGATTCCTAACTACATTTAAGGAAATGGGATATGCTTGGGGGAAAAGAATAGAGTATGAATACATAAATCATCCTCTTTCAATCATTTTTGATGCATCATGGAAAACCAAGAACATGGATAGAAATTGACAAACTCCAGCTTGGTTCTGTGAAAGCGGGATTTTTCTGACTGATTGATATTTGCAGGCGGAGACAAACACACAAACTCTTTTGAATGCAATTCCTCCACTATCTCAGTCCCGGACCACAAAATGAAAACCCTATTCAAAGCTATAACTATTATCCTTTTGTATGTTATGTTGAAAAGTTCCCTCATTATTTCAGTTGCCTGTCATTTCTCAAATTAAATGTCTGGCACACGTACATACATTGAAGTGTGGCATTGTGGTAATACCATTTTTTTAGATTAACATTCATGGCGTCTGACATCCATTATAATGAATGATTTTTTTTTAAAACATTAAATTAATGCATGTAAAAATAACCAAAAACACCCTCACAGTCAGTGTCTCCTCTCGGCTAGACAATGGTTATCCACGGTCCAAACAGGGAAAGTCTGGTTAATTGGCGGTCATGGAAGGAATGTATTCTCGCTGTAGTCACTTCAAAGAATTTCAGATGTTTGAGCTCCGTGTTCTCTTTAGAGAACATGGAAAAAATGTCAATTAATCCCGTCAAGCTCTGGGAGCCTGGGGGGCTTCTCATTAAACACCTGTTTGAACAATATTAGGTGGTTTCGGTTTCAGGCTGACAATAGCTCTCGCGCAGCACAATGAATCCACCCATCATGAATGCGTTATGAAGACAAAGAGGACTCGGGGCGAGGTCTTAGAGAGTGTCTTTGTAATTAGGCCGACTCCAAACTTAGTTGTTCTACTCAGCGGATGCGTATTTATCTTCATAATGCTCTCCGCTTTGATGAGAATGTCACGTGATTGCGACAACACATTTGTACATAATGTCCTGTTCTGTTGTTTTCAGTTAAAAATAACTTGGTTGCGAGATTATTTTTGATTATGGGAATGGATAAAACAGCACAGTTAATGAGCTTTGAGTTATAAAAAAAAAAAAACACCATGTGTTCTATCTAAGAATAGATGCAGCAATTTCAAGACCTTTAGGTAAGCTTGGTAAAAAGTTCATTAAAGTTTGCTTCCCAAAGACTCATTAGCATTCAGTTTTCAATTACAACAATTAGAAAACATTTGTGTACAGCGCTATATTCAATCATTAGAATATTTACATGCATATCCCAGATCGCTGACATGCACACAAACATCATAAGCCTAATAAAAGCCAGTGACAAATAGCAGTGATATACAATCATCCCTCCCTTGTGTACAGCATTGTCATTATAAAAGCAATGAAAGTGTCGCAAAAACAGGAAAGAGCCAGTAATTGCCAAAAGTTTGCGTGCGCTTTCTTTTTCAGCATCTGTGCATTATTTCCTAATTATCTGGCTGTTCACTTGTGCAGTGGAGTATTTGTCTCCAGGCTGCAGCACTGCAGTCTGTGTTTTCTCTTTGTATGTGTGTGTGTGTGTGTGTATGTGTGTGTACCTGCAGGCGAGGCCTCGCTGGGGGATCTGGCAGTGTGAGCGAGCACATATGTGGTGAGTCATCCTCACACCGTGGCTCTGATGACATGCCGCCGCACACACGTGCTCCAGCACATGTGTCGGTTTACACCTGACTAAAGGCGATTAGAGGGACTGGGTCATCGTTAACCGTGTTGTAGTCTGTGACACGACACCTTTTTATCCAGGCCTCACCTCCTAATGGTCCGTCCTGTTTTGTCACATATTGAATGATGTCGTACAGTAGGAGGTGTTAAGTTATCAGCATATAGTGGTGAAGTGGTTCATACACTTGCCTTACTTCATGGACTCTGTCATACATCTCTGTGAAGTTCACCTGTCCAGTAAATCGTCTTTAGTTACTTTATGTCTTTGCCCTGGCAGCCTGTACAGTTTGTGTACCCTGCCTCTCTCCCACTGCATGCTGGGATTGGCTCCAACCCTCTGTCGTATAAAAGACAAATGCTAATAGAGAATGGATGGATGCAAAACCTATGCTAATCTTGTTAAGAATGGTACTTTTTTTTATTGCAAGCAACAGTAGCAAATGCAGTAGTTAATCCAGGTGCACCATTAAAATAGCTATGAGAGGTTAACACTGTGATTAAATTGGGTGTGATTATCTCATGCACGGTACAGCTGTTTCATCCTCATAGGTAAAAAGGGTGCAATTATGATGTAAAAAAAGGGAGCATCCTTTACAATTACAGCGTACATTTGATAAAGTTGCTTCTCATTTAACACTAAGCTTTAAATACACACACACAAAGAAAAGTCTTACCTTCTGCAGGTGCGTTGGTGAGCTAGGTGTTCTAAGTCTTTCTTTTGATGCAACATTACTCGTCCAGACTTCGTGCAGGGAACGTGGAGCTGTGTGTACGGCAGTATGGAAAGCCGTTTGAGCATTTATTCGATATCCTTGATATCGGACTTAAGGATCATGTACTAGTCAGCTTTTTGTCCTCACTAGTAAGACAGTTTGGCACACTAGTAGAACTACCGTGTCTTACTAGTAACGTTTTCCACTTTTGGCCTACTAGTGCGCAATCAAACCATACTAGTAAACTAAAAAAAAGTAGGCATGTGTCATGCACTAGTAGCCTCCTGGACCCTAGTAGTGACAAAGTTCCCACTAGTGGCACTAGTAAGGTATGGTTTACCATTCTGGTGCTACTGTAGTACTAGTGAGAGCCAAAATGTCCAATCGTAGCACTAGTAAGATGTTTGGCTCAAAATGTCGACTTGATCTACTAGTGAACATTTGGACCCTTACTTGTGCTACAAAAACTCCTTATAAGTACTACTAATGGACACTTGCTAGTAGTACAAGTAAGGGTCCAAATGTTCACTAGTAGAAAAAAGTAGCCATTTTGACCTCACTAGTAGTACTAGTGAGGTCAAAAACATCTTACCAGTACTACGATTGGACATTTTGGCTCTCACTAGTACTACTACCCACTAGTAGTTCTCTATGCTACTAGTAGCACTAGTAAGGTAATACTTACCTTACTAGAAGTACTAGTAAAAAAAAAGCACATTTGTATTGACGCAGGCCGCTGCAGCTGCGACGTAACCAGACACGAGAGGTGTGGTATGGGCTCAATGTGACGCAAGTGAACCAGAACTGTGCCAGGTGTGATGCTGGTTAATAACATGATTACATAGAGATTACTGTAAACAGTGTGTTGATGAGCCGAGAAAAACTGATGCACTGGCTGAAATCCATGAAGTTCTCTAGCTCTCATGATATCAGTCGGTACATGAATGAATATTTATGAGTATCAGAAATCCATCAATTGGAACTGTTCAAACCCATTTACTGAGTTGCTATTTTTCCCTCCCTACTAGTACTAGAAGTACTAGTAATGTCCAAAATACCCCAACTAGTGCTACTAGTGGTTGCTCTGACTCTTACTAGTAGTACAAGTACTATTTTTCTCACAGTGTGTTGTGCTTGGCACACGCACAGTTGTTTAGCGAGCGGTTTGATTTGCAGAGCCTGCGTGTTCTATACATATCGGACAATCAAGTTTGTGAGAAGCTAGAATTGTGATCATGATTAAAGTCTATACCTGTATTTTTTAGGAGTAGAACACATTTTGAAACTTTATGTGGGTGTCTGTGTTTCTGCTGCCTCATCTGCTCAGTCATGACCGATGAATGTGTCACTGGCCTGTGTGCGGCGTGGGAATGTCGCCTCAGATGAATAAATAGCAACATGTAGAGAGTCACACACGCAGAGAGAGAGAGAGAGTGACCACCGCCCTCGAGTGAGACAACATCAACGTGAAGCCTTGCAGTGTTTAATTCAAATTTTAACTGATTTATGTGTGCTGATGTGAGCGCATTGTTGATGTTCGGTTAAATCTTTTCTTCTGTCTGAGAGCGAGACACAAATGGTGCAACGTGGTTCTGTGTGGGCACCGGCGAGACTGACCTTCATGTATCAGTAAGCTTTTCATGATGCTTTTAAAATAACAGAGGAAAAATAGCAACTGAGTGAATGGGTTTGAACAGTTCCAATTGATGGATTTCTGATACTGATAAATATTCATTCATGTACACACTGATATCATGAGAGCTAGAGAGCTTCATGGATTTCAGCCAGTGCATCCGTCAAATACAACACACTGTTTACAGTAATCTCTATGAAATCATGTTATTAACCAGCATCACACCTGGCACACTTCTGTCCCACTCGCGTCACATTGAACCCATACCGCACCTCTCGCGTCTGGTTACGTCGCAGCTGCAGCGGCCTGCGTCAATACAAATGTGCTTTTTCTTACACGTACAAATACATATGACACACTCAGACAGGCGAGATGAGGTGTGACAGAGCATCTTAATACATTGCTGCCTCTCATTAGACGTAAGCAAGGAAAAAAATATATTTTTATGTTTGTGGGAATGTGTATGATGTAACATTGGCACCGGCAGCACAAGTGTTATTGGAACTTCACGCCCTTTCATCAGTAATGCTAATTATTCTTTGCCTTACTATGCTGATGTCAGTCAGTCAAGTCATCAACAACTAAGCCAGATCTGTTAATACCTCATAGATATTCTCATAAAGCCTAATGCCTTTGGCAATACCCTCTGATCCTGTGGTGTCATCCAACCCAGATTAGAACTTGAAATTTGAGTTATTGAGTACATTAATGCTTGAGGCTGACACTCTTGCCAGCCTTTGTCCGTTCTGACACTTTCACGTTCATCACGTTCCCAGAAATTGCAATGTGTGTGTGTGTGGTTTGTTAAAGAGGACATATGCTAAATCATTTAAATCCTTATATTTGGGACTCTTGAGGCCCTATCAGTTGCTAAAGTGTGAAAAAAGATGACTCACTAATTTGTTGTGGTCCTCCTCAGTCTAAGTACAGGAGATAAAACACACAATGTTGACTTCCGCGTTCATTGGGACGTCACAAGATGCTAAATTCCTGGGATTGTTGTCTCGCAGAGCTCCGCTTTGTCCGTAAAACATACGAGAGTGCCGGTGAGGTCAACGGTATCCGAAAACCGGAAGTCCGCAAATAGTTTTATTCTTGGCTCCACAGTGCAGCACAGAGTCCTACACAAACTTACAGCCTCAGAGGATTTATCTGTCCAGTGGATACATGTTATATATGATGGCAATGTGCCTGCTAGAGCCTGCAAATGATCACTGATGAGCTCCCAGTAGCCTCTGTGGCTGATGTCATTTCCTGTCCCTTGAGTTTCGTTTTTACTATTTATTTATTTATTTATTTATTTATTTATTTATTGACAGGGTGATTGAACTGCTGTGGTGCTTCAACCTTATGGTATTTTGACCAAAGCATGTCACAGACATGTTCATTAGGACACCAGGGAACTAGGCTAACTTGGAGATATAGGATATAATATGTGCCCTTAAGTTCTGGGATTATTATTGTAAAAGGACACAAATCACTGCTCTCAGAGCTGTGCTCTGTTGACAAGAAAAAGGCAGTAAAAAGAACACTGGGACAATACAGTTTGGAAAAAAGCAGCAGCATTTTCAATTCAAGATATATTTGAAGAAACACAGGAAAAAGTGTTATTGCAGCTCTGGAGCTCCTGTTATTCCTTGCAGACACAGAAACGCAGTCCTACAGCGCTGTAATAATTAACTGCTTTACTTTGTGTCTTTTCAAAATTAACAAACATGTTTCAGTCTGGTTAGGGCTGACTCTGAAGTCTAGATCTCAGAATCCGTCCTTATTACAAAACTCCGTTGTGATATTTCACCGCAGTCCAAATTTTAAACTTTTAATCCTTTCTGGAAAGAGAACACAACCCCGATCATTGTTGCACTTTACATCTCCCACACCCTCTTCATTCTCAGCAGACAAAAAAACACAGAAGGAGGGTAAAGTTATCCTCCAGGAGAATATTATCTGTCTCAAGGAAGCTGAATCGGTTCCCTCTTTAAAGGTACAATATGTAGTATTTATGGGTTTATATAACCCAAATCCACTTTTTTATACATATTATGTGCTCCTGCATTGTCTAGTCGCTGTATAATAGTTTTTGTTTCATTTTCGTAGTGTTTCAAAAAGTCATGTAAAATAACATGACCGTGGACCGCGGTTGCATAGCCACTGTTAGCAGCAAGACGCCATGTTTCTACCGGAGCCTGTAAGGACAAACGCGAGAGAACAAATCAAGCGTCGCTTTACTTGTAGCGGAAGTCCCGCCTCCTCTCTCTCCGCTTCGTCTGCTACGGCCGCGGTAGCTCGCCCTCTCCCTCACCTCACGAACCTCATCTGCTGACACGGAGAAAGACGACAAGGACGACATTTGACCAGCTGAGGATACCGTAGCGCTCAGGGAAGGGAGGGGGTGAGCAGAGGAGCAGGTCTTTGTTGTAAATTTCAGCCTCTCCTCTAGATGGCACTATAAACTACTTATTTCCCCTTTAAAAGAGTTGGCCCAAGATATTTTACTCTGTCTCTGTGCCCGAGTTCTTAAAATCATTATTCAACCATCGAGAGTCAAGTGAACTGCACGGCATTCTGCTGCAGTGTCCTTGTTTACATGTAGTAATAACTTACTTACTAAGTGTTAAGTCTACATCGTGGGGCAGGAGCTTTTAAGCGAAGAGGGAATATTACTTATTTACCTCCCGTCGTCATATTTGTTGTGAGCTGTCAATGCGTCACTCAGCTTGTGTGGCTCCTAAATCATTCAGCCATGCTGCGAGATACCACCAATGTGACCCTGCCGATTAACGTCTGTTAATCAAATTCCACAATGTTTTTCGTATAGGCCGGTGAATGGACTCAGTGAAAGGGATGAAAATCAGAAGATGCAGACAAGTAAAAAAGAGAAAAAAGCTAAGGTTTTCAGCTGGCCTAATGTGTCTTGACTTTTATTTATTTATTTATTTATTATCAGTGCATTATGAGCTTGGCATGTGTGTGTACCTGTTGATATTGATGCTTTCTCCTCATCAATAATGACTCGACGGAACATGGAAATGGTCTTCAGTAATAACAGTGTTTGGTCATTTCCTGCAAAGCGCATTATCGGCCCATAGCCTGTTGTTGCTATGACTGCAATCTGCATCGTCTTCTATAACAGGCAGACAGGTTGAGCTGAAATTCCCCTGGCATGTTAAACAGGACAAAATTCAAAATAAAACCTGCTCTCACGGCCCATATGTCTGGGTTCCTGGGACCAGCTGCTCGGGACATTCAAGCCCATCATCTTTATTTCATGCCCTCTGGCGAGCCATTTTAATTTCTGATGAGGGGACCAACGGTGAGGAAGCAAGG
The DNA here is from genome assembly GCF_963457635.1 of Microchirus variegatus. Taxonomy (NCBI): domain Eukaryota; kingdom Metazoa; phylum Chordata; class Actinopteri; order Pleuronectiformes; family Soleidae; genus Microchirus; species Microchirus variegatus. Next base: position 8,109,780 of record NC_139809.1, read on the forward strand.
GGAGGACAGTGAGCAGGAATAGGGAGCTTGTTGTGTGCATTAACAGTTGGTGATCTGTTAACTGTTAAACTAAAAGCAACATGGTCTAAGTGCATTCTGGATTTGTCCATCTTGCTATTTTAATGTTAGAAAAGAGCAATTAGTTAACCATCCAAAGAAGATGTGCTACATGTGCGTCCAACTAGATAACTGCAAAAAAAAGATGGAATTTTTAGGTGGAAAACCCAGTGTGTGGTACAGGAGTGCATTAGTGATATTATAAATGATAAATTATGAAATGTAGCTGGAAAATGAACTCATGCTGTCACCAAATTAACATTGTAGACGATGATGGGCTAAGAGAAGTCCTTCAAATGTGAAAAATAGTACCGCGTCTTCACACAAGAGGTAGTATTGTGTCCTAAATACAGAGAGGCACAACATATCACATAACAAACCCCTTCGCTGATTGAGACTGATAAAGACTGCAAACTTATTTGTGATAATTCTACATGAGTTATGTGACTGTATGTGAATATTAATGATTACAGACGTCACAAGAGAACTCACGAATGAGGCACAGAGAGAGAGAGAGAGAGGAAACTCTCCAAAGAAAACTACTTACAAACCAAAAAGAGCATAAGTCGACCATCTGTGTGTGTAATAAGCAGAGTGAGCATTGTACGCCCATCTGTGTACATACTGCTATTTGGATAATGTGTCCTCAAAAGGGAAAATGCTTTGCCAGTGACTTGAGACCAGGTTGTGTGGCTCAAGACGGCGATGTACCAACAAGGTGTGTCTAATGCGCCTGATCACACCTCACTAAGACCATGGACACTCACATTAGTGCATGTACAACGACATGGCTGCTGGACGGTACAATGAATAAAATGAAACGAGCCAAGACACTGTAAATTTGTATATTTCTGGAAATGTAATATTTTTGGAAATGACACTAAAGATAATGCCTGTAAATATATGTGTACCCTCCCCTTCACAAACCTCTCATGTGTACAAAACAATTTTTTAACAAACTAAAATTATATCAACTTGTATTGTTATCTCTCATAAATCTTTACTGAATAGAAACCAAAAACTGTGCATACTTAAGCTCCCTCTCTGCAATAGTATTACCTGAGGAGGCTGGTAATTAGATTTTTCTCAAATATTGGCAATTTAGGAACAGGACCATGTGGACCACCTTCTTCTGTGAGGCACACATTTCTTTAATAGTTCTATGTTATTGTAACTATCAATTTGTGGCTCTTGTAATTCAGATTCTGCACCAGGTTTCAAATCAGCCACTGTGTGAAACACTACATAATCCTAGTCTGGCTGCCTCTGACTACATCCATCCGTCTTCTTATTCTCCACATGAGGGTTGCAGGGTGCTGACATGGGGTGACAAGGCGGCGTACACCTTGGACAGCGTCGCCAGTTCATCACAGGGCCACATAGAGACAAACGACCATCTACTCTCACATTCACACCTAGCCCACAAATTTGCCCAATTCCCAAATCTGGATGTTTTTGGACTGTGGGAGAACTCGGAGAAAACCCCACACATGCACGGGGAGAACATGCATGCAGAAAGACCAGACTGCATCTCAATCTCAAATTAGATAGTGTATGAATGTAGAAAGGGTGTAGTCACCTCCCATATTATATTCAAGTGGTGTGACCAAAATGCCTCTGTATGGAATTGGATAGACAAACAATCACTTGAGTTATGTAGAGGGACAAAAGTGTGCCAATAAACATGCTTTTTTAGAGTTTTCTTGGAGTGATGGCTATCTAATAATGTCCTCTCTCGACTGTTGCCAGGGGAGCTCCGTGAAAGTTGCTTAAAATAGAAGAAGCAGCTGAATCAAAAGACAACTGATCCTCGGTGGCTGCCATGTTGGATGTAAACAAAAGCAGTGTTGTCATTGCGTTAAGCCCAGGTGGAAAAAAAAGAATCTGTTTGTGGTTTGATTGGTTCCCTTTTTTTTCAGGAAATTCTGAAGTTGGCCAAAACATCATCCTTACAAGACGTGTGTGCGGACTCACTTACGCTAACGCAATCCCAAAACGTGATTGAAATGGCACCAGATGGTCCAAATCAACGCAGAAATTCAAGCTGCGTCGGTAATTCAGATGGACATTTGACCTATAGGGAGCTGAAAAAAATCAGATAAATTTGTCCTGCATTAAAGGGGAAATAAGTAGTTTATAGTGCCATCTAGAGGAGAGGCTGAAATTTACAACAAAGACCTGCTGCTCTGCTCACCCCCTCCCTTCCCTGAGCGCTACGGTATCCGCAGCTGGTCAAATGTCGTCCTCGTCGTCTTTCTCCGTGTCAGCAGATGAGGTGAGGGAGAGGGCGAGCTACCGCGGCCGTAGCATCTCTCGCGTTTGTCCTTACAGGCTCCGGTAGAAACATGGCGTCTCGCTGCTAACAGTGGCTATGCAACCGCGGACCGCGACCATGTTATTTTACATGACTTTTTGACACACTACGAAAATTAAAAAAACAATTATACAGCGACTAGACAATGCAGGAGCACATAATATGTATAAAAAGGTGGATTTTGGGTTATATAAACCCATAAATACTACACATTGTACCTTTAAATAAAACTCATAAGAGTTGGGTGATAATAACTCATGATATCTCTGTGCAGTTAATGCCACCTATGGCCAAAGTTATTCATCTACCGGCTGAAGTGACGCTCACTATTTCTCTGCGACTACAGCACAGACATTAATGAACAAAGAAAAAAAAGATTTGTGTAGTTTTGACTGGCATTAGGGTTTGGAGTTTCCAGCAGACAAACCATGGTGGAGTGAGTATAACTTCAAACCAGATTCACATCTAGAGGTGGCCCTGAGGTGAAGCTCATATTCCACATCACCACTTCTCCTGCCTGCAGCAGAACTTGCACAGTCAGTGAGGATGAGTTATGCTGAGGCAGATAAATCTGATTCTTCTGCTTGTACAGACCTCAACTTAACATTATGCTGATGTTGCAAACAGGATGGTAAAAAGGATGTAATCCCATTATGAGATGATCTCATGGCAAAGAGAGCATTTTTTTTTTTTGCTCACATCTCTGCTTGTTGTCTACTCTACGGCTGCAACTAACAATTATTTTTTTTAACGATTATAATCAGATAAAAAGGGGAAGAAGAGGACAATTTGATTCCACAACGTCACTGTAGATCTTTCTAATAGGTATGGAGCATGTGCAATGCGCAATCTAAGCGCAAATGTCATCAAGGCTCAGTTGTCATCAAAGCTTTGTCACCAACGCACTTTTCTTGTATATTTTCCTGTTTTCATCTGTAACTGATCATAAGAACCCGTGCACTTTGTCGTTTTACAACCTATTAAGTAGTGTATTAAGTTGTGTGTAGAATAAAACCTCTTAAAGACACTCGAGTTGTCAGCCGTACTTGTTCTGGTTGCCTTTCCCAGAGTGTAGTTTATTGAGCTGCAGGAAGCAGCCGGTAAAGATCCGGACAGTCACGTGATACACCAGTAAGTAAGTAATTACCGTCAAATGTAACCTTTTTTGGCAAATTTGTGTCCGTTTTGACGGACAAACGATCGGCTGTGCACATTTTAATTTCATTTCATTTTTCAAACGCTTCTTCCGGGATCACGTCACGTGAGCTACGCAAGGCGCGGCATTGGTTTTTCCTCTTCTTCTTCTGCTTCTTTTACGGCGGTCGGCATCCAGCTTAACGGCGCTTACCGCCCCACATTAGGGGTTAGCAACTGTACGTGTAATAACGTAGACCCAACTAACCAATCATTAAATTGGTTGCCAGCTATTTTAACAATCGATTTTAATCAATTTAATCGAATAGCTATTAGTCTACTCTGTAATACGAAAACAAATATACATCACAACTCACAGTGAGCATGATCAAAGTATGTCTTCCTTGGTAATCCTTGCTTTCACCATTATTTATTACGCAGAGCAGTCTTACACAAATGTAAAATTCCAATTTATGAAAGGGAAATTGCAGTGTTTTAATTGCGCAATTAATCAACGGGCTCACTCTGTACACATACACTGTGAGACAATCTGCAATGTGGATGAAGTCAGTCGTTCGTTCATTGCCACTGACTCTCACTCTCACATCCACATGGATTTATGAGTAAGCGAAGGTAAAGTGTGGATGTGTTTTTTGTTGAACTGGGAACAGCATGTCTCTGACGCCTGCAGATGAACACGCATGTGTGGTACTTCATTATTGCGCTGCTTGTGAGCCGTGTGTAATCACAGGATATAAACACACACACACACACATTCTTGTACTTGCTGCATACTGAGGACCAGCATTTCCACTTTATAAAGCAACACAATTACAAATATCTACTTCATGAATGACATCTACAAAGAACTACTGGTTGCAGTACCACAACATGTCTGCAGGTGGAGCCCCAGAGCAAAAAGAGCTGGAAAACTTTTTAGATTTTTTAGATTTTTTGGTCCAAAATTTTATAAAAACGTCATACTCTACTATGTCGTCCAAAATAAAAAAAATTTAAAATTTGACCCAAAATTTTTGGTCCAAAATTACCAAAAATTGAGCATAGCATGTTATAGCAACCTAAGGAAGTGATTTTGGTGAATACAAAGTGAGGAACGGCCAAAATGTCCTCACTCCGTAAAAATGACCTCACTTTGTTGGTTAAAAACCCTCACTGGTCCTCAGTATGCTGCAAGTACAAGAACACACACACACACACACTTACGTCATTGTCCCTTTCTATGCGGTAAATGCTAATAACCACCATCGCAGAATGCACAGATCTGTCTATTCATCCCGAACACACGTTCTCCTCCTTCTAATGGACTGTCATATAATAACACACAAAGAGCCAATCACGTCTTTTATTAGTGTCAGGTTTTTTTTTCCCTCTCCAGTGGGAAATGTTGTTTTGCTGTCAGGCCGTCCCTCTTCCTCGGCTTATATTTGTGGGGAAAAGCTAGCAATTAAGCACAGCGGCCAATGACACATATCAAAATAATGCACGCCAAGAATTGGTTGAAATTGAGAAAGTTGCAAATGGATCTCTCATTTCAGCTTTTGATGTGGACGGACTGATGCGAGGGCGTCTCGGGCGGACAATGAAAGGTGTTTATTCACAGGCGTGAGGAAATACTGTGCACACTTGTGTATCCTATTCTTTGTGGTAGCTACAGTATGCGTTTTCATATAGAAATTCAATCAGTGTATTATAAAACAAAATTGTATGTGGACGCATTGATTAACCTCACAGCAGCTTGTCATAAAAATTGAATTCATGCTGGGATGTCTCACTGGGGGGCAGTTCGTGATGCTTAACCATCCTTCATATTTCTTTTTTCATCAGCATCAAAGCACAAACCCCCCAAGCACCTCTTCATCAGGAGTAAATAAATCTTAATGTATAAATCAGAGCACCGTGCTGATTCTGTTAGAACAATCTTTACCCATGAGGTACAGAAAACGGTGAACTATAAAATTACGGGTGAACACATTTTAAGGAAACTTCCTGATATGATATTTAATCAATTTTGTTTAATCAAGAAGCGGTTCTTAATTCTCGGGGTGTAATTTGGAACAGAGGCTGCACAGTTGTAGTTGCTGAGGCAGAAAAAAAATATAATTATTATGTAGGACAGACTTCCAGGCTCAGGCTCAGGCTCAGGCCAAACCCAAAAAGTGAAATATTGCATAAATTGTGTGCGAAACAAGTCCAATTTGATATGCACACACACAACTGGTCGTGACGAGGCCAGCGTTTTATTTATGCCAGGAAAAGGAAACAAATGCAAGACTACACTCATGCACACACACACACACACACACACACACACACACACACACACACACACACACACACACACACACACACACACACACACACACACACACACACACACACACAGGCAAGTAGATCATTGTGGAACTGAAACTTTCAGGTGTTAGGTTTGCAAACTTTATAGCAGTGTTTCTCAATCCTGGTCCTGGAGACCCACTGCCCTGCATGTTTTACATGTTTCAGTCAGGTGTTTTGAGCAGGGAAACATCTTAAATTAGGGATAGAGCGATTATCCTCTTTTTAATCCGACGGCCAATAAGAGATCAATTTATGTTTTTATTTATTGATTGATTGTTTTAATAAATAATTAATTAATAAAAACTTCAGTTAACGTTATAAGAGATGCTGCTGACCCTGGGAACTCTGTGAACTTTTTGTTGGAACTTAAAGTAAAGATAAGTGAAAGATAAAATAACATTTCAATTATATTGAATTTCTGGAAAACTTTATTTACTGTAGAAAACTTTAGGGAGCTATTTATTTGTTTAAGGTTTTATTGAACTTCATAAGACATGCTGCTGAGCCTGGGAGCTTCCTGACACTTTTTCTTTTCGAATTTTAAAATAAAGATGTCTATTGTACGGAGCCCCAGAAGTGACATGAGAACATTTTTTTTTTTTTTTCTTTTTTTTCTGCAAGCCAATTTATTTTTAATAAAAATAAAATGAAAAAATAATAAGAAAAAAAAATGACATCATTTTTCGGAAACTCGAGAAAAAAAGTCCAAAAAAAAAATGTTTTCAAAAAAAAATGTTTTTTGCCGATTTTTGGGGGAAACTCGAGATCTCGACTTCGAAACTCGAGTTTTCAAAAAAAAAAAAAATTTTCTCATGTCACTTTGGGGGCTCCGTACTATTGTCTAAGAAAAAACATAAAAGAACTTGTGCTTTATGCTTAAAGGCATTTAAATGTTAAACTTAAGTGTTGGTGTTTTTATTGTTATGTTTATTATTATATCATGTTACATTTTGACGCCAATATTTTTACTTTTACTGCAAATGAATATCAGCTCCAAATATCGGTTATCGGCCTCCTTGACTAATAATAATCGGTATCGGCCCTGAAAAAAACATATCGGTCCATCTCTATCTAAAACATGCAGGGCAGTGCTTGAGGATTGAGAATCGCTGCTTTATAGCATAGTAAGTCATGACACTTGTTCAGTAATCATGAAACCGTGATACCGACTATGAAGTAACTATGCAACATTTAAAATCTACTCCCTCCCTACATCTCTCTCACAGTCACATCCCTCCACATATAATAGCAGCAATCAACATTTACACAAAATGTAGCTACACTGCTGAGCAAATGTTAGGTGCTAAACCGTAGGTGGAACAACAAAACACAAACCTAAATTAATCTTCATCTTCAATTTTTTTTTTTTTTTTTTTTTGCTTTGCTATAGCCTGATTGCGAGCTGCAGTTTTCTAAGGGGAAAGAGATTTAATAAACCAGATTGCACCCCTGCTCAGACAGAACAGTGGGAGGCTGTGCAAATAATTTAGCTGATATTTGAGACTGAATAATGCATTTGATAATCAGAAGTGGAATATGAACACTGGTGGGGCATATTTTATGTATTATTTCATTTGATGGAGTTTGCCAGCAGCAGTCCCAAAGTTCATCAGCGACAGTGTGTTCATGAACATGACGACCTGCAGTGCAATGGCGCTGCCGTGTTATTTACATATATACTGCTTCCGCTTTGATTTATGTTGTTTTCCACAGCCGCGTTAATGTCACTTGCAGTCGTGTTCTTTGTGGCGACGGAAAATATGCGGACACACATGCGTTTACCTGAAAGCTACAGAACTGATGTATGCATGTTTATCAAACTGAACCATTTAGCTCCAAAACACACAATCGGATTGATTCAATGATCCCAAAGCTTCTGCTTGGTTCAGTTTTTTTTAAGAGTTTCCTCCGAGTTGCTTGTTCCTACAACAACAACAACAATGTAAAAATGTAGAAGTCAGAGAGTGGAAGTTTTAATCTATAGTCCATTTGGCAGATGATAAAATCTTAGATGTTTATTGAATTGTTGTTGCTCGGAGTTAATGAGAGGCATTTACTTTGCGTCAACTGTGAACATTATTTCCCCCGAAACAAATTCAATATTTCGTTGCCTTATTTATTACGTTGTTTTGTTTTGTTCCGTATGCAGATTAGATTAACTCTGTAATTACACGCTATTTGGTTTAGCTAATTACTTAATGTGAGCAGTAAAAAAAAATAAAACATAAGAAAGATTTTCAAGTAGAAGTCATTAGGGTTTGTGTCTGTTCCTGTCATAAAAAGTGAATGACCACATGTAAATATACGAGGAAACGTATATTATGGGCTTGATAGGGTCCAATTATATGTATATATATATATATATATATATATGTAAAAATATAATAATCAAAGCATCAAGGAGTATTTGCTGTGACTGAGGAAACCTGTATTCTCATGTCGTCTAAAATCAGAAGTTTCGACAGTTAAGTTGTTTGAATAAATTCTGATGTACCAGTATTCATAATGTTTATTATTTGTAAAAAGGAAAATGTGTTTGAATGTTCTCATCTGCATGGAGTACAAAACGTATATATATATATGTGTATATATGTATGTATGTATATATATATATATATATATATATTTGTATATATAAATATATATGTATGTATGTATGTATATATATATATGTATGTGTTGTATATGTATATGTTTATATATACATATGTATATACAATACATATGTATGTATACATACTGTATGTATGTATATGCACCTTTGTTGGATGTCAGTCTTCAACTCAGCTGCAAACATTTCAAGCAACTGCTTTTCAAACCTGCCAGGTTAAATAATAAGCCTCATGCTTTTTCGGGCCACTTTCATTAAGACTTCAGTATGTGTCAAGTGTGATGTACGTGGTCTAACATGAGTCAATGATGGGGAATATGAAGACGGGGGAATAATACGTCAACCTCAAGGTGGCTCAACATTTGAACAAATGGATGAACAAGAACAAGAACAAAAACTTTTCACTTGCATAAAAGTGTGGACAGAATAGCACACAGACAATTCTGAACATATACTGAACTGAACTTAAGTGCTGACACAATTGCCTTCAACATTATTTCATCATTTAAACAGAGATTTATGTCGGCTTTTATGTTTCTTCTTTTGAAGGGATGTTACATATCCTCTTTGAGCCTCCATTCTTCACATCAGCCGTGGATTATATGCGACTGCAGAGAACCCTTTAAAAATTTGAAAGGATCAACAGTGGAGCAGAGAGGAGATACTGAAAATGTGAAGTACTTGGGTCACTAAAGGGAAAAAAAGGAGCAGAAATGTGAACTGGAAGAAAAAATACCTGACACTTTTGAATTAAACTGTCAAGAAAAGATGACACAAAAAAGGGGGCTATTTGAATATCTGCAGTGAGATGTTCATAATTTATAATTAGTCTGATGGATATAAAACCATACCTTGGTGTTTTGATTTCCCGCAGTGAACATCAGGGCTCGGAAATCACTGTGTGCTGAGATTATGGGACTAAAGCTGTCTTTGCCCGTGATTCCTGCTGATGGAGCAAAGGTTTTTTCTGGGTTACAAGTTTTAGTTCAGACAAACAAAGATAAAAGGGCACAGTACATCTGAGAATTGTTCCTGAAAAATGATTTCACACCTACTGTATATCTAGATTGGATATAATAGATTACGCTGCAGGCTGGAAATAGGTTTGATTTTTAACGCACCCGTTTGCATAGACAAGTGTTGTTACTCTGCTATGCGTTTTACTGAATCTGGAGGGCGCTCTAGAGACCCCAGACTGAGGAGCTGTCAGTCATTTTGACGAGCGTTTTTGTCATCACGAACCGCCAGAACGACACATCGTGCGCATGAGAATCATTTTAGCATGTCGGCGAAAGGCAGAGATTGAAAGTGTAAGTGTGTCTGCGTCAGTATCGCACAATGAGAGGAGACGACAAAGGCACAATAATGAACCGTTAAAACTTTACAAAAACATCATGTTAAATTCTCACGGACAAAAGCCCTATTCGGACAGCATTAGTTTGACATGGGGAGGTGGGGTAAAGTAATTATTCCAAGATCTTCTCAGTGATTTTAGTCCTGTCCGAATATGCCATGTCAGTAAAGTAAAGATTACGCTGACTTTTAACTAGATTAAAAGGTCCCCAAGACCCCAGGTATTACTAATCCCATGCAAATATACCAGCAGTTAACATGTGCATAAATATTGCATTATCTCCTGTTTACAAGTAGTTTTCTGTGGATTTTCAAGCATGGAGGGACTAGATATGCGTGTCTGCACCTTTGTGATATCAGCGTATGTGCACGAAGACAGAAGGTGACGGTGGCGCCTAAATCGAGTGCTACGTGGTCTCTGGGTATCTTTGTATCTGCTGACGGAGCCGCCATTGGCTGAGGCGCCTAGGGGTTGCAGTAGGTGGTTCGAGGATCATCGGGTTTGCATGGGGGCTTACTAGCGCCCCAGTTACTGCAATTTTACTGAGATTTCTTATGCCATGTGAATTGGCGATTAATATTACAGATGTCCTGTGGTGAAATGACATAAATCCACCTCCATATGTAAAACTCATCCCGCCCAATTAAGGCTTAAATGTACGGGAGAGGAAGAGTGACGGTGTTGGCCAACCTTGGCTAAATTTCCTTGTTCACAAGTAATTTGTGGTCAACTTCCTCCCTTTTTTTTTTTTCAACCATCTGTATTTGAATTTATCTCAACTTTAGACTCTAATTTTTCTTCTCCTCTGGTAAAGACATCCTTGAAAAGGGGTAGTGAGGCTTTTAAGGTTAAAGGTGCATTATGTAATACATCTAAAGCAACTGGTCGTAAAATCCTCCTTAGATGTCACAGAGACGCAGGAATAATGTTCATATAACAAACTAAACTCACCAACAACAACAGTACAGACAAAATATTCACATTAAAAAAAATCAGAAAATTACAGACCTTTGTCATCATTTTAAGTGGGAGAACTTGCACAATCGGTGGCTGACCAAATACTTTTTTGCCCCACTCTATCTATCTATCTATCTATCTATCTATCTATCTATCTATCTATCTATCTATCTATCTATCTATCTTTCTATCTATCTATCTATCTATCTATCTATCTATCTATCTATCTATCTATCTATCTATCTATCTATCTATCTATCTATCTATCTATCTATCTATCTATCTATCTATCTATCTATCTATCTATCTATCTATGTTTATTATCTATCTCTACCCCGAGAATAACACCATCAACTTGTAGAGGAGCTGCATTGAAAGCTGCCATATTAGCTTTTTTTGTTTTTAATAATATCGTAACAGCAGCTCATGCACCTTAAACCTTGTAATAGTTCCAGGTGGAGCTTTTAACATTTATATTAGTGCTGTATCTTAATAACTTTTTAATTATCTCCACTTTTTTTTTTTTTTTGCATCAACAGATTAAGCTTCAGTTTCTAGATCTCCTGTATTACGAGCGGGCACCGTGAAACTGTGTGCGGGGATTAGAGTCACAGAGTTACCGTGAGCCTAAAATGCATGACCATTTTAAGCTATGAGAGAAAACAACGAAAGTGGAGAGTTATGTAGTACATTAAAGCAAATTATAAACCAATGAATAATAACATTGAGCAAATTATAGATGACATGATGCAATTAAAACAGAATGTAAGATGTAAATGTTTTGGGCTATTAGCGAAATGAAATCTTTCCCGACTGCTGTGCCACAATGGCAACAGCCCCCCCCACCCCTTCATTCATTGGAGGAATTGTGCCCATGAGCCCATGTTCAGCTACATCGGGGATAGCTATAGCATTCTTCTCAACTGAAAAGCTATACTACTAAAAGCATGCACAATACATAAAAGAAAGAACAAAGGTCCAACAATGCATTCTATATCAAGCACTGTTATGTTGTCTATGGAGATTTTCAGTATTTAGTGAAGGTTGGGATTACATATAGGCAATGTATGAAAAAAAAAAAAGAAGCTTTTCTTTATTTATTTATAGACGTTAATTGCCAACTCTTAGTTGTTTGTCTTGAAGGAGTTTATTTACTTCAGCGTTGTCTTCTGCAAACGCAACTAGTACCGTTGAAGTTCAAGTGTCAGCATCATGGTCATATGCTGCGTGTGTTAAACTAAACACATTTGTGCATATACGGTTTTACACAAAGTCGGATTCAAAATTGTTTAATTTAAGTGTTTGGATTCAGTATGTTTCATGCAAAAGAAGATATAGTATCTTTATTATTTATTTACATTTTGTTAATGCATGTTTTTTTCACACTGTTTTGGGCCAGGGATGCAAGAGGAGAAGACCTTATCCTAACACCCATTAAGCTTAATGCCATTCATAAAGAGAGAGGGTGAGAGAGAGAGAGATCTCAGGTGAAAATGTCAAATGAGTTTTCTGTGTAGGTCAAACACCCACTGGAAAACACATCTACAAGACAACCATCACATTTCATAATGATATAGCAGGGCATCATGTCTACATTCTCCCTGCAAAGTTATTCTATCAAAAATGAAAACAAGACAGCACCTGAAGACATCATTTTAATATTTTCTGACATTTTTATGGACCAAACAATCACGTTAAGTGACGACGAAGATTATCTTTGTCACGTCCTTACCTGATTTATAAATTGAGTTTTAGGAAAAGTAATTTATTGTCTTTCTGGTTTCATGAGGAAGATTTAGAAGAAGGAATCTCGGGAAGTCTTCTTTAGCAACTACAGTAGCTATTCCCCGCTGTTAGTGTGCCTGACACGTAATGGATGATAATAAATTCAAGGCTCAATATAATCCCTGCCCACACACCAGCAGTGTGTGTGAGGTGTTTAAATCTCAGGAAATCAAATATAAAGATTGCTATTCCATCAGCTAAGTGAGAGCAGGTAAATGCAGTCCAAGCAAATGAAGCCACTCTTTAGTGGAATTTAAAGTGGGAAACCCACCTCTCCTACGCTCTCATAATACAGGTCCAATATTTCCCTCAGTGCTTCAACACATTAGTTTATTCTCCTCCTCCGTTCGTTTTCTTCCAGTCAATGCATTTTCATTTGTCCCTCCTAACCATTTATCCTTTTGTCTGCTTTTTATTTGGAGCCTTTAACCAAGTCAGTATTTCTTTTTTTTTTTTTTTTTTTTCATACTGTCAGCTGAACAAGGAAAAAGAAGACAAACAAGATCTCACTGTGATTCATACACAGTGATTATACACAGTGCAAAAAAAAAGGGGTACATAAAAATTGTAATACATGGCTTCCTTTCTTTCAGTTGACTAAATCCAGAAAATCAAACTAAAATATTATTTGGCTCACTCAGTATTTCTCCTCCCTCTGTCCCGTGTGCTCAAAGTGTAATCCCACCATATGTTTGATGTTCAGCCACAGGCTCATAATATGTTGGGGCCATTTTTTTTTTTATTATTTAATGGCCTACTTCCTTGTAATTTCTTGTCCTTGGAATCTGGTTATAAACATCTGCATCTGCCTTATGATCCATAACTCGCACTGTGGAGCTGCAGCTGTGTGTTTTCACTTGTCCTGCACGTAACTGCACCTCACATCTGATGAGATTCAACTGGAGAGGAGCCATGCTACTCTCATGCCAGCTTTAATGGACGCTCCCATACGGTATTTCTGTCTGGAAGTGTAACTTTTAATGTAAATCATTGCTTTAACTTTCAGGGAACTGAATGCACTGAATAGTTCTTATCATTTTAGAATTATTGTCTCTCCCTTATGCTATTGCACCTGGTCCTATGGGTCATTCTTTTATTTATCGCACTATATTCTTATACATTTTATTTTATGTTGAATTTTTTTTTTTTGTATCATATTTTGATGCTGTGTTAGAACAATTTCCCCTCGGGGATGAATAAAGTATCTCTATTCTTTACTTTAGCACAAGTAATCGCTTTAATCTCTATTAGTAGTAGTATAGTAGTAGTAGTATATACTATATTATAGGCAGACACTGTATAAATATTCTGTCATGACAAAAATGTGGTGACAATCCTTTTATCTTTGGAGTTTATGATGCATGACGTACTTCGAGAATGACCTCTGCTCACTGGAAAAGGCAAACCATCTTCATGTAGCCCAGTGCCTGACTGTCACGCTGCCGTATCAAGGCAGTAATCTGTAGATAATCTCAAGTCCTAACCTCCAACCTTTGATTCTGTTTCTCACACTGAAGGGTGCACTGGATCTTTGTGCGTCCTGTCTAAAAAAAAAGTCCAGATTTATTTATTTATTTATTTATTATTTTTCCTCTCCCAGAGCCCTAGCTGTGAAACTGTGTTTACACCATTGTCACAGTGACAGTGACAACACTCCCGGCAAATAATCTATGAAATATTAAAGAGCAAACCTAAAAATAGAGCATGTGTGTCGTCGTGTGATTGCCAGCTTATGTGGATACTCACCAAACCAAATTCACGCCGATGCCCGCAAATACAGCGGGCATACTCAATAATTCATGAAGTGAAAATGCATAAATTACCATTAACATATTAGACTCCTATAACGTTGAAACACATTGTCACGAGAGCAATTCAAGACATGCACAATAATTACTTTCATGAGATGTTCGGCAAACCCCGAGGCCACTATGTGTTGAGAAGTGGTGAACTGTACTTTGAATTTCTAAGCCTCCCTTTACCGACCAGTGTGGGGGGAAAAATACACATTCAGAAATGTTCAATCTAAAAGGTAACAGTGCCAAAAGGTTGTTTTGAGCATTTCTAAAGCACGTCCATTCAGTTTGGCTATGGGGTTGAGGAAATTCCAAGGTGCAGGGGATGCACAATATGTGAAAGATTCTGTTTCACAAGGTGCAGCCAAATTCAACAATGTGAGCGCTAAGCATTCAGTAAAAGGTCAAGTGAATGATTTTCCTGTTGGTGGCGCAAACCAGCTCTACAACTGAATTGTTGATCACAGATTGAAAAATCAAAGAGCCATACCCACCCCCCAGTTTAACCTTTTTAATAGAAACGTTCACTCTGCTCCCCAGCTTTAAGGACTGTCAATAACGGATTGTTTTGTCCTAGAATCCAATCAATCTCACTAACACACAACATTTGAGGCGTTTGAAAAGAAACCAATGGAAAATTGGTCCATTCCTTCATGTGAGGTCTTCAGAAATATGCAACTTCTTAATCCCGCACACCAATTCTGACATTTTCCCAATTGTAACACATCCATATAAAACACCTTTATAGATTTACCTCACTGAGTTAGGGGACTGCCTTCATAAATCAGTCAAACAAATACATCCTGGACTCCTGTGAAGGATGGAAATGTAATCAGTTGAAAACAGACTGGAGCTATATTATTTAATGCTTGCCAGTGCTGCTCCTGCAACACGTACCTGATTTAAAATTCGGGAACTGAACTGCAACAGACTGTAAATAAGATGCAGACTTCTTTTATACAAAAGAATATTGTTGAGGTTCCTTAAAGGGAGAGTTTTCAAATTAGCCTCCTGCATTCATTATTTCAGTAGGTTTTTTTATAGACCAGCACGGAAATCAGGAAGTCACAAAGTGACTCCTGACATTCGCTTAATGAGAGTGATGCAATTCAGTCATAATAAGCTGAAGTCAATCTGCAAAAACGCTCAGTCGCTCTTTTACTTTTCTGCAAACCATGGACGACGTTGCATTTGTACAGAAAAAAGTTTCCCCTGAAACCTTTTGCCAAATTGTATCATTCTGTATGTGCCGTTTTTGTTATATTTAACCCCTTAATTAATGCCTGAATATATCTGCTCTCCAGCAGATGCTAAAGTAAGAGGACATTGTTTATTTATATAGCATCATACCTAACTTTACCTAACTTTCTATTAGATATTAGATATATATAATAATAATATTATACATAAATTATATGTACCCTTACCCTATATGTATTATAATAATAATAATTATGATAATAATCAAAGTAGTAAAATGGAATTACCCTTACCCTAATATGTACAATATATATATAATATATAAGATATGATGCAAATTTGCGACATTCGGTATATGGAACCCCACTCCCCTGGAGCTCCAGGAAGCTGTCCTCTGCTCTGCCCAGACACGAGGGGCTCCTCTGCCCAGACACGAGGGGCTGCTCTGCCCAGACACAAGGGGCTGCTCTGCCCACACACAAGGGGCTCCTCTGCCCAGACACGAGGGGCTGCTCTGCCCAGACACAAGGGGCTCCTCTGCCCAGACACGAGGGGCTGCTCTGCCCAGACACGAGGGGCTGCTCTGCCCAGACACGAGGGGCTGCTCTGCCCAGACACAAGGGGCCCCTCTGCCCAGACACGAGGGGCTTCTCTGCCCAGACACAAGGGGCTCCTCTGCCCAGACACGAGGGGCTCCTCTGCCCAGACACGAGGGGCTGCTCTGCCCAGACACGAGGGGCTCCTCTGCCCAGACATGAGGGGCTGCTCTGCCCAGACACAAGGGGCTGCTCTGCCCAGACACAAATGCCCCAAGGAGGTAAATTGCGACAATTGTCCAAAAGGGGTTAAGTCAAAATGATAACCTTGTGGTTGAGTGGTCATTGATTGTAGTTTTGCAAACAGGTGTTTTAACAAGTGTTGAACAAATAGCGTTTACACAAACACTTTCCCTTAGTAACAACTCTATTTTTGATGTAAAAAAGCGACCGCATATGTCTCTGTTGTTTACAGATACATAGTACAAGTGGATTCTTCGCGCTCCACTGAAGCTATAGCGTGTGAAACTGCTGATATTCATAACTCTGTAGTCAGTAGTCACTTTTCTCCAAGAGTTTTCACACTCTGAGGACTGCTTGCTTTCTCTATATAATACTGTAAGGTCTCGAACTTACTATGTAAAGTGCCTGCAGATGACGTATGTTGTGATCTGGCGACAGACAAGATAAAACCGAAATGATCCAAATCTCTTACGACAAACACAGTTACATAAGTCTGCCCATCTGGGAGTATGAGTCAGAGACAGAGGAGGAGGAGTAACACACTACATGGAAATGTAATATATTTGGCACAGCAGAGCATTAACGACATCACACTAGGAGTTTGTTCAAGTGAAGGAACATTTGAGGCTCACAGGAGAAGAAAAATAAAAGAGCCATTTATTTTCATTAGAATGGTCATGTTCCATCAAGGTGTGAAGCTGCCATTCAACAACAGATGTTCTTCATTATGCTGTTGTCGACAAAGCACATCTAGCTCTAGGCTGCAACCACATTGAGTAAAGGGCCAATTCTAACCTTTGGATATACAAGAACAGCAAAGCAATTAAAAAAAACAAAAAACGGTGGTATAATCAACAGCATTACAAGCCCAGAGGAGACCATTTCATTAATATCTTTACACATTTGGTAAACACCTTTTTTTCATTGGTTTGAAGAATACCTTGGTTGATGTACCAAAAACTTGGAAGTGCACACTGCAGGCACCGTGTCCTCACGTATGGCTTAGATCTCCTCAGAGGGGAGGAGAGCGCCTGTAAAATCCCACAGCCTGCAGCTCCAGCTGAATAAATACAATTTCCTCCAATTAAAAATGGCTGTCTCCTCCCGACATGAACTCCAGGGCAGACACTAAAACAAATCATTACATAGGATGACAAAATTAGACATTCTGCAATTACCCAAATAGCTGAACGCAGTGACGGTAAACACACTAAAGGTCAAAAGATCAACGGTCACCTTTATTCACATTTAAAACCAACCAAAAGTGTGTTGTGTAGAAGTGCTCGGCAGCAAAATGGTCGATTGGGGGAAGAAAGGTGAGGGCGGTAGGTGTTGGCATGGGGTGTTAGACAGGCTGTCGAATGTCTGGAATGGACCAGCCGTTTGCTGGGCATTCATGACATGGAAATGGCAGGTGAGTGGGTTTCAAATGACACAGCTGATGAGACTAAGGCACATGTGAAATCAGGTTAGCAAGGGGCAGGGAAAGAAATCACAAAAATAACTATAATGGTAGGAATTCATACTGGAAGAGGGAGGATCGCCCACAACATGTACTCACACTCAGGGGAGAAGTGTTGATGCCAGAATCTAAGCATCAAGAAAAGCCTTGAGATTTGTATTTTTGGGTTAGGTTTAGGGTTAAGGAAGGCGGAATTTGCCCATTTCTGTTTTTGTTTGAGACATGGGTCAACTATTGAGATATTTGAGTTTATCTCAGGGACGTTGGAAGAACATTTGGCTTGCACCTCTTGAGGATTTTGTGGTTTTGTCACACACATGTTTTCATGATTCAAAACTTTTGTAACCCCAACTCCTAATACTCAAAAGTCTTGCAGATACAGTATTTTGAGTTGTAATATAAATGTCCAGCTTTTTTTTTGTGACACCAGATTGAATACAGTCCTCCCTAATCATTTATGGTACACTTTATTTTAGATTGCTAATATAACAACACCTACAAGTCTTAAGCACCAAAAAAACACATTATGTTTGGTGTAATTGTTGCAATTAAAACACTCCCCCAAAGGACTCTCAATTATCAAAAGTTGGGTGGTGGAAAAGGAATATATATTATTAGTTGTCTGAATGTTGTTGAAGAGTAAAGAGATCTCGTTTTATCATGTTGACATATTTTTTCCCCTCAATTCACATTTTCTGGCAGAATACTTGCAGCCTTTTTGACATTTTTTTTTTTTGACAACCCTGTTTCTTGTCATTATCAGTTTTACGTGACACAGTTGCATAATCCTCCATAAAGTGGCATACAGAAGTCGGTCACATGGTGTGAGGAACTAGGTGCACTCCATAGACTCGTTCAGCAGTTACACAGGGTTGATCCAAATGTAACTGCTTAAAACGTCTGCGTTACATTTAATCCTACAGTATGACATATAATGTAAGGGTTTCACAGCCGAGTGTGTGTCCATTTTAGACACTTAATAAACAAACAATAATATCTTAAAAAAGCCAGAATGGGAGAAATATGAGTTCTTGTTGAAAGGTGTGCGGCAGCATTTTGATGGAAGAGCATTGCAGTAATCCAGTCTGAGTTGTTCAAGGTCACGCCTCAGCAGAATGGATTTTACCTTGGCTATTTGCCTTAATTGAAAAAAGCTGTTTTTTTTTATTACACAGCTAATCTGCTTATCAAACTCAAAATCAGAGTCCATTATTACCCTCAGGTTTGTTGTAAGCAGCCAAAGGACCCAGATCAATGGGGGGGGGGGGTGGTTGAAGTGCTGCCTGTGTCTTGTTGTTAAAATGTTTAAAGCCACCCATGTTCTGATGTCATTGAGGCAGTCAATAACAAAGCATGGGGAAATGACAGTAACATGACCTTGAATTATAAATATAATAATAATCCTTTATTGTCCTCAATTTATCTTTGGCTTTGGAGCTTAGTTTGAAAACACGTCAACAATAAATCACAGTACAACACAGATAAAACAAAAGCACACACAGTACAGGTTGGCATAAATATCCTTTATTATCTTTTTGTGACGCATCCCCTCAACAAACTATTCTTCTATGTGTATTTCCTGAGTGTTATGCAGCTTTCTAAAGGAGCCTGTACAGCAACTGATGTGTTTGGACAAGATTTTTCTCATGTTTGTTGAACAAACAATAGCCCTGTAGAGCCTGTAGTGGTATCCATATCTTTGTATGGTGTTCTTTTGCTTTCCATCACTCTAACATTATCCAAACACAGATGATTCACTCATCTTGCACTATATAAATAAAAAAAAACTTTGAAAAGAAACATTAACTCCGAGCTTTTCAGAGATCAGTTCATCTTCAACCCATTTGATTAATGACTGGAAAAAAAAAATATTGCTTACTCTCATGTGGCCAGGGAATGGCTATAGATGAGTCTTTCATCATTAAATCAAGTCTAGACGTGGTTTTATGAAAAAGATGAAGTTTTCCCAGTCTAATGCAACACTTAAGTAAGATTCTGTAAAAGACCATGACTTGCATTTTAATCAGGAAGCAAAAGCTTCACTTTAAATCTAAGCTTTTAGGAGGTCGTCTATTAGAAGGGTTCATCTTTTTGGGGGGGGGGAAAAAGAAAAGATAAACACCTCTAATCTTTGCTTCTGACTTGACTAAAGGCTAACATTACTATTATTGATATTAGAATTCTCAGGTCAAGAGATTATTCATCACTGGCATTAAAATGAGTAGACTTGCCTCTTCAAATGTGCAATTGATGATTAAAAAAATATATATCATCCTTCAACCACCTGTTGTTTTTTATTACTATTATGCAAATATGTTGACACTCTCTACAGCAAAAACAAAAATGACATAGAGGTGTGACTGCTGTCATATCTGTTATATAAATGTCAATCCGTCTGTAACGTCACAGACAAGAAAGTACACTCCAATAGTTTTATTTACAGGAAGCTGGCCACATACAGTGCTATTGACTTCAACCTGAAGCGTCAGAGATGCTAAAACAAATAGACTTTCAATAACTAACTTGTAATTGCTTACATTCTGTTGCCCTAATTTTGCTTTGTTGTGTCCTATGCTCAGCGTTCCCTCTTGGATTCCAGACGAACACGCTGTCGATTCTCCCCATGAATATGAAATGAAATGAATATTAATCAATTCCCCTGGCAAGACTCAACCAGAGAGCGAGTGGAATCAAACTGCTAGACGTCACGGTGAAAAGCAACTCCTCTGCCGCTCCTCTATTTAACAAGGTTCCCACATCCTTTTGAATAAAATACAACATTGTGTCAATTTATCGGAAAAAAGGACTTAATGTGAAATATGTTTTTGAATTAAATTTGACAAAGAAGTCAGTCCAAATATTATGTGGCCTCAGTTCCCACATTACCGGCTTTGTTGAATATGCTGATGCAATCGTGTGCCTGGAATTTCAGACATCACCGGGGAGCAACCGAACAGAGGAGCACCTTTTCAAACCTCCATCAAACTGCAGGCACAGAACTGCTCTGACTTAAAGAGCTGCTCGGGCTTGTTCATTACCATGAGAACAGCGGGTACAGCAAATAAAACAGCAACAGAATCACTGTTAATGCGCTGTTGATTTCAGTGTTAAAATCATACGAAACCTTAGCAGTGGGAACAGTCGAGGCTCAGATCTGTTTCTCTGTGAGAGAGAGAAT
Source organism: Microchirus variegatus (assembly GCF_963457635.1). Classification (NCBI taxonomy): domain Eukaryota; kingdom Metazoa; phylum Chordata; class Actinopteri; order Pleuronectiformes; family Soleidae; genus Microchirus; species Microchirus variegatus. The sequence continues at coordinate 8,130,762 of NC_139809.1, forward strand.
TTAATGTGCTGAATTTAGTGTGTGAGTTCAGTGGGGAATTTGCATTGTATGTGGAGAGAGGCGCTTATTGAAGGATGGTGGTTTGTGCCGTCGTCTAGCTGCTCAAGAGACCATGCATGCTGCTGCACACAGTGGGAAGCTAATGACTGATGCACACTGGCTACTCAATAAGGATCTCCAACACTGGCCTCCCACTCTTCTCTCTCTGGCACAGGGGATTTCCTGCAGTAATTGGAGCCAAGAGTATGTGCACATCATTTTTGAGGCAAAACGGAAAAAAAACCTGGTGGAGGTGAGACGGTGAAGTTGACATGGGATGGCAAAATAAAAACAATCCAAGTATATTGCAGTATAGAGTGAATAATGGTTTATAATTAGCAAGAAACGGGTCATAGATTTAATCACAGGTCCTATATTATGCAAAATCAACTTTTTAATCATTTACATCCTTATATTTGTGACTCTGGAGGCCCTAACCGTGTGAAAAAAGATGACTCACTCATGTTTTTGTGCTCCTCCTTAGTCTAAGTACAGGAGATAAAACACATTTACATTGTTGACTTCCGTGCTCATTGGGACTTCACATGGTGCTAAATTCCTAGAATTGTTGTCTCGCGGAGCTCCGCTTTGTCCATAAAACACGCGAGAGTGCTGGCGAGGGCAATGTCATCTGAAAACCGGAAGTCTGCGAGAAGTTCTATTCTTGGCTCCACAGTGCAGCACAGAGTGCTACACAAACTTCCAGCCTCAGAGCAGATTTATCTGTCCAGTGGATACATGTTATATATGACAGCAATGTGCCTGCTAGAGCCTGCAAATGATCACTTTTCCAAATGCTAACTGCTGTTAACTCCGAGTAGCCTCTGTGGATGATGTTATTTCCTGTCCCTTAAGTTACGTTTTTCTTTTACTTACTTACTACTTACTTTTTTTAGAGATACTACTTAACAGAGCGTTCTGAACAGGGCTAGATTGGCAGGGCGATTGAACTGCTGTGGTGCTTCATTCTTATGGTATTTTGACCAAACCATGTCACAGACATGTTCATGAGGACACCAGGGAACTAGTTTAACTTGGAGAAATATCAAAACACAAAAGTGCAACTGAAATAGTGTTACATGAAAACAGAGCTGTACAAAAACATACAGAGAAAAGGCCACACAATTGTGCTTGGTAGTGTGCAGGCAGCAATAATGAGAATAAATAATTTTGTCATAATCTGAAAGACGGTGGTAGGATGTTGGCTGGAGGATGCATGAATACCAACTCGGGGCTTTGGTGGTATTCTTCAGGATCTGAAAGTAAGACGCCTTTCGCTGCATTTGTATTATGTAGGATGGCAGGTGTGTGTCGGAAAAGATTAATATATTCATATAACTGCAAAAGCCAACAACACTGCCTGTGTCATTGTGTTTCTGTTTTGCTTCACGCCGTTACCCTAGCCTATTTTCAGCACATTGGGTTGTTTTGGTCTCTGAGTCGATCGATAGTGGAATCAATAAGCATGAACAAAATACAGCAAAACACAAGACTGGCAATGATTCTCCAGATGATATCAAAAAAAGTTACACCATATAACAAATGATGTACCATCAGAACCTTATTAATTGTTGTGTGATGTGATTGGAGTCATGTAAAAACAACGCTGTTCACAGTTCACGTGCAACGTGATTACAATTAAAGCAGCTGTCTCATGACTTCAGCAATTACCTAAGGTTAATGTGAAGCATCCATGCCTGATTGACTTATTTGTATCCGTAATTACACACAGAAGAGGTAGAATATATGATTTTAATAGACCTTTATGCACATTTACATATGTGGACATTCATTTTCAAATTCATTGTGCGTACTGAATGTCAGAAATTACATTTAAGCTGAAATAATTTGTGGAAGTTACCTTTATGAATACACAATGTCATCACTGTGACACTGTCCATGGTGCTGAATGTCTCTTTGGTGTAAAGCAATACACTCTGCGCTCCATCGTTCCATGTGAGTGTTTAACATGCAATGCACAAGGTGCACAGCACATAATTGTCATGTGGTGTAATCATGATCTTGGCTTTATCAACTTTTATCAGTTCAGAAATCAGCTGCAAGTGAATACACAATACAATGGTGGCCATTGATCCTTCAGTGGCCTGAACAGAATGGCAATGAACTTCAGTATGTAAGACCACTTGTCATGACAGAATCATGCGCGATCCCTTAAATTACAAGGATATATTATATATATGATATCATCTGATATATATTACAAAGATATAGACGCAGAGAAAACAATGTTTTATTTCACCTTGTGTCTCATTTGTGTTGGTTAATTATTTTTTCCCATGCCTGTTGTTCAGTGGCGAAAAAATGCATTAAATGATTGTAATACATAATCAGTGTGGCCTGCGTTTCACCTAAGGCGATAGGTTTGCTTCCTGTGGAGCTCTGTGGAGATGTGTCCATTTTTTATCTGCCTAAGAAGAGGAAAGTGGTGGGTGGCTGCAGTATGGCAGCGAGCATGGTCTGGAAATATAATGCATTTTGAACAGCGGCTCCTGTTGGCATGTTAAGCAGCAACAACAAACGTGTTGCATCAGATGCTTTTAAGCACACAGCAGAAGTAACAGATGTGGAGTCTCTGCTTCGTGGAAAACAATGCCCGCAGAATAGAATGCGTCATGTGTTTTGCACGCGAGGTGATCGTCAGAGAGAGGAAAATAATTTATTCAGGTTTCACACTTCACACTCTTTAGCTACGCTACATGCATCTGCTCCTACTCTAGTCTACACCTCTTAGAAATGCATTTTAAAAATATATAGGTTAAAAAATATAAATTGCTGTAACTATGTTGTTAACGGTCTGCCTGTGTTCTTGGCGCATATGTCAATATTCTCTTCCAAGTCTCTGCTTCTTGCTGCTGGCACCACAACAACGCTTAGTGCTCATTTGTGACTCTGGGAAAGCAGTGGTGTGCAGTAGCTTTCACACAAAGACAAGGAAAGCTACAGCACATACACACACACACACACACATAGCAACCCCCATAGCAGCATCTCAATGCATGCGTTAGTTGTTTACAACACCACAGGTACTGTGAACAGAATTAAACATCAGTGTGGTGTAATCCAGTGCATTGCAGGTTATTTAATAATTGTGAGGCTGCGCCAGGGCAGCGGAAAGAGAAGACCAGACTGGAAGGAAAACCTGTCTCAGATCTGTCAAATGTGTCTGCAAATGGCATAAATTGCACTAATGTTTTACTGATAATTGTAAACTACTTACTTCCAACACACTGTTCTCTCTTTCTCTCTCATTACCCTCTTACTACTTCTTATCACTTTGGGAGAAGATGTTGTTGTCATTTTAATCAGAAGAGACTAACCATCCATCCATCCTCTACCGCTATATCCTCCACATGAGGGTCACAGGGAGAGCTAAAGGCAGGGTACACACTTAACAGTTCGCCAGTCCATCACAGGGCCTCATATAGAGGCAAACAAACATCTACTCTCACACCTATGGTCATTCAGAGTCTCCAATTTACCGAATTCGGAACGGGGAGAACATGGAGCAAACTCCCATGCAGAAAAGACCCTTGTTCTGACCCAGAAGATACTATAGTCAGTGAAAAAATAAAAAAAAAATTGCTGATTTAACAGAATTATGGGATGATAGCTTTTAAAGTGAGATATCTCACCTGAGGACATCTGTTTGCAGCCCAACAATTAATATCTTGTAATAATGAAAATGTGACCTCCTCTTCCTTTCAAGTGAGGTGAGGTATATATATATATATATATATACATATACATACATATAATTACAGTTGTGCACATTATTATTTAGTTGATTTTAGAGTTATTTCATCATAAATATTATTATTCTGAACGATACATCATTCCATATCAACACTTTTACTTTTAAATTCAGTGAAATGTCACCATGAATATCTTTATTGCACTATAATTTTAAGGTCATATTGCTCACCCACAGACGAGACGCTCATTAGCCCCCCGGGTTATTTGAGTTTGACACCCCTGGTCTTACGCGGTAGCACTGTAGCTCTCTCTCTCTCTCTCTCCAGGTTGTATGAAATCTATAATCCCAGCTTATTGACCCTCAAAGTACAAAACACAGTCATACCCACAGAAATGACAGACACAGTAAGTGATATAGTAACATGTAGTTAAGCTGCTTCCAGAGGCAATACTTTGCTTCAGGCACATTCAAATTCTAAAATGAATGTAGATTACAGACTACATCAAATTCTGTGTGGAGACAGAACGCCGCTCTCACACCAGATGCGTCGAGAGATATTGCTTCTCTTTCAGTATCGTCTGACTGAATTATGTTTTGAGCGTTGACAGATCGAGCACGGTTTGCCTTGCTTGACCTGATGTTGTGCCACTGCTGACTGGTAATGACACAAATCAGGCTGTGATGCTTAGCCAGCATAAGCCTGATGGAGCAAAGACTCTTGAGTTCCCTCATCATTTTTTTCCAAATTGTTTGTTCTTTCATGTTTCGTACATGTGGAATCCTTTTCCGTCTGTTATGTTCACCGAGTATTTTAGCAAATAATTATCGCACATGAAATGAATTCAAGCAAGTCAAACATTTCCCTCGATGTTCCTCTGCTGCAGCTGATCACAAACACCTACAGTGCTGAGATCGAGGCACTCACTTTCATCTTCATGCTGGTTATAATACATAATTCCTTTGCTGATAAACGAACAATACTGGTGTGAATGTGTCCGTGTCAGTAGTGTCTTTGTGAGGACATTTTTGGCTGGTCCACACAACTTTAAAAGGCTTTTTCAGACCTGGTTTTAGGGTTAGAATTAGGTTTAGATTAGGTTGCATTAAAGGTTAAGGGTTAGGCACCTAGTTCTGATGGTTAAGATCGAGGTAATGTGCTAAGACATGCATTATGTCTATGAGTGTCCATGCAAAACCAGTATGTGTGTGTGTGTGTGTGTGTGTGCGTGTATTCCACGATGACATTTCAGGCTTAATTGCAAAGCACTTAGTGACTTTGTGAAGCTTTTCCTGAAAACTCACACAAAAGATTGACACAGCAGGAGATCTTTTTTTTTTTCACTGTTCCTGACCTTTTTCCCTTTTCTATATTTGGAAACTACAGACATTGTAAAGTTTTAGAGGCATGAGATTTCTGTTCTCTGTACACACACACACACACACACACACACCCACACACACACTTGACTCTGCCTGCCAAAGCTCCAATTAAACGATGAGTTAAGGAAAGTATTTATATCTCATTATCTCCAGACCTTGCAATGAGAAGAGGAAGAAAATGCAAGTTTGCATCATCAGCATCATGTGTTAGGGGGGAGATATTAAACCCTATTTCTCCAAGTTAACCTAGTTCCCTGGTGTCCTAATGAACATGTCTGTGACATGCTTTGGTCAAAATACCATAAAAATGAAGCACCACAGCAGTTCAATCACCCTGCCAAAACAGGCCTGTTCAGAACGCTCTGTTTAGTAGTATCTTTTTAGATTTTTTTTTCCACCTTAAAAAAAAAAAAAAAAAAAAAAAGTAAAACGTACCTTAAGGGATAGGGAAGGACATCAGCCACAGAGGCTACAGGAAGCTAACAGCAGTTAGCATTTGGAAAAGTGATCATTTGCAGGCTCTAGCAGGCACATTGTCGTCATATATAACATGTATCCACTGGACAGAGATAAATCCTCTGAGGCTGGAAGTTTGTGTAGAACTCTGTGCTGCACTGTGGAGCCAAGAATAGAACTTTTCGCGGACTTCCGGTTTTCGGATACCGTTGCCCTCGTCGGCACTCTTGGGTGTTTTACGGACAAAGCGGAGCTCCACGAGACAACAATTCCAGGAACTCTGTGCTGCACTGTGGAGCTGGACTTACGGTTTTTCTGATACTGTTCCCCTCACCAGCACTCTTGCATGTCTTGTGGACAAAGCGGAGCTCCGCTAGACAACAAAGCACATTGTGATGGAAGCGCCAAAGTCAACATTGTTGACTGAGGAGGACCACAAAAACATGAGAGTCATCTTTTTTCATACTTTGCCGACTGATAGGACCTCCAGAGTCCAAAATATAAGGATTTAAATGATTAAAAAGTTGATTGTGCATAATATGGGACCTTTAAGATTGAAATGAATTTGAGAAATTGATTTGACGTTGGAAGTCAGCCTGTGGACACATCCAACTTTTATCCCCTTGTCCCTTGACCTTGAAAAAGCACATGTGAGGTGAGCTCTTGGAAATAGCTTTTGGAGGGTGACATTAAACTCACCTCCCTCATCGCCCCTGGAAAAGCAGTGGTCTGATCCCCTCTTGTTACACAGCGGAAGGTAGATAGTGACTCTCTGGCAACATTGGGACTCAATTGCCTTTGCTTATTATCCTTTGGCACAGAAACATCTCACGTCTTGCTCGCCGCACAGGCTGACCTCTATTCCATCACTTATCTGCTGATGATAAGATGGCGGAGACTGGAGCTGGCTTATTCATGTCCAACCAATCAAAGGTGAATACACAGGATGTCAGGGTCAGCCGTGTTGACATGTGTCAGTTGTTCAGTGAATCCAAAGAGTGTCGGTGAAGGTTAGTATGACATATTAAAGTTGTGCATCTTGTTTTGGTGGAAAAATAGCATATTTTTTTGGGAACTATAACATGTAGCTTTGTGGATTTTAGTCATGAATGTTGCATAATTAACCCTTTGCAAAGAGTAATGTGTGGAATAATGACTACACACGCCACTGAGCATTCAATATCACTCTCAACCACGGTGATTGTGGAGTAAAGGTCAATGGTGTAAGGTTTGGTGAGGCTATTAGATATCTGCAAGCTAAACCAATCAATGCTCATTCTTATGGGTGCAGATTCTTGCTACAGAGTGTAGGACAATCCTCACATATCAATGCGGCGCGTGTTTGGAAAGGAAGGGGAGGAGAAGCTAAAATCATAAATTGGCCTCGTTTAGATTCTAAAAACGAAAATGCTGCCAAAAATGTTGAAAGGAACAATCTCGGAACAAAACTGTAATATACCTACTTTTCCCCTAAACAAATTCTCTATGGTATTTCAAGGCCACAGTTTTGTTTATCTAGTAAACATTTGCACTGTGAGTTTATCTGCTCAGCCACATTCAGTGACAGTAACTATATGAGGATGCTGCTCTGTTTTTGGGCTCTGTTATATGGGGAGAATTCAGGCAGTGGTTTTCTTTTCTTTTTTTTGTGCCCAGTTAATTAGCTATTTATTTTAATGTTTACAAGATCTTTGAAGTAAGCAAAAGATTATCCAAAAGAAAATGTATTTTCATGAGCTGGTTTTTTCCACCGTGTGTTTGTGAGTTTTAGTCACCACATCGTCGTCGTCCTTAATTTATGCTGTTATCTTTTTGATTTAACATTTGGTGCACGAGAAGCCAATTCCAATACAGCTGGGCGTGTGCCTAATGTGCTGTAGGAAATAATAATTACAAAAGAAAATCTATCTTTATTTAAATGAGGAGTTGCACTGCATCAATCATGTCCCCGGCATAAAATGTTGCATTACAAAGACTGTACCACATAGACACACGTGCATATGTAGAATCCGCTTAACAATGCTTTAAAGGTTCCATATTATGCAAAATCAACTTTAATCATTTAAATCCTTATATTTGGGACTCACACATGTTTTTGTGGTCCTCCTCAGTCTAAGTACAGGAGATAAAACGTGCGATGTTGACTTCCACGTTCACTGGGACGTCACAATGTGCTAAATTCCTGGAATTGTTGTCTCGCGGAGCTCCGCTTTGTCCGTAAAACATGCAAGAGTGCCCGACGAGGCCAACGGTATCCGAAAAAACCTGAAGTCTGCGAAAAGTTCTATTCTTGTCTCCACAGTTCTACACAAACTTCCAGCCTCAGAGGATTTATCTGTCCAGTGGATACATGTTATATATGACGGCAATGTGCCTGCTAGAGCCTGCAAATGATCACTTTTCCAAATGCTAACTGCTGTTAGCTCCCAGTAGCCTCTGTGGATGATGTCATTTCCTCTCTCTTAAGTTTCGTTTTACTTTTTTTTAAGGTGGAACTAGAGATACTACTAAACAGAACGTTCTGAACAGGGCTGTTTTGGCAGGGTGATTGAACTGCTGTGGTGCTTCATCTTTATGGTATTTTGACCAAAGTCACAGACATGTTCATTAGGACACCAGGGAACTATGTTAACTTTGAGAAATAGGGTTTAATATGACCCCTTTAAACAATTTTATTGTGAATCATCCAGTTTGAGGTTTTTTCCTCTTTGACATTTTCTTTTCTCTGTAATGTCAGTGCGCTTCATGTCTTGTCTTGCACTGCATGGACATAACATCTTCACATGCAATCGGACCACATTTCCAAAGGTGCAATGAAAGACATCTTAAAGTTCCTGCAACACACACACACACACATGCCCATTTGACACATGACTTCAAGTGGGCTTTTCAACTTGAGTGATATCCTTCATATCACATTATGCACATAACTGCGGCCAGCAAATTGCTGTACTGTACGCCGTGACCTGCCATGTGGCTCTCAAATAGCAGCGTTTTACATCGGTGAACTTGCATTTGCTGAGACGGAGATTAATGGACTCTTGTTGCTATTGACAGTTGTTGCTATGTTCCTGCATCAGTGCAACAGCACATATTCACTCATTTTTCTGGAAGCCAGTAAAATGCACAATAATCATGTAGTTATTGACCATAATAAGGACACGATGGCATCATGTCGTTATTATGGTCATTTGACTCACGTTGTTGGAGGAAGCCAGCAAATCAGTGTCTTTGTGGACAGAGAGGAAAAAAGTGGGAAAAAAACGCCTGTCCATAATTTCTATTTTTTGGCTTGTTTTTAGACACTGAGGAACCTTATTAAACATGTTTTGTATTGTTCAAATTTCAAATGTGAAATGCAAAATCTTTTTTTTTCTTTTTAAATTGTTAATACACTATTTTAGCATAAGTAAATGGCAATTATATGGTTAAAATAAGCAAAAAAAAGCCAAAACATTTTGAGGCTTAGGTCTTAAAGGGTTAATAATGACACAACTATCTTGAATCATAGTCAATTTTACTCCCAGGATTACTTAAATCACCTTTTTATTGAATGACACAACTTGTTTGACAGGTAAGCGGCTCAATATTAATAAACTTCAGTCTGATTGTAGCTGCTGAGCTGTCAGATAATGTTGTTTTGCCATAAAATGGTCCAGGTTTTCACGAACTATTTTCTCTCCAGTTACTGGTGAATCAGTGATGACGTGTTGGTCAGATTTGTGTGACTTATTAACTGGTTTACAGTTGTTATTGTTCTGTTGATAGCAGCATGTACGCTTCCCACACTGAGCAGTGTTTAAAATGCTCCTGAACCAGCGCTCTGAAAAAAAAAAAAAACATTGACTTTCTGTCCAACCTGCACAGTTTGATATACATTTAACGCTTCAATGACACTGCTGGGATTATGACAACATGACCTTGCATTGACTATTTATGAACAAATTAGCATGGGTACTATGCATTGGAATTTATCTTTCTGACTCGCTCTCTCTCTTGGGTTCTGATACAAAACTATGATTATTGAATTATTACAAGTGCATGGTTAAAATATTATTTGTGCCCTACTTTTGTCTCCTGCTCTCACACTGCATCACCTGTGCTCAAAATAGATTTTAAATTAGGTACAAACCTTTGTATTTGTATCATTCAACATGTTGTATGACGTATTTCCTAATTTTTGGGGGGATTATGCCAGTAAAAATAAGACATTTTAGCACGCTACCTCCTCAATGAGGAAAAGGAAGTGTGCTGGTTGGGATGCATCAGTGTATGTATTATGAATTGAATTAATTTTTTGATAGAAAACTTAATTTCTCCATTGCCCATGTGGTATATTTTTGTCAAAATAATAATTAAAAGCAGTAGTATATACTCTGAAATGTTTTCTCCGCGTCACCTGCCTCTTCCTATTTCCAACCTCCTAACCCTCCGAACTGTGAAATCATTCAAGACGTTATATAAACACGTGAGCTTGTTTCCTCTGGCTCCTCAAAGTTCAACATTTGCACCATAAAGCTTTGCTCACACACTGACCCGGCAAAGGCTTTTTGATGCAGTGCAAATCGACGGGGAGCATCTAAGGACTGAGCTCCAAATCTGATCAGGCGAGGGAAAGAACAAAGGGAATTGATCGTGCTCCACCTGTTTATTCCATGTTAAGTATTGACAGTGCACTGTGCTGCAGGCTAATCCAGTCAAAGAGAGAGGAAAATGTAATTTTGGTCCACCGGGTCTCTGTAAACAGTTCAGCTGCTCGTGCGAAATCATCTATTTTCCAGATGGTATTGAACCATCATCACTTGTTTGTTGAATGCTCTTTTTTAATTTAAGTTTTCTATGTTGAAGTTTACCTGGGGTCACTCATGCAAGACGTCTTAGGTTGGTGTTATGCTTGATACAGACTTAAACTTAAAAGTTATTGGGTTTAATAACACAATGGTACTTTTCTTTATTATTTGTAATCCCTTAAAGGTCACATAGAGTGGTCCTGTTGCACATATATAGTTATGGAGGTCTACTTACATATATTAACTTGTTTTTATGGTCAAAAACCTCATAGTTGCTATAAACTAGCCGATAGAAATCCTCTTTTCTGACGGTGTTTTTCTGCTGCGATATTTCAGAGTGAACGTTCACCCCCAGAAGACAGAGTCTTGTGATTGGCCAGTACTATCCAGCACATCCATTCTCAGAAGCGCAGCGCCCCCCTCTGGAATGGCGGATGCACTGCTACTCATTATCAAAACATTGTTTTAACAGTGTTTAAAAATAGCTTCGTCACGACTCCCCGCCGCAGTCCCTTTTATGACTTTTAACCGGAGTCAGACCCAGAGTCAGAAGACACTGTTGCTCCTGAAACACCTCCACAACGGACGTTATTCTTCTTCTGCGGTTCAATGTACGTAACCGGATGTGCCCGGACTACCGCCCGGAGCAGGACGATCGGTTGTTCAGGAGAAAAGCTGCTTACGTAACTATTACGGGATTTTCAGTGATCTCGTTGAGCCCCGAGATTACAATAAAACACAACGTTCTCAGCAATGGCTGAACTGTTTGTTTCGAACCGTCAGGCTTCATAAACAAGATAATGACGCAGATACACACTAAAAAAAAACAGCGATAATAGGAACTTCCGGTCTAGTTCCGCTTTAAGCAGCATTTCAATGCAACTGTAATCCTCAGCTCCACTGTCCTGCTCAGTTACTCCACTCTCTGCCATATGTCGGGGGGGGGGGTGCATTTTTGACTCAGTAAAAACGGTATTGACATCAAAAAACACACGGTCAAATAAATTAGATTTATTTCAGCTCCTTTTCCTTTAAATGATGTTCAGCTCCACTATCTGTTTTTTCGCTTCACGAGAACCTAATGTTGACAAACGATGCTCTTGTAGAAGGCAGTTTTATTTATCGTCGGTATACAGTACCTATTGTGGGCACAGCTCAGTGACTTGACAGTCTGACCCATCCCTCAGCATCTTGCTTCTCTCCGCTCAGTCTGTCATCGCCTGCCAAAAGAAACTCCACCTGTGTTCAACAACCTAGCAGTCACTCGTCTCCAGCTGAAGTGAACTTGAATGAACTTGTGTGAAACTTAACTTTTCTGCATTTCGTTCCACTGACTCTTTCCTGGTCTTGATTTATTTAATTTTTTTTTTTCCACTTTTAACAGAAATTAGCGGTAGACGATGATAATCCATCCATCTTTTAACACTTTATCCTCCACATGAGGGGTGCTTGTGCCAATCCCAATACACCGTGGACAGGTCACTCACTCACTCTCACACCTACGGTCAATTTAGTGTGTCCAATTTGCCTAATCCCCAAATTTGCATTTTTTTCTAGATTATGGATGAAAACCCATCACCTGGGTCGTCTTGCTGCAAAGGGAAGAGTATTAATGAAAAATATACGTGTATATATATATATATATATAATGAATGCATTGAAACAATAAAGTACAATCAGGTGTAATATTATGTGACAACTTCCCACTTCCTGTCTCGATCCTTCCCCCCCACTGCTTCCAGTTGTTTATTAAATCACTGAGCAATAATATTGTTCGCAGGGAGTGAGAGGGGAGAGAAGAATAGCAGGAGGCTGCGAATGAGAACACAGGCCTCAGTCTGTCATCTGATGCTGCAAACACATCTAAACTCTAAATTAGCTTTGTTGCGTTGCATTGTACTGAGGCATTTTAGTTTTTTGTGTTTTTGCAAAAATTCTCATGAGCAAATCCACTTCTTTTTTTTTTTACTGCAGTGTCAGAGGTGACCATCCTCCTCTTCTTTAGCAGGAGTAAAGTGATTTAAGACTTTTCTCTGAAGACAAATTACACTTGGAAAGAACGGCAGAGAATTATTATAATTAGAAGTAGTCATGTCTTCAGTTGTGGTAAATAGAATAGAAATAGGCTTCCACCATATATAAAGCCACATTTGAACATTATCTTGTGGCCACAGTGTGTAGCAAATAGTTTTATGTTTTTTTTAAAAAAATATTATTTTGCAAAAACTTTCATTCTCTAAAGGCCGTGTTTCCTGTCATATTTATTCATTTCCTTGCTGTCATCGTCTTCCTTATCGAACAGCAGAGGTGACAGAAGTGTTTGGTGAAGGTGAACATTATTTTACAACTGTCTAGGGGACGTTATTACAGAATCTTTTCAAGCCCCCTGCCCGCAGCCACCCATGGGCAGATCAATCAAGCTGTCATTTCAGATCCATCTTACATCACCAATAACTGTTGCTGCTTTTATGATCCGACTCTGTGGGAGGCTCTGGACTCAGATTTCGAACATTTCAAACACTGTTTGGATTTTATAGAACTTATACGACTTGTAATTTCCTTTCAGTTGGACTTCATCTGTTATGTCATGCGTTTTACTTTTGACGTTTTGACTGCTTTTGTAACTCTATTTCCCCATTCCAACCCTTGTCATTTTGTGTCACTTGTGTCCAGTTGTCCCTGGCAGCACAGTTCTTTGGCTGCATACTTCAGTGATGAAGTGACTCAACGTAAAATGTGTCGTTAACAAATTCATAGTTCATAAATGGTCTAAAATGATCAGTAGATACTCGAGTTTGTGATATCGTTATCGGACCCCCCAAAAAAGTGGTATTGTCTCATACAACATTTGCTTCCAGGTTCAAAACTAAAGTACATCTTAGCATGTTTGAGCCAGGCTTTTTAGCTTATTTAGCCACGGCAAAAGTAGCAACAAGTTGACCCAGTTTTATTTTTTTTGAAGTGACGAAGATGCCACTACATGCTTCAAATCCCAGTCTTGTGGGTCTTAAACCCATAAACTTTGTATTTTAATTAGGGTTATTTGACGCTGTGAATCCATTGCTAGTACTTTTGTTGTTTTTCATCTAATCAGGTCCCAGAGGAAACACATGGCTACTTAATATGCAGCTGCAGCTGCGACTCCTCACTGCTACTGTGATTCGAGAAGCTGTGTGTTCACCATTGAATGAAGATGGACAAGGAAAAACAGAAAGAAGAACTAAATTGTGGCTGTATTCTTAAGAAGACAGAAGTTTCTGATCATGCCGACGCCGATCTCGCTTCTGCTATGCGAGCGGACTTTATGCTAACGTTAGCACAAAAGTTAGACTTTTCGTTGCAAACTTTTTCCAGAATTTATGTACAACAAACGGATGGATTATTTAGCATCTGAAAGAGACCAGGACATGACAATAAGTGGACACCTTGAGGAACAGACACAGAACGTCTGAGATGATGACGTGATGCCAGCACCCTGAACCTCTTATTAACCTATTATCTTCTTATGGGATGAGTTTTCATTAACGTCATTCTTACATTAGTGTTCATTCGAAGTCACATACAGGGATTAAAAAATGTTGTTTCATACTAGACACTGTCTATTACTAATCCACTGTTCGATTCAGAATGTTATGTGGCTGCATTGTTAATAACTAGCTCCAGGGCCGGCCCAAGTATTTATGGGGCCCTAAGCTGTAACGGGCGCATGTGAGAATCTGCTATTTTATATTACAGCATCTGTTGTGAAATAACATTTATTTTTACAACAGATGTCTAAAAATTATGCAGAATGAACATGTGAAACTGGTAGAATGCTTTGGTTTACTATTGTGTGGTATTACTCTGTGTTAGACAATGGTAGGACACTCAGAGAATGAATTCATTCACAACCGTGAACATTCATTCAGTGTTTGTTTGGTGTTGTGATTGGCCTACATCAGGGTAAACAGATGCAACTAAAAAGCCTCAAACATAAATGCTGGAAAACACATTGACTTAAATAGCTGACAACAATTTCTGGGTGAGAAATATCAAACTCCTCATTAACTGTCGAGTATCACAAGTGGAAACCTTCGATGGCAAGAAATCAAATGACATAGTTTGGGTTTTGAGATAATGGTTTCAGAAGTCAAATCATATTTCTACGACCAAACCGGGTATTCGCCGCTGTGCTTTCTTGTCGTACATTTGAAAAGATGTTTTCAGCAAAACAAAAATGCCAACAACAAGCTGATTAAAGACTATTACGTGCATGATAATGTTCTCTTTCTTTGCATTAGATGCAATTCAGCTGCAATAGTGTTGTTTACCACTTTAAAGAGGGATTGTCTGTATGAGTATTTGTGACTGTTTTGGACAGCATTGGCAGGATAATTGTTGATATAATGTGCTTCACAAATTTTGAAGAACACCACCCAAAGCCACAGTTGCCCTAATTTGACATTCATTGGTAACAATCAAAATCTTTTTTTTATGTTTCTGTAATGGTTAATGCACCAGCATGAAGAAGCTCAAATTATATACACACCAAAATAACAGCGTTAATTGGTACTTCCGTTCTATGGGAGCTTTAAGTTACACGTATATATTAAAAAAATAGGATGAGCATGTGGCAAATCATATTAGCAAGATTACAAAAAATGTGTTTGACCAATCAAACTGTTAAGGCAACAAAACATATTCATAGAACTGGAGTTACATCCATAATCTCTATTTCTAAAGTAAGTAACATCATGTTTATTCACTTTATATTCCAGCATGGATCAAACAAGACCAAATGTGTTTGGTTTGGATTTACATTGTGTCTTTGCATGGAGCTCTCATTCTCATGGAGGTAGAATATTCTTCCTAAAGTGCTTTGGACCAAATTATCTGCAAAATTAATGGGTTTAGTTTTATTTTTAAAATAATTTGCGCAGCACAAGATTAATATTGATGCCTCGTTCTGAAAGAGGCAGAAGATACATGTACGACATATAATATTCCACATTATGTGCATTTCCAAATGTTTACCTTTCGGTGGTCACATTTGATGCTATTCGGGACTGTAAAATAATCCCTCTGTCTGAGCTCGCCTGCTTACGATTCAGTCCACATGTCGTTGTCTCGATTGTCAAATCTTTGATGCACTGTTGGCTCAGAATCATTTCTCAAAACACTGCGCCGAGCGTAGTCGCGGGGAAAGTGGCAAAACAAACATGAGCCATGGATCGGGGGATGTGAGAGGGAGAGGGAGCTGGTCAGCGAAACATAAACACACGAAAAACAAACCTCGCAATGTGGCTCATGATGACAGAGTGCTTTTTTAATCTAGTAGAGAGCTTTTTGAGCTGTGAATTAGTGTGCGTATGAAATGGAGGTAGTAATCCTCAGCCTGGCATGAGTGCATGCGCTCGCTCTCTCTCTCTCTCTCCTCCTACGCTGCTGCCGGGTGACAGGAACAGTCCGATTCTTCTCCAGCTTGTTAGCAATGTACTGTATGTACGAGGATATTTGTAAACAGTCCTGAAAAGGACACATTGTGTCGGCTTAAATGCTGAATAATGTTGCTCTGCTTGCTGGCCTCGCCGGACGATTGGCCGTGTGTCATCTTCACTGTCTGATGCTACATTAGACTTTCATAGCACTTCATGCTCCATTTGTTTGTAAACACTCTCCATTTAGTGCAGTGACCCCGTGAACACCGTGACATCTGGTGCCTTGCTCGAAGGTATTCTGACAATGACGAAGAGCTTATACACTCTTATCATATTAATATTTCATCTACAGTAACACACCCTCAGTTGCACTTTTTTTTTTTTTTTTAAAGGTCACATAGAGTGGTCCTGTTGCACATATATGTTAGTTATGGAGGTCTACTTACATATATTAACTTGTTTTTATGGTCAAAAACCTCCTAGTTGCTGTGAACTAGCCGATAGAAATCCTCTTTTCTGACAGTGTTTCTTTGCTGCGAGATTTCAGAGTGAACTTTCACCCCCAGAAGACAGAGTCTTGTGATTGGCCAGTACTATCCAGCACATCCGTTCTCAGAAGCGCAGCGCCCCCCTCTGGAACGGCGGATGCACTGCTCCTCATTATCAAAACATTGTTTTAACAGTGTTTAAAAATAGCTTCGTCACGACTCCCCGCCGCAGTCCCTTTATGACATTAAACCGGAGTCAGACCCAGAGTCAGAAGACACTGTTGCTCGTGAAACACCTCCACAACGGACGTTATTCTTCTTCTGCGGTTCAATGTACGTAACCGGATGTGCCCGGACTACCGCCCGGAGCAGGACGATCGGTTGTTCAGGAGAACCGCTGCTTACGTAACTATTACGGGATTTTCAGTGATCTCGTTGAGCCCCGAGATTACAATAAAACACAACGTTCTCAGCAATGGCTGAACTGTTTGTTTCGAACCGTCAGGGCTTCATAAACAAGGTAATGACGCAGATACACACCAAAAAAACAGCGATAATAGGAACTTCCGGTCTAGTTCCGCTTTGACATACATTCAAAAGGAATTTCCTTACAGGATAATGTTTTTGCTTATATCACCCAGGATACAGAGGGATATCAGAGTTAGGCGCCAAAGGCTGAGGGCAGATTCGCAAAATATCAAATTGCTTTGAAGGACAGTGAGTGAGTCTCTGGGGCCAGCGACTGCTCTGTTATACCCGACTGGACATGTCTGCCTTCCCCCCCTGCTACCCATTTTGTGTCCTATTGTCCTCTCACTTTGTCAAACCACAGCGTCCCCGGGGACAAAGGTAAAAGGAAAAAAGAGGAGGAAACTCTACCGCTGAATGCGCTGCCACGGTCATAAAAATAGCTCAGTATTCTGAAAATAGTAAGATATACACTGAACCGCTCACGTTCTCCCGGTAATTGCTCTTGAAGGCTTGCTTTGTTTATAAATGCAGTGATGTTTTGTGATCTGCTCCTTCTGGACAACCTTATTATACTCGTCATTAGAGTTAACATACCTAATGCAAACTAAGAATGCTAATTAATGCATTAATACAGATTGGTGTCAGATAAGAGGTCACCCAGCCCTCATTCTCATTTATACAGGCTAACTGTTTTACATCACGACTCGTATCTGTGTTGTTCACTGTTAACAAGTTAAATGTTCAGTGACAGTCGATCAATAATAGCTTTACGAATCTGGACTTTATTTTTCTTCTGACTAAAATAATAATGTAAATGAATAAAATCAATCTATACATAAATGAGAAGGTTGTTTCTTTTGTGGAGACTGGGAAATGTGCTGTTTTGTCTGTCCGCTCTCATTTCATATTGATTTATCAGATGCATTTGAGCCCAACTCAGACCCTGTAGTTTCTTCTGAAGAGGTGAATAGACACGAGGCTATATTTTCTATGTCAGTATATACTCTTAAAATTAGGGACGCACCGATCCGCTTTTTTCACTTCTGATCCCTGAATATTTTATTCCAAAAAAATACAGTTTCAGGTCCTAAAACACCGTCTCTGTGTGGACTGCCCCTTAATCATTGATTCAATTATTTTGCATTTTTTCCACCAGTGAGGTGGAATTTGCCGGCCAAATTCATATGACAACGGCCAAAAGCCAGCATATACTGGCTCACGTAAACCCTGGCATGGAGGAGTGTGATTTTCATTTTCTTTATGCCGCTGTCAGTGCTGCTCTCCTCAGCGAGCAGGCGTTTTAAAACGGTGACGGCTGGAATTGCGTCGGCTGCAGAAGAGGTTGCGGAGCTGATTTTCCTGGTTAACTCCTGGTCAATCATGCTTGCCTGCTAGCTGGCTGTAAACTATGGAACGGATTTCCTAAACGGAGGCGTGCATCATTAATCCGTGTCTCAGGAAACACAGGAAATCCATTCCACTTTTTGCAGCCAGCTAGCTAGCAGAGCAGTCAGGGAATCACCTGTGGAGACATTTTAGCAGACAACAGTAAAGCACAGACGGATCGGATCGGAAATTTCTACAAGTTGGATCTGAAATTCCCGATCCATGAATTACATGTGTATCGGAACCCGATACCGATTCTGGATCGGATTGGCCCCGTCCCTAACCAAAATTACTGATATACAGTAGATTCAACAAAAAATGTTTTGAACATATATAGCTTAAACTTTTGCCTCTGACAGATTTGGAGGTAATGGATTTTATTTTTAAATTATATATGCGTCAGTTTGTGCCTTCTCCACACACGATTCTGAGGTTTCTTTCTTCTGTTTGGAAAGCAATTTAATTAAAAACACCTTTGCAACACACGTACAGGCATTCACTTCCTGAAAACCTTGTTGTTTGTAGTATTTGCACAAAATGCACAAACACATTTATTAACCTATCATTTCGATTAAAAGGTTAGATTGGAGTTGAGGATAATGTATAAATAGAGACACTGCCGTTTTTCAAGAGGTACCGTAGTTTCTCTGGCATTTCGTATCACAAAAACACGTCTCCCGTTCAGGATACAGAAAATCGTGGATGGCATTTATTTTTTCCAGCGTGATTCACTGACAAAAACAGACAAACAAAACTATGACTTTCAATAGATTATTATTATTATTAATCAAAATAATACGCAGTTGCAGATCTAATACAAAGCGTTGTGTTATTAAATTGCACATCATCCAACCCGAGCAGTGTGTCATCACTAGACAAGTGCTTTGTAAACCTGTATCACAATAACAAAGCCTGGAAAAAAAACAAAAAAAACAACTGACATACTTTCTGAAGAGGAGTTTTTATGGAGGAAAAAAAAAATACCAGATGTTGCAGACTGAATAAATCTTTACACCAGAGGCTTTTGAACAGATGAAATGCATGTCGGCAGCTCTTAATGAGTTTGTGGAGTAACCGATGAAAAAAACAATGTAAATGGCGTTCTATAGGAGCCGTTTAATGGGAATGATGACAGTAACTTTCTGATTCTAATTGATGAAAGTGTTAAAACATTATGAGGGAAACGAGAGACGTTGTAATTTACCTTTACTGAGATCATGGTGGTGGCACAAGAAAAGGAGGCGGTCAGTTGAACCAGACAGGACAGCAACAGGAAGAATATGTTTTTGTTAAGTAGCTGAAGATGGAGATAAAAATGTCTACATGGAGAAGATGGAGACTACCAATCATATGACCTTACATATGTGGCACAAGACAATGCTATAGATAACATAAGACTGAATCACACGGTTCAGTAAGATAATATAACATAAGGTTGTCCTTTATTAGTCCCACAATGGGGACATTTACATCAGCAAAGCCAATTAAGATAAAGGTAATAATAATAAACGTGCATTTTCACATCTGTGAACGAACAATTAATTAAACATATCAACAATAAGACTATAAAATCTTTGGTTTTATGTATTTCCCATTAGCTTATGTGGGGTTCAATATAATCCAGTGGTGAAATGTATTCACTTATATGCTGCATGATGTATATTTAGCATGAATGTATTTCAAACGTGAAATAAATTTTCTATTATTATTTACAAAATTAAAATGCATAATGTGAGGATAATAAATTAGAGTAGCATGTTATGAATTAATTATTAAAAAAAACAATAAAGTTAGAATTAAATACTGGAAAGATTATGCCTCCTTTTCTCGCTCTGAGTCTTTTATGCACACGTTTCTATTGATTTAACGTGGTATATTGTGAATATTTGAAGATTCTTAGATGGATAACTCCTCTTAAGAGCAAAACGAGATTCATATCTCAGGCTGAAAGTCCATTCAATTAATTCTTTTGTCCATTTATACTTTTAGCTCCTCTACCGAGCCCACCCATACACGCAGAGTCTCATCAATCCTCACTGCGCACACATTGTATGTAAATAACCACCTACACAGTCTCCTCTGCCACTACTTCGATATTCCTCCTCATGGACAGAGTGTGGATTTTCTTCATATCAAAGCTGCAGTATTCAAAGTTTGTGCAATACAGTGATCGAGGACAGATTACGGTCCCTATGTATTGTGTAGTCTCTCTGCATGAATTATAGATGCGTGCTGTGGGTGTGTGCGTGTGAATGCTGCATCTTATGAAAAAAAAAAAAAAACTACAAATATACACATCTATAGTAACTGCCCAGACGAGATGAATAGCCCGTGTTTATCAGTCTTTAAACACGTAGTTTGTGAATCTTTTTATCTACAAGTGG
The DNA here is from genome assembly GCF_963457635.1 of Microchirus variegatus. Taxonomy (NCBI): domain Eukaryota; kingdom Metazoa; phylum Chordata; class Actinopteri; order Pleuronectiformes; family Soleidae; genus Microchirus; species Microchirus variegatus. The sequence continues at coordinate 8,151,288 of NC_139809.1, forward strand.
CCATAGTTGGATAAGATGCCCTAAACAGAGCATTTCCCTGAGAGTTAGACAATACTGATACAAGATTTTAACATTTCTCTGTGTCAATAAACTGATAAAGTATTAATTAATCCATCTCTGAGGGGTTTGGATAGAGACAGACAGTCTGCACCCTTTTTATGCAGTCTCATAATTCAATTTCAACTTCTCCTTTGAATTCACACGGGGATTCGTTCGCTCATATTTTCGGATGAATGTGCCACAGATAAGTATTACAATAGTGAAAAACTGTTGCACTAATAACTCGCTCCGTGACATGATGACATTTTAAAAGCCACATATTTGACCAAATGAATCCCTTGTAAAAAAAAAAAAATAATATTTCAATTCACCAAAACCTTATTACAGAAGCCTTGTTAGCGATAAAGCACAATTTATGGGAAAAATGCAGCTTCTTATTTGGCCATACGGTCAAAGGAAATGCATTTACCTTGCACAGATTAGTTTCAAATTAAACTTATATAACTGGCGTCTAAGCAATCAGACCCTTTTTCCAGTAGCTCCCCACAACTCATTTCTTTCAGCGAGTTTAATTATCTTTAATGGCAAAGTCAGGCTCTGCATATGGTGAGAAACAAGGTCCATTCCTCATAAATTCATTATGCTATCGAGCCTGGGTAGAAGATGGTGCTTAAGGCAAATAAATGCCTTTGTCGTCCAAGGAAATGCAACGAATGAGGTTTGCCGTTGGTATTTTTATTTTGATTAGACTGCAGAGATTGTTATCCATAGAGACACACAATTATTAAGTGTGATTAACCTGTGGAAAGCATGCACATCCTGCAGGGGTAAGTAAAAAATATATATAAATAAAGGTATGTTATGGACTACACAACATCTATAACATATCAACATGTTTTTTTTTTTTTATTAATAATAATGATAAAAGTGTTCACATACAACGTCATTTGATCTCATGACGGCTGGACCAGTAAAATAATAGCACAATAACCTTATGTTTGACACCCCTGGTTTATACAGTGTATAGTTTTGTGTCAAAAATAATCAAAGTCATGAAAGTGAGCACTGAGCACCAACTATTAAAGGTCCCTTATTATGTAAAAACAACTTTTTAGATAATTTAAATGCTTATATTTGGGACTCTGGAGGTCCTATCAGTCGGCAAAGTGTGAACAACGATGACACACTCATGTTTTTGTGGTCCTCCTCAGTCTAAGTACACGAGATAAAACACGCAATGTTGACTTCCGCACTCCCTGGGACGTCACAATGCGCTAAATTCCTGGAATTGTTGTCTCGTGGAGCTCCGCTATGTCCCTAAAACACGCGAGAGTGCTGGCGAGGGCAATAGTATCCGAAAACCGGAAGTCGGCGTAAAGTTCTATTCTTGGCTCCACAGTGCAGCACAGAGTTCTACACAAACTTCCAGCCTCAGAGGATTTATCTGTCCAGTGGATACATGTTATATATAACGGCAATGTGCCTGCTAGAGCCTGCAAATGATCACATTTTCAAATGTTTTTTTCAACCTTTTTTTTTTTTAAAGCGATACTACTAAACAGAGTGTTCTGAACAGGGCTGTTTTGGCAGGGTGATTGAACTTCTGTGGTGCTTCATCCTTGTTGTATTTTGCAAGCATGTCACAGACATATTCATTAGGACACCAGGGAACTAGTTTAACTTGCAGAAATAGGCTATAATATGGGACCTTTAAACACCAGTAAGTCACGTGTTTGTGCGTGTATGAGAGAATGTAGAAAAGGCTACATCAGCAGTCACTGTCTGCTGTTGGAGGTCATTGGCATCAGTGTCACATGATACACAGCATGTTCCATGTGTGCTGCGTGTGTGTGTGTGTGAGCTCAAATGTGGAAAAGGATGACACTGGCAAGATGAACTTATTAAATTTCATGCAGATCAGAGTTTAAATTATGCAAACATTTCGAAGAGTCACGGCGGTTTTCCCCCCAGACAGACGTGATCTCATTGGTCGAGCTAAAGCTATATGGGTGGAACCAGACATTCACCGCCCTCAAAGTAACACAAGACAGTGAAAAGAGAAGATGTAGGAGTGGGGGAATCTAACACTGTAACACCTTCTCACACTGGTAACTGAAAGAATGTAATCTAGCTAATTCAGAGCTGGTCCTGACCTCCCTCTGGCCCCGAGCCAAATTGTGGTAAAATATCCTTCTACGTGACCTTTGAGGCATAGACTATTTGCGGTTGCCACACAGTCGCACCTTATACCCCAGTGCCTCGACAACAACATTAAAGGAATAACACAATAATAATATAGATTTATACTAAATGCAAGTCTTTTATATGGAATATTAACTGTTTTTATGCACAAAATAAATACGTAAATAAAAGTCTTGAAGCAGGGAAAATCAAACACATACAGCTGTATTATTCGTTTGAGCAAATACCATGTGAGCATAAGCCTTAAGGCGTTGTGTCCAGGTTTATTTCTTAGAGTCATAAAATAAAAAACAATAAAACGGTGTTATTAGATTTTGCCTGTAATATAAGTCTGTTCGCTGTGGTCACAGATGTACGTCCGGAACAGTAATGTGAAACGTTCATATTTCATTATCGTTATAGTTTTGGCTTTGCGATGTAAACATTTAGTTTTCCTTCACGCGCATGTGACGATGATGTGGATGTTGTTGATGTGCGATCTGTCAAACGCTAAGTGAAAGAACTCGGCTGCGGAAGTGAATCGGAACGGAGTATAAAAGCAATACACAGACACAGACTAGCTCACGTATACAATATAGGCTGATGAGATAAGTATTTACCTTATTGTTGAACATGGCCTATAACCCAAGCCACAACAAGGACAAGTGGTTATCATATTTTTTTTTTTTACACCCAAGAACAAAGCTAGTGAATAATTCCTTCTCACCGTCAAACATGCCACGTCTCTTTTTCCGGGAAGTCATTAGTGATTCGCGAATGCGGAGAAATGAGTGAGACCCCCAGAGCACACGAAAGACGACGTGACTCTCACACTGAAAGCCAATCACACTGACAAATAAAACCCTGGATTTGTCACAGCTTCTAACAACATGTTGGCATTTGAGCCGCGTTTCCACTCGTTCTATTTCAAATGTGAGGTGTGAGTCACGTGTTGATCTTTTCCCGCCGCGCTATCGCCTCATCATTTGGCTCAGTGAGAAGTTTACGCAGCCGTCTCGTGATAAAATGAACATCTTCGGAGTCGCTTACTTTAAATTGCTGACCTGACACAAATGACTGTGACTTTCTCTCATGTTTTTTTTTTGCTGTTGTTTTTTTCCTGTGCTTTTATTTTCGATCTTCTCTGCTGCAGCTCTGCTTCTGTCATGAATTATCCGCGTCCACACGTCTGTGCATTTCCACCCTTTGCACACCCTATACAAATGAATGCATGTGTGACTGATTGCAATTATCATATTGGCAATTTATTTTCAACCGCTGCCTTTCACCCTATGTCAACTGGGATTGGCACCAGCAACCCCTGCGAGGATAAAGCGGTAGGAGACGGACGGATGTGTGACTAACCCTTTAATGCAGAGCGCATCGCAGACGACGTTTTTGCACAACCGCGCACTTTGCATTACTGCAATTACGCGGCGGTTTGTGCTATCGGAAAAATTCCAACAGTTTCTGAAAGCTGAGAAGTTGCACGTCAAAGCCAACGTGGGGTTATTACGGTAATTTCACTCGCACTTGTTGTAGGAAGCCGGCAAATCAGTGTCTTTGTCACCAGAGAGGAAAGAGTTGGAAAAACACCTGGTTTTTGGACACTGAGACAAAAACTCCAAGAAATATTATTTTAAATATGTTTTATACTGTTAACATTTCAAATTTAACACACAACATACAGTACATTGTAAATAACTGCCAGATCTTGAAAGTTATTCTAGAAAAATGGGCAAAAACGCTTTTTTTTAGGACATTTAGTGGTTAAAATAAGCAAAAAAAAAAAGTCCAGATGGACATTTTGAGACTTAGGTATTAAAGGGCTAATTTCAATTGTCATTTTTGTAATTTCATTTCAACCTACCCTGTCCAGGTTGTACCCCTCCTTTCGCTCTTTGTCAGCTTGGATTGGCACCGGCAACCCCTGCGACTCTCATGTGGAGGATAAAGCGGGAGAAGGTGGATGAATGGATGGAATCCCAAGATGTAGATGTAAGATGTAGTGAAACAACACACAACTGCACTTTCAGAAAGCTGAGAACTCTCAACTTTAAGGCCTACGCTGCTCTTGTGATTTCAGAGATCATAGAACTTGAGAGACTCGAGTCTCGCTTTAATGTGCCAAGAAACTAGTCCTCGGTTAAATTCACCCCAGGAACACTTGGTCTCTTGCAGTGTCACGGATTCTGTCAACATCCAGGAGTGTGAGATCAGTGGACTAGAGTCCTCCTCACTTACACACGCACCACTGTTCCAGATTACAGAGCCTGAGATTAGCAGCCAGGAGGCAAAAAAAATTCCGATCTGTTGTCCCGAGGGCATGACTGAGCACTTCAGAACCTCCAGCTTAAGCTGCACACATCATTAAGTGGCCTTTATCTTGAAGCAAGTTCTCCAAAACTTTTCACACACAACGTTTGCTGTGGACTTAAACACATAAACTTGTCTATATCTTAAAAATAGGGCTGTCAAAAGATTAACATTTTTAATCAGATTAATCACAGGGTGGCTGTGGATTAATCACGATTAATCACCATTCGTAAATATGCCAAAAAAAAATCAAATTGTTGTTATTGTTATTGTTATTGAGATAAATAAAGTATGTGAAAATATTAATGTAAAGAACAATAAAATACTGTAAATAACTTGTAAAAACCTATACAAACTTAGTAAAAAATAAACATTACATTGTAAAAAACCCACATTATAATACAATATAAATAAATAGAAAAAATAAAATACTGTAAATAACTTTTAAAAAAACTTTAAAAAAAAAACTACACATTGCACTGTAAATAACTCACATTATAAACAAAATATAAAGTATAGAAGTTAAATAGTTTTCTTACTAAACTCACAGCAGGAAATTCCTCATCAGCACTTTGAAGCACTGCTACTACTAGTTAGCGTTAGCGTTAGCGTCAGCTAGCATTCTGACACTAATGTTAGCTGCTGTCTGTGTCCCCGTTGGCATGTTCTCCACATGTTCTCCAGTTTCCTCCCACCATCCAAAAACATGCAGATTCAGGGATTAGACAAACTGGACACTCTACATTGACTGTAGGTGTGAGTGTGACAGTGAATAGTTGTTTGTCTCTATGTGGCCCTGTGGGGGTCGTACCTATGTTCCCCGGGTCCTATGTTCCCCGTTTTTCCAAAAAAGGTCCTATGTTCCCCACTTTGTATGTGACAGGGGAACATAGGACCCTTTTTTGAAAATGGGTAGGGTTAGGGTTAGGTTTAGAGAAAGGGTCCTATGTTCCCCGGTCACATACAAATCGGGGAACATAGGACCCGGGGAACATAGGTACGGTCCCGCCCTGTGATGGACTCACTACCTCTCCAGGATGTTACCCCCCCCTTTCACCTTATGTCAGCTGGGTTTGGCACCAGCAACCCCCCCCCCACGACCCTCATGTTCAGGATTAAGTGGTAGACGATGGATATGTAGATGGGTAACTTTACAATTGTGTTTTAAAGACACACACACATAGATTATGAAGACAAGCACTCAATATGTATATATAGCTTGTTCTACATCCACTCCGGACTGTTCTTACGAGCTCGGCAACGAATCAATTATATAACAAAACATTAAGACATTAGTCCTTTGAATTGAATTAAAGCAGCACATTGAGCAGAAGTCAGCACATTGGTATAGAGGCTTGTGTTGTGCGTGTGCAACAACGCACAGAAACAACCTGCTGAAGCAGCTTTTTTTTGTGTGTCCTTAGAAGCCTCTGCTCTATTATACTGTATATTGTGTGATGTAAACTTGCTCTACAAGAAGAATGCCACACAAAAACTACTATGAATTGGTGCTGTATGAAGAAAAAGTGACTTTACTCTTCCCCCGTCACGAATACAATCTTACTCAGATATTAGTTTGTCCACACTTTTTGAATATGAATAATCTCTTAGAGACATGTTTTTTTTTATAATCTTCAATTGAGATGTCATACTCATCACCCTCTTCTACAGGCGTTTAAGTGAATTCATCCTAATTATACTTTTCTTTGGCAAATTTTGCAAGTTTTCTGCAAAGACGAGATGTTAAGGTCGTCTATTTTTCCTTAATTACCGTAGAGCCGATCCTTCTCGTGTCTGTGGGTAAATTTAGTTGATTGCATGCAAGAGTAATTTTAGCTGGATAGTGATTATGCTGGTATCATAACAGAGTCTGTCTGTCTTTTGGTGTTTTCACGACACAAAAAAAGAAATCTTATCATAAAGTCTTTAAATACACATGAATACACCTTTGGGCACAATATATGGGGTGTGATATCGCCGTGGTTTCGACACAATAAAAAAAGGTAATTTCACAGCCAAGCAATGATTGAAAGTCGACAAAAAAAGAAGAAGAAATAAAAGGATTTCAAAGCACTGTGTATTATTTTATAAGACAACTGAGACATCTCAAGGGCTCTCCTCTGTGCTGTAATGTGAGAGAAACAGGATTTTCTCACCCTCATCTTTCTCCTTGTGACTCTTTTTAAATAATTGAAAGCTGAGCAAAGCCGGCAATTCTGTTCCACTGAATGAGAGGAAATTCTTCTGGGCTCCTGCAGTGAAACACTGTTGAAGAAGCCAAAACAGCTTAGATTTGTAATATCTCTACAGCTGTGCCTTGCCATTGTTGTATTGCTCATCCCCGGAGCTTTGCAAAGATTCCACTGGTTTTCTGACATCAATGCTGTTTTTACGCAAATGGATTTGGGTCTCGGAACAACTGGATCGATCAATGTCGCGTCTGCGTTGTCTGTCTGAACGTTTCTCTCTTGGAACCTACTGAACCTACTGACTAGTTGTTTTTCTTATTATTATCATTATTATTATTATTATGAAGCACATTTAATACAATAATGATGCTGCTGTCATATGTATATGATTTTTTTATTTGATATGTCAGGATCCAACAATTAGTGCAGCCTGTAATCAGTCAATATGGAGCTCTTTCACTGTCAGTGCTGTATGCACATCTGATACTGGGAATGCAGTCGATCACAGTGGTGACAGAATTTTCAATACAGCCTCTCATTATTTTAACGAGAGCTTGAATGTGCTTAATTTGAAGAATAAAAAAAAAAACATGCATTTCATTAGGAGCAGCTGTGTTTTGGGATCTATTTATTTTTAGAATACAAGCCATCAGCGCTATAATGACTTCCATCAAACATGCAGGGTGTTGTAGAGGCAGGAAAACAGTTCCTACAGTAAAGAAAGTCATGCGTCTGTCTGTATTAGCTCAATACAGCACAACCATATATGGAACATTTTCCTAAATGATAGATGCAATATATATCTATACATTGTATACATCCTGCAATTCCACCTATAATTACAGTTCCCTTCAATAATAATAGTAAAAAAATGTTTTATTTTTTTCTTCATGCCATCCCTTCAGGACCAATGGACCTTCATTGACTGTGAGCAAAGGCCAGGACACCATTTCATGCACAGCCTTTGAGTTGATTATTGCTCTTTCCTGCCCAACTGTTGGGCCGTGATACACCTGGGAACGTTATAGTGAACACATAAGCCAGTCAATAACTTAGGGACTTAAATCGTAGTGTTGAGATCTGGGGAATTGGATAGATTAGTGGTATTGACTGGGGACACGGTGAAATTTTTATATATATTTTTGCACACACACACACACACACACACACACACACACACACACACACACACAACAATTATTGATATGGTGAATTTGTTCTCTTGCATTCAACCCATCCTTATTACAGTAGCAATGGGGGATTGGGGTACCTTGGTGCACCCCAGCCCTTGGCCCATCCCAGGATTGAACCAGAGCCAATTTCAATAGATAGATAGATAGATAGATAGATAGATAGATAGATAGATAGATAGATAGATAGATAGATAGATAGATAGATAGATAGATAGATAGATAGATAGATAGATAGATAGATAGATAGATAGATAGATAGATAGATAGATAGATAGATCAGCATATCATCAACATATGCTAATTACAAGGAGATGAGGAGAAAGATGAGAAGATGTAAAGTGCAACAAGACAGATGAGATGCCAACAGATACTGGAGAGGTGAAGGAGAGGAGAGTAACAGATATACAGACGAGACAAACTTAACACAATTTGTCATAGATCAAAACGACTCACCTTCACGTGTCCTAGAGTAGAAGCAGAGACGCTGTAGTCGAATGAGAACTCTGATTCCACGAATGCGGCATTCTTATGATTTCATGTTATTTTGAATGGCCCTGAAACCTTTTGATATACTGTCTCATATCTTATTGTGTTTTATATTCTCAAGACTCAAGCATCTATTGTTTCCAAGGCCTTAAAAACTGGCTTTGGTCTTAGGCAATTAAGATAATTAACATCATTAAAAGTTAAAGGGACACTTGACTAATTGTATCTGTTAGTATTTCGGCTTCTTTGATTTCCATCTTTCTGCTTGGAGCAACAAATATGTCACTTAAGTGCAGGAATAATTTAGTGGTCTATACCAAATTACAATAACGATGCTAATGAATATACACCAACACATTAAGGATAGTCTTCGATCAGAGCCCAATACCTTTACGTAAATTTTAGGTAAAGGTATTGGGATCTGATCGAAGACTATCCTATTTATATTTGACAAACATGGTTCCGTAAAATGTCAAATAATACATTCATGTGTACAAATCGAAGATTAATCACTTTCAGCGTGCCATTTACAAACCTAAAATAGCAGGTGTCCCAATTCTACAACATGATGAGCCTATAACAGCACTTAGATAACATGTTTGTACTCCCTTCCTAAAAACTACCCAGACAGACAAAAAAACAATATCAGAAGGCAGGTGGAGCAAATAATGAAAAATGAAACCCATACTCACCTGCAGATATCTCGCAACAACGGTGACAAATGGAGGCAGCGGCCCGGCTGTGCCATTTTCATCAGATCACGTCGTCTATCTTGCGACGGCACCTGCCTCTTGCTGCCCTGTCAAATTTCAGCAGCCTGCTCTGAGGTTAGCAGGCAGAAGCTGAATTATTTGCAGACGAGTTAGCCACTTCAAGGTGAAACAACAAGCAACTGACCTCTCAATTATTTCACGCTGGCATAATCAGGCCTCACGTGGGGGGGGATCGGAAATAGACGGGAATTATAAGACGGATCTATCCCTTTACCTTCTTATGTATTCACCTTGATAATAATTTCCCACATCACCTTGGTGGCACATCTGCCTGCAAACAATGTGCTTGCAACCCCTAAAGTGAGAACAATTGTAGGTTTCAGTATAAACAAATCCCCAGCAGTGACGCCATTTTAGCAGGCTGCCAAAAAGATGGGTTTTAATGGCAGGCAGATGCTGCTTTTGGCTGTCACTTTTTTTTTTTTTGAATTGGGAACTCATAACTCTTTCATGCGGTTGTTAAATAAATAAGGAGGGTAGATTGAGTCACCTACAGAGACTTGGGCTGTGGCATAATATGGCCCAGGCAAAAAAAAAAAAGGAAAAATGCTCCTCAACAGAAATCCTTTTTGGACACGATCCTGTCGCGCTCGCTCGATCGCCACAAGACTGCAAAGAACCGCAAAGCAGTCAAAAAGTGAGAAACGTAGGAGAGTAAGGTGGCTTTTTTTTTCTTCTTCTCCAGTTTCTTTTCTTCTTTTTCTAAGCTGCAGGGCTCGCAGAGTTGTTTATTGACTATGCAGAACTGTCTGCTCGACATCAAAGCACGAGCAAAAGCCCCACCCCATGGGAGCCACACCAGACATAAACCCATGAACTCAGAAAGGATCAAAGTTTTCACCTACTACTGAACTTAAAGCTTATTAAATAAATATGAATATTCTGCACAGAAAGGCACACTAAACAAAATCTCCTTTCATGCAAACTCAGTAGTAACGTGTGGATAGCTGAGAGTCTTATAGTATACTATATAAGTATGCAATTGTACAGCCCAGTCAATCTAAGACTGAACATTCTCATAAACTTCATTGATATATTTTACAATTTAAAGCAGAACTAGACCGGAAGTTCCTATTATCGCTGTTTTTTTTGGTGTGTATCTGCGTCATTACCTTGTTTATGAAGCCTGACGGTTCGAAACAAACAGTTCAGCCATTGCTGAGAACGTTGTGTTTTATTGTAATCTCGGGGCTCAACGAGATCACTGAAAATCCCGTAATAGTTACGTAAGCAGCGGTTCTCCTGAACAACCGATCGTCCTGCTCCGGGCGGTAGTCCGGGCACATCCGGTTGCGTACATTGAACCGCAGAAGAAGAATAACGTCCGTTGTGGAGGTGTTTCACGAGCAACAGTGTCTTCTGACTCTGGGTCTGACTCTGGTTTAAAGTCATAAAAGGGACTGCGGCGGGGAGTCGTGACGAAGCTATTTTTAAACACTGTTAAAACAATGTTTTGATAATGAGGAGCAGTGCATCCGCCGTTCCAGAGGGGGGCGCTGCGCTTCTGAGAACGGATGTGCTGGATAGTACTGGCCAATCACAAGACTCTGTCTTCTGGGGGTGAAAGTTCACTCTGAAACATCGCGGCTGAAAAACACTGTCAGAAAAGAGGATTTCTATCGGCTAGTTTACAGCAACTAGGAGGTTTTTGACCATAAAAACAAGTTAATATATGTAAGTAGACCTCCATAACTAACATTTATGTGCAACAGGACCACTCTATGTGACCTTTAAAGTATGACAATATATTTGGTAAATTGCGAAACTAATAAAGGACTATCTTATCTTTTCTTATCTAACATTAATGAATTGAATTTCTGTTGTTTTGTCAGCCCTTTTTACAAATAAATATATTCAATATCTTCTGGATAAAGGGGTACATATTAGGTATTTTAGTTTGCAGTGTACATTTTACGCAAATTTACGTCCAAATTCATTTTAAACACACATTGGTGCGGCGAACACATTGTTTGGGAGCGATGTCCCAGCAGAAATAAGAGCAGAATCTGAACAGGGTTTTGGTTTTAATACATTACAGTAGTGTAATAATACACACTGTGTCAATCATAAAGTAATAACGTAAGCCATCCACACAGAACAGTAAAATGATGAAAACGAGTGGCCACATGTGACTTTCCGGGGAATTGCTGCGTTCAGGCGTCAGAGTTAATACAGTTTTTTTGAAAATTGCTTGCTGCTATATCCTGTTTTGCCTTAATGACCCGTGGAAATGACTGAATCTGCAGCAGATGAAGTTTTACAACAGCAGAGCAATGAACTCTATACAACTACACTACTCTAAGTTAAGCATAATTCCTATTATTCCTCTGAGTTTAATTCTTTCCATTACATCTTTAGACAGTTTTTTTTTTTTTACATCTGGGATTTTTACATGACTTTGTATATTGTGGCTATTTCATGTGCTTCTATGATACAAGTGTTTAGCTTTTAACCCTTTAAGGGTGTCAAACTTGTGAAAATGATGATGGTTGAAGAACACTTTATTGTTTAGTTCCAAATACCTGTGACTGTTTTGTGCCTTTGCAAATCCAGTGTGATCTGAGCGTCGTAATGCACGTGTGTAAATGTTAAACTTTGGCATTGTGATATTGAAATTGCAATTATTTTTCTCAGGATATTTACGGCTGTTGACCTCTGCCAAGGAGGTATATGTTTTCGTTTTACATAACCCAAAAAGTCATGGACGGATTTGGACAGATTTTTTTAGTGATTCCATTTTGGGCGTGATCTGTAGGGGGTCAGGGGGGGGGGGCTGCGCTGCCTTGGCGGAGGACTGCCCTCTCCGAGTGCTTTTCTAGTTCATAATGTGTTTTGCAAAAAGATACTTCAGTAATGTTAAAGGTGCATTATGTAATAAATCTAAAGCAACTGGCCATAAAATCCTCCTAATATGTCACAGAGACTCAGGAATAATGTTCATATAACAAACTGAACTCACCAACAACAACAGTACAGACAAAATATTTGCTTTAAAAAAAATATTTTGCAGACTGCAAATCATGTTTATGTTTTGAAATCATGTTTTGGCATGTGGCGCCACCTACCGCCGTCTACCAATCATTGCAGTCAGTAGAGTCTCAGATGCCGAGCAACCACGGGTTGCCAGTTATGTCAGAAAACGAAACCTAAAAGACTTCGGTATTTTGAATTTGAATGTAGTAACCGTTTTTGGCCACATTCTTACATATGGCACCTTTAAACAAAGGGAACTATGCTATTATTTGACTGGTCTGGCCCACTTGAGATGAAATTGAGCTGTATGTGTCCCCTGACTTTCTCAGCTGGTTCTCCGGTTGATTTTTACATGTATTTAAAATAATATCTTCATAATCTATGAACACTTCCTCTTAGTGAGTTTTACGTAATAAATGAAATCAATAAAACCTCCACGTAACACTCACTGTATTATATTTCAACTGATAATAGTGAAATACAACATGTACAGTATTATTGTTACATAATAACAATACATACAATACATCAGGAACTCACCAGTCTCATGATAATAATAATGACATCAGTATGAAGGCTTGGCCGCCACCAGCCAGTTATCCCTGTGGTAACTTTTTCTGACACCTCTCGTATATATCCACACATGTTATGTGGGTTATATGCTGCTTGTCATTAAAGTATGTATAGGTCTAAGGGCTGTCACAAGCAGAGGTAAAACATGTGAACATTTGTCTCGTGGGAATTCTGTCGTGACAGGAAATGCCGACAAAAGCAAATCCACACTTTTATTTGCTTACGTGCACTGTTTGCAAAAAATGCTGTTAAGCACAGGGATTTGGATAATTGCGAGGAGCACCCAGAGTGTGTGTCCCTGTTTTTGTGTTCATTTGAGGCTAAATGACTTGTCGGATGGTGTCAGAATCCATCAGCCTGTTCCTGACCTAGAAGATTTAAGCATAAATCTAATATCTGAGGCAAAGAAAAACAATGGATGTTTCCATTACTCCCTGGAGCTGTAAGGCCTCAAGAAAAGCTTCTCCCCTCTTCTACCCCGCCTGTCTGTTTTCAAGTCAGAAGATAAATGAGCATGCTTTGATCCAGCTTGAGGGGGAGAAAAAAAAAAAAAAGCCCCGCCAAAAGTCCCTGCAGATGAAGGCAGCGAGGATGTAAAAGAAAAGGGAGTGGGGCAAATATTCAAACTTAATGTGGAGCAGCAGCGTGTTTAAACAACTGTTCCAGTCACGTCCCTGGTCATTTCGCCGTAACCTTCAAAGTGTAGCCTAATTTTGTCATTGCGAAGACGCAATCCAAAATAAAATTGTTATTCCAAGCGAAAGGCGCTACTTTTGTTTTGCATCATTTTGAAATCCATTAACTAATCATTTAAACATCATTGTCTCTTCGAAAATTGCAAATGTGCAGCGTGGAATAATAACACGGTGTCTGCGATGCTTCACTAATGGTGGCTAATTAATGTTAAGAGACCAGGCAAGTGGACAAGTCAACTATACCAATTCCCCTCGTAAACAGGCAATTATCAGTGAAACATATAATTACCCTGCCGACTACATCATCGTTTAATGAAGAATTCAATCAAACAAATCAAACATCAAATTGCTCATATGGTCACTGACACAGAAAAGTGATGCTCAGATAGACTTTAAATTGTTCTCGTTGGATAAACACTGCATTTTACTTGTATTAGTCTATACTGGAGAAGGAGAATATTGTCACAATTATTGTGCTGATCAAGAGTTGGACATTTGCAATAACTATAAACTCCCTTTATGCCTTGAAACTGTTAAACTGTATCATCCCTATTCAAATAAAAGTATATTTTATTCTATTCTAAGATCAACAGGACTGTACAGTGGGTGGTATGAGAATTATTTTCATAATCAGTTCATCTGTTGATTATTTTATCGATTAATTGAGGAATTGTTTGGTCCCTAAAATGTCAGAAAATGTCGCTCAGTGTTTGTCAAACCTGGGAATAATGATGCTATCAAGCGTCTTGTTTTGGTACTGATTTCTTTCTTATGGGGAGCAAAGAAACCAGAACATATTCTCATTTGAGAAGCTGAAACAATCTGAAATCTTGTTTTAATAATGAAAAAAAGCTTCAAACCCGGATTAATGGATTATCGAAATAGTTGACGATTAATTCAGTAATCGATTACTAACCACACCTTCAAATCAAGATAGAACAATGATGTGTTTGAAAAAGTCCATAGATTGTTTAATACAACATACCATTATTCTCAACAATTCAACATCAACAAAATTTTGTTAATTTAAAAAAAAAGAAAAAAAAAATCTGCATATTACCTTTATTGCACAGAACAATTTAAATGTATTTTCCATAGATTTATTTTTTTCAGTATCTTTTTTTTATAAAAAAGTTGGCTTGGACTACATGGTCACTATAGTCCAGGGTCAAAATCATAATAATAACAATAATAATAATAATAATAATAATCATAAAAAAAAGGAATAAAAGAAACAAAAATAAATTGTCAGGGTCACTCGGGGCCAAGAAAGGCTCGGTACAGTAGCCACACTTTAAACGAAGAGAGCATTCATAATCAGCAAGAGGGAGAACCGTGAGCCATATCCAGGGATATTTTTTTTTTTTTTCTTCGTTTATGCAAAACGGATTACACCAAAGCTGCTTCAGATTGCTCCATGGGTGAAACCATCTGTGTCACTCCAACCATCTGCATATTCAGTCCATACTTCAGGCCCATTACTGTGCCGTTGTCTGTAATGTCATCCATCATAAATAACTTAGTCTTTATTCTCACACACGTTCGCCAAGCCCAGCTGTCCACAGTGTGTACTTATAAAGGTGAGGCTGTAACCTCACGTTTCCTATGCAGCACCAAATGGAGCATAATATGCGGCAGTTCTTTTTTTTTCCCCTCCTGACAAACAATGCACATTTAGAGGGGGGAGGGGGGGGGGGTAGCAAATCTTGAAACGATCCTGGTGGGTAAGTTTTCCATGGCTTTGATGGGGGGTGGGGGGGTTGAAAGAAGAGTAAATCACTGATTTCATTAAACCCATAAAGAAAAAAATAACCCACGATGAAAGAAATATTCTACAGCTTGAGAAGCACATTGTATTTCAAAAGAATTGGAGCACCACAACTTGTATTTCTCACAATCATTTTCAGCACAAAATAATACCGTTACATAATAGTTTTTTTTTTTTCTTTTTTTTCCTAATGCAACTTAAAAGGGTTGTGGAATAAGCCTTTATTGTATTAATGTAACACAATATAGGAGTTGCTCTCTGTGACGTGTGCGCATTTGCAGTTGACGATGCGGACCTGGCTCAGGCTTTGACAGAGGTAACATTCACCCTGTTGTAATTTTGATATGTGATCAAAATGATCTTGGGGGACATTCTTTGAAGGTTAAAATGCGGTTCGATTGGCTGAACCTTAGAACAAGTGCTGCTTCTTTTCTTGTTACAGAGCATCATATCTACAACATCTCACATTTCTGTCCGCGTCATGCCCTCAATCTTCGTGTGTGTGTGTGTGTGTGTGTGTTCTTGTACTTGCGGCATACTGAGGACCAGTGAGGACATTTTGGCCGGTCCTCACTTTGTTTTCATTGAAATCACTTCCCCAGGTTGCTATAACATGCTATACTTAATTTGTCAAAAAAAAAAACCCTCACTTTTTGGACGACATAGTATAATATGACTTTTTTTGTAAAATTGTGGACCAAAAATTTTGGGTCCATTTTTTTTTGTCAAATTTTGGACGATAGTATAGTATGACTGTTTTGTCAAATTTTGGATCAAAAATTTTGGGCCAAAAAATTTGGGTCAGATTTTGGACCAAAAAATTGGGTCAAATTTTGGGTAAATTTTTTTTTTCAAATTTTGGACGACATAGTATAGTATGACGTTTTTGCCAAATTTTGGATCAAAAATTTTGGGTCAAATTTTTTTCAACTTTTGGACGACAAAGTATAGTACGACGTAAATAAAAGTTTTCCTGCCCTTTTTGCTCTGGGGCTCCACCTACCGACATTTTATGGTACTGCAACCATTAGTTCTTTGTAGATGTCGTTCATGAAGTAGATCTCTGTAATTGTGTTGATTTATAAAGTGGAAATGCTGGTCCTCACTTTGTCAGCGACCCAGTCCTCAGTATGCAGCAAGTACAAGAATGTGTGTGTGTGTGTGTGTGTGTACTGTCTGGGTTGCATCTACAACTAGAGGACACCGATATTAGATATTGGGCTCGGACACATGACAGCCCAGGGCCACGAGGAAAGGGATTGGGCTCGTAAACTGGGTGCAGATAAGTCCTCACTATGGTGTGTAATAGGGTTAGGGTTAAATGCAGAGGTCAGATTCACTATCACTATTAATAGTGTGTGTGAAAATGACTAATTCTAATTTAACAACTGATTCCCTTCTATTTTTTCAGAACTAAATCTTGTCACGCTTCTAATAATATAGATACACTTACATAATTTTTACACAATGCGATGTGGAGAATTTGTTTCAAGAATTTATTTCTGTGCATCACTGTTTTCTGTCATATGATGATGATGATGGTAGTTTGAATAAGCTTCACTTATACGTCCACCAATCCCTCCTGCATAGACGCTTCCACTCCATTGCTGCCATTTTTCTCGAGCTAAATCACTCAACTATTCACCTGCCTCCTCCGCTGAGAGTCAGACACACTTTTGACACATTTCTGAAGGAGGACACAAGACTGTCTTCTGCATCTTGACCTGGATATATCAAATTGATTTCAGTGATTCACTGACTCTAAGTTGTGACAGGGTTGGGTGAAAAAAAATATGACTCCACGACCCACAAGACTGACAATGCTCTCCTGCTCACGCTGCTACCGAGCATCCTGGAAAAAGGTTATGCAACTGTGCATATATTAAATGATGTTAAGTACGATTAAGTCATTTAATTTAATTTCCACGTTTGAAAAATTGACTGATGCCCCACAAACCACTTTAACAACACACCACTGAGCTGCAGCTTAATTTTTTTTTTCTGGCACCAGAGGACTGTGTGCATGTGTAACTAATGCACTCTTATAAGGTTATTATAGGGTTGAGTGACATTTTCAGGCATAACCTATAAAATGGAAAGAAATCAAGATACAATTTAATTATTTAAAAATATCCATATGTATATATATATAAAAATCTCTAGTGGGACATGAGCTCGTCCCAGTTTAAAAGGGCATTTGTTATATTTCTATTTTTTTGCGAGCCAACACAATGGTTACAAAGCAGTTGTGACATTCAAATTAAGTTTTACATCTCACTAACAGTTTTGGATTTCTCACATTTACCATTGTGCCAAATGAAGTATCTGCATTGTGTTTTCTCCTATAATGCATGTGTGTGTGTGTGTGTGTGGGGTGGAGGGGGGGGGGGTACAATTTCCACAGAGTGCATAAGGTATTGTGACACACAATCAGTAAGAAAGAAAAAGACCAAGTGCAGCAAATTGCATTCACAGTTATAAAAATAATGGATCACAATGACGAGTTAAATGCATCCAAGTTGTTTAAATGTGCTCATCAACCCATACACATCTCATTCATGACTTGACAACTAACCATGGGGGGAAAAAAAAACTGATAAATAAACAAACCTGACAAAAATACAGTAATGGCCAAAATATGATATGCCCCTTGTGTTGTGGTTATTTTAAGTGTTTTCTTACTTCTCATCGTTTTCCCCCAGTATAAACACACAGGAATTATGAACTGCTTATGACAAATTTGACTTTGAATTAATGCCCCCATCAGCCATGTAGAATCCACTGGGTGAGCTTCCATTCTCTCTCACCTGTGAAAGTCAGGAACTGCACCTCCTCTCTAATCCTAATCCCAGTCAGGACAAACAACAGACCAGGATCCACAGGTTTTTTAAGAGCGGGAAATAAAATGTCCTCTTTGTCCATTTTGTCTTATTTTGAAGTTGAAAATCAGTAAATTCCCCCCGGCTCCGCGTTAAATCATTTTCATGTTAAACTTGCGAGGTGCTTCCACTGTGCTGCTGCTCATGCCAGCGTCCGATTTCCGTGGCACATACTCGATCTCAATGTTGTGCTTCGTGTTGCCTTTTCCTCTGCTCCACAGAAAGAGCAGCACCAGGCAAAACAAGACGACGCCGAGAAACGAGATGAAGCCCATTGTGGTCGCAATGATCAATGTCTTTATGTCGAATGGAAAAGGGACGTTGGCTCTTGTGTCGTTTGTACCTGTTTCGGCCGGCTGGTTGGAGATGAAAGCGAATGTCTTGTTGGGCTGGTGGGGCCAGTCTGGCGAGTAGCTATGAATGTGCAAGTGAGCAAGAGAGGTGTCGTTGCCACCTGCGTTGCTAGCTATGCACACGTATGTACCATTGTCTTGAATCTGAGCATAGCGGACCTCAAGGGTACCATCTGGCAACACGGACAGCCTTCCGATCGTCTTGGTGGTGATGAACTTCTTCTGTGGGGACAGCCACATTATCACCGGGGCAGGGTCTCCATCTGCTTGGCAAGCGAAGTGAACAATGGCTCCCTCGTCGACAAATTTCTGCTGGGGTTTGCGATCCCTAATCCTAGATTTGCGGCACGTGAAGTAGTTAGGCTGCAGAACATCTGGGAAGTCTTTGAATTCTTTGCCTTGGACAAACTCTGGGGAGGCACAGGTGGGCTGCTGCCTGTTAAAGTTCAGTCGCCAGCGTCGCCTAAATACCCATAACAGTCTGCAATCACAGGCCAGGGGATTATCATACAAGGCAAGGGTTTCCAGGTTGCCAACCGAATGGAACGCTGACTCCTCCAAAGTGGTCAGAGAGTTCCCAGAGACGTTTAAAATCTTCATGTAGTTTAGGCCGCGGAAAGAGTAGGGCTCAATCATAGCCAGTCTGCCCCCCACCAAATGAAATTCCTGCAGACGCAGAAGATCGTGGAGCTTATTCCCCTCAATGGTATGGATAGGGTTATAGGAAAGATTAAGAAAGCGCAAATAAACCAGATGCCGCAGGGCTACATATGGAATCGTGGTCAGGTTGGCATTTGCAATGGTCAGAGAGGTGAGATTCAATCCATACAAGCAATTTGGGGTCATCGTATCCAAAAATGGCCAATTTGCTATTTCCAGCACTTTCAGCCTATACAGACGTTTGAAGGAGTAATCCCGTATCACGTTGATGTTGAGGTTGCGCAGCCTGAGAGTGATCAAACTGTGCAGATGGGTAAAAGCCTCTGTTGGCACAGAGGACAAGTTGCACTTCTCTAGACTCAGGTGCTCCAGGCTGCTTAGTCCATGGAAAGCACGGTGGGAGATGAAAACCAGGTCATTATCGCCCACCTCTAAAGATCGGAGGTTGTACAGGTCCTGGAACATATAGTCCAACAGAATGACAATTTTGTTTTCACTTATGTCCAGCTGTGTGAGATTACTTAGGCCCGTGAAGACACCGAGCTGGATTAGCTTAAGTTTGTTGCTACGCAGCCCCAAGGTCCGCAAGCCGTACAGATTGTTGAAAGCTCCGGGTTCAATCGTGGAAATTGTGTTCTCACTGAGCTCTAGGTGTTCGAGGTTGAGAAAGTTGGCAAACTCGTCGGGGTTGATGGTTCTAATGCGATTCTTGCTGAGGTCGAGCACTCTCGTGTCTGCAGGAATGCCCTCAGGAACTGTCATGAGTTTCTTGCGGTAGCACATCACAGAGCGCTCTTGAACATTACACTCACAGCGGGATGGGCAGCCTGTGGTGGAGCCAGAAAGCACAGTGCCCAGCATCAGGATCAGAATGGGCTGCCAGCAGGCCACCAGGTAGCTGTGCCCAGTCGCTTCTCTGGCCACCATCTTATCAGTTACCTGATGAGACACAGAGACAAAGCAAAAACATTTGTTAGGAGATGGAATCACACAACTGACAATTCTATTAGTCTGTTGTGCATTGGTTGACCAACAGGAAGTACATGACAGATTGAGGAGCAAGGAAATAAATCAGCTCAACTCCGAGGAAACTGTATTTTTTGTACGCCACATATATTATTATTATTATTAGCATACTAACACCTTATGTAGTAAAAAAAAATCTCAATTAATTTCATAATAGAGGTAGAATAAGTTGTTAATATGTGTTTAATTATTACTAATAAAGGGCTAGTATGCAAATTATATAATTGTGCTCAAAACCATGGCTATTTAGTGCAACAAAAAAAAAAGTCATTCTCATGTGACACAGTTCCTCAGAGAACAGAGAATAAATAGGGCTTCTGCTGAAATATTTATGTCACCGACACAAGATGAATAGAAAAGAGTGGTTGCAAGGAATAAGCATAGGTGTTTGCATAATTGAGAGTGCTGACAGTTTTGAATTGTGCAAGATGCAAGTTGCTGCAGCGTATGCATTCTATCACACCGAGGATGATTTTAGCTAAAGAATCGACGGTAAAAATCTGCAAAAATTCCTGCACTTCACCCTGATTTTGTCTCCTGTGGTAAACTGAACACCATTCCCCACTGCTCACCTTGCAGCCAATCAATCAGTCAATGCTATCACCCTGATATGAAGTGAAGGAA
The DNA here is from genome assembly GCF_963457635.1 of Microchirus variegatus. Classification (NCBI taxonomy): domain Eukaryota; kingdom Metazoa; phylum Chordata; class Actinopteri; order Pleuronectiformes; family Soleidae; genus Microchirus; species Microchirus variegatus. The sequence goes on from NC_139809.1 coordinate 8,171,977, forward strand.
CGCCGCTTCAAGTGGAATTAACAGCAATTTTCAGACAGCAATCCAATTCATGCTGTGTCACAGACACATCTGCTGAGAACATCTGTGTTTTCGTTGTTGTTGTTTTTTTTTTTTCATCTATTAGCATTGAGTCTTTTTCTTCGAGCCTATTCTTTTCTTCATGCTAGCAGCTTGAATTTTCTGTGTGAGCTAGAAAAACAGCAGGGGTGGAGCAGCAGTTGCAGGAGGATGCAGGAGGTATGCAATCAAAGATGGATGGTGGCAAGTGTGATGTATGTGCCGTGGCTGACACTCCACTCAAGTCATATTTTATGATAAAATATAGACTACACACTACTCGGGAATTGGATACTGAGTGTTTGAAAAGGGGAGTCATGGGGGGGGGCGGGGACGGGGGCAAATTTCAATAACATCTGTTTGTGTGCCTCTTCCCTTGCCACTAATAACGCAATTAACAACAACGTGTCATTAAATCGTATTCTATTATTTCAAGATTTACGTCTGAGATACAGTTCCGTATGGACTACAGTATTTTTCTGCGTTATTTTATGTGCAAAACCTGGATGATTAATACACTTATGAAAGCTTCACATCTGCCAATAAGCTGGGATTCATGTCATTTCGTCATGGCTGTAGAAACCGGTGCTGCAGTTTAATCTCTTGCTTTAAAATGTCCCTTACAGGTTGATTGCTGACGCGAAGAAAGATATTGCACCTGCTGCTTGTGCTTCGCTTGATACCACGCACCTTATCACATGTGGCAGATTGAGATTATAGAAAAGGACGGAGACAACTGTGATGCTGTGGGTGACAGTTAAGTATGGGGGTGATATGTCACTCCCCCGGCTGTGGTCACCGCTAATAACCTTTTTCCCTCTGGACCAATAGTCGACTGGACATCAGACTCATCAAAAAAAGGCAGGATTAGATTTACTTCACTCAATTTCATTTGAGCCCCTCTAAGGTCAGATTTCAGATTGGGGGAATTGATGATACCATCTTTAATCAAGAGGAGTGATTTCAAAACAGGCACAGCGATGATGGTGTGTCTGTGATCAGACACCTGCAACCGGCACCTGCTGTGCCCCGCGTTGCCTGCAGCAATACTTAATCATTCTCATTCTTTAACCTGGATTGATCAAGTCAGGGCTGAGCGCTGCGAGATGGAGAAGCGTGGGGCATTGTATCACATGCTAAGACACCTGAGAAGAAATTGCTTTATAGCGAGCTCAATTAGACTGTATCAATCACGCTATTATGCTGTAGCTTTCACATGGGATATATCAGTCAATGAGATGCTATTAATTTCAACTTTATTACAAATGACACTTGAAGCAAACACAATCCATTGTGTTTGTTTGAGTCCTTGCAGTCCTTTAACACAGGGCTACAATGTCTACAACATAGCACCACGCTTGATTAACCACAATGTATCCGACTATTATGAAGAGAAAATCTTCCTAATGCTTTCACGATCATTCATCCAAAATACATTGCATTACGTTTTTGTTCATGACAGAGCGGCATCGATATTTATTGCACCAGGCTGCAGCAGCAAATATGCAGGAAAAGCAGTGAAGACAGGGACACATTAGGGTGAAGAATGCCGTCCATCGGTAAACATTTGCAGCTCTGTTTTGTTAATGATCCGCCGTTATCATTCTCTCACAGCCATGTAGCCTGAATGCAGTTCTTCATTCTAATCAGCACTCCAGTAAGCACCCAGAGAATTACATTAACTAAGGTGAAGTGAGAGGGGGGGCGTGCTTCTGAATGGAATGAATGCGGTCGAGGATAAGTAAGACAACGGTGCTCAATAAATGAGGACCCAGTGGTCCAAGACCAGTAATAACCAGAGATAAATGCCTTTGTGACAGCATCCACTAGGATCCTAACTATGTTGCTTCCCTCATGGAAATGGCAATGGAGCTGCAGTACAGTAGCCAACTCATTAGGCCTGGTCTTACTTTCAGCATCCATGTGTATGTTAGGTGTTCAAGGGTTTGCCTGCTGTAAATGTTGACATCTGTGTTGTTTGTTTTGGTCCATGTGGGCGCCTACGCTGACAAATCCATGCCCATTCTTTTTCCTAATTTATCCTCCTTCAATTCCGCGCGGACCGTATCCGTATCGACTGTGCATGCTCGCGGTACCACACTGTCCAATCTAGTTGATGGCACGTTCGTTTTTTTTGGTCTAAAAAGACAACAAAGAAGACGGTAACTATGGAAACTTGCTTGAGGGTTATATGAAGAAGTCTGCCAGTACCCACACATTGTACAACTCAGCATACAAACTCAGCATACAAACACAAAGGTCAGGTCCAGATCAGACATCACACATGGAACACGAGACTGATGTTTGAGAATGAGCGCCAAAGTATAGCACGGCCCTTACTGTCCCTTTCTACCATGTAAATACGCGAACTTAAATCAAGTGTTTTAAGTCTTAAATTAGATCTAAAATAAAGAAAGGACGAAGGGGAAAAAATTAGATGATGATTAGTATTCTCTTTTAAAATTGTATTTTAATCTTTGGCTCTGTTAGACAAGTTTAATGCAGCCAGTAGTTGTAAGTTAGGTCTGTCCAAATATACCTTTCACACACACACACAATTGTGTTATCACTCCACTTAATTTTACTTTTTACATGAGCCCGTCAATCCTCATTATCTTCTCCACAATAAGCACATTAAACATAGGTCGGGGGGGAGGTGGTGGGTTGGGGGGTATTGTTGAGACTTAACCATCATCTAACCACTCAAGTTTACCTGTCACAAGACATCACTGCTGAGCCTTGTTAAATACCATAGTTAAATACCTGTAAGCTTCTGGGAAATCCTTCAAATAATGCTGACATTATCTGTACGTGTTAAAAGCCCTTAAAGCCTATTCCCCTCTCTGTAAAACTGCTTAGTCAGACGCCAGGCTGATCCTGAATGGACAAACTTACAGCTGGTGAAATTCATTATTGTACCGTCTGCATGGCTGTCTACGTATAATACAATGATGTTTAAAAGTAAGAAAGCACCCCCAGTCTCCTTACTCTATATAGAGGACATGTATTATTTATTAACCATATCACAATTTTTCCTCATTTCAAAATTAATCAGTTCAATTAAAATGCTTATTGATATATGTTTCTGTTTGAGTTATAACACAGCCACAGTTTGGCTAAATCCATCCTTACCGGGGGGGTGTCTGACCCAAGAGAGTTCACTTTCACACGGCTATATGGGTCGCCTAATTTCAAGAGAAAGGTTACTGTAGTGTCATTGAAAAGCTAAGCTGCCTGGTGGGATTGCTGGCTGGAGTCAGGTCTGTGAAATGGCAGGGCTTACATGTAAGCCAATGCCATGACAGATGGACAGCAAAGCCCTAATCCAGGCGAAGGAGCTGGTTGGTGCAACAAGGTAAGGAATTCCAACAGTGGCCAGTTGTTGTTGTCCCCAGGAAACTCTGCCATGAACCCTGTCAACAAGTCCTTCCTGAACTTCACCTCCAAAATGGGTAATTTAGTGTCTCTGTGCAGGTGTTCCACTTACTGATGCCGCCCTGCTCCAAATATAATTATGATAACACTTTAGATTAGTGAACACATATTGACCATTAACTAGGTGCTTACTAGCCCTTTATTAGTAAATATTAAGCACATATTAACACTTTATGTAGGAAAATCTTAATTTGTGTCATAATAAGGGTAGAATAATGTTATGTAGAATTAGGTGCTAATAAAGGCCTAGTATGCTACTTATATATATTAGTAAGCACCTAGTTAATGGTAAATATGTGTTGCTAAACTAAAGTGTTACCATAATTCAGTTGTTTTTCTTCGGAATTCAGATACTTAAAGCTAAATTGCAGTGGTATATTTTCTATTCAACTGATTAACATGCACATACCAGGTCTCACTTGCAAAAAATGGTTGTAATGATGTTAAAAGTAATAACTACAATGCAACGGTTCTACAGAATGGGGCCTCTGAAATGAGGTACGCCCACAATGCTGGACTGTGCTGAAGGATTGTTTTAGATCAATGTACCTGTGTTAAACTATTGACTGAGTGGATATTCTCTGTGTCATAACAAATATTTACAAATATGCTTTAAATCTATAATATTATATAGATTTATTGACTTGCACAAGTTGGCTAAAAGAGTAACATGTCAGCCGTCTTGTTGTGACGTACATTGTTTGAGCTAAACACGATTCTATTGGTAAAAAAACTAAATAAATACATCAATAAAACCTTCACACTGCTGTATATGGGCTGTTGAGCCACTGCTCTAACCTTTTCAAGTGGTGCAGTATTGTTGTAGATATCACAGGCTCAATGGTTGTGTTTATTATCGCCCTTTTTAATAGATGCTGTTTTGTGTGAATGTGCATCCTTGTATGTGATATTGCATCATTGTTAAGCTCATTAGCCTAATGACCTTTTTCTTTCTTGTTTTTTTTTTCTTAGATGTGTTTCTGAAGATAAGCAGTCTCTAGAATGTCAAACTTTTATAAAAATGGACTTTGGGATGTCTCTGACCTTGTCAACAGTTCTGGTAAGAGGACTTCACATTATCAGATGTTGTTTCCTTTAATAGGTAAAGCACATAATGAGTACATTTGACAGATAAAATGCTAATACTGTTCATGTACATAATCAGCATCGATAACATGAAGCTGTTTTACCTTTGTTTAAATGAACAGTAGGTAATAATAATACAATTATGTTATGCTATGTGTTGTTGTACATGTAGGCTGTATCAAATGTCCAGTCCTAAAATCACCTCATAACAACAAATCTTAAGAGCAAAGTTGAGCTAGTAGATGCTAATGCTGGATGAAATTGGTGGGTTTTATTCGAATTGTGTAACCTAATGACTGGTGAAAAAAATCTGATGTGTTTATTGTAGTGGTATACTGTTTAGGGATGATGGTATAAGCAGAACAGCTGCTGTTGGAAGGAGCTGCCTCTGAGATGTGCTGCGGTGTCAGTTTCCTTCCTAAAGCTGAGAGAAAATGCTTCACACACACATCTACATGCTGTTTGCCTGTGTATTACTTTGGCATGCTGTGCCACCTCCTACCCAGAGGTTTGATCTTTTGGTTTGGGGACAATTTTCTGACAGAGCCCTAAGGACTTGGGGAGATTGTATCATGGTGGCATATGGTCACACATGGTCAGCACCTTTACAAAAATGGACCACACTGCGAACCTGTCAAATATGTAGTATGATTTAATGGTCAAGAGGGTTTAACTGTAGATGTCAATTTTGGATTCACGTTTTCATGGTCTCTCTAATCTGCTCCTGGTCTCTTTCTTCTGTCTCTACCTCATCTCCGTCTTGTCCTTTCTGTCCCCCACTTCTCCTCTGTCCCCCATTTTTCCTTTCACCCCAACCGGTCGAAGGCAGATGGCTGCACATCTGAGAGTAGGATTCCGTCAGAGATTTCTTCCTGTTCATGCCTATAGTTTTTTTGCTCGTTGTGTGAATTACTGGGTTGTATCTGCTCTTGATGATGTTGTCTATGTGCAGTGCCTTGAGATAATGTATGTTTCGAGTCCCGAATTGCATTCAATTGAATTGAGTTGAATTGTTTGTATTGGTCTGGAAGATTCAGGAAGTCTGTTTCATCCAACGCACCGTGGAGAATTCACATTTTTTTATTATTTAGCGGTTGTAGTTTTACACATTTTTCAGATCTTAACCTTTGTTCAACATGGACTTTACACATGGCTCACGACAATCAAAGGCCAGAGATGCTTGAAGATGCTTGAAGATGCTCACATCTGCGCTGCTGCTGCTGCAGGCCATGTTTCTTTTGCTCGCTCTCTTTATCGTGCAGACTCGAGTACACACACACACACACACACACACACACACACACACACACACACACACACACACACACACACGATGGAGGGTTCACTTAGTTGTGTGTGTAAATGAGTGAGAGTGAGTGAGAAAGAGATGAGCAGTGGACTGCAAAAAACAATAGTGCAGACTTAAGGTGGCTGAAGCAGTTAACAGAAACACTGACATCTTCAACATTAGTGTAATTAATTCACCAGCTATTGTGCTAACAGTCGTTTAGGCAAATAATGGGGGTCCCCCAATGCTGTTCTGATGAGCAGCCATTGAAACATTTACTCGTGCAATCATCCGTCTTTTCCTCACCTACACAAAGCAGCTTTTATTGCACAAAAAGAAAGAAAACCACAGTTGTAATATGAAACTCCACTTATCTGTGTGTTGTTATACTGAATATGATTACTACTTGGGTTGGAGTCCAATAGACTGTCTTTTAAACCCATAAACCCAATTTCTGTTATGTACGGCTGCATACGACAGAACTTCTGAACCCCAGGGTGAGGAACAGTTCAAAACAAAGAGGTTCTTTGTCAGTGGAACCAATCATATTAAAATAATCCACATTTTGATGTTAACTCGTGTAAAATAAAGAAGAGCAAATAAAACCTAATTCAAGATGAAGTGAATGAATTTGTGTGTTGTGAATACGGCGAACCACAATATCTCCTCCTCCATATGCACCCGTAGATTATAGCTATCATTACAGCTGCTTTCACCGCAAGCTGGTTCATCAATTAAAGCGGTCAGTGTGGGAACACGGTTACGTTTCAGTCGTCAACTATAGAGAAAGCACTCGGAGAGCGCAAACCCCGGCCAAAGCGGCTCAGTTTCCCATAGCGTCAATGCACTCCCCCCGCTAAGGTTACCAGTTGTGAGGAAAAATGAAATTCAGAAATCGTATCCACGTCTGGATCAAAATTGAAATCGAATCATGTCTTCTTTGTACTACAAACGACATCCGAAGAAAATGTTAAGCAAAATCTACTCTTTACTTTTTAGTTATGCTGCTCACAAACCAAAGCCAAAAACATAACCTCCTTGGCCAAAGTAATAACGTGGGTTCTATCTTACCAGCTACGAGTGATGTGTGATGTGTGCCCATCAGTGTGCAGTGGCTCAGGGCGACATTAGTTGTAATTTTGACTGGCAACTGCATGCTTTCCTCTCAGTATAGTAAAGAAAATGTCTCTCCGTTGCTTCGCAGACCCTGCAACTCACAGTGAGGCTTTTACAGAGAAATGAGCTGTAATTAGTTCATCGAGAGGCGAAACCTAATGGAAGAAAATGCCATGCTAATGCACTGGGATCAGACATCAGAGAATAATGCTATGCAGGAAATGTGCGCTCTAACGATGTTTTCATCATCCAGTCTGGCGTGTCAGTAGCCCAGTTCTGTAAATGTGCCGATGCTTGTCAAAGTCGGAAAACGGCAACAGCACCGCACATTTTCTATAGAGTCTATTTGTGCAATATGTGCTTGCTGATGAAAGGAGAACGTGAACGGAGTGCCATAAATACATTTAAAGTATTTTAGAGGCCTGTGTTGTTGTTATTGTCCATCAGAAAGCACTTGAAAGGTTTATATAAGATGTTATGGCGATGCTGAGCCTCAGTGGCATCAAACTACGCCTTAGAAGAATCACTGAAGGCTCCTCAATAAAGATTATTTTCTGCTTTGTTTATATGAAATTATTGACATTTAAAACCTGCTATAATAAAAAATCCCATCTAAGCCATATTTATATTTCATCACATGACAAAAAATGCTTATGTTGCTCTTCTGCATCCAAACCTATATATTATGAACTGGCACTGATACATGAATAAACAGCCTGGCAGGTAACTGGAAGCTGATTTGAACAAAGTGTGTAGTTACTCCAGCGATGACTTAAAACTTTCACCCTAGGTTTTTTTGTGTTGACTGAGATTAAAGGGAGTGTAAATCAGGATTAATGGGTCGACGCCTTTTCTGTTTAGTTACCTATTGAGGATCAGCAATGGTTGCTGCTCTTTGAAAAACAGGGGGAAGCTCATTTCAGGCCCAGTTATTTATACATAAATTCTGCCGTCTGCTCTCCATTGGCTGTTAATTCTGATTTGTTTTAGCTGATGGAGAAAAAAAAACTGTTTCAGTTTTTATTATGCAATAAAAAATAATGATGATTTATGCCGTGGCTGATATTATCAGCTCATCTCAAATACCATATTAATATGTACAAATATGTTAGTGCAGAAATAAACATACATTTTGGGTGATACGGACACTGCGTTATGATTAGGATTTGCACTGACAAATTTCTATTTTTTGGAAATTCTTATGTTGAAATGGAAAACGTGTATTAGACAACAACTCCTCAAGCGCCACTAGTAGTCCAATATTGGTATATATATCTTGTGCATTCATATAATTGTAGTTGCTTAAAATAATGTTTTATTCCTACGATGTCTTAATAAGAAATTGTTGGAATGTGGAAATGGAAAGGTTTTTCTTTATTGCCTCCATATTTCTAGATTTTCAATATCACTTGCAAGGATGGCGCAGTTGTGAATTGCAGCAGCCATTTCTATTTTATTATGAATTCAGTGGCACTGAACAGATTAAAGCAACAGTCGTGCCATCCATCTCCAAAGGCCTTGCTCTCACTTATACACACCATTCCACACCTTGCCACCATCCTGTTTTTTTTATGTGTATTAGAAAAACAAAATAAGCAAAACTTCCATAGTTCAGCCTTGGGTCATTTGTCTTACTTTTGAAAATGCATAGTGATTTTCTTATTCTTTATTTCCAATACCTGTTGTAGGACATCAATGAAGGTCACCTCCCTCCACCATCACCACTTCCACCACACGGCTGTTGATTTACGGCTTTCAAATGTACACACTCTTGTATAAAACTGCCTAAAGGGAGTCGCTTCAGGTTACTCATTTAGGATTTATCTCCTCAAACGGCATGGGCTCAGACAAAAAACACCGTCTCATAGGTGCTTTATCAAAATCCAGAGGGGTATTATGAGAACTGCACATTACCGAGCCAAAGCTCTGAAAACAAAAGGTGGTTTTTTGTTTGCCTCTCTACAGCAATGTGAGGTAAAGTTTAAAGGAATGATTTAACCTCCTAAGCAGTCAGTGACAGGTCTGCAGTGTATCACTAAGGCATTGCCTTTCACCTTCTGTTGTAGCTGTGAGGGTGTTCTGCCCGTTGTTTTAATGAGTGTTGACCCAGACTTTCATCTGCCGACTTTCAGCACTAAAATATAATGAGCGTGGACCCACAACAACAAGGCAATTTAAATTCATATGGTGCTGTTCTTGAACCGGCAAACAGTGACTCAAGATCCCCGAACCAATGAAATATGCAAACAAAATGGCATCTGCTGAGGCACGCGAACCAATTGTAAACTAATTGTCCAAAGGTCACATGTGCTTGGATGTCAATTCAAATGTCTTTCTGTTGACGTGAACATAGGCCGGACATCAATGCATTATTGTTGTACAGCTGAACAGGGTAGCATAGACTTTTTACGAAACGTACACAGAGGTCAAGAATAAATCACTAGCGAAAACAATTTCTGGACATTTTGAAGGTGCAGGATTCCTGTATTCAACATCTAATATTTATACTATTCTCCGTTTCCAAGTATTATCTCACCAAAACAACCTTAACATGTCAATGCTTTTCTTTCCACAGAGTAGGGGGAATAGAGCAGGCTGGATTGACCCCACCGTGGCTCCAATTCAGAGATAGGGGAGCTTAATCCATGTCCTCTGAGAGATCGCCCAGAAAGATGAAGCCTTAATTAGTCGGATAAAACCCTACATAATGGCGCTATTGATACAGACTGGGAAATAAGAGCTAAGCTGGGGGGGGGGGGAACACAAATACTGCTGCATTTATGGCTGAGATAGGCTTGGGAGACAGTTTGCAGAAGAAAGTGCAGTGGATATGGAAAAGGAACAGTCCACTCTTGCGCTCAGCTTTAGCAACGTAGTGTTGCCTCATCTCTCTCAACAATCTACCTGCTCCAAATTCGCTCTTAAGAAGCTTAGAGAAAAAATGCTGACCTTCATATAATCAAAGCTTATGTGGAGAAAAACAACAACAGTTTTTGGAGTACTTAAGCAATAGCACTCATGGGATGTTCGAGCAATTAAAGACAAAATTACTTGTCTAAGCTGTCCTTGTATCCCCCCCCATTCCATATCTTTGGTTCCCTATGGTACGAGAGGAGGTCATAAGGACAATAAATAGAAGGAAATTATATCTCACTAGATCTAATAATCCAGTGGTTACTGGAAGAGGCAGAAACCGACTTTTAGAAAAACAATCTCGGTATTTCACATGCTACACATGGATCAGGGATAAGGTGACCCGGTGAAGTATTACCAGATGACTTTAGGGAGCCAAAGGCACTGCAAATCCATAATAAAATTAAATAAAATGCATTTGTGCTTACTTTCTTTCAGCTTCAGATTCTTAAATCAATTCTGCGAAAATGAACGGATTTCCAATAAAATACTATAGCGTATGTGTGAATTAATGTCACTTAACAAAAGTAGACAGCCTCTTTAGATTCTGAACAAAGCTGGTATCAAACCACGTCCGCTGTCAATCTGCAGAGCAAAGGAGTAAGATCTATTCTGCCATTTGGGCTTTAATCAATGACAATGGCTGTCTTTCTCCTTTCTCCCAAAAGGAGCCGTGCCTTTGCTGAGACAAACTGACAGGCAGATACGTTATAGAATTTCATCTCCGCAGTCTTGTCTTTTTAGCCTTGTTGTAACGTCACTTGTTTGACATTCACAAAAGAAAACCCTAAACTCGCAGCGCTGAACGACTGCTAAGTCGGCTGAAAAACATTTCCGCGTTTCTCACGGAGCAGAATTGTCTTGTTGAAAGCGTCGGCCTTGAGACGAGAGAACAGGAATGGCGACAGCTTAATTTTGGAATGACACTGGCGAGTGAGGCTATCGATTCGGTGATATATCGCCATCCTTCATTGTGCAATACGATAATCAATACGTCATGGCAAATATTGATATTTTAATGATCAAATTAGTCCCTGCCAGTCACTGGCCGTCACTACTTGCTGTCTCCTTGTGGTTGCGCTGCTGAAATGAATGAAGGAAACAGTTAGCTGGCTGAAGAGGACGGAGTTTTACGGCGCGATAATGGCGGAGAAAGCTGCGTTAAGAGATTCCCCATCCACGTTCAATACATATACTTAATGCACTTCAGGGAAAATTTCTCCAGAGAAATACTGCAATTTTAACTTTTCATGACCGTTTTATTCTGTTAGACGGATATCGTGATGTATCGCTATGTGATTGCCTTGCAGTTTATTGATTATCACAGAATTGTTGTATTGGTATCGTGGATCGTGTATTGTATCTTATCAAGTGCTGGGCACGTTAGCGGTGTTGTCAACGTTAATGCATGACATGTTTCCACGACGACTGACCGGAAAAAAGACGCGCACGACATCATGTTTACGTGCCGCGGCACCGGAGTCCAGGCACCATTTACCAGTTAGCTCCGTTAGCTCCTTTAGCGCAAAATGGAGCAGTCTGTTTTTTTTAAACGAAAAGAGCAGCGCTAAAAAATAACCAGCGTACCTGTGTACTGCGTATGTGTGCCTCTGTTTTTAAAGTTTAGCGTTACTTTAGAGAGCTGATGAACAGCGTTAACATGCCCAGCACTAATCTTATCGTGAGGAACCCTGCGATTCTCACCCTTACTGGTGAGGCTGAACGAGAAAGTGATGTATTGCAGAGGGCCTGTTGACAGTAACATTTAAATGTTGTTTTTTTCATTGCAATCTGAACAAATCAAGGTATAGACTACAGACCAAAATAAGATAATTGACTTACGAAACGTTACTAGATTTTTTTTGTAAAGATTTCCAATAATTTAGTGAACACATTTCATTGAGACATATTCGACACAAACAGCGAGCTCCTGGCAAATGATTCACATATAAATGAAAAATGATTGGGCACCACACTCCATACAGCCTGCGGTACACATATTTTTCTTCTTGTTGTTTTTACTCATTATGGCCAACACGGCAGGTGCCACGAAATGAAAGAAATGCAAAGGAGCTGAATTATTTATTTTCACATTTGCATACCCTACCACAGGTTTAAGACCAGGCAAGGATCACTCCTGAGTTTCTTTTGGGGGAAACAACATCAGCTTCACACATTCGCACAGTCCATCACTTCACATCACAGGTGACAAACAGCAAATCTTAAACCACATTTCACCACGAGGACACATTTTCTTATTAAAATAAGAGGATGATAATTTTGCCCACCTTTAAACAAAGCCACTTCTAAATCAGTGATGAGCTGGAAGAGTTAAATTTCCTGGCCCGCGTCCTCTCACCCCACATCAACACTCTGCAGGCCTGATCTCTCTCCTCTTCGCTCCCCTCTCCATTCCCACAGGTGTCCAGAACTACTTTGCACTTCTGTGGCTGAGCGTCACTCACCGCCGTCCAACAAGGTCAAATGCCATTTCATTTTTCCTGTCTTTGATCGCTGCCTGGCTCTTTCATCAGTCTTCCTCCCCCCACCCACCCACCCACATGCCACCACCGCCGCTACCGTTTCACCGGTTAAACTGCCCTCATTCGTGCCCCTCAGCTTCTGTGACTGGCAGTAAACAAAAAGTAAAAAAAAAAACATGCCTGTCCAAAGGTAATAGCGTAACCAATCAATCCTCAACTTGTCAAACTCAAAAGCTTTACTTTTGCTCTCAGAGCGGATGATGTGGATTTAGGTGTGGCAAACATTAATCTCAAATAGTCATCTACCAGTAATTCATCTATATTTGAATGAAGCTTCCCTGCTTCCCGGAATGGAAAGCAGCTGACGAATGAAAATCTCCATTTTACCTCTTTGCCTAATCAACCCTGCCTATATACTCATAGGCGGTTTTGTTTTATGATGCCATGATGTTAAATTCCATCCAACTAATCATACATCACAGATCAAATTGTACTCACGTCACGTCAAACACTGACAGCAGTTACGGGTTATTTTTTCCCCCCCTTAATATATGTTACCTGATAAATGTGAAGGTGCCTCCAGAAATGCTTGAAAAATCGACATGATGTCCTTCACCTTACGCTTCATCAGTGTGCGTGTTTTAGATGTAATGTATTCAGCCCCCACAGCTGAAAAGATGTTGAAATAGAATGGACACAGGTCTGCCTGATTATTGAAGCACTACAGTAGGTTACATGTTTCCACACGTCAAAATGAGTGCGAATTAGCATATACTCTCCAGTATCCAGAGCTGTAATTATAGTAATAATTTAAAATACTAATAAGAAAAAATAAAGGAATACAAACGAAGCTGAAAAAATGACTTGGTTCATGCATGTATTTCATCAGACAGCCATGTATAGTACATTTATGTTAAATAAAGAATGGTGGTACTGAATGGTTAACACGGAAATTGGATGCAAAATAGTTTAGTGATTAATGTTTCAGCTGTTTATAAGAAAAAAAGAGTATATTTAGGTTTGATCATTACGGATTCACAAGTACTGAGAGCTTCTCGCTGTTTTTGCTTGTTTTCACATCATTATAATTTTAGCACGTCGGAATCTTCGCTGCTGGTCAGGCTAATTAATTCTGACACGCTGCTTTGACTAGGGAAAGTTGTGTTTGGATTTTTTTTTTTTATTATTTTGTTGAGCAAATTATGTTTTGGGGGGGGGAAAAAACTGCTTGTCATAAAAAAAAGTTTATGACACTTAACTTCTCTAGTGGATTATAATTTCAGACAGTTTTTGCATACATGTTTTTTTTTTTTTACGGCCGTCTATGATGACTGCTGCTTCTTCATGTCGAGCAAAATAATATCTCCCTCTTGTCACCCAGGCTGGTCGATAACCTGAAATCCGACCTCTTGTTTCCACCCTGCACTTTCACTCTCCTCTATCGACAAATAAGTAGTTCTTTATTACATTTTTTTTTTTTGTTATTCCTCTCTCTCACTCTCCGCATTGACAGTGAGTGGGTAAAATGAATCCAGAGTGAAAGAGGGAGGATGGCAGAGGGAGTGAGGGAGTGCTTTTAGGAAAGTTAAACCGAGGGAGCGAGAGTGACCAAAGAGACCAACAAAGACACTGGGAAAGGAACTAAAAGCCTCTGACAATGTCCCTGTTGTCTTGAGTTACACGATGAATGAGGAAAAAACTGTCAAAGGATTAAAAGCAACTTCACTGATCTGATGAAAGGAGGTAATATTAGGCACATTAAAATGATCTGAAATGGGTTATGCTTCAATCCAAGTATCATGGAGCATAGCATGTTTTGTGGCAGCCCTTTAACAGGGTTCTGGATAATGGCTCTTTCTTAGGGCTCTGAAATGGTCAACAAAACAAATCTGGAGACATGTTCAGCCCTTATCAAAATGTTCTCAATATAAATGAGGGACTTGGAGGACGAGGGGCCACCGGTCGGCTCATGGGTTAGCTACAGCTGGAGCAGACACATCTCAGTACACATGACTCGCCGTTTTAAGCCGTGAGGTTTTGAAACGAGAGACCTGTTGCAGATCGGCTACAAATGACAACTCCACTTTTAAGTAGGCCCTCTGTCAGCCGTACTAGAGAAGAGAAGAGAGAGCTGAGAGTGCTAGCGCTGCTCCGAAAACACCAAACTCAATGAACTCTGAATCTCACAGGGGTCTTTTAAAAACCATTACATCAGGGAGATGCAGCGCAAACACAAATCTTGCTCCCACTTATGGAAAATATCACATGCCATCCGTGTAAGTGCGGCTGTGTGAACGTGGAGCTGCCGTTTGTCCCACTGTTGTGCTTCCAGTCGCCACTGAATGTTGTCGTCTGAAAAGATGCTTCAACAGATGCCGGCGTATTGTAATTTTCGCAGCACAATACTAATCATCGGCGCAGCAAAAACTATTTGTTCAGACGCTTGTTGTAAATATCAAATGACACATAATAGCCATTGTGTGCAGATGAAGAGGAGAAATGGGAGGCATTTTAAATAACAATGAATGTGATATTCACAATCTCTCCCCCCCCAAAAAAAATACCTTCTCTACTGTACTTGAAATATTATACCTGAATCGTGCACTCCTAAAACTCAATAACTACAGTCTACAATCATCTATAAAGAGATAATTTTGGCCAGCTGGAACTTATTTCTGCATTGTCTCAGCTCCGGGCCTCCTCCGAGTCTGAGGCCAATCGACTGCCTGAGCCGATGCAATTTAAACAACACGAGCTGCACTGTTGACTTATGTGTCGTTCACGCGATCATCTAAAAGATGGATGTCTGTGTTTAAGTCTGCCTGGCAACAGGGGCACCGGCACGGGCGATGATTAGAGCCTATGCAGTGAATACAAATGTCCTCCTCGGGGAGGAGGAGAGGAGCCTTAGTAAGCACAATAACACCTCCCCAACCCTTGACCCATCACCTCGCACCACCATCAATGCCTTGTTTAATGATGCATCCTCCAAGGGTTGCTGACTGGTTTATAGCGGGATGTTATCCAAAGCCTGTCAATGATGAGGGGTTTGCATGTAATTTAATGTAAATGGTTTGCAATATCATTTTTATTGAAAGTTGGATGTTAGTGAATTCAAGAGACCACTGACATGTCGAGCGTCATTGCATTAAAATCTATGGAGGCTACGCCTACATGTACATTGAAGAGGATCGACATTGTTGACATTGCCATTGAAAATGTAAACATAATGTTCTCTGTGAATACTTGGATTTTTATACACTGGCATGAAGGATGAAATTGCTCGCTCAAGGCTCCTTGCCATTAATTCTCTTTACGCATTTTTCACAACACGGTTAAAAGCATGTTAGAATTAGCTGCACTTGTATGAGCTTTTTTCTTAAAAAAAAAGAAAAAAAAAGAACATGAATCCTTGAAAGGTGAAAGGACCCTAGCGGCTACTGTATATGCATGACATTTAGACATGCCTCTAAGGACTCGCTGTGTAATGATTCACGTAAAAGAATGAATTCAAATGCATGCATACGTGCATCATGAGTGGTAATTCAACATGTACATATTTCCTTTTTTGGAATATTAATAATGAAAGAATAATAGAAGCTCAGTCACAGCATATCAATATGTCTTGTGGCAGCTGCAGGAACTATTTTTTATGTCATGAATGTGTGGCCAGTATCATTAATGTGTTAAATACACAGATATTTGACGAGTATACAATAATCATGTTACTGTGCACAACACCACAGCTTGTCTAGTGTTTTAATTACAATTTACATATTTTTTTTTGTTGTTAATGTTTATTTCTGTTCTATTTCTGTCTGTTTTTGTTATTTACAGATTCATTTGTATCATAAATATGTTTTTTTTGTGAACTTTTATATCAAAACACTGGACTATCAAGATATAATTTAAATTTTGAATCACTAAACCGTTAATTTTTCCGGAATTGTTGGACTTTTTTTTTTCACTTGACCCGGCCCCTCCTGACCAGTCTAGAAATTCACTGGCCCCCAGGTCATTTTGAGTTTGAGGCCCCTGTTTTAAAATCTTTATTATCTTGTCTGCTAACACACAGATCTGTCGATATGACCAATAACGACAACATTTGGCTAAATAGGCTAGGTTACCTCCTTCACTTCGATGCTGTTGCCCTTTACAACTATTATTTTTTTTTGCTCAATTAAGGAAATGTTTACCTACATCTCCTGTGACATGAGTAGGAAACATATTATGTTAATTCCACGGCAGAAGAGACTGAACGAATAAAAAGGACACTGATGACTTTTCAGCGACCCTTGATGTTGCTCTTCCTGCTTATCTAGTTCAACAGACATCTACCAAGGACAAGAGTGACTTGTGTAGAACTGCCTCCCTACGCCTCCCATCAAACAGCTACTATTATCACGCCGCCGCCCTTTTCTAAACACGGTATCCCGCCTCAGGCATTGATGTACCACGGCAGTGGCATCAAGCAGAATGGCAGTCGGGTCTGGTGAAAACAACATAATTGTCGTCCCGGGTGAAAACTCTCGGCACCCATGTCATCGTAACATCATGCAAGCATCGTGGGCCTCACAACTGGGAGCTAATAAACACCTTGTCAATGTGGTAGGTGTCGGCTTTACACCCGAGATGACGGTCTCCAAGAGACACGCTAACGCGTCATAAGCCAACAGTCGTCCGCTCGCTAACACTGTTGGTCATTTAGTGTGTTTGTGAGAAGGCAAGCCTCTGATCAGTCATCATGCAGTTACATCGTCGTCCACACCATCGCCACCCACTCTGTCTAGATTGCTCCTCTGCCCCAGTCTGCCGAACAAATCCATGCACAAGCCGATTCCTCTCATGAATGATTTAAACGCTGCACACGCTCTCGCCTTCTTGTCTTATTGCTCTGCTTTTTCTGTTCTTTCAACATGTGATTCAATTACGAACGTGCCGAAAATGTAACCGGGACATAATATTCTCTGAAATGTAACGCTGTTACCAGGAAGATGATTTCCCTGACATATGATACTCTTGTGTTGTATTGGCCACTATGTAGAGGTTCGGCTTATTGCAAACATTGATCAACATGTTGTAATTCAATATAGTACGTCAACAGCAACATAATGTTGGGACGGAGGGGATGGTGGTGCTTGTGTTGGGGGGGGGGGGGGGGGCTTTAGAGCTGATTGCAGGGGGCAAAGAGGTGAATCCTATTGACAACTCATAGATGGCCAAGGTCAGCGGCCGCACATTTGTTTAATGAAGGTGGCCAGAGTGTCTGGGCAACACAGATCACACACTTCAGCAGCATATGTGTGAGTGCAGGGCAGCCATTATTGAGTCTCCAGCATCTCATTCATCAATGGGATCGGCCATGAACAAAAAAAAAAAGAAAAAGCTGAATTTTTGTGCCGGCAAGTGAATCTTAACACACCTATGGGAATGCTGTGACACCTTGATGGATTAAGGAGGATGATTTAATGCGATAAGGTCACTACTATGGGCCGAAACTAGCAAACTAGAAAAGATGTATTTTGATTAAAAGAGCACACGATACTGAGGGGGAAGCACGGAATAAAGGAGAGGCTCTGTAGTGCACCCCTGGAGCCCTCACTGTGCCACACCCTTGCTCCTGATATCTGTGCGATATCTCAAAGTGTATCAGCTATCTATCATCTTGGATTATGTGCCAAGAGAACGCTGAAGAGGCTGTATTGCTGCTGCTGCTGCTGCTGCTGCTGGTGGTGGTGATGCTCGAAATACAGGAGGCTGCTCCTGCAGTATACGGTGTCCGCTCCCTCCGGCTATTTATAACCAATAGAGCTACAGTACTTTATGAATGTCCGCAGGCACAGCATCACCTCTCCTAATACTCTGCCGCAACTCCTCGGTGTGTCATAGTGGCGGGAGGCAGGAGTGGACAATAAAAAAAAAAAAAGGGGGTGAAAGAAAAGTGTAGGGGGGGGGGGGAGAGAAGGTGCCAGTATCATACATTCACATCAAAACATTGCAAACACAGAGGCTGGATGGCAGCGCCAACACTCCAAGTTTTTTTTTTTCCCTCCTGTGTCCTGTACAGTCGCAGTGTGTGGGGATCCAATGACTGTTGGCTTGGTTGAAAACAAGACTACCCAAGTCTTTTTTTATTTTTATTTTTTATCCCCCCCCCCCCCCCCCCAGGATCAATAAAATGCACAACTCCGTTGCAGCAGAAGCTGTCCATTTAACAGATAGCCATCTTTGCAGATGAATAAAATGGCATATGGGGAGGATCACGACTGCCTCACACAGTGAGAAATGTCATCTCAGCAGAGCCCATACGTGGCCAAACAAAGGCTAGATTAAGATAACATTGTTTTTTATTTTTTTTTCAATTCACCCACCAACACACACACACACACATTCGCGGGACAATTAAATTTGATAAATGGCTTAAGCCCTCCTCCTCCTCCCAGACAAACGCGTCGCATAAAGCCACCAGAAAAGGCGATTATTTGCTTCATCGATAGCAAATCTATCAATTAATTTCTAATCTTTGTGAATTAGATGCATATTTTACCTGCAGAGGACGCGCCTCACCACACTCCTAAGCGCTCATTTGCGTCTCTGCCCTGTCAACCCACACTGCCCTGATCGTTACAGGGGAACATTTTTAGTCCATTTAACATCGGAATGAGCCCCTGGTATTTGTTTTTACTAAGTGGCGCTCGACAGTCCGTGCATTACAGGAGGATGTTTTCCATCAGCAGCATTGAACAAATCATTGGGGCTCAATCTACACGAAGATGAAGCAAACATAAGCACGGACACTGTTCTCCAAAGAAAACACAAGAAAAAATCCCGCTAAATCAGACACTCACCTGCTGTAGCCTTCACTGTTTCGGAGCATCCTCTCGCATTTCTCCCCGACGGCAACTCCCCAGAACACCAAGAAACAAATTGAGACGCACTATCTCAAGTCCGCCGCCTTGAAAGAAGGCAGATCTCCCAAAACAAAAAGAAAGAAAAGAGAGAAGAGCAGACGACAACCACAACGGCTTCTTGCAGATTCCGACAACGGAGTTTGTCCGTCGCCCCCACAAAAAGACGACGACAGCAGCCCCCGGTTTTTAACGACGAAAGCTGGAGTTAAAACAGACACATGAACACGGACGGGCAGGCGGGCAGGCGCGCGCGCGGTACACAGAAGCGGTGCGATGCTCCCTCGGTAACGGGACTCCCTCCCTGTGCGTCCGGACTCGTCCGATGATGGTGATCGTATCAGATATAAAGAGTGGGGAAAAAAAGACGAGATGCAAATGGCAGGTGGAGAGAAGAGAACAACTCCCACGCGCCGCTGCCGATGAAGACGCACTGCTCCTGCTCCTTGATGCAGTCTCTCTCTCTCGCTCTCTCTCTCTCTCACACACACACACACACACTCTCTCTCTCTCTCTCCTCAGCTCCACACAAAACACTGTCAGGAGGCTCAGGCAATCCGCCTGCTGGAGAGAGGAAAGGAGGGAGGTGATCGGCGCAACGCACTCTGCCCGGTGTGCCACTCAAGTGTGCGTGGCCAAACTCAGCTGTGTGTGTGTGTGTGTGTGTGTGTGAGCGCAATTACGCGCCGTCATTTCTGCATTTGACGCACGTAGACTGCTCATATGCTTGTTTCTTTATTTAGAAATCCGTAGCGCATTTTCTGTTTTGTTTTTTATTGTGAGGTCTTTACAGTCTAGTCACTTTCTTTTTTTTTCTCTCCGGTGCAGGTGCAGACGCCCACCGGTGACAATATTGTCCACCGAGGATGGACTGACTCAAAAATAGCTCTTTGTTTCATCAACATAGTGCATCTATAAGTGAGGCCCCACGATGCTGTTGAAAAGAAAGAAAGAAAAAAAATCATGAGATTTGAGTCTCAGAGACTGAAGAGGAGAAAGGAGCAGTTCCTCTTTTGAGGGCCTGATGGCACTGTGGGCCTCAGATACACACACACATGCACACACAGGTTTGCACAGCAGTCGTAGTGAGGACACTGATAGGCATGATGCATTTCCTTGCCCCTTACCTGAACCTTAACCGACCTGACCTGACCTATAAGCCTTATCTTAACCCTAAACCAAAATGACTGAACGTGAGGATCATTCAAAATGTCCTCTTACCCCAAAATGTTATTTGGTCCTCACACACATAGCCAAACAAGAACAAACACACACACACACAGATATCCTATTTAAGACACAACAGACAATATATTACGACAACAGTTATTATTATTGTGTCACATTTGATGTCATTTCGCTGCATTTAATGTGATGCCGAAGACAGAGAGACAATCCGTCTTAAGAGTATCACTTCATCTTCCTGATCTCGGATCAATTTCCAGTGCAGTCGAAGGCGTTTTTAGCCGGTGAGTGAAAAAAACTCATTTGTAATCACTGCCCGTATTGTACATTGATTAGCAAAGGTTTGTGGGAGGACAGGAGATTTGATGGATGCCTCGCATTGTAGGTGTTTATAAACACTGAAGCCTCCGCTCGACTACAGGAGAGCCCCGTTTGCTGCATGTCGTTTAAGGTGAGAATACAAGCAGTTGTGGAACAACATTTTAATAAATTCCAAAGAGAATTGTCTCATTCTTTTATCCGTTATTAATCAATAAAGACAGTTTGTTGAGAGGGTAACAGGAAAGAAGCAGAATTTATGTTAGAATTAGAATGCACACAGACTTACGAGTGATAGCTAATTTGACCTCTATCCTTAATACACACCAAGGGGAACGCACACAAGCCCCTGAGCAAGGCATCCAATCCTCCAGTGCTCCCTAAGCACACATAAGTGCTGCCCACTGCTCCTGCACCCGGGGAGCAAAAGGGGATTGGGAGCCTTGCTCAGGGGCATCTCAGCCCTTGACCCATCCTGGGATTTAAACCGACAACCCTCCAGTTACAAGCCTCCTCTTTTCGTCTTAGGCATGGGCTGCCAATGTCACATTAATACCACCATATTAAGAAACCAATAGACCCTTTTCATAAACAAAATAGGTTTTTAATGTCACCATACACAATTAAAGAACTAGTAGACACAGCAACAGTAATCAAGAGCTACTGCTGTATCAAGAGCTGCCTCTGGCTGTGTTTAAAACCTTTTCCATCATTAACTCATTCACTCCTGCCCAACAGCCATGTACTTTACTTTCTGGTGAGCAGTAAACTGAGATATCAGATCATCGTACAGTACCGTTCAAAAGTTTGGGGTCACCTGTACAACTTTTTTTGTGTTTTCCATTAAAAGTCACAGTTTTATTCATCATAAGAGTTGCAAAATGAATAGAAAATATAGTCAGGACATTGACAAGATTAGAAATAATGATTTTATAATAATTTTCACACTTTGTGTTGGTCAAAGAACCAGCAAAACTGTTTTCAGCTGTGCTAACATCATTGCACAAGGGTTTTCTAATCATCCAATAGCCTTCTAACACGATTAGCAAACACAATGTACCATTAGAACACTGGAAATGGGCCTCTATACACCTATTCCATTAAAAACCAGACGTTTGCAGCTAGAATAGTCGTTTACCACATTAACAATGTATAGAGTGTATTTCTGATTCATTTAATGTTATATTCATGGTAAAGAAATGCTTTTCTTTCAAAAAATATGGACATTTCTAAGTGATCCCAAACTTTTGAACGATTGTGTATATGTATATAATTTTGTGTACCATCATTTGTTATGTATTTGTCCAACTGAAAGGCAATGTACGATTTGTAAGGTTGAATGATGCCATGCAGAAAGTTTTCAGATATTAAAAACCTTATTGTGCCCCTTCCTCCTCTAACACGTTTCAGTCAAGTTTCCACTAATTGCCCTCCTAGAAATGACACAAAAGTACTTGTCTGCCACTGTTAAAGTGCGTCTCTGTCCTTCTTGCATCCTCAAGCTTCTCTGCAGAGAGACCCTCCGAGCAGCTTAAACCACTCGGGCATCACAGTTACACGTGAATGTCATCAGCATCAGTTCATGCATGGCCAAGACACCCTTGCCATGAGTACATGGGTTTTTTTTTTCTCTCTGTGTTTTAGTGCAGTTTTCACTTCTCCAGGGCAGGACCCGTGCACTATTACACTATAGGACTGGCCACATCCAAATTCAGATGCAGGGATAATAACGCGACGCTGACTTTAAACTACAGCTGACATTTCAGCATGGACCTCACATTAAATGGTAAACAAAAGATGTGTTGATGCTGATCCACATATTTTACTGACTGAATCGACCAATACACACAGCAATGGTCAAATGCTGTATTAATGATGACTATAGCTCAAAATGACAGGATGCTCGTCATGCGAGGGAGGAGCAGGGATAAATTCATGGTCAGCTCTGCTCTCTCTCTCTCTCTCCTCCACCCCAAACCCTGCGAGGAGCCGCAAATAACAACAGAGGTAACAATGGATACCTAGTGACGCCGGGGGCTTTGAAAGCATTCCATCAATAATTTATTTGTTCAGCTGTGTTCCTCAACACTGGCACGCATGCTTGTCCTTAATCTTTTGTTATTCTGGGTGTGAGGGGCTGTCCGTCACATGCCCGGACACTCCGGACTCTAAAAGATGGATTGGCTCTATGGGATGAGATGAGAAAAGTGCCATTTTCAAAATCACATTAACTGCTTTGCATACTTTGCCAACACGACTTACATTCTTGCAGTTTAACTGTATTGATTAGACTTGCTTCCTCATGAGCATCAATCATACTCTGATATTAATACACTGTACAGCAGAGTAGTAATGCAAACTTTAGGGAGATTGTTTGTGTTGAAATTCAGACCTAAGTCATAAAATATGTCTGTATGAAAAGCACCCCCTTCCGCACACACAAAATTAAATTCTGGATCTACTTAATTATTGGGGTTTTTTTGCCCACAGGGGGTGATGAATGGAAATGTAAGAGTAAAATATTTGTGAAGTGCAAACCTTATTCACCCGTGCATCATTCCCCCTCCTTTTGGACTAGAACACGACAGACTGGTTCTTACAATGATTTGCAGTGAACCACAAAAGAGCATTGAGTTGCACAGATGATCGTTATATTTCGGCTGTTTAAAATAGATACAATTGAATAAATAAACAGTATTGTTATATATATAAATATATCCCAGAGAAGGTATTTGCATACAGTGATTCACTCAAACTACAGCTGAGACTGTAGCACTACAAGAGGTGGCTGCATTTCATCACTTTGCAACAGCATAGTTGTATCTACAGTAAATCACGTCACTTTGAAGGCGGAATTATGTTTCAGTTGTGTTTTGTGAGTGTATTTCTTTCTACAGAAGATGTCTTATGAGATATGTTTTAAACTTTTGTGATTTGTCTTTTTTTTTTTTCTCTGTGTGTTTGTTCCAAACAGCAGTTTGCATCACGCTGTGACAGCAGACCAACCAGAGCACTGCAGTTTTTCTCTCAGTTCACAATTTGGATGGCTCTTGATAAGAGAGGAAGTCAGCCAAACCCTCCTGCTGTCAACACACAATCTGCTCTATAGAAAGAGAACCCTGTTTCTATTAAGTAAATATGTCCACCTTCTAAACGTAAATGTGGATTTTTATCTATTACATTTTGTCCTTTTGTCCATCGGGGGGTGAAGCCAACAGAAAGAGACCCTATGTGTGCTATCATGATTCAAAACATACAATAAGAGAGTGTGTCTTTTAATCCTGTTATGACCAGATTGAAACCAACCCAGCTCCCAGAGGAGAATGGTGCATCTCTGGTTCTGGTTATGAATGTGATTGGGTTTTGGCAAACAGCACCTTGGGAAATTTTAGGAAAGTTTTGTTTCCCCCCCCATAGCATCTACATCCATCCATCATCTACCGCTCCACCAGAGGGTCGCTGTGCCTATCTCAGCTGACATAGGGCGATATAGGCGGGGGCATCTACATCCTTTCCATAAAAAAATACACCAAGTAAAAACTTCAGAGCAAATTCACATTTGGTCTGGAATTATAGTCTCACACTGTAATATGCTGCTTTCTCTTAGTCAGAGGTCTCAGACTTGGTGTGGCACCTCCAGTCTATTTCATGTGGCCCACCACTAAATATCAAATTCTAATAAATATAAATATTAATATCAAATTCTAAAAAATTCTAGTTATTTTTAGTAATCTCTTACTTTTTCATCATGAATCCATTGCTATAGACTGCTGGATATGAATACAAACACTTTTAGTTCGAAATTCTGTCAACTAGCTATCATTGTGATATCATGACAGAATTTCATGCTATCATTTTAAGCTCGTATCGCCCTCCGTCCTACTGAATAGTTGCTTTTTTTCCATGTCAATGGCCCCAAGGTCGTTTGACTTTGAGAGCCCTGCTCTAGGACAACATTATATGCC
This sequence comes from Microchirus variegatus, assembly GCF_963457635.1. Taxonomy (NCBI): domain Eukaryota; kingdom Metazoa; phylum Chordata; class Actinopteri; order Pleuronectiformes; family Soleidae; genus Microchirus; species Microchirus variegatus. The sequence continues at coordinate 8,196,731 of NC_139809.1, forward strand.
ACCACACAATCCCTCTAACTTTTTTCTTCTTCTTTCAGCTTCTCCCTTTAGGGGCTGCCATGCACAGCGGATCATCTGCCACCATCTTGCCACTATCCCTTGTGTCCTCTACTGTTACACCAACTGTCCTCATGTCACAATCTCTCTACCTCAGTGATCAGTTTTGCCTCACCAAAAATGTAACATTCAAGCATTTTATTTTGTAATAATATCATTTCCCAAAATTTGCAAAAGAGTAAATGTTTTTTTTTTTTATGAATGTCATACGAATGTCACCCTTTTTCACAGCAGCACACACGAAACCCTGGTTGCATTACAGACTTATTATCTGACATCCTGTTCTTAATTTATCCCAGTCAACAACACGGAGAGGCCAGCCTCTGTTCCTGCAGTAGTAGCTTAGACAGGAGGGGAAACCCAGACAATCTGCTTATAGGTGAGAGTGAGGATAAGCTAAAATTGTCCTGCAAGAGTTATGCGGATATTATTTCTCCAAAGTCTGTCAATTTGGAACGTGTCCATGCCTGGCAGGTGGATTTCCAACGTCACACTCAGGCAACTGATACCAACACAAACACTCAGTGGAGGATTTATGTTGTGAATGTAAATTTCTGATTATTTGGTCCAACAACTAGACAGGCATTTTTAAACCTGTGCCAACATGCAAACACGTGTTCAAGACATGCTCTACGTTTCTTAAAGAGACCTGGAAAACTGGAAATCTCTCATGTAAATCCAGACAAAAGCATCACACGGGCTTTGTACACATATTAATACTGTATGAGACATTGTCAGTCATTTCTGTGTCTACTTTTTCAGCGTGAAACACAGATAGGCAACACATTGGAGTGGATTCATTGGAGCCCAATCAACTTTGCTTTATGAAAACACCACTGTGTTCATTGTTGAACGTAGCCATTTGTCTTTGTGTGACAACATAACAACGGTGTGTTTTAGTGATGCTGTTTTACTTGGCATTCTATCTATCTATCTATCTATCTATCTATCTATCTATCTATCTATCTATCTATCTATCTATCTATCTATCTATCTATCTATCTATCTATCTATCTATCTATCTATCTATCTATCTATCTATCTATCTATCTATCTATCTATCTATCTAATGGAGGGAAGGTCTGTAGTCATATAGTGCTTTTCTTGCCTTGATGACCACTCAAACTGCACTTTCACTCAATCATTCACACGTTCAAACATCAACACATATGTGCACATATCTCTCATACCCGTTCATACACTGCAGGCACAGCTATCGGGAGCAACTCGGGGTTCAGAGTTTTGACCAAACACATGGCATGTAGACGAGCGGAGCTGGGGATCATAACGGTGAAGTAAACATCAGAAATGCTTTACCACAAGCTACAACTAGGAACTACGCTAACTATAGAAATGCAGATCGTCTTACTAGATGGAATTCCTTGGGAATCCACATTATTGGAACCCTTCTGCATCGTCAGCAGGGATCTCAGGGTCTCAGGTGTTTCGCCCCTTAACCTGAACACCTCGCCTGAGTGGGGCAGCGAAGACTGACTAGCCTTCACCTGCAGAAGGGTTCCAACTGTGGGCTCTCTTTAGCCACAGCCATCTTGAGCTGGATTCGGCTGCTGCGGCTATGTCCCTGGTGGCTATCTTCAGCTGTTTGGGTTGCTACCATCGAGAAACCGCCACCCTATATGGAAGGTATTGGGATATTTGGATTAGAATAGAACAGTGACATGTTAACACCTATTGTAGCCTTGTACCTACAAGTCTTGAACCTGCAATAACACTCATTTGCATCCTTTCTCAGCCTCACACTTGCTCTCCCACTTACAGCCACACTGTATACATTGACTCACGTATTGTCATTTTTACTCACACAAACCACTAATAACATTCTCTCATACTGTAAAGCATTATGCTCAGCAACTGCATAGGGGAGTCATTTGGTCTTGCAGAATGATATCCTTGGTATTACATTTTTTTTTTTTTCATGACCGACACTTCACAACCATGATCTCACAAAAGGTGTAGAGCTGGTGTGCTAATGACATCCATGAAGAACATGACAATGTGACTGAGTCGATGCAGTGGACCCGTGGACAGACTTTGTGATGGTGATAAAGATGACAAAATGTGCACAATGAGCAGCTAACTATCGGCCATCATAATCGTGGCAAAAGAGCTCATTACACGGAAGCTTTTACACAATGGCTCCCAAGCGTGATTAGGGAGCTACTCAATTCAATTCAATTGTATTTGTATAGTGCCAAATCATTACATACATTATCTCAAGGCACTGTACATACTGTATTGAGGCATAAATCTTTACAATAGAGAGGAGAGAAACCCAACAGTTCACACACTGAGCAAGAAACATCGACTCGACTGATTGGGGCAAAAGGAAACATAGGGGACAGAGAGATGGTGGAAGGAAAGGGAAAGAGAGAGACCAGGAGCAGATTACAGTTGCATTAGTTTAAGGTTCACTCAGAGCAGTTCTGAATCAGTTATGACATGTTTATAGTACAACAATGTCATTTATCCAAGCAGTAGCATACATTGTTGAAAGAAATATGTACAGAACAATTTTAATCATAGCCCTAATAATGATGACTATAATAATAGTAATAATAATAGCCTCGCAACTGGATCTGGATGCTGCAAACCAGGGGTCACCCGCAAGATGAGGAAGGAAGGTTTGAAATCTAACTTTAAATACAGAGGCAGAGGGCGTCTGCCTCCCGAACCAACACTGGGAGCTGGTTCCACAGGAGAGGAGCCTGGTACCTGAAGGCTATGCTTCCCATTCACTTAAAGACTCTGAGAACCACAAGTAAGCCTAGTTTTTTTTTATCATCCTTTAGGGACAAAATATTCATAATTTTGCATAATGGAGCAGGTGGGAGATATTGTGCTTTTTAATATGGTTCCCCAAAGGAAGCATGTAGAGGATAGAAAATAAATATAGGTCCAAGCACTGACCCCTGTGGAACTCCATAATTAACTATTGTATGGAACAAGGCATTGTCATTAACATGGACACAGTGGAATCTATCAGATATAAGTACGATTCAAACCAGCAGCCATACCTGAGATCCCAAGTGTCTGTTCCAGTCTCTGTAATAGAATATTATGATCAATGGGGCCAAATACACCACTAAGAGCTAACAGTACAAGTATAGAGACGAGATCATTATCTGAGGCCAGGAGAAGGCCGTTGTTAACTTTAACTAGTTGTTAATGAAAGGAAAAACATATTTTTCATTCAGTATAGTAGGAGTGGGATCTCACCAACAGGGTTCATGGTTTGGATGAGGATACTAATAATGTTAACTCGGGGAGGTCTATAGGGGAGAAACTTTCTAACTGTACATCTGGGGCTTTTAAAGCTCTTGTGCTAAAAGAAAAAATACTCTGTACCACTAGGAGGGAGGTGATTATTTTTGTTCTCTAATTGACGTTATCTTATTCACAAAAAAAGCTTGTGAAGTCATCACTGCTCAGTGTTAAAGAAATCAGTAGAGCAGTGACTCTGTGTCAGTCTGGCTTTAAGGAGCTGAAAAGAATCTTGTGATTGTTCTCTTCTTCAATTAAAGAAGAGCAAAAGACAGCGCTAGCTTTATGAAGAGCTTTTTGTACGCCACAATACCAACTTTCAATGCTACATGATATTCCTCTCGATTAGAGGAACGCCATTTTCTTTCTAATCAACCTAAGCCTGTGTAAGTGTATGATGTGTATGTTACTAAGTAATGATCAGACAGGCGAGATGGTAAAATCTTTACATTTCGATATATATACTGTATGCCATATGTGAGAACGAGATTGAGGGTATGACTAAGGCAGCAAGTGGGTTTATTGACATGTTGAGTAAAACCAATTGATTGGGAACAGCAAATTAAAAGCAGAACCAAGACTATCACTGTCAACATCGACACGGATGTTGAAATCCGTCCCACAACGATGATCGTATCTGTTCTCGCTAACTCAGATAACAATTCAGAGAACTAAGGTGCAGGTGGACGATAAACGGTAACTAGAACACAACTGGTTTCCGTGATTTCCAACTAGGATGAGAAATACTGAGGATAAGGCTTTCAAGAGAGAAATATACAGCTTTAGGCTCGGGGTTGATTAACAGATTGGTATCGAAAATGTTCTGTAACTCTTCCTCCTCAGGGCCAAGTTTCTGGAAATATTTTTGTATGAGTCGGTGGTATATTCATGTTCTTCTTGTAACCATTTTTTTGTAATGCAGAATAAAAGTCAGTTTGAGGATAGTATTATATTCCATATTTAAATGTGGTATTTATTGTTGGTGTTGATTTGTATTAAAATAAAATCCCTAACTCTTCTGTTTGTGATTGATTTAATTAATGTAGTAGGTCAGGGGACGGACACAGTCTCTATGGGATTTTGAGGAGATGACCGCTCAAATGGAAGCACAGAGAAGTGTGTAAGACTGCAACTCTGGATTGTCACAATTTTTGGATTTCTAAATAAACTTTGCCATATTTGTAGATAGAAATAGCTCCCGAGCTAGAGTTGCAATACAACGATCAACAAATACCACACCATGGTGGTATCGTGAATGATACTAAACCCTCGTCTACCGAAGTGACATCAACAAACATCTATCCTGAATTTCAGAAGGGATAAGGAAGGGCATATTTTACACAAAGTGCAGCAAACTGAACCTATCCCTATTAGGCCAGTAGTCATGTGAGTAACACTTTGTCTGCAGTGGTTTAATTTCCAACTAAACAATCAGAAGGCCGCTGCTCTATCACTGATTCTCAGCCTCAGTACTGAGCAAGAACGACTGCAAAGAGAAATGATGTTCCTATACCACTTTCACACACTGCTTTTGGGCACACTATCGTTCCCATTAAACTAATAATAGTTAGCTTCTTATCACACAATGTCTTGGCAAAGTCACTTCCACCCTTGAAGAAAACATAATGTGTTTCAATGAGGGGGCTTAATCAATCACCAAGGACCAAATAAAAACGGTTTAATCCTCTGCAATTTCCCCTTCTTCTATTCTACATCATCATTGATTTCTGCTGCAGTTTTCACACACACATTTTCACTATTTGAGGAACATTGATGTGTCCTTCAACTTCCTGAGCAGGTACCAATTTATTTATTTTCATCTTACTGCTCAAAGAAGCCAATTTTATTTAAAACCCCTAGCGCAGGATGAGAGACTTCTACCAACTCTGCCACTCAGCCTGTACAAATCGCACTGAAAATGTTGTGTTTATGTTGTTAGACTTTAATTAAAATCTTTTTAATTAAATGTCACAATGGGACACTGTAGCATAAATAGTATGTTAATTTAAAGAGGTTTGAGCCAGAGGAGGTCAGTCAGAAGACGTCAGGCAATCCTTTAAATATAGAAATCATGGTCAGTCGGTCGGCTAAATGAGACAGACCGGAGGGTGACAAGGGAGATTAAGCCCCTTAATCAGTCAGTCGGTCCGTGAAAAAATATTTCCATAATGACATCGCTGTGACCTCAGTTCTAAGTTGCTTTGTCTCAGTTGTAACTGTCAGTCACTTATCCAAAGACCCTGCCAATTCCTCACATAACTCAAACAGACCATGTGTGATGATGACAGAAACTATATTAGACTATATTTGATACGATGCTCTGAAAATTGGGTAATTCTAAGTCTTAGGTAGTGGAAGGTTAGATGTTTAGCTGTATTAACCAAATTAAACTTCATCATTTCCAATGGCTCATTCCAAGCACAACAGAGCACCCAGTTTAGCCTTGGCAATTCAAAGTCATTACAGTTATAGTGTTCATTGTATTCCCAGAGAAGGATGCGTTACAGCCGATTAAATAACAAACAGTTTAACATGGAAATTGAAAACTATGTGCTTCAAAGGGATGTTTTCCACTCATTACAAACAAAGCAAATTTGCAAATCCTTAAGGATGCATCAGCGTCAACCAAGTAAAGTAACTCTGTCCAAACTGCTTCCATTAAAAAGGGAAACAGTGGAGAGTACCATCGAAACCAAGGTGGTTGGTGTTTGCAGTTTTATAGGTGGAGGGAGTTTGGAAAATAAATACTTGATCAAACATAACTTGGCCGTCATACTGTAGCTGCTTACAAGTTCCAAAACCCAATGGCAAATTTCACCAAATTTGGAAAGGCAATTTTGTTTTTATAGTTCCAAATTTGCATTGACATATATTTGCAGTCAAATTAATGGTATGAAAATCTAAACCATGTGTTTTATGTCATGTATTTGCCATTAGTAAAAGTGGCCTCTCTATGTCGTCAAGCCATATGGGTTTTTCCATTTTGCCAACAAGACAGATGTGACAAATGTATTTCCCCTTAGACAAGCTATTATGAGCAGCACTTTGGCCTGAGAACCCTGCAGATATTCTGCTCATGGCTTCTGGTTCCACACTTTTATTTATTTTTTTCCATCTGCAGGGCACCATCCATCGCCGGGGCTGCTCGCCTGTCACCTCGCTGCACAGACAATGGCTTCCTGACATGAGAGCTCCTTGTAAAAGATGTTGCCACCCCTCGATCTCAGTGGAATACAAACCCATACACACACACACATGGTTAGTTGCCATAAACATGTGAACATTTGCACACACACTCAGAGAGAGAGAAAAAATGAGCGAGAGAGAGAAATCTAATCTGACCCCAAATCAAATCCCATCCTATTGTTTTTTTAGACAGTAAAGAAAGGTGAGGGAGTGGTACGGCGAGTAGTGTACAATGGTAAAGTAATCACTATTTCTAGTGGATTTTCAGTCACCCCACCACTCCTCACCAACCGCACACCACTTTGAAGGGTAGTGAGATTCCAATCACTTTATAGCTGCCAAAATAGCTTTAGTAAATTGTTGACAGCCAAATCCATGTCAATCCGTTGAGTGATTGCATGCTGCAAAAAGGTCTAATCTTATTTACTCTTCGGTCTCTGATGGTCTGGAAATGGACAGACAAAGATGTGGTTTTTGTCTCATTATTTTTTCCCTATGATGGTATGCTTTATTATACACAATACACAAGCATTTCCAGTAGAAAAATATGGTGGTCGCAGCATGGGAAATGTAAATCCCTTCAAGGGACACATTGCACGGCTACAGCGTGAACACAAGATGATAAGGTCATTCTTATAAAGATGTTCAGTGTTCATGGATTCTGCTGATGTAACATACATTAAAATGCTTATGGAGACCCCCGTGCCTCTGGCTTTTTTTTTTTTTCCCCACTGCCTGCATTGTTAATGCTATTCATGCATTTAATATTGTCACTAAAATACCTGAGTCATGGAAAAAATATGAGGCAATTTGTATCAGCTGTACTGGTTAAAAACAGATGAAAGTGCGTATATTATTAAAAAAATCGTTTTTGAAAAGTTCAATAAATGTGTAATATTGTTGATTACAGCAACATCTGATTCAAATCTGCCTAATATTTATGTCAACGTGTCATTGACATAAATATTAGTGACAGAAATCAGAACAATGTTCTTTGTAAAGAAAGTTTACCATAATAGGCAAACTGCATCAGACCAATGACTTTTTAACCCCCTCACACATTTCACCTTGAAAATGTCTGACCTTGCACAAAGCTAATGGAATGCAACTGATGCCTCAATTGAAGAGACGTGGTGACCAAGAACGTTCCCTTCATTTCTCAAACCTGGCATCATTAACTCTGTTGGATGGGCGTAATGTCTTTTAGGACTTTAGCAACAACTTCCCAGTGAAAAGTCTGCCTCCTTCTATTTTAATATTTTGAATTTATTTAGCATAGTATCGTGTGACGTTTTTGTAACATTTTGAACGACATACTAAAGTATGATTTTTTTGTCAAACTTTGGATGACATACTAACCTATGACTTTTCTGTCAAATTTTTGATTACATATTAACCTTTGTAATCAATGGTTAATATGTAATCAAAAAATTTTGACTTTTTGTCAAATTTTGGAAGACATACTTGTCTATGAGTTTTTTTGGTGATTTTGATGTTTTGGTGCCGTTTTGGACAAGTTAGGACACTAGCTCAAACAGACATATTTCACTTAGCTCAGTGGTCTACAACACTGCTTTTTGAGTTCAGCCTCCACAAGGGGAAACAGGTTCAAATCCCACCCGAGACGTTCATAAAGACATTTTTAGGTTGTTTTGGACGACATACGAACATATTACTTTTTTTTTCATTGTGGACGACATAGTATAGTATGTCGTTTTTGTCAAATTTCAGACCAACATTTTTTCTCCAAATAAATCGTCAAATCTTGCGCGAAATACAATAATATGCCGTGTTTGTCAAATTTTGGACAACATATGTCGTTTTTGTCAAATTTTGGACCACATTTTTTTTCCCCAAAAAATAGTCAAATCTTGCTGGAAATACCGTAGTATGCAGTGTTTGTCAAACTTTGGACGACACACTTGTCTATGAGTTTTTTGGGTGATTGTGATGTTTTGGTGCCGTTTTGCAGGAGTTAGGGCATCAAATAGTCTTCTTTCACTTAGCTCAGTGGTCCACAACACTGCTTTTTGAGTTCATCGTCCCCAAGTGGAAGCAGGTTCAAATCCCACCCGAGACTAATATGTTATTTTTGTCAAATTTTAAAATAAAATGACAATTTTGGGACGACATAGTATAGTATGGCGTTTTTGTCAAATTTTGAACGACATACTAAAGTATGATTTTTCTGTCAAATTTTGGATGACATACTAACCTATGACTTTTCTGTCAAATGTTTGATTACATATTAACCTTTGTAATCAATGGTTAATATGTAATCAAAAAAATTTGACTTTTTGTCAAATTTTCTTTCACTTAGCTCAGTGGTCCACAACACTGCTTTTTGAGTTCATCGTCCCCAAGTGGAAGCAGGTTCAAATCCCACCCGAGACTAATATGTTATTTTTGTCAAATTTTAAAATAAAATGACAATTTTGGGACGACATAGTATAGTATGGCGTTTTTGTAACATTTTGAACGACATACTAAAGTATGATTTTTCTGTCAAATTTTGGATGACATACTAACCTATGACTTTTCTGTCAAATGTTTGATTACATATTAACCTTTGTAATCAATGGTTAATATGTAATCAAAAAAATTTGACTTTTTGTCAAATTTTGGAAGACATACTTGTCTATGAGTTTTTTGGGTGATTTTGATGTTTTGGTGCCGTTTTGGACTCGTTAGGACACTAGCTCAAACAGACATCTTACACTTAGCTCAGTGGTCTACAACACTGCTTTTTGAGTTCAGCCTCCACAAGGGGAAACAGGTTCATATCCCACCCGAGACGTTCATAAAGACATTTTTAGGTTGTTTTGGACGACATACGAACATATTACTTTTTTTTTCATTGTGGACAACATAGTATAGTATGTCGTTTTTGTCAAATTTTAGACCAACATTTTTTCTCCAAATAAATCGTCAAATCTTGCGCGAAATACAATAATATGCCGTGTTTGTCAAATTTTGGACGACGTATGACGTTTTTGTCAAATTTTGGACCAAAAAACTTAAAAAAATGTTTTGTTAATTTTGGGATGACATAGTATAGTATGACGTTTTTTGCAAATTTTGGACCAAAATTTTTTTTCCAAAAAAATAGTCAAATCTTGCCCGAAATACCGTAGTATGCCGTGTTTGTCAAATTTTGGACCAAAAACCTTTTTCAAAAAAATTGTCAATTTTGGAACGACATAGTATAGTATGTCGTTTTTGTCAAATTTTGGACCAAATTTTTTTTCCCCAAAAAATAGTCAAATCTTGCTGGAAATACCATAGTATGCAGTGTTTGTCAAACTTTGGATGACATACTTGTCTATGACTTTTTTGGGTGATTGTGATGTTTTGGTGCAGTTTTGGACAAGTTAGGACACTAGCTCAAGTAGACATACTCACTTAGCTCAGTGGTCTACAACACTGCTTTTTGAGTTCAGCCTCCACAAGGGGAAACAGGTTCAAATCCCACCCGAGACATTCATAAAGACATTTTTAGGTTGTTTTTGGACGACATACGAACATATTACTTTTTTTTCATTGTGGACAACATAGTATAGTATGTCGTTTTTGTCAAATTTTAGACCAACATTTTTTCTCCAAATAAATCGTCAAATCTTGCGCGAAATACAATAATATGCCGTGTTTGTCAAATTTTGGACGACGTATGACGTTTTTGTCAAATTTTGGACCAAAAAACTTAAAAAAAATGTTTTGTTAATTTTGGGATGACATAGTATAGTATGTCGTTTTTTGCAAATTTTGGACCAAAATTTTTTTTCCAAAAAAATAGTCAAATCTTGCCCGAAATACCGTAGTATGCCGTGTTTGTCAAATTTTGGACGACATATGACGTTTTTGTCAAATTTTGGACCAAAAACCTTTTTCAAAAAAATTGTCAATTTTGGAACGACATAGTATAGTATGTCGTTTTTGTCAAATTTTGGACCACATTTTTTTTCCCAAAAAAATAGTCAAATCTTGCTGGAAATACCGTAGTATGCAGTGTTTGTCAAACTTTGGACGACATACTTGTCTATGAGTTTTTTGGGTGATTGTGATGTTTTGGTGCCGTTTTGCAGGAGTTGGGCATCAAATAGTCTTCTTTCACTTAGCTCAGTGGTCCACAACACTGCTTTTTGAGTTCATCGTCCCCAAGTGGAAGCAGGTTCAAATCCCACCCGAGACTAATATGTTATTTTTGTCAAATTTTAAAATAAAATGACAATTTTGGGACGACATAGTATAGTATGGCGTTTTTGTCAAATTTTGGACCAAAAAACTTTTCCCAAAAAAAAGTCAATTTTGGGACGACATAGTATGTCGTTTTTGTCAAATTTTGGACAAACATTTTTTTTCCAAAAAAATAGTAAAATCTTGCGCGAAATATAATAATATGTCGTGTTTGTCAAATTTTGGACGACATATGACATTTCTGTCAAATATTGAACCAAAAAACTTTTTCAAAAAAATTGACAATTTTGGGACGACATAGTATAGTATGTCGTTTTTGTCAAAATTTGGACGACATAGTATCGTGTGACGTTTTTGTAACATTTTGAACGACATACTAAAGTATGATTTTTTTGTCAAATTTTGGATGACATACTAACCTATGACTTTTCTGTCAAATGTTTGATTACATATTAACCTTTGTAATCAATGGTTAATATGTAATCAAAAAAATTTGACTTTTTGTCAAATTTTGGAAGACATACTTGTCTATGAGTTTTTTTGGTGATTTTGATGTTTTGGTGCCGTTTTGGACAAGTTAGGACACTAGCTCAAGTAGACATACTCACTTAGCTCAGTGGTCTACAACACTGCTTTTTGAGTTCAGCCTCCACAAGGGGAAACAGGTTCAAATCCCACCCGAGACGTTCATAAAGACATTTTTAGGTTGTTTTTGGACGACATACGAACATATTACTTTTTTTTCATTGTGGACAACATAGTATAGTATGTCGTTTTTGTCAAATTTTTGACCAACATTTTTTCTCCAAATAAATCGTCAAATCTTGCGCGAAATACAATAATATGCCGTGTTTGTCAAATTTTGGACGACGTATGACGTTTTTGTCAAATTTTGGACCAAAAAACTTAAAAAAAATGTTTTGTTAATTTTGGGATGACATAGTATAGTATGTCGTTTTTTGCAAATTTTGGACCAAAATTTTTTTTCCAAAAAAATAGTCAAATCTTGCCCGAAATACCGTAGTATGCCGTGTTTGTCAAATTTTGGACGACATATGACGTTTTTGTCAAATTTTGGACCAAAAACCTTTTTCAAAAAAATTGTCAATTTTGGAACGACATAGTATAGTATGTCGTTTTTGTCAAATTTTGGACCACATTTTTTTTCCCCAAAAAATAGTCAAATCTTGCTGGAAATACCGTAGTATGCAGTGTTTGTCAAACTTTGGACGACATACTTGTCTATGAGTTTTTTGGGTGATTGTGATGTTTTGGTGCCGTTTTGCAGGAGTTAGGGCATCAAATAGTCTTCTTTCACTTAGCTCAGTGGTCCACAACACTGCTTTTTGAGTTCATCGTCCCCAAGTGGAAGCAGGTTCAAATCCCACCCGAGACTAATATGTTATTTTTGTCAAATTTTAAAATAAAATGACAATTTTGGGACGACATAGTATAGTATGGCGTTTTTGTCAAATTTTGGACCAAAAAACTTTTCCCAAAAAAAAGTCAATTTTGGGACGACATAGTATGTCGTTTTTGTCAAATTTTGGACAAACATTTTTTTTCCAAAAAAATAGTAAAATCTTGCGCGAAATATAATAATATGTCGTGTTTGTCAAATTTTGGACGACATATGACATTTCTGTCAAATATTGAACCAAAAAACTTTTTCAAAAAAATTGACAATTTTGGGACGACATAGTATAGTATGTCGTTTTTGTCAAAATTTGGACGACATAGTATCGTGTGACGTTTTTGTAACATTTTGAACGACATACTAAAGTATGATTTTTTTGTCAAATTTTGGATGACATACTAACCTATGACTTTTCTGTCAAATGTTTGATTACATATTAACCTTTGTAATCAATGGTTAATATGTAATCAAAAAAATTTGACTTTTTGTCAAATTTTGGAAGACATACTTGTCTATGAGTTTTTTTGGTGATTTTGATGTTTTGGTGCCGTTTTGGACAAGTTAGGACACTAGCTCAAGTAGACATACTCACTTAGCTCAGTGGTCTACAACACTGCTTTTTGAGTTCAGCCTCCACAAGGGGAAACAGGTTCAAATCCCACCCGAGACGTTCATAAAGACATTTTTAGGTTGTTTTTGGACGACATACGAACATATTACTTTTTTTTCATTGTGGACAACATAGTATAGTATGTCGTTTTTGTCAAATTTTAGACCAACATTTTTTCTCCAAATAAATCGTCAAATCTTGCGCGAAATACAATAATATGCCGTGTTTGTCAAATTTTGGACGACGTATGACGTTTTTGTCAAATTTTGGACCAAAAAACTTAAAAAAAATGTTTTGTTAATTTTGGGATGACATAGTATAGTATGTCGTTTTTTGCAAATTTTGGACCAAAATTTTTTTTCCAAAAAAATAGTCAAATCTTGCCCGAAATACCGTAGTATGCCGTGTTTGTCAAATTTTGGACGACATATGACGTTTTTGTCAAATTTTGGACCAAAAACCTTTTTCAAAAAAATTGTCAATTTTGGAACGACATAGTATAGTATGTCGTTTTTGTCAAATTTTGGACCACATTTTTTTTCCCCAAAAAATAGTCAAATCTTGCTGGAAATACCGTAGTATGCAGTGTTTGTCAAACTTTGGACGACATACTTGTCTATGAGTTTTTTGGGTGATTGTGATGTTTTGGTGCCGTTTTGCAGGAGTTAGGGCATCAAATAGTCTTCTTTCACTTAGCTCAGTGGTCCACAACACTGCTTTTTGAGTTCATCGTCCCCAAGTGGAAGCAGGTTCAAATCCCACCCGAGACTAATATGTTATTTTTGTCAAATTTTAAAATAAAATGACAATTTTGGGACGACATAGTATAGTATGGCGTTTTTGTCAAATTTTGGACCAAAAAACTTTTCCCAAAAAAAAGTCAATTTTGGGACGACATAGTATGTCGTTTTTGTCAAATTTTGGACAAACATTTTTTTTCCAAAAAAATAGTAAAATCTTGCGCGAAATATAATAATATGTCGTGTTTGTCAAATTTTGGACGACATATGACATTTCTGTCAAATATTGAACCAAAAAACTTTTTCAAAAAAATTGACAATTTTGGGACGACATAGTATAGTATGTCGTTTTTGTCAAAATTTGGACGACATAGTATCGTGTGACGTTTTTGTAACATTTTGAACGACATACTAAAGTATGATTTTTTTGTCAAATTTTGGATGACATACTAACCTATGACTTTTCTGTCAAATTTTTGATTACATATTAACCTTTGTAATCAATGGTTAATATGTAATCAAAAAAATTTGACTTTTTGTCAAATTTTGGAAGACATACTTGTCTATGAGTTTTTTTGGTGATTTTGATGTTTTGGTGCCGTTTTGGACAAGTTAGGACACTAGCTCAAACAGACATATTTCACTTAGCTCAGTGGTCTACAACACTGCTTTTTGAGTTCAGCCTCCACAAGGGGAAACAGGTTCAAATCCCACCCGAGACGTTCATAAAGACATTTTTAGGTTGTTTTGGACGACATACGGACCTATTACTTTTTTTTTCATTGTGGACAACATAGTATAGTATGTCGTTTTTTGCAAATTTTGGACCAAAATTTTTTTTCCAAAAAAATAGTCAAATCTTGCCCAAAATACCGTAGTATGCCGTGTTTGTCAAATTTTGGACGACATATGACGTTTTTGTCAAATTTTGGACCAAAAACCTTTTTCAAAAAAATTGTCAATTTTGGAACGACATAGTATAGTATGTCGTTTTTGTCAAATTTTGGATCAAATTTTTTTTCCCAAAAAAATAGTCAAATCTTGCTGGAAATACCGTAGTATGCAGTGCTTGTCAAACTTTGGACGACATACTTGTCTATGAGTTTTTTGGGTGATTGTGATGTTTTGGTGCCGTTTTGCAGGAGTTGGGCATCAAATAGTCTTCTTTCACTTAGCTCAGTGGTCCACAACACTGCTTTTTGAGTTCATCGTCCCCAAGTGGAAGCAGGTTCAAATCCCACCCGAGACTAATATGTTATTTTTGTCAAATTTTAAAATAAAATGACAATTTTGGGACGACATAGTATAGTATGGCGTTTTTGTCAAATTTTGGACCAAAAAACTTTTCCCAAAAAAAAGTCAATTTTGGGACGACATAGTATGTCGTTTTTGTCAAATTTTGGACAAACATTTTTTTTCCAAAAAAATAGTAAAATCTTGCGCGAAATATAATAATATGTCGTGTTTGTCAAATTTTGGACGACATATGACATTTCTGTCAAATATTGGACCAAAAAACTTTTTCAAAAAAATTGACAATTTTGGGACGACATAGTATAGTATGTCGTTTTTGTCAATTTTTGGACGACATAGTATCGTGTGACATTTTTGTAACATTTTGAACGACATACTAAAGTATGATTTTTTTGTCAAACTTTGGATGACATACTAACCTATGACTTTTCTGTCAAATGTTTGATTACATATTAACCTTTGTAATCAATTATTAATATGTAATCAAAAAAAATTGACTTTTTGTCAAATTTTGGAAGACATACTTGTCTATGAGTTTTTTGGGTGATTTTGATGTTTTGGTGCCGTTTTGGACTCGTTAGGACACTGACTCAAACAGACATCTTACACTTAGCTCAGTGGTCTACAACACTGCTTTTTGAGTTCAGCCTCCACAAGGGGAAACAGGTTCAAATCCCACCCGAGACGTTCATAAAGACATTTTTAGGTTGTTTTGGACGACATACGAACCTATTACTTTTTTTTTCATTGTGGACGACATAGTATAGTATGTCGTTTTTGTCAAATTTTAGACCAACATTTTTTCTCCAAATAAATCGTCAAATCTTGCGCGAAATACAATAATATGCCGTGTTTGTCAAATTTTGGACGACGTATGACGTTTTTGTCAAATTTTGGACCAAAAAACTTAAAAAAAATGTTAATGTTAATTTTGGGATGACATAGTATAGTATGTCGTTTTTGTCAAATTTTGGACCAAATTTTTTTCCCCAAAAAAATAGTCAAATCTTGCTGGAAATACCGTAGTATGCAGTGTTTGTCAGACTTTGGACGACATACTTGTCTATGAGTTTTTTGGTTGATTGTGATGTTTTGGTACCGTTTTGCAGGAGTTAGGGCATCTAATAGTCTTCTTTCACTTAGCTCAGTGGTCTACAACACTGCTTTTTTAGTTTATCGTCCCCAAGTGGAAGCAGGTTCAGACTAGTATGTCATTTTTGTCAAATTTTGGACCAACATTTTTTTTCCCAAAAAATAGTCAAATCTTGTACGAAATACTGTAGTATGCAGTGTTTGTCAAATTTTGGACGACGTATGACGCTTTTGTCAAATTTTAGACCAAAAAACTGTTTAAAATAAAATTACAATTTTGGGACAACATAGTATAGTATGTCGTTTTTGTCAAATTGTGGACCAACATTTTTTTTTCCCAAAAAATAGTCTAATCTTGCGCGAAATACCGTAGTATGCCGTTTTTGTCAAATTTTGGAAGACATAGTAAAGTATGATTTTTTTTTTGCCAAATATTGGATGACATAGTATAGTATGACGTTTTTGTCAAATTTTGAACGACAAAGTATAATTTTGGACCAAAACATCAATTTAAAAAAAAAAATCAAAAATTTGTGAACACTGTTTCTGTTAGTAATTTATTGTATTAAGTGTCATTTCATTATAATATTCAGATTTATCATAAATCATTGAACATGCACATTCATTTTAAGTTCTGTTAAAGACTGGATGGAGGTAAGGTCCAAAATCTATTTTGCATTTAAAATGTACTTGAAAGTAATGGAATTGTTACTTTCCCGAGTACCTAGTTACTTTTATAATCTGTAACTCAGTAACTAAGTTAGTTACTCTTTGGGAGAACTAACTTGTAACTGTAACTAATTACTTCAGTAACGTTTTCAACACTGCTTACGTCAGGGTCATGGTGAAGCCTTGTATTTTCGATTACTGTCACTGTCACTGACATGCAAAGAAAGGTAGAAGGAAATTAACCTAATATTCTAATTTATTTACATGGTTATAGTAATGAAAAAAGGCCAAGGTCAAACGTCAATATTGAGAGAAACAGGCAGCTAAACTGGAGAAGTAGAAGGAGACAACGTATAAAGTGCAGTAATGTTGCCGGAAAAGAACAAACAACACAACGGCGTCGGCGAGAAGATCCCTTTTTGGACTGACGACCATCATACAGAAGCACAGCACAGTCAATCTCGCTGTTTGCTTTTCTGACGTGTAGGTCAACAGTGAACTGATTTAATATGAAGTAGCTTATAGAGAGATACAGTGCCACCTACAGAGGTGGAGTCAGTACGCGTCCAATAAATTGATTTTCTCCTCCGCATGTATACTTGGACTCTGCAAGTTATCCGGTTTGCCTGACTTAGTCAGACTACGGCCTTAGCTCGATTAAACTGTTCATGTAAATGTACTGAATGTTAGGACTGAAATCCATCATTGTAATCTTCTTTTTAAGGTCATTCTTCATGAGTCCTGTTCAGCTTCTTTTAGACAATATATACTTTTGTGATAAAATGTGCAATTTCAAAGGAGCATAGAAATAGGAGCATAAGCAGAACAAACAGGCAGCAGCAAATAAAACCATTTAACCTCTTCAACCTGTGTGCCCATGCGAGGCAAATGGCAAATACATAAATGTGGGCACACACACACACACACACACACACAGCTAGAGAGAGAGAGAGAGAGTTAAGCAAGCAAAGTGTGGATAGGCTGGATACAATATATTGCATTATATTGCATTCAGTCTGGCCACCACATTGTGTCAGCAGAATCTCATTATTTCCGTGCAGCCTCCGAGGCAATTATCAGGTGGGGAAATACTTGCTCTCTATTGGGTGGCTTTATTTGTTCCAAGGTTATGGCTGTTTCTAAATGTGTGGCTCGGAGTAACATGTCCATCCCCTCGTGGTATCTGTGTGTCAGTAAATGGAGTTGGATGCGTTCGGATCATTATTAGTCTTTTCACTGAAAAGCCGATGCAGAATTGGCTGCTGGGACTTTAAGTCACTGAGGTGTCAAATGTCAAAGAGGACTCTGCTTTTCATCTGGTAATTACAGAGAGCTGAACTGAATGATATAAAGCGGAGCTTAGCCAGAAACAATGCAGAGGGAGTCAATTTCACCCCTTGCCCCTCCCAACGTTCCGAATGTAATAATTTCCTCTTTATCCATGCAACCAAACATAGTCTAAAGTGACAAAAGATGATCATTTTCCCTGGCAGTGACTATCAGTAAAAACTTAATTGTGAACTTAAAGCGGAACTAGACCGGAAGTTCCTATTATCATGTTTTTTTTGGTGTGTATCTGCGTCATTACCTTGTTTATGAAGCCTGACGGTTCGAAACAAACAGTTCAGCCATTGCTGAGAACGTTGTGTTCTATTGTAATCTCGGGGCTCAACGAGATCACTGAAAATCCCGTAATAGTTACGAAAGCAGCGGTTCTCCTGAACAACCGATCGTCCTGCTCAGGGCGGTAGTCCGGGCACAGAAGAAGAATAACGTCCGTTGTGGAGGTGTTTCACGAGCGACAGTGTCTTCTGACTCTGGGTCTGACTCCGGTTTAAAGTCATAAAAGGGACTGCGGTGGGGAGTCGTGAAGAAGCTATTTTTAAACACTGTTAAAACAATGTTTTGATAATGAGGAGCAGTGCATCCGCCATTCCAGAGGGGGGAGCTGCGCTTCTGAGAACGGATGTGTCTTCTGGGGGTGAAAGTTCACTCTGAAATCTCGCAGCAGAAAAACACTGTCAGAAAAGAGGATTTCTATCGGCTATTTTACAGCAACTAGGAGGTTTTTGACCATAAAAACAAGTTAATATATGTAAGTAGACCTCCATAACTAACATATATGTGCAACAGGACCACTCTATGTGACCTTTAAAATAATGTCTATTAAAGGTGCAGTGCATAACTTTGTTTGGTCTTCATAAACTGAAACAGTATTTGTATATTATTGCAATGTGTGTAATGTTCACATTAATCAGCATTGTGTGAACTTATTTGACAATGGTTTTTAAATGTAACTAACATTTGTTTATATTCAAAAGTTACATACTGCAGCTTTAACCCAACTCCCATCACACAGAATATAGTCGATTAAACTGTGAGTCTCTCTGAGATATTGTAGTATCTTTGTTGCCCCTTTTAGAAACAGTTCATGCGCTAAAGTGTACAGTGCTTTCCTGCCAAGAAAATGTATGCAACTGGGGGTTATTTGGTGGTAAATGTGGAAATGTGAATATGGGCAAAACAAGAGAGAAAGACGTGTTTTTCCTCAGACTTAATAAGGGTTTAACATGTGATATCACTGAATATACAATAAGGAACCGTCAAGTTGGTGCCAAAAATGACATAAACAAACCCGACATGTACAAGTCAAGGTTCCTACGTCAAGGAAACCTAAGTCCTGGACCAGTCCCAGGATTTGAAACAGCAACCATTCTGTTACAAGCCCAATGTCGTTCCACTGACAAAGTCTATCACACGAGGAAATGAACTTGTAATTTTGTTAATAGTTGTTGTGCAGCACCATAACAATTTCACATTATAGAGTCAACATTCATGCAGAGCATGTCATTGTATCTGAATTTTCTGAAATGTACATTTCATCAAGTATCGTTGAAGAGGTTCACTGGTCTGCTGTGTGAAATGTGTGTCTAAATGCTACAGCAGCAAATATTAAGACATGTCACTGTGTATTTCCATCTTAGAAGACCTATTAACTATATTATATGTTATATGGAAACCCCCATGGTGCTAAATGTCAGTTATAGAAGTATGGCTGACACTGGATGATGATTGAAGGTTAATTATTATGCCAAGATCTAGAATTGCAGCTGTGATACTTGTTTCCGCTCAGCTTCAGTGCTAAAACCGAGTTGAGACAGTCCAAGGGAAAACACATCTGCCATCACAAGTGATGAATTGTCTCTCAGGGGAGTATGCAGTGGTATTTCAATAATTGCAGAGATGAATAATGGAGGGCATGGGAGTCCAATGAAAGTGAATGAAACATGGACAATATTTTAAAAGTTCTTCAAAGGAAAATGACAGACAACCCAATGTCCTTAAACTACATATTAGTTTAGGCAAAAAGATCATTTTACGATGAGAAAAAAAACAAAACAAAATTCCTTCACCTAATGCTCTCCAATTTATCCCAACATAACCACCCTTACTCATTACTCACCAAGCAGAAAATGTGTCCTGGTTTTTTCCACTTGCATTCAAATTATCCTGTTTGTGTAAAATAAATGCAGGTCTACTAAAACAGAATACCATAATCACCACATAACAACTTAATGGATTTTCTCACTCTGCTTCCTTGCCTCAGACATGCATTAACTCATCTCACAGGAGTCCTGAGTCAGCACTAATATGCTGGCAACAAATTTACTTCTCTCTCTCTCTCTCTCTCTCTCTCTGTCTATCTCGATCTCCGTCTCTCTCTCTCTTTCTCTCTCACTCAAATGGAGGAAGCAAAATTCACAAATATAATCTGCTAAAAAAATAATGCTGTCACGGCATTAATGAACTTCATTTAGCCAATATGGAAAAGATAATTGGCTAAGACAGTCGGTGTCTATCAACTGAAGAAGTGTTGACCTTTAATTACAACGCCTCATCTGCCCAATAACTATAAATAATAACACAGTGTGCCAATATTTATCTTCTTATATATTATTCTATTATTCAAGTTTGGCTACTTTGAGTGGCATACCATTAAATATAATATTTCACTTTAGTCAGCCAGTGTATTTGGAAGTCAAAAGTTTACTGGGTAAAGAGCTATCAGTCCTCAATTTGGAATCATTTGAAAGACTATAACTGGCGTCACGTTAAATGTTAATTAAACAAATCAAATGACACAGATCAATAGTTTTTAACTTAGAACTCATGGGGCACAGTTGTAGCAGTTCAGTGGATGTGCTTTACTCAATTCAAGAGCCTGGAGAAAAGGATTTATAGTTAATGGCGGAAGCCAAAGAAGGACTTCAGGAATCTCAGAATAAATGGTGAAAAAGACCACCACAAGTATCCAACTGATACCAAAGCCAATAAAAATGTGCTGCTCCCAGTTGGAGAGGAACCATCACCACAGGGCAGCAGCAGGATTAAAAGGTCTCCTGAACAATTGATAAGGCAAGGTGGGCTCAGTAGAGTGTGTACAATGACACATGCCGTGTCGGCCTACAATTGTGCCGTGTAATGTTTGTTTTTAGTTAAAGCACTGCTGTGATAGCAAAGTACAGGGGGAATGGTTCCTTTATAGTCCTTAATACAGTATATTGTACAAGAAAAAGGAATGTAGTCAAATAGGAAATCCAAAAAAAACAACTTTAAAAGGCACTTTAAAGGTCACATAAGGTGGTCCTGTTGCACATATATGTTAGTTATGGAGGTCTACTTACATATATTAACTTGTTTTTATGGTCAAAAACCTCCTAGTTGCTGTAAACTAGCCGATAGAAATCCTCTTTTCTGACAGTGTTTTTCTGCTGCGAGATTTCAGAGTGAACTTTCACCCCCAGAAGACAGAGTCTTGTGATTGGCCAGTACTATCCAGCACATCCGTTCTCAGAAGCGCAGCGCCCCCCTCTGGAACGGCGGATGCACTGCTCCTCATTATCAAAACATTGTTTTAACAGTGTTTAAAAATAGCTTCGTCACGACTCCCCGCCGCAGTCCCTTTTATGACTTTAAACCGGAGTCAGACCCAGAGTCAGAAGACACTGTTGCTCATGAAACACCTCCTCAACGGACATTATTCTTCTTCTGCGGTTCAATGTACGTAACCGGATGTGCCCGGACTACCGCCCGGAGCAGGACGATCGGTTGTTCAGGAGAACCGCTGCTTACGTAACTATTACGGGATTTTCAGTGATCTCGTTGAGCCCCGAGATTACAATAAAACACAACGTTCTCAGCAATGGCTGAACTGTTTGTTTCGAACCGTCAGGCTTCATAAACAAGGTAATGACGCAGATACACACCAAAAAAAACAGCCATAATAGGAACTTCCGGTCTAGTTCCGCTTTAATGTTGTGCTGTCACTCAATTCAACAATAAAAAGGCCAAAGAGAGTTGGATAGTTGTCTAACTTTACTGACCCCAAAAAAACCTTCTCAAAGCAGCGAGAGAGCACTAACTTTTTCCTCACTACAGCAGTGGACTAATCACTAGAGTTGCAAAGATTACTCAATGTGGGAAAAAAAACAATGACAAAAGTAGTTGCTGATGAATTTAATGGTCGCCAATTGTCGGCTATGTCATTACTCATTTTTTTTTTTTCACACTGTGCAGCTGAATAACATCCTGTTATGGAGTGAGTCATCTCGCTTTCTACCAATCTCTGCTGAGAGTTGCACACACACACAAACACACATACAGAAACTCCTGCCTGCACAAACGATGAAAAACCTGTTTTCTCGAAGCTTGGTGTTATCTTTCAAAGTTGTTGTCCTGTCTGCCGCGTAAAGCTTCCTAACTACTGACAGGAAGTGCCAAACTGTAGTCTCGCACAGAAAATAATGGCAGACGGGCGGTTTCTTGTTTCTGACAAAAAATGAGGTCTATATGAGAGTTAATGACCTCACCATGACAACAAGCGAGTGAATGTGAAAGTGAAGACACACCATGACACGAATAAAAGTTCAAACCCAAAAAGTTAACAGAGAGAAATGTGAATTCCAGCCTTAGACCAGGAGTAAGATAAACCTTATACACTGTCGAGACACATGGTGTGATGCCTCTTCCATTGTAACACGCACTGTATTCAGGTCAATAAAACAGGCAGAAAAGAGGCTAAGAATGACCGAGTGGTTAGTTCAAGATCACTCTACTATCGAGACTAATGTGGTTCCAAACAACTCACGCAGTGTCCAGGGGAGGAAGGAGTTTATAGGTTAAGGATCTTTGTAGGTTGTCCTGAATTCAACCAATGCTTTGTGAACGCAGGCAGGGCCATACATCAGGTGAGCTCAATAACAGGGTCGAGATAATGTATGGATATTGAAATATTAGACTTGCAAACATCGCCACAAAATCAAGATAGAAGTGGCACAAACATGCTGAAAACTGTAGTGCATGACGTTTAAATATAAACAAATGTCGGTTACATTCAAACAGTTGTCCAATGAGTTCACACAGTGCTGAATCAGCTCCACATTACTCATGTTACTGTACATTTTTTTGTGTACTTGTTCCTTTTAAAGGGGACATGTTATACCCAATTTCTCCAAGTTAAACTAGTTCCCTGGTGTCCTAATGAACATGTCTGTGACATGCTTTGGTCAAAATACCATAAGGATGAAGCACCACAGCAGTTCAATCACCCTGCCAAAACAGTAGTAGTATCTCTTTAGGTCCACCTTAAAGGTCCATAGATCTATACTGAACCATTGTTGAAAATGTGTATACTAGAGGTTATATGTTACATTTTTTAAGTCACATAATCACAATTTTACCTTGAACATTATTTGTAGGCCTTTGAATGGACCGGAAAACATTCTAAGCATAAATGTTGTCTTTCGTGTTTTCTCATGTTTTTTAGAAGTAGGGCGTCCTAAGTGGGGATTAAACAAATAAATGTTCACGATTTCAAATTGTTCTCAAAAAGATTAAACTTTTAAACTCCTCTGAGCTATGAATACGATATATTCTGCTTGGTTTTTTTTTTTTACCGTCGCAGCATTAAGAGCATTTTTGTCCGGATTTGTTAGAAAAGACATCTGCTGCATCAGAAGAAGACCTTGTTTCGCGCTTTCACGATCGCCGAGCGTCTACGTTTGAGGGGGAACGTTACATGTTTTCATTTGAGGCAGTTTGCTTACACTATGACCTTCAGATTCAGCAGGATGAAAAAAACTGTTAGTAATAAGTATCAAAACCAGTGTCTTCTGTGTTGAACCTAATGTAATCAAAAATATATATAACCATATATATATATATATATGTATATATGTATTTTAAACCACCAATGCAAAATAAGAGCACAACATTGCTTAAAATAGAGGTGAATTTTGATGCAACCTCTCTAATCACAGCCAGTATGACATGAATAAGGAAGTAAATGATATGGACCTAAAATAAAAAAAAGAACTTGGGATGATTATTTGGGGAAAATAGATGATGAGCTTTTACTTAGTTTATTCAATACGTTGCAGAATGAAGAAAAACTTGGTTCAGGAGCTTCAACTCTTTAGGATCTCTGTTTGACATTTTAAAGAATTGAGGAAAAGTCCAGCCTGTGAATGAATATTTGCTGACATTGCATTTGCTTCCAGTGCATATTTAATGAATGACTCATTAATTTTGAATACTTTCAATGTCACGTCCGCAACAACACATAGACAGACGTGTACCTGTCTGAAGCCACGTTTTGAAAAAAACTTACAATGCATCTTGTTCTGTAAAAAGAACAGTCGCAATATTGCTCTTCTAAATTCCCAAAAATGTAAGAGTTATTACGAGTGAGCAATGCCTTAAATGTGAAATTTATCCTGTAGCATTCGCGTTATATGCGGACGTTTATTGCAGAGGACAGTGGCTCCTCATTCAGTACATTTACATGCACAGTTTAATCACGCTATGGCCTTAGTCTGACTAAGACAGGCAATCGGACAACTTGCAGAGTCTGAGGAGAAAATCTATGTATTGGCCGTGTGTATGTCTGACTATAAGCTAGTGCGTATTGAATCAGTTTTCCTGTTGACCTTTACTTCACAGAAAAACAAATGGTGACCGGTGAGATAGATCGCGCTGTGGTTCTGTATTTTTCGTACCTGCTGTGCATGTTAATTGTGGTAGAAATGAGATCAAGCAAGATGATACTGCCACAATGGCAGTATCATCAAGAATGGCAAGTCTGACGCCAGTTTACATGACATTCTCTTAGTCCGACTAAAATCAGACTTCCGTGTGAACACACTGACTGTGTCCAGTGAAGCTTCAAACATGTGACATGTGACACTTTAATTAACCACCACTTGCCATATAGAGCATAATTAATTTAAGTTTGTCCTTGGTAAACTATCCTTTGCACTACAGAGGGGGGTCTACATGTGACCTTGCAGTGGCATTTCCAATGCCTCTTGAGTCTTACTTAGCACTTTGTTTTTAAGGCCATTGTCATAACATGGTGGCATGAAAGAGCTTGGAGAAAAAAAGGCTGTAATTGCTATTGTACAGAACCCATTATGAAGCCTCAAGGGTTCTAATGTTATTCCCATGACAAAGGTATAATCTGACATTGCTTTCAACGTCCTAGAGTGATATGCTCAGAGCAGCAAGTAATCGTGCGAAGGGGAAGAGATTAGAAGCTCTGCTTTGAGGGTTCAGGTTTAGCAATTACCATGATGCATCTCTTTTGACTGACCGATGATTCATTGCCCTTCACTCTTTTTCAGTGATCCCCTTTCCGCATCATTAACGCACCTTTGGCTTGATCTCTGTTGTCATCCACCACCACACAGCACTACCAACACCACCCTCTGACCTGCACCTCCAGCACCAAGGAACCATCCTTCACGAGCAAAAAAAAAAAACAAGGAACAAATTGCCTGTCTGTAGGGACTAAATGACTCTTCCACAATCAATGCTATTTTCCTCAGATGTGGCACATTATTTACTGCCACTTGCCACCACAGCAGGTTGTTTGTCAAACAAGTGGTTCATGTATGCTTACACTCAGGCTGTATTTCTAGATTGGTTTTCCCAGTGAAAGGGAGCAACAAGACTGACGGCTCACTTCAACATTAAGGCGAACATGATGAAGAGTCTAACATTACATCTCTATTAAACACACCTAGAACCTCACAAAGAACATAAATCTTCTGCATGCAGGTGCCTTTAGATTATGTCTATTTGACAATGCCAAGCATTGCTACATTGTGTGGTTTGCAGTGTAGGAATGGATTCTTTCTTTGATCGGAGTCTTGCATCGTAGGCCGCTGCAGTATTTCCCATGTTGGTCGCTCTTTTCAAAGTCTTTGAAACTAGTACCAGGATGATCGTTTCACGAAAACCAATGTGCTGCGCACCAGTGTGCTGCTTACTGTAATGTGCCATGCTTTGTTGCCAGGAGACAGAATAATTGGAGGTATCAATTAAGGTCTGCTTACTGTCTTACTATTGCACTGCTCTCTAGGGCCAAAAAGAACAAAAGCTGTCCAGCTCCACTGCAGCAAATCTACAACCAGTATAGAGAACAATTTATGTTCTTTGTTAACATAAATTCCCGTCTTCACTTGTTCACATTTCATGTGTTTTTTTGCAGATATCAGGTGTCACTCTTTTATAATATAATATCATGTTGTATAAGTACATTCAAACAAGGCAGTAAAGAAATACGTGAGGAACTAAAACGCCATTATTATTATTTTTGTTCAACTCAATGGAAGATTTATGTCTGCTGCTGGGGATGAAAAAGCTATTTCTCTGTTTCTCTTTAATGCAATTGCTCTTGACCTTGAGGAGAAATACCTCTCTGATCATTGTCTTTCCCCTACCTGTCTATGTTGGCTGGTGGAAATTGGCCACTGCTCAAAGAGGCAATAAGCAACGTTTGCTGGACTGAGTATTGGCTGTTGCTTGTTTGTCAAGTGAGCGACACACACACACACAAAGAGAAAGTGTTTTTCCCCCATGCATTCAGTACTGTGCAAAAGCCTTAGGTTTGTTGCTTTAGCAATACTGTCCTTCTCTCTCCTATGAGAATGTCATTTGTGCTGAGATTTTTGGTGATTTGCTCATTTAGTTTCTGTAATTCTTACTTGTTCCGTGATCAGTATAATTTAGAAAAAAAAAGTATTATTCCAAAAATAAAAAAAACATTCAGCGTTTCAGTATCATGACATTAAAAAAATGGGAATATGTTGCCTAATATTGTACAAACAAAAGCTTGAATATTCAAAATCAGACCCTGATATTCCTGTTATTATTTCATTAAGTATTTATAAAGCATGAGATTTGCTTCCAAATCTATTTGAAGTAACACATTTTAGCAACACCAGTCTGTGGGACATAGTAGACTTGGCACAGAAAAGGCAGAATGAAAACATAATACCATGACAGAAAGTATGAGCCAGTCGATCTGAAGTCAAGAATACAATATATGTCACTCTAAATAGTGATACATTCTCTTTAACATACACCGTGTAATCTAAAGTGTCGTATGTGTCCGATAGAGAGGCAAACCATGCCGAAAGAAATGATGTATCTGGTGAAGCAAAGATTGGTATAGATGAAAAAAAAAAGGTTATTCTCTCGTCTCCTCTTCCTCGAAAAGTGGAACAAACAACAAACAGTTTTCCAGCTTCCACATTCCTTACTGAGAGTGGAGAATCCTCCATTCACTATGGAGTTAAAATCACTTTTTTTTTTTCAAATGAACTGATCCTCAAATGCAAATAGGTATGCAGAGCCGGGCTTTTGATGTGAGTGGTCTCTTCAGATATTCAAATGTTCTTATTCTCAGGGTACAATCATGATCTCCGTGAGCACGGTGACCTAGAAACAAAAGACATCAGCCCGTAACCAAAAGATAATAAGCTAAATCAAATTGACAGCAGCCCATATGTCAACGGCGATGTCCAGTCAAAGTGTCCTTGACCTTAAACAAGACACTAAAATTCTCGCTTTCCCAATTACTGTAAATCAAGCCAGATATGGACGTCTACATGAGTGTCAAAAAGAATATGAACATAATCAAAACCACGTGTCAAGATTAGGCTTATCGTGACATTTCATCACAGTATTGACGTTTCTGAACAGAGGCACAGAAATGACGAAATATGACGGAAAACGCACACACTTTGAAAGAGTGTCGTCCTGTGCACACTCAGGTTTGTGGGCTGGTGTTTGCACGAGAGCACGGAAGAGAGGAACAGGAGATGGTGTTTGAAGCTTTTCAAAATACAGCCTGTTATTTTTCTCCCCTAAATCGTTGTGATTTATCTATCAAGCTAAAACACCTCATTTGCTGAATAGCTGATTGATCTCAAATGTATGGTGGAGCAATGAGCTCAACACTCTACAATACATATACAGACACGCTAAGCCGATGCAATAAAAAAAGGATCATATAGTTGCACAAAGTGCGCTGCTGCTGCCACCCGTCAAGTTGAGTGCATTTAATGTACAGCAATATATTTGATATTGTAAAAACAGTCTGTGTGGTTAGTCTGAGACATGGTTAGACTAGTAAAAGTCTAAAACTACATTTAAAATGTTAAGAGACAGCATTTATTAGATTTCTAGATGTAGTTTTATTTTGATATTCTTTTTTTTTTTTTTTTGTAATGCCTTGCTGCACACATCAGAAGTTGCTGCTGTGTTTCTTAAATGTACTGTACTCCCTTGGCACCATAAACTCTGTTCCTTGTAAAAACTGCATCTGCTCTACTTTCTTGTGCTCCGTGCGCGGCGAACACAAGAATATTTGATGTGGAATCAGCTCTAAATCATTAAAGCCAACCTTGGATAAGACACAGAAGAATATAATCTTAGGGAGAGTATAGTGCACGTGCCAACCACGAAAGGGTGATGACCTTCATGCAACAATGCTTTTCAATAACCTTAAAAGCAGATTCCCACAACAACAGCATACGCTAAATCATTTCGAGAGGAAGTGATGGCTCACACCTAAGCTTTAGCTTTAACAAACTGAAAATTCAATATCAAGAACTCAAAATATTGGGTAGCTCTGCTCACTTTATCCCAGTTTCCTTTTATCTTCCTTGAGCTTTTACCATTGATGTCAGGATGAAAAAAAAGAACACTTGTTGAATAATTTAGCAAACCTATAGATTTCATGCCAATGCACATCTTCTGAGGAAATATAACAGAAATAACAAGTCATTTTGCGTTCAAGATTAAAGATCCCTCGAATATGAAGAAGAACATTAAAACCTACCACACACATCACCCACAAATATCTGTGAGTAAAAACAGTTAAATTGCAGGAAATACATCTGTTTGCGTGGCTGCTGTTGTGTGTCAATGAATGTGCTGACATTGAACAGATAACCCCCTCAACTCTCTATTATGCGCTCAGAGGAGATGGCAGTTGAGGCATCTTCATATTCCTTTCATGAAGACCCTGTCTATGAATACAATATGCATTTCCATGGCAACAACTAATCCTAGTGTTTAAAACACATCTTATAAGACAACACATACAAAAGAGGACAGATGATACCTGTGTATTCCAACAATCATCGTCCAATTTATCTCAATCCTACAGCATTTTTTATGTAAAGTATATTTTATCTGGCCAGACAAAAACACAATTTAAAGATATCTTTAACTAAACTATGTCCAAGGTGTTATGTGAGACCTGAGAAGTGTCCTCATATGAATATGTACATATGGTGTGAGTTCTGTGAGGAAATAGCAGCAGAGTTCTTGTGTATACCACAAAGCTGCACACACCAAATCCCTTCACACGATAGAAATATGGCCCCTGCATCCTTTGAACAGCTGACCTTGGATTCTTGTTTTGTGCTTAGCAGCAAGGATTAGAGGAAATCTTCAACAAACACACATTTTGCTTTAAGAAATCTGGGCCTATTTTGCCTCAGTATTATTTCAAAAAAGGCAAAAACAAGGCTACTTCTCTGTGTATTAACAGAGGGGGGAAATATTGTGCATGGGGCTGATATTTTCTCTTATCATTTCTTGCTGTGTCAAAAGTAGGTCGAGCTGAAAGGCAAAATAAACTTACTGACACTCAGTTGTGAAAGGAAAAAAAAGACTTTGCAAAAGTCAAGCTCAACTCATGTGTGGCAATGTGATGTTACCCTAAATGAATAAACTCTGCCTCTTATTTTCCCTTTCTTTCTTCTTTTTTTTTTTTAAAGGCTTTGTAGTTCCACAGCTCTGGCTCGGGAAAGCTGAATATAAGTCAAGTTGGAAATCGTAGACATGCCGAGAAAAATGGCCGTCACACAACTGTCCTGGCTTTTAGTAAGTGCAGTATTCATAAAAATAATTTCACTTCATACGCTATGCTAATCAGAAATTAAAACATTTGTGTTGTGCATATAATGAGGTTGCACAGTGTTTGTATTATGTTACGCTAATGCTAATCGTAGCCTCGCTTGCTTACCTTTGGAAACAGGTTCGCCAAGTTAGCCGCAAAGAAGTAGCATGCTAATGCAAAATAAATATGTGCTTAATGCAAAATAAATATGTGCTTGCGTACTGGTGAATGGACACCATCGTCGTTTCAGTATAACACCGTGTTCTGCTCTGAACCGTGTGAAAATGTCTCACCCACCGTGAGGACAGCCTATTCGCTCCCACCTCCCCGCTCCAGACAGCGCAGCTGCTGCTGATGAGCCGCTGTCTGCCTGGTGTAGCGTGATAAATCGGTGAAAATTAAAATTCCTCCCAAAAAAATTGAAAATCAAGGATGCACACCATCGGGCCATGCTCAACCCATATCCAAAATCTTAGGGCAATTTAACTAACGGTCAGCAAGATATGCCTGTCACAGACACACAGACAGACAGACACACAGCTGCAACTTGCTTTATAAATAGAGATAGTAAGATAATTAGATATAGCAATGTTGTGAAAGGACACTCCCCACAAGCTGTCATAAACATCACACACTTTGAGATGCAATTTCTCTACAAGGAAAGTAGCAGAAAGTTAACTGAACTTTACACTATAGTGTCACAACTTAAAAATACATTAACTGCACAACAACAGTTCATTGATGGCTTTTTTTTTTTTCAAGTTTAGGCAAAGCCAAGTAAGTGTGGCAAGAGGGATTTTCAAGAATTGCAGTTAAAAATACTCATTTTCAATAGCCCATTTCTGTACTGCATGGATAAATGTTGGGGGAAGTCATTATCATCAGAAGCAAACTCAACACTGAGAAAGTGTAATGGCTTTGATTGTCTCCTCAGACATTTAGAGACATGGTCGAACACCTTCTCTAACGGCACTAGCTAGTTATTTGAATATGTCACACTTAAAAACCTACTCTACTTCCTTAAGGGCCTGCTGTTGATTTTACAGGAATAAACCACCTTTGAAAGACTGGCTGTTTAACATTAGATGTGTTGTATTTAATTTGTTTAGTTTGTGAAAGTTCCTTTTAAAACAAGATGTTACTATTCCTCACAATCCCAAGCACGGGAATAAAAGCAGTGGGAGGTCTTTAGTGACAGTATTCATTTAATAAAGGGTTGCATAACGCAAAGGACTAGATTGCTCTACTAGAACAGGCACATTTTATTCCTTAGAAAAGGTCATGCATAGCAGATTTTTATTTGCTGTTGAGGTTCGATTTTTTTTCTTTTGAGGGTTACAGCACATGGATACGGAAGTGACATGAGAAAAAAAAAAAAATGCCGAAAAAATTTTTTTATTGAAAACTCGAGTTTCAAAGTCGAGATCTCGAGTTTCCCAAAAGAATATAAAAAAAAAAGACGAAAAAAAAAAAAAATTGAAATCTCGAGTTTCAAAGTCGAGATCTCGAGTTTCCCAAAAGAATATATAAAAAAAAAAAAAACGAAAAAAAAAAAAAAATTTAAATCTCGAGTTTCAAAGTAGAGATCTCGAGTTTCCCAAAAGAATATAAAAAAAAAAAAAAAACGAAAAAAAAAAAAAAATTTAAATCTCGAGTTTCAAAGTAGAGATCTCGAGTTTCCCAAAAGAATATATAAAAAAAAAAAAAACGAAAAAAAAAAAAAAATTTAAATCTCGAGTTTCAAAGTAGAGATCTCGAGTTTCCCAAAAGAATATAAAAAAAAAAGACGAAAAAAAAATTGAAATCTCGAGTTTCAAAGTCGAGATCTCGAGTTTACCAAAAGAATATATAAAAAAAAAAAAATCATTTTTTTGGGAAACTCGAGATCTCGACTTTGAAACTCGAGATCTCGAGTTTCCAAAAGATAAAAAAATAAAAATTGAATTTTTTTTTTCTTTTTTCTTTTTTTTTTGGAAACTCGAGATCTCGACTTTGAAAGTAGAGATTTAAAAAAAAAAATGTTCAACTCTACTTTGAAACGACTTTGAAAGTTTCTTTTGACTGGCAGCTGCTCAGACATTTTCAATTGCACCATGTTCAGATCTTCTTTGTTTCAGCACCGTGGACAGTGGTGAGAGAGAGAGAGAGAGAGAGAGCTGCTCCTCATTAGCAAGAAGCAAATAAATTAATCTGTTTATGTTTAAACACAAAATAATGACAATGACAATAGAAAAGGAATGACAATGGTGCTTGCTTGCGTATGTGCGGGGGTCCTCCGTTGTGATAGCGGCGAGGAGAGCCAGCAGCTGGATTTACAGCCGAGGTCAGTGTTAGTGTGTGTATAGGCAAACAAACAACAATGACCGTTACTCATTGAGTTATCACAAAATTACAATATTGAAAGTTGAACGTGTGTTTCGTTGAGTAGGCAGTGGCTATTACGTTTCCCAAAAAATGAAAAAAAAAAAAAAAATTCAAATTGTTTTTTTTTTCAAATGTTTTTGGGAACTCAAGATCTCGACTTTGAAA
Source organism: Microchirus variegatus (assembly GCF_963457635.1). Taxonomy (NCBI): domain Eukaryota; kingdom Metazoa; phylum Chordata; class Actinopteri; order Pleuronectiformes; family Soleidae; genus Microchirus; species Microchirus variegatus. The sequence goes on from NC_139809.1 coordinate 8,229,016, forward strand.
CTCGAGATTTCAATTTTTTTTTTTTTTTCGTTATTTATTTATTTTTTTCTCATGTCACTTCGGGGCTCCGTACATGAACATGCTAATGGTGTTATCATGTAAGAAATTATACATGTGGAATAAATGGGTATGGAACTCAAGGTGAGATATTGTTTTTAAAAAAGAGTCCTGAATCAGAATCTGTGTCCAGATCACATCCGAAAATGTGCTTTACTTGTTTACTTTTTGAGTCACGTTGCCAACAAACTGAAAGACAGACAAACAGGTGGCGGAAAACATAACTTATTGATGGAGGTAATTAAGCACTTAGTAAGTAGCACATGGAAGGTTATTTGGGCAGCTGCTAACTGCCTCGTGTGACCATTCAGAATAATCATTGCTGAGGAAAAAATAAAACACGTTCTATTTAATTCAGTTGCAGGTGGATACTTTTTTCCATATTTGAAGCACAATAGGAGAAATCCCCTCTGCACGTTTTGCAGCACACAGGTGGGCAAGCCAGAGGCATGTTTGTGAGAATTCTAACACGCCGCTATTTTAAAACTCTTCTCACAAATTGTAGACTTGAGTGCTGAAAATGGCAGTACGGCATAATATACTATATCTTTGTGTAAAGTGTAAAAACAGACTCTTGGCTCAACTCCTGTTGCACCATATATGTAAATGATGGTTACAGATTTGGTGGCTTTTTAAAAACTCCGTTCCATTTTGTTTCACACTTTCCTTTCACAGACGCTGTGATGCTGAGTCTCTCGGAACTATACTGACATACTGTTTTAAAGCATTTATGGTTAAACTTTGGGATGATTTATGAAGGTGCAGTTAGTGCTGTTAAATTGCATTGCGTTAAAACTGGTGTTTCTTTATATTTTTATGACCCCATTTATATCAATGAGTGCAGCAGGGGTAAAGTGTAGTCCTGACTATTGTGAGGGGACGATTTACTGAGGAGCTGCATTAGACTGCAATCGATTCAACTTGGTTAATCTAAGGTGGCAAGTAAGTGGAGGATGGAAGTTTTGTGTTTTTCTTTATGGTCTATGTCACTGAGGCTACTGGTAAAAAAAAGGGGTTCAACCAAAGCATGTGTTTTTGGGCACATTTCCTCTTGTTATTGAACTTCCAAAATATGGATCTTAGAAAAAAAAATAGAGCTCTTCTTTCACTGTCTTTGTTTCCATATCAGAGCGCTTCAAAATCCATTGTGTTTGAAATGTTTGAGAGTGCCAAAATGTCAAAATTGCAATTTGTCAAAACAGCTTCAAACATCAATTCGGCCAAATATATTTTGCTCTGAGGCAGAGTTTACATGTTTTGTGCTTTTTTCCAACGATATCAATGAAGATTGCAGGGCGACTTATTTGATTTTTAGGAGTTGATACAAAGGTATCCCTCGGCAAAATCAGAATATGATTATGTACTTTTGACAACGTGTATTGGAGACAATAGCATCCAACTCAAGGGAAATCTCCCCTAATTGGACAAAGAATGATGTGCTGCCCTTAAGCACGAGAAACCAATTACGCGGCTGGTACGGAAAATAATCAGCGCGCTCCGCTCAACCGTTCGTTTGAGGAGAAATTCATGAATTCCACATCACGCAAAGAGTCAAAGCATCTGATGACATCGACAGATAAATCTGCTCTTTGAAGACTGACGGGGCAGCATGTTTGAAATTCAACCACCGTGATGAAAAACAAGCAGGGGGCTCACGCTGATTGTACGAAAACAGCGTTTTTTAAAGCCTGGACGTGGACGTGAGCTTGCCAGTCAAGAATCCTTGACACAAAATTCATGAAGCAATAACAGAAAAATTAAAAACCACAGTGAGTCATAACATTTCACACTCTTTTCCTGTCTTTACAACATGGATGTAGCTCCGTGCTGCTCAAGTCAAATGGGTTATGTATGCATGGTGGAGTGTAAGCCATTAAAGATTTCTCATTAGAACTCAATGAGAGGTGTCCTTTTATTGTTCCTATGCAACCGATGAACCACCTCCTGATGCCATGCATGACAGTTACCTCGTGTTGGGGAACATTTTGTCCATGATCTTCTCATCTTGCATTTGACATCTGGTTGTGATTTTTCATAGCACATTAAAGAATAGTTATGCAAACATGACTCGTTTGACAAAATGTTTCCGTGTGGAAAACTTAAGAGTATTATACTGATCTGAAAACGACGTGTTAATGAGAGTTTGAGAAAGTGTGACTTTATAGTGGTTACACGACATTGCGTTTCTCAGATTTGATCATGGAGGAAAGCGGAGATTGTAAATGTGTCACCGCGCAGGATAATTTGTTGAGATATGGCGCGAGGAACCGTTAACACCAATAATAGCACGTATGCATTATTTTTTGCTGCAAACAAAGTGACACGTTGATTAGTTGGTGCACAAATAACAGGAGACACAGGAGGAAAAATAAAACGCTTTCCCTTGGAGGCATGTTCAAGTCCTTTTTTTTAGGATGGCAGCAATAACATGTACGTGTTAGTAAATTAAAGGGGAAATAAGTAGTTTATAGTGCCATCTAGAGGAGAGGTTGAAATTTACAACAAAGACCTACTGCTCTGCTCACCCCCTCCCTTCCCTGAACGCTACGGTATCCGCAGCTGGTCAAATGTCGTCCTCGTCGTCTTTCTCCGTGTCAGCAGATGAGGTTCGTGAGGTGAGGGAGAGGGCGAGCTACCGCGGCCGTAGCAGACGAAGCGGAGAGAGAGGAGGCGGGACTTCCGCTACAAGTAAAGAGACGCTTGTTTTGTTCTCTCGCGTTTGTCCTTACAGGCTCCGGTAGAAACATGGCGTCTCGCTGCTAACAGTGGCTATGCAACCGCGGCCCGCGACCATGTTATTTAACATGACTTTTTGAAACACTACGAAAATGAAACAAAAACTATTATACAGCGACTAGACAATGCAGGAGCACATAATATGTATAAAAAAGTGGGTTTTGGGTTATATAAACCCATAAATACTACATATTGTACCTTTAATAAACTGACCCCTTCAAAATATGAAGAATACTTTTGTACTTTTATCTCTTGGTAACAATGATTTTAATGTATAGATTTACTTATGAAACTGTGCTTATACTGCACTAGGAGTGACTCACCACTTGCAAAAATGCTCTATTCAGGCTGAGGCATTGTGAGCGTGCGGCTACTACTCCCTGTTGGCACCTTCTGGCAGCACTGAAAATACAATGAAAAAGCCCCACTAACTCGGGCCGCATGTCTCATACATCTTCAGTCATGCGGAAGGCCGTCCGTCAGTTTTACTGCACATCGGCTTCCTCTCAACGCAGCATCGATGACTGATGGCCCTAAGTGCAACTAGATAACTGCGACAGAAGATGATAAAAATGTGAAAACACACATCCCAGGCAGGAAATTGGCCATTTTGGAGCAACTGATGCTGAGAAGCTAAAGTGATTTCACTTCCTGTAATGCTCCTAGCCTTGAGAAGTGGAAATGTGTGGTCATCCGTGGGCAGATAGATATAGTCCACTTGACATATTACTGAGATACAGTAACCTAATAGATTTCATTTTGTTTGGTCCTTTCTTCACTTGTGTCTTTCTGTTACAGAATTTAAACCTAACATAGTCATGTCTGGGTGAAGACGTCAGTACTCTGACCATCTGCAGCAAAAAGATAAAGATAAACAGCAGATAATAATAGTAGAGGAATAATAAAACCCACTTTAAGTAGGTTAATGAGGACAAGATATCTGTGTTTGTTATGAGTGAATACCATCATACCTGAACATGTGTTTTATATTTAATCTAATTTATTTTTTCTTCTCATCTTTAACAGTTTTACGATGTGTCAGAAATGATGAACTGATTGATGGATGATGATGATGCCACAGCTTCTCTGTCAGGGTTGGGCGCAAATTGCAGAGGTCAGCAGGTTAAACAATTCTTTTTATGGCGTACGATCAAGAACTTACATCGCTCGACATCTCATCTGATATAAAGGATGCAAATCGCGCTAAATGAACTCAGTGTGGCAATTCATCAGCGCACAAATAAGATTTAATGGGTCGTATCTCCAACTTTTTTTTTCTTCTTCTTTTAATCGAGGCAGAAACCTCCATCGCAGACGAAGTCTCTCGTAGTTAAAACCAGCGCATAGAATCTGTGTACAAGTGGGTGTACAAATCACTTTAGTGCTGATTAATATTTCATCTGTGTGCTGTCAGAAAGTCCTAGTGGTCCAGTGTTTATCAAACTGCATTACCTCTGACAACGCGGGGACTGCACTGCTGGATTGGATTTACTTTGCTGCTCCAGTAACACATTCTACAGTTGATTAGGGAAACCAATTTAAAAAATGAAAACAACTTAGTTGAATTTGTGTTGGGAACAAAATGTTCTTAGGAAAAAAAAAACTCTTGCAAAGAGATGCCAGAGATCACTTAAGTGTTTATAACTTTTGCTTATTATCATTTTGGACATTTTGCCAACAGATCAGAGACGCTTGATTAGATTCATAACTCGCTACATAGTCAGAATCTGCAGCCAATAAGAGAGCAGGATGAGGTGAGGGCAGTAAAAACCTGAAGAGGAATGAAAAGACTGGTTCACCAGACAGGAGAAGGAAACGTGGTAGAACTTACAAACAACAGTGTAAAGTACAGCAGTCAAACTGGAGAAGTCAATTTTTGTGCCTCATTTCCCTCCTTGCATGTTTGTTTTTTATAGATATACCAGTATAGGGGACTCCCCCCGGTGAAAGATTATGTAACGTGTGACTACTGTCGTTGCCAGTCACTCACATACAGTGTGAGCTCAAGACTGCTAAACACAAGGGTGCAAATCACGGCGTGTTCACCGCTCAGCCATCAAACGTCTTTGAAAGTCGGCTTTGAGTTGAACTGATGGGAACATTTTCTGGTTGCTGTGCAGTGATGCCGAACTAACAACAATGAAGTGTCGATGGTGTCATGTTATTGTGTGCGTACTCTTCTTAACCAATTGTTAACTGATGTAAATGTGCGTCCGACAAGGCAATCCGGTGCATTCAGGTGCACTGAAAAAGGAGATGATGTTAAGATTTGGCCACCGAACACCAGTCTGCACAGTGTGTGCTGGGATCAGCACGAACTCCTCATGAGTGCAGAAAGTGCAATAATACTCACAGGTAGTAATTGCGAGCCTGCTGATATCACAAAGCTGCTGGAGCTGCTTACAGTGCAGGAGGCGGGAGGCTGGAGGTGTGAGGTGAGCAGCGTCTCCCTTTAATCCACATAGCCTCACAGCATTCCCTCCTTAATTGATCAGTCACCTGTGAGAAACCAAGCAACAGAGCAAAATTTACTCCCAGACTAACACATAAGAGGCCATTTACCCATATGTTTCACATTCTTATACATTCATGGACTGTTCTATAATGTTGTTTACCAAATAAGGTAATTTTGCCATAGAGAAACGCCTCATATAGTATAATCAAATAAAGTGTAGACAATATCTTTATATCGATATGGTTTATGTTGCGTTAAAATCACACTCATAGAGCTACCACCAGTTCTCCTCTCTCTGTGGTTCTCACTCAACTTCACCCTTCACCGCCTCCTTCCTGCTTTCTCCCCCAAGCCTGAGCAGTGGGCACAATTATTTGGAGATGGACAGTGAGGAAGCTCCAGTTTGAGATGGAGACTCACTCACAGAAGTGAGCAAAAAATGAACTTCATGCCATGTATTTACATTAAAGGACTTATACCATATTTCTCCAAGTTAAACTAGTTCCCTGGTGTCCTAATGAACATGTCTGTGACATGCTTTGGTCAAAATACCATAAGGATGAATCACCACAGCAGTTAAATCACCCTGCCAAAACAGCCCTGTTCAGAACTCTCTGTTAGTAGTATATCTTAAAAAAACAAAAAAGGGACAGGAAATGACATCAGCTACAGAGGCTACTGGGAGCTAACAGCAGTTAGGATTTGGAAAAGTGATCATTTGCAGGCTCTAGCAGGCACTTTGCCGTCATATATAACATGTATCCACTGGACAGATAAATCCTCTGAGGCTGGAAGTTTGTGTAGAACTCTGTGCTGCACTGTGGAGCCAATTATAGAACTTTTTGCGGACTTCGTCGACTTCCGGTTTTCGGATACCGTTGCCCTCGCCAGCACTCTCGTGTGTTTTTTACGGACAAAGCGGAGCTCCGCGAGACAACAATTCCAGGAACACGCCTTGTGACGTCAGAGTGAGCGCGGAAGTCAACATTGCGTGTTTTTTCTCCTGTACTTAGACTGAGGAGGACCACAAAAACATGAGTGAGTCATCTTTTTTCACACTTTGCCGACTGATAGGACCTCCAGAGTCCCAAATATAAGGATTTAAAAGATTAAACACCTGAACATGTCGCCCAGCCCGAGTATATCTACTGTCAGTATGAGTCAGTGACTGGTGACCAGTGATCAATGTATGTACCTCAACAAGTTTTACAAAGTACATTTGGGAAACAAATTTCTTAAAGTCACATTTTTGACAAAAATAATTGATTGGACAAAGGGAAACAGACTGGAACCTTCTGTTCACTCCTCTACAAGATTATGGACAAATAAAACAGATGAAAAAAGCTGTGCTTGTGGAAATTAAGGGGGCAGTTTAGCCAATCGTTTAAGGAAGCCAACCAAGACGAGCAGGTGTGCGAGGACTGTGGTCAAATGCAGTGCTGACGATATAGTGGGGCTGATTATTATCTAATGCATCCTCACTATACCAGAAACCGACCACGATCACATAAACACAGTCAAATGCTTCAAGACATACTAATATCTCAGGTTCAATTATAAGCACATTTCAAGGACTGAGATAAAACAGAAAACAGCTGGTTTTGTCATAAAGTAATACAATTTACAATCAGAATTAAGGGAATTGAAAACATAAACACAACATGAAAGCATGTGCTTAATTTCCACAACTAAGAACCTCTTCACAAAGGCGAACAATCGTGTTCCAGCGTTACTTTTGAGTTTCACATCTCTGCTTGCTGCCAGTAATAACCACATGCTCCATTTCCCTCTCTGTGGGTGAGAGACTATCAGACTTTGAAATGCCGCAGAGATCTTTAGTGTTACAGAGGTTGTGAATGTCACAGTTAATTTGTTCCTTCATTACAGAAAATAAACAACCAAGGAGCTTCTGGCGAAGTTATTAATATTCACATTTCCAATAACTGAGTTTGTATTACAGCCTCTCTCACTATAGGCCATAAGCACCTCAAGACGGATTTGGTCCATCAATTTTAGAAACATCAGAAATACCTGTATCAAAAATGAGGAGGTGTAATAATTCAGATTTAAGATACGTTCATTAGAGAACGGCACACAAACGAACGAACACATTCTGATGCAGATGTATGGAAAATAGGATACAGAGAAGGGCGGACACTTGCCACGCATTTTGCAAATATTTGACAACAGGGCTGACAGTTCTACATGTATGACACATGTGGAAGCTACACTTTGAAAAGAGAATCAGACACTGTGTATTGTGTGACTGATGAGAAGCTCCAAATTAAGTAATTTCCTCTTTTTATAAGTATATTCTGCAGACTGGTTATAATGTAGATTCTACATTTTATTTTTAAATCTATTTTTATAGTCAGTGTTAATATCTTTATATATTGTATTTCTTTTTGGTAATGCATGTTTATTATTTATTATCCTTATCTTTATTGTCTTGCTGCTGTAACACTGGAAATTTCCCCACTGCGGGACTAATAAAGGACTATCTTATCTTATAATTAAAAAAGGCAAACAGAATGTTCATAAACTCAGATGGACATAAGAAACTAAATAATTAAACTTATAGTTACGCCCGGGCCTGAGGGGATGTCAGAGAGCAGCATAAAAGACAAAATGGAGAGAGAGGAAAATTGTGTGACAAAAGTGAAACATTTATTCCAAGAAGAGAACACAAATCACCATCAGAAAGTCACTATCAGTTTCCTGATTGCTTTAGTGCACACAGTATTAGGGCAGGGTTACTTTTTTGCCACTTGCCTGATTGATTGTCTGATTGAGCTCCAGAGAAAAAAGTCTGGGTTACTGTGTTGTTTTATGAAAAGCTGAAACCCAAATTCTCTAATGTTAGCACTCTTCAGAACGAAGGAATTTCTGCATGGATTTTGCATGTTCTCCCCGTGGACGTGAGGGATTTCTCCAGGTTCTCCAGTTTCCTCCCACAGTCTAAAAACATACAGATGTGGGGATTAGGCAAAAGGGACACTCTAAATTGTAGGTGTGAGTGTGTGAGTGAATAGTTTGTCGCTATGTGTCCCTGTGATGGACTGTCCATGGTGTACCCCACCTTTCTTATCCTAGAACTTATCAAAACGTGATGGAAAATTAATTAGTTAAAATGTTTTTTTCTTTTTGTACCCACAAATCTCCACTGTACCGTGAACTATTGCTCACCGTGATTTGAGGTGAGATAGGTGCGTTATCCAAACGAAAGAGGCCTCACGGCTGTGTTCACGCTGTGATGGCGTTACTTGCTGAAACAGCGAACATATTATGCTTGACTTCCCTTTGATAATGCAAGAGCAACTGAAACCTGAAAGTCAGCTCCCCATTAAAACTGCTGCCGGGTATTTTAAGAGTGAAGTGGAGCCCGATGGGGGAATTGAGCCACTGTTTCCCAACTTGAAAGACGTCAGCTCGAGCTTGCAAAAAATTATTCCTGCCACTCCGTCACACTGACAGGACCTCCGAGAATATCACATTTACTCCCCCTACTGCACCATTTCTACCACAGCATGCAGAGTAGCAAGTAGTTACCACATGTTACTCTGTAGCTGACAATGAAAGGCAACAAGGACATGTGCGACATATTTATAAAATGTCAGTCAAGCAGACAAGATCACAGAGAGAGTAACCTGATAACAAGACTTCTCTCCTTCGGTAACCTTGGAATGCACAGTTCACACAAATGTAGTTGTTCTAGAACAGGGCTATTCAACTAAAATGTCCAGAGGGCCAGCTTTTCAGAAGTGGGCCGGTCAACCCCTGTACTTCTATTTTGTGTTGCATGTACAGTAAACGGAAACAAATAGATACAAAATGTTATTTAAATGTGAAGTAAGTAGTTTATAGTGACATCTAGAGGAGAGGCTGAAATTTACAACAAAGACCTGCTGCTCTGCTCACCCCCTCCCTTCCCTGAGCGCTACGGTATCCTCAGCCAGTCAAATGTCGTCCTCGTCGCATTTCTCCGTGTCAGCAGATGGGAGAGGGCGAGCTATCGCGGCCGTAGCAGACGAAGCGGAGAGAGTGGAGGCTGGACTTCCGCTACAAGTAAAGCGACGCTTGATTTGTTCTCTCGCGTTTGTCTATACAGGCTCCCGTAGAAACATGGCGTCGTGGCAATGCAGTAGCGGCCCGCGACCATGTTATTTTACATGACTTTTGGAAACACTACGAAAATGAAACAAAGAATAATATTCTTTGTTTCATTTATTATATTATATTATATATTATACAGCGACTAGACAATGCAGGAGCACATAATATGTATACAAAAGTGGATTTTGGGTCATATAAACCCATAAATACTACACAGTGTCCCTTTAACACTTATTTATTGAAATTGCTGCTAGTTTTGTGCAAAAAAGGTAAGTAACAAAACCACCAACATTCAGGTGCAATACAATTTGCGTATAGTGCAAAAAGGTTACAGTTACAGCACCACCAACATTTGGAAATAACAGTCACAATTGGCTCTTACAAGATAAGAGGTAACAATATAAACAACATTAAGGTGAAATGGCCTCAATAGGCTATGTTTGCAGAAATATAAGTAACAGTACCAATAATATTCAGGTTACAATTGCTACGGTTAGCTCTTAGTGCAAAAAGTAACAGCTGTACTAGTATTTGCCAAAAAGGGACGCAAAGTGTCGCAAAATGTTGCAAAGTCAGTGACAGAAATAGATGAAGCTATGGTTTCATTGTTTTTTTTATAATACATTAATGATTTATGGGTTAATGGGCCGTGGGCTGGTCCAAATTGCTTGAAGGGCCGGTTCTGGCCCCCGGGCCTTAAGTTGAATAGTCTTGTTCTAGAAACTGAACCCCATGTAAAACAAGTGGGTGACACAGTCATTCTACTAGTGCACCGTATTAGTTCTACTAGTGTGCCAAATTGTCTCACTAGTTAAGACAAAAAGCTTACTTGTACATGGACCTAAAGTCTGATATCAAGGATATCGAATAAATGACCAAACGGCTTGCCATAGGAAAGGGGATAAGTCACTGACGAACACCAACTACACAACAGTCAAACCTTTTAAAATGGCAAACAGGGAACCAAACAAAGTGGAAAATTGGAGCATGTTAGAGGAACCTACCAGCCAGCTTAAAAATGTAATTTCAAGGTTAAGTGCATGATACAGTGAAAAAAAGAATATGCTTACGTTATTATGGATTAACAGCAGCAAAGCAAAGCAAAAAAAAAAATCAAACTAACTTTTTTCGGTTTAAACCATGTGCTATGGTTTTACAAATCATCTCCTTGAGCATGCGTCTTCGCTACTGATAGCTTGAGACTTTCATCCCCTCCATGTCTGTGACAAGATTAGGGCTATCTCTCCTTGTGCACATGGATGACTGACTCCTTGGGGCTGGCCGCATCACTCTTGCAACCCCCTCCCTCATCCCAAAGCAGCAAACATTTCTATTTTCCAAAGGATTAGGTCTCACCACAGGCCACCTGTCAGGCAAAAGCATCACCCGCATGGCACCAGCTCCCCAGGCACACAGCAGAACATATCATGGCCTCGGTGACTAACAGGAATCCCTGGGAGTTTACCTTACAGTGGCATGACAGTGGGTAACACATTTGCAACTTCTTTACAGCATCTTTCACCTGCCCACATCTAAAAAAAAAAAAAAAAAGTGTTTCACACTGTATATAGTGTGAAATAGATCTGTATATAGATCCGAGATCAGCTTCAGTGGATGGAGAGGTTGAAAGTCCCACATTTAACAGCAAAATAAACAAAACAATTATAAATTAATTCATGAATTAAAAAGTAGTAAAGATGAAAGCTACTAGTAGATGTCAAAATAGCAAAACAAAGAGAGCTGAGTTGAATGGGTTCATCGTGTCTGCAGTAAAGCCTGTACTTTCACAGGCATACAGTATAAACTCTGAGCATGAGCGAGCATAGGGAAGATTTACCTCTTGCTCAATTTATTAAAATGAGTCTTAGAGGAGCCTCTGAGCAAGATGTGAAATAGAACACGTTTACTGACCCAGTAAAGGAAAAATGAAAGAGGAAAAATCAACAGTACAGACAGTCATATGCAGACAGTAACCATCCAATGTATTTAAAACCAGGATTAACCTGGATTGGTCTGTCAACATTTTTTGAGTATACAATTATTTCTTAAAACTCCCTATATAAAATGTATATTTACTTTTATAATCATTTGATGAAAAGGTATTGCTTTTTTTTCCCTGCTACGATGTGATCTATTACTTGGCATTATTGGCATAAAGATGGCATCAATTTCATAAAACTGGACTCTGTTTTTCATGCTTCATGTTATTTGTTGTTTTGTTGAATAAACATTTCACCTTTATGACATAGCATTGGACCAAAAATATATTTCATTTTGAAGCCAAATGCCTTGAGTTTCTCTCCCACCAATGCACATTACATGCACTGTTCACTTCCCATTCCTCCTCATAAAGAATGATGAATAAATAAATAAATAAATATCAAATCCCAAAACTTGTCATTGTGCCATGGATGTCATGGTCGTGCTAAAATAAATCCAAGTGAATTTGAATCCCCCATTTCACTGGGAGAATGAAGCTGGACACTTCTTTCTTTGCATACTTGTATCCCAGTCAAGTCAAGTAGTCAAGAAATTGCCTTTTATACAAGAATGGGAGAAAAAACCGAAGCCTACGGGATAATAAGAGTTTATGAAACGAGTACTCTCAACCTTGACATTCTGTATTCTGGGCTCCTCGGCCAGCGCTCTCACCGTACACTAAAAGTCTCTACATTTAAATGAAATAACAGCAAGCTAGGAAAATTGCACAACAACATTTCAATACATGAATGCAAAGACATGCGTCTTGGATGGAGACCACCAGGTCCTTTGTGTAACGAAGTCCACTGTTCCTATCTAGTAGTAATCCAACGTCCAATTCTGTTGACTGATGTCCTGTCACTCAACAGAATTGGACGTCCCCCACTTGGATTCATGTAGTGCTGCTGATGATGCCTGAGTGATACCCACTTAAACTGTCCAATGAATGAGTTCCTTGTCAGTCTCTATGACGGACTAGTGCATGAGGTCCCTTAATACAAAGCCAGTGTGCACAAAATGGATGGCACATAGTCATATTTTCAAATGGCTCCAAAATGTAACAACACTGTAACCACATGTTTCTTCCTTTACGTGTTTATTTCACAGCCCGAATAAACTATTTATGTAATAGTGCATTTAAAGGTCACATAGAGTGGTCCTGTTGCACATAAATGTTAGTTATGGAGGTCTACTTACATATATTAACTTTTATGGTCAAAAACCTCCTAGTTGCTGTAAACTAGCCGATAGAAATCCTCTTTTCTGACAGTGTTTTTCTGCTGCGAGATTTCAGAGTGAACTTTCACCCCCAGCAGACAGAGTCTTGTGATTGGCCAGTACTATCCAGCACATCCGTTCTCAGAAGCGCAGCGCCCCCCTCTGGAACGGCGGATGCACTGCTCCTCATTATCAAAACATTGTTTTAACAGAGTTTAAAAATAGCTTCGTCACGACTCCCCCACGCAGTCCCTTTTATGACTTTAAACCGGAGTCAGACCCAGAGTCAGAAGACACTGTTGCTCGTGAAACACCTCCACAACGGACATTATTCTTCTTCTGCGGTTCAATGTACGTAACCGGATGTGCCCGGACTACCGCCCGGAGCAGGACAATCGGTTGTTCAGGAGAACCGCTGCTTACGTAACTATTACGGGATTTTCAGTGATCTCGTTGAGCCCCGAGATTACAATAAAACACAACGTTCTCAGCAATGGCTGAACTGTGTTTCGAACCGTCAGGGCTTCATAAACAAGGTAAGGACGCAGATACACACCAAAAAAACAGGGATAATAGGAACTTCCGGTCTAGTTCCGCTTTAAAAAGCAACACATATTCAAATAAAGTCAAGTAACACAAGCAGTGTAAATATGGGACACCAGTGAAGTTCGGTTGGCTGTCAGGACGAAGACCATGCCACTGCCGTGAGATGCTTTAAATGACTGAAGCAGCTATTCTACATTTAACTGAACGGAATGCTTTAAATGGTGCAGATAAGAGAGGTGTCAAGGGAACGTCACAGGTTTAACGTCAATGAATGGACGAGCAATCAATTGAATCAATTGAAATCAAATGCATAATCAATTTCCCCTTAGTCAAAGGCAAATACCAAACTCAATGTTAACTGTGGTGACGTTTGCTTTTATTGTGCCCTTTTCAAGGTTCAGGGGTTTTGTGAAAAGTGCTGCCCGGAATATCATATGGTTTGTATGTTGTCGTCATTTTCAGGACGCGATTAAAAGTCAGAACTTGATCCTCCATTTGCACACCTCCTTGCCAATTTCTAAATAATCCATCAAATCATTTTTCCATGGAAGCAAATCCATTGTACAATTATTATGTCATTAAGAGACTGTGTATCCCTGAAAATGATGCCTAAATGGGTTCATGAATCATTCAGTCCAAGATGTTTAAAAAAAAACTATATGTGGTATATAATTCAGTGTGTTCCTCGCAAGGAAAGTTCAGCTTTTTAAATTGTTAACAACATTGGAGCCGAAATTCCTTGGTGCACGAGACATTATATTAAATTAGCTCGAAATAATTAACCATAAATATATAACTGAGAGTCCCTCTCTGGAAACATTCCAAATATGACATTAAAGGGAAATAATTCATATGTATTGTACAATGAGACTGTATAACTGTTGAACTACACGTCTCATATAATGAAGTAGTTCCCTCACTTACATTAATTGCAGTCTTGGATGGACAACCATTTCTGTCAAGACATAATTATAATATTAAGAAAAGTTTAGCGACAGGATTGAGTTGCTGAGCAATTTTACATTCTAAGCATAATATCCAAGGGCAGGGCATCATTTCAGTGGCCATAAAAGCACCAGCATCTCTTTGATGACTGAGTCATATTACTTCACAAGGGAAAAGGAACGTCTGATCAAACTGGGGAGGAGCGTAATTTTACTATTTATCTTATATTTTGTGGGAGTGCTGACACAGGTTATGTGCCAATATTAACATCAAAATAAAGGCAGGGGAAAGAAAAACGAACATTTGATGTGTCTAACTCTAAACCTCCTATAGTAGAAAACACATATCGCAAGGCATATTTCCCTGTGACTGGCCTGGACAGCTCTCCATTAGGATAATCAATGGCAGATGCTACAGGGAAATGAGATAAGTGAAATAAATGGCCTGGGGAAGATTTGCAATTTAGACATGATTGCACATTTAAAACATGCAATATATATTCTTATTAATGCATAGCCACAAGATGCTTTATTTATGCTCCAAAATATTTCACCAGATGACGACCTGTGATCCAGCAGACTGACACGCATAGCACTGAAGATGACAGGAGACCAAGGAGACTCAGACGTGATACAGGGCCATTACTGCAGAGTGCCACGTTTACAGCAAACTGGAAACCTTTGCAGATTTGCAGTGGTGCTGGATCAAATAAATTATATATTTATGATATGCAATTTCTCAATTTTAGGTCACAGAAAAGAACAATGTACAACCACCAAAGTAGGGCTAAGGTTTTTTAGTGTGACTCGATGCTTGAAGTGGGCCAGTGCTCTACCCACACATCTTAATTTTACTGTTTTCAGTACAAGCACTTTTACTCCTCTGATATCTTTTATTTACTGAACATTTTCATAATTTAGTGTTATTGATTTAGTAATACCGACAGACATAAACGCCTCATATAGATACGTGCAGTGCTGGAACTTGTCCCCCCCCCCCCCCCACTTCACTTGTGACTTAATGTTTCTTGAGCATTATTTGAACGCATCCAGAGACTAATTCACGCAGAATATGACAAATCAAACATTGTCAGTGCGAAATAAATATTATAGTAACGCTATTTTTTATGAATGAGCAGAGATACATAACAGATCAGAAAATGACAAGTATCCCAATCAACACATGAGCACTCGGGAGACGGTCTAATGATATTTGGTGGTGGTGTAATAATTGCTTCATCTCACAAAATAGAATATCCACACAAAGGATGATGATCTGCGGTCCAGACGTTTCTGTGAAGCTACAGAACCTCGGAATCCTCACCTTGACCCAGCCTCATCAAACGGTCACCAATTCTTGAGACAAACTGACTTGTGTTCCCTTGCTGACAAAGGATTTATATTAGTACTGCAACCTAATGTCATATTCATCACAAAGTACCAGAAGCAAAATAATCAACTCTACAACCCAGAGGCATTTAATTCACAAATGGATTAAGGCGGGGTCCAAAGAAAAAGAAAGTAGAATGAGAGAAATTCTGGCGCAACAGATGGTGTGAAATGACTTGCGAGTTTGTTGTGAAACAACTTGAGATTTAGAGCATGACTAATGGAAAATCTTGCCAAAAGCACTTGAGCTTATTTCATAAACACAAATGGGATAAATTGCAATGGTGAAGCATTTTTTGGGGTCTTGAAATTAACGGCGAATGCTAATTTGTGATTCAAGGAGACGTTTCAAATCCTGACTGGCTGGGGCTCAGAAACGGTCTGTATAATAATATCTTTAAGTAGACAATAGTAGACAATAAAA